>NC_067141.1:43926965-44590465 GCF_903995435.1 Acomys russatus | reverse complement strand
GGCCGACTCCAACCACGCAACATTATGGAACATACCTGTTTCACGTCTAAATTTCTATGCATCACTGACAAATTTAAAGTTTAAAAATTTGAAAATAATACATACATGTTTATTGTAGAAGTAAAACAAGAGGCAGAGAAGAAAAGCAACCAGTCCCAACGTTCTGGAAATATATAAGGGTTGTTAGCAGTTCTCTTGTCCACCTCTGCCCCAACATATGTCCATGTGTTTGCCACAAGAATATACTCATTATTATTTTCATTAAAATAATTTTTCCATTTATTAAAATTTCATGAGCATCACTCTATGTCCCCGAAGACTTTTGCTTAATATTTTGTTTATACAAGAGGTTTTTTTTTTTTTTTTTTTTTTTGGCTGTTTCACAATTACTCTGTTGTTCAACAATGAATATTTATTTTCCTAATTTTTTCCCTATAGGTTATTTCTATGAGTGTGTATCTATAAGAGTAAAGGCTAAGAAAGAGGACAGCAGAGTCCAAAGGCTACTGGACGTTAAGGCTTTTGGTCATTATTGTCAATCTACTGGACAAGACTGCCCTTGTCTACATTGGTGCTTTGTCATTGCTGGGACAGTTCCTTTTCGAGCCAGCTTTGGCTGGTGTGACAGCCTCCAAATGCTGCCTGGCTCCACTGGCTTCTCTTTGACTGCAGTGAGACTGAACATTTGTTCAGATGCTTTCTGGCTATTATTATTTTCCGCTTGACAGTTGCTGGTTTGGGATGTGGCTTATGGTTCACTGGCCTCAAAAGAAAAGTGCTTTGCAACTGATGATCTGGGGCCAATGGGTAGGGGTCTCCCCTTTTCTGAGAAATAGGAGAGGGGGGATGGGGGAAGAGAGAAGGATGGTGGGGCTGGGAGGAGAGGAGGAAGAGGGCTGTGACCAGGATATAAAGTGAATAAATAAATAAATAATAAAAAATGTGTGTGTGTGAACATTTCCCCTTGTTTATAGTAGGCTTGTAGAAAACTGCCTGCTTCTTTGTGTATTCATATTCCTTACACAACTTACCTGACACTGATAGGGCACTGGGGTCCACTTGCCTTACAGATGTGCTAAGGGACTCCATCCCCACTGAGCACTGCCATTATCCAATGGAAACATCTGAGTAATCACAGCATCATTTCTTGTCTCTCAATTCCTCAACGAACTAGAGAGCACAGCTAACTTCACTTGATCACTGGCCCCTTATGATTCTTGGCAACTGTTGGCCCTGTTGGCAAAGATGTCCAGGCCAGCTCACAATTTATTATGCGTTATCTGCAGATGACCAGGGTGGGTTTATCCATCTAAAAGAACTCTGTGTCTCTGTGCCACTAAATTCTGACATCTTATCTTAAGGACTTAATAGCATCTAATGGTTCTATCTCTGGTAATGTGATCCAGCTGGAGATCCAAGGTATGCAAAGCCCTTGTTTTAGACAAAAGGGTATTTTTCTCCAGGCAGTAAGTAAAAGTGACTTCTCCCCTCACCCCCCCCCCCCCCCACTGCAGCTATAAAAGGACAAGAGGGTTTGAGATGATTGCACTGGGCAGGGTTTCCTAGCCTTGTTGTTTTGGCAGCTGGCCATATTGCTAAGCCTGAGTCTTCCAAAGTAGTTCTTCTTCTTCTTCTTTTTTCTTCCTTCTTCTTTGTAGCAGGATGAAGAACTCACTGGCTGAGAAGTGTCTCTTTATGGTGTGTTGATTAATATCCAGAGTCTTCTTAACCCTGAGCCAGCCACAGTGGGATAGCCAACAGTGTCACTGGCAGATTGTTGATCAGTGCGTTTTAAGAACTAAAGACTAAAAATGTGACTCTTTTTCCTATTGACTTAAATTACTTTGCTGCCCTCTCTGGCCACATTTTTCAGTGCTGTAGGCAGAGCAACAAAAGGTCAACAGTCTGCTCTTTCAACTTTAGTCTTCACAGATGATTATTAACTCAACTAAGGAACCATTTGGCCCCATTTTAAGGTCTTAAGAGTTCTGTGGCATGGGTCTGTTTTGTTGATTTTCTGTGTCTGTTTCACAATCACCTTAAAATCAAGAGTGAAGCTGGGACTAGTAGCACATGCCTTTAATTCCAGCACTTGGGTGGCAGAGGCAGGTGGATCTCTGTGAGCTCAGGGCACCTAGTCTACAAGACAAGTCCTGGGCCAGCCAGAGCTACACAGAGAAACCTGTCTTAAAACAAAAACAAAAACAAAAACAAACCAAAAAAAAAAAAAAAAAAACCCAACACCACAAATAAATGAATCTTTAAAAAATTAAGAAAAAAAATTAAGAGTGAGCTTGTCCATTATCACTGCCTGGTTGCAGTAAGAGATGGTCCGTTTCTGGTCTCAGTCTCAGTTCACTTTTTTTGTTCTAAACTATTTATTTTTATTTTATGTGTATTAGTGGTTTTGCCTGTGTGTATGTCTGTGTAATGGTGTCAGATCCCCTGAACATAGAGTTACAGGCAGTTCTGAGCTGCTATGTGAGCGTTGGGAATTGAACTCAGGTCCTCTGGAAGAGCACCCAGTGTTCTTGACCCCTGAGCCATCTCTATAGCCTCCCCAACCCCCTAGTCTCAGTTATTAAGGTGTTGCTACCACTAGAGTCAGAAGGAGGAGGAGGAGAAGGAGGAGGAGGAGGAGAAAAAGGAAAAAGGAAAAGGAGGAGGAGGAGGAGGAAGAAGAAGAAGAGAAGGAGGAGGAGAAGCAAAAGCAGCAGCAGCAGAAGAAGAAGAAGAAGAAGAAGAGGAAAAAGAGAGGCTCATGTTAATAACAGACTAATTTGTTTTAAAGCAAGCACTGAGGAATCAGCATTGTAGGCACCTTATGAGCATTACCCTCAGCCACAACCACTGTGGCATCTCAGTTACTTCCAAATACTTAATATATATGGGTATTTAGTTGATAATCCCAGAAGAAGCCATAGTGTAGATAAAGGCTATTATTGCTGTTGTATTATAGACAAGTATAGCAAACAGAAGTAGCTAAGGCAGGACCTGAACATGCAAAATTGGTCTTTAGGATGTGCCTCCTGTCACTGCCTTTTAAAAGACATGGCCTTGCTGTGTTACCCAGGCTGACTTTAAGCTTTCAATGCTGCCTCAGTTGACTGAGTTTCAGGGTATACAGACATGCACCACTCTCCTACTGTCTAAACAGGATTTTCAGATTGGTGATGCCTCGTATTACAGATGTGCATCTGAGGCCCGGAAGGAGTAGTAACTTCAAAATGACGGTCCACACCTGGCAGGCAGCAGAGGTTTGTTGGGATCCTCATTCCAAAGCCTTCCTCATGTTTTTCTCACACTGTAACATGTTCCTTTCAATTCAGGGCTTTGTCCACTTCAGAGAAAGCATGTGCCTGGCCAGGAGGCAGATGCTCAGTGCCTCTGCAGCACAAGCTCGCGGGTCCATGTGGTGCAGTGGGCTCCCCATTTAGGCGGCATGAGTTATTGTATGAGGGCCACAATGAGAACTGGGTCTCTTTTCAGCCTTTCAGTCACTCCGGCCTCCGGGACTTTGGGTTTGCTGTGCTGTGGTTTGGATGCCTTCTACTCTACATGTCTGTGTGTGTTTCATCGCCCTGATGTCTCTCAGTCTCAGGTGTGATCAGCTGATTGAGCCTGACCTTCACAACTGCATGTAGGCTCTAGGGTTGCCATAATGGTTCAGCACAAGCTGGCTGGTTTGATCGGTGGAAATGCACTCTCTGGGTCACAGATACCAGGTATCCAATGCGAAGGTGCTGTCAGGGCTGTGCTTCCAGTGAGAACTGCGCTGCAGAGTCCCTTTCTGCTTCTTCACTTTCAAATGCATCTGTGTACTTCTCAGCAGTATAAGCCAGCCTGGGGCGCCGCGTCTATGCAGCCTGGGGCTCTGTTTCTCCCTTCCCATGTCTTTGGTTTTAAGAACACCATTATTGGAATTAAGTCCCTTTGCGTTCACCAAGATAGAACCCTCAACAGAATCTCTCTTTTTGCCTTAGGCTCTGATCACCTCCGGGAGAAAGATGGCCTCTGGGCTGTCTTGGTCTGGCTGTCCATTATTGCTGCCCGGAAACAGAGCGTGGAGGAAATTGTTAGAGATCATTGGGCCAAATATGGCCGCCACTACTACTGCAGGTGAGAAGGGTTAGGGTGTCTGCATGTGTCTTGAGAACTTCTGTTAGAGATGGTCTCGAAAACTGATGGGCTAGAATTCAAGAGGAGGGCTGTGGCCGTACCTTTGGGAGTAGTATCAAGGGCTACTAAAGTGAAAGGGCAGATTTTACTTGCCCTGGTGACATCTCTCCCTAATCTTTTCACAGAAGGCAAAGAGAGTTGTCATGCCAAGAGGGTATCAAAACGCAGAGCTTTAAGAAATCCCCTGTGATCCACGGGAGCTCTGAGTCCTGTAGACAAAATAGACACATTTCTTGTTTGTTCCACATCCATCTTTTTAAGGCGTGACCACACACAGAAGTCCACAGTTTGGTGCTTTTGGAGTCGTCTCCCAAGATGGGTCTACTCTCCATACTAATAGCCAAAAGGATTCTGACCCTTTGTATGGCCCACGTGGCTCAGCAACCCCTGATTTTCACTAGAGGTTTAACCTCATGAGAAGACACACAGAGAAGAGGGATAGTACCTCTGATGGAGCAAATGAAAGAATAGTGGGCCAGAACTCAGGATAGCTGGTCTACTCATTTCCTGTTGTTGAAGTATCAAAGAGTAAGAACATTCTAAGGTTATGCTACCTGGGTGTGTGTCCGTTGTGTGTGTACCTAGTATCATGCCATGCTTAGGGGACTGGGTGGCAGAAAAATTGGTGACTATGGGCAACTATGTGTGGGAAAAGGGGACATTCAGGTAGCTTCGGACTCTGTGTCAAGGACAGAGATTGTGACTCATGCTGCTCTGTTTGTGTGTAACTATCAGCTTTGGGTGCTCAGTTGAGTTTCAAGGGCTCAAGGGGCAAAGAACTTTAGACTTTTCCCTTATATGGTGATTGTTTCTTCTTTTGAGAAGCCATTTACTTCGATAAATACCAGAGAATAAGAAGGACCGTGGTGGTGCTTATTAAACTTTAAAGGACTGCAATGTTCTGGGAAATACAGACAGCAGCCATCATAATAGCTTTGATCCCTGGTTAGTTAAAAAGACTAGGGATGTGACAATAAATAAACCAGCACATTATTTATTAAGTCATAAAACAGAAATTTCTAAGGTAGGACCTTGTCTTGGTTTTCAGTGTTTCTAACATGGGCCACACACCCCTGATTCTTGGGGAATTTCATTTATAGATTTGTTTAATTTATATTCAAAGACTAATACGCTTGTGAAAGTCTTCTGCCGTATGAAGATCTTATAAAGATTCCAATCTGATAAAAAAAAAAATATATATTGTGCTTGCTGGCTAGCTGAGGGATTACTCTAAGTCAGAGATGTTCTCTCTATAATTTGTGGGATGTCTATCTAGGTTCCTGCCAATGTTTTGAAGAAATGGTGTAATGATAAGTATATTTATAATATACTTCATGTTTTGTGGCCAGGAACTTGTAATGCTAATTGCTCTCTTCATAACAACACCATATTAGAGAACGCTGTGCAATGGAGATTTAATTTCTTGCAGGATGTTGAACTGTATTTCAAATTTCTGTCTAAAGAGGTCACACAGATTCAGAAGGGAGTAGGGAGCAGGTACAGCGGAAGACACATATCTCCTGCCACCCCCAGGAAACAGCAAGTCAGGTGGGGGGGGGAGGGATCTGGAAAGAAGTGATTTTTTTCGGCTGACAATTTTCTTGGCAGGGAGGAAATCGTAGAACAATTTCAGGGTCACTAATACTGGGACTAAAGTTGAGGCTGAGAAGAGTCTCCGAATGTTCTTTGTCTGGGTAAACCCGAGAAGCAGTTCTCTACTTAAAGAGTTTGTACTCCTTGAAGATGTGGTGCTGGCTGTGGTGACCGGAGGGGCCATCAGGCTGGAGGAAAGAATGGGAGGAGAAGAAGGAGAGCAGAGGGTGGCTTCAGGAATCCCTTGTATATGAACATGACTACTAGGAAGGCCATGTGCTTGGACATGATCTCGGCCTTAGACTCAACGTGGTCTTCCTCATTGGCAAATGTTCTTTTTTTTTTTTTTTTTTTAATTATTGATTTATCATATACACACATATGTACACCAGAAGAGGGCATCAGATCTTATTACAGATGGTTGTGAGCCACTGTGTAGTTGCTGGGAATTGAACTCAGGACCTTTGGAAGGGCAGGCAGTGCTCTTAACCTCTGAGCCATCTCTCCAGCCCTTGGCAAATGTTCTTAAGTTTTGAGCTTTTGGCTTGAACTCTCTCCTGTCTTGTTCATCTTCCTGCCTCTTTCTGGTTACCTTGCTTGCTTGCTTGCTTGATTGCTTCATTCATTCATTCATTCATTCATTAGAATCTTACTCTGGAGGCAGGCTGGCCTTGAACTCATATTTAATTCTCTTGCCTGAGCCTCTTGAGTACTGGAAATACAAGTAGGTACTTCCATGCCCGGCCCTAAGATGGGTCTTTCCCTCCTACAGTGGCTTTCTCCAATGAGAATCCTATGTCTGAACACAACTACTGACAGTGATAGGGTTTTCCTGTTGCTGTTTCTGAAGAAAGACCTGGAGTAGGAGGAAGAAAAGGATGTGCCAGCTGAGATATTGTTTCATGCTCCCAATTTTGGCAAGTGTTCTGATGTTCAATGAATGTCTTTCAAACCCTCAAGTTGATAAAAGTAGTGGAAACTATTGAGGGCTTCCATCTTTCGCCTCACTCTGAGCATTCTCTATGTGGCAAGAGGCCCAGATATGAAGGCCTAGTGAAGTCACTCGGGCTCAGTTGCCCCTCCTCTGGCTCCATTTGCAAATAGCCATCCCCGCCGTGGTATGCCAGTTGGATTTGGAGACAATTATCTGATGTTTGGAGAGGCACATTTTTTATATGAGTGACTAAGGAAAAAACAAACAAACCATTGAACAGATTAAAAAAAAAAAGTTCTGATGCCTGGCATTGTGCCAGCTGTGTGCTGCGCATCATCCTATTTCAAACTCCAAGATCAACAGGGAAAGAATAATTTTCAGTCTTTTAATTTCTTCTGATCCCCACCCCAGTCCTGATGCTTGTGGCTAGGAAGACATTTTTCAATAGAACAACTGTGACGTTTCTCCAGGGATTTTTCTAGTACACACAGTTCATTTTCTCCTTCTCTCTTTGACCCCTTCCCCCATTGATTCCTCATCCCACACTACTTACCTAGCTCCAGAAACAGCAGAGAATTAGAGAGCTAAGGTCTGTGCCCTCTTGCACTCACATCCTGGAGGGCAAAGACAGACTAAAAGTAAACAAATACAGAAATAAGCCCGTGGAAATCCATAAGACAGTGCAAAAAGAAAATGTGCAGGTGGTGACAGGCAAGGGGAAAAGGGGAAGCCACTTGGATGGATGGATGCTCAAGGGTGTCACTTTTTAAAAGAACAGGATGAGCCAGGCACAAAGAAGTCTAGGAGTGGAGTGGGCGAGGTGTTGCCAAGGACTGACGTGTGGGAGCCACGGTGGCTGGGGTGGGACAAAGTCAGTGCAGATCAAGCTAAGAGTGGGACAAAGTCAGTGCAGATCAAGCTAAGAAGGGGGCAGGGTTGAATCCCATGGTGCATAACAGACTGCTGTTGAGGTTTTAAGTTTTGTTCTCAACATGGTAAGAACTTAGGGAGGGCCTTATAAGAAAGGAGCAACATAATTTGGGTTTGACAAGGTCCCTGGGCTCCATGTGGAGACAGCATTGGATAGGCTGTGAGGAGAAAGCAAGGCCTGTTAAACACGCTTTTTTTTTTTTTTTTTTTTTTTAATCTCCTGGAACTAGACCCATGGGAGAGTGCACCCAGTTGCTGGTCCTCTGACTGGGTTTTGTTTTGCCCATGTCCTGCCCTCCTCCAACAGGTTTGACTACGAGGGACTGGAGCCCAAGGCAACGTATTACATCATGAGGGATCTGGAGGCCCTGGTTACAGACAAGTCTTTCATTGGCCAGCAGTTTGCTGTGGGGAGCCACATTTACAGTGTTGCGAAGACAGACAGCTTTGAATATGTGGACCCCGTGGATGGCACTGTGACCAAGAAACAGGTATTTGCAGGGGAGTCACTGGGCGAAGCTTGCAGAGGTGGGGCAGTCTTTGTGGGTGGTCATTTCTGTGCTCTTCACTTTGAACAGCAGAGAAACAGAGCTCTCCATCCAGGAAGAGGAAGCCCTCAGTGAAGGTTACCTCATTACTGGTGGAGGATAGGTTACAACTTGGGCCACTTTGTCCCATATTGCTTACACCTGGTAGCTGATGGACCAAGACCTCACACAGGAATAGGCCCCGAATTTCCTCCTTTAATGGTGGTAACCTACAGGTGCTTTTGTGCGGTGAATATTCTTGGTGACAAATTCAGAGAAATTTCTAGAGCAGAGCATCCCTGGCGTTAGGATGTTGCAGGGTAGGGACAATTCATTTTCTGTTGCCTTACATCATTCTAAGGGTTTAGATAAGGTCAGTGTCCATGGTAAGTAGGGAAGGAATAGTTGGAAGATTCGCCCAGACATCTCAAGTGGAAGATGCATGGACGAATGCTAATCTCAGGCAAGTAGCAAAGCCAACTACAGCTTCCATGGTCTTGTCTTTGTGAATTGTGTGAGAAAAGTCGATGTTGCTATAACCTTCCTCTCCGTCTTGCGTAGTTATTGCTTATGGCAAGCAGTGGCTCCTGTGGGAGCACATCACAGGCTTTTCACATTTGCATAGTACGTAATACAACCTGAGTAATGTCAAGAGAGGTTCAGTTCTCAAATCCCCAGGTCCTTATCTTTTTATACATCCTTCATAAGTGCTGACGGTAACACAGGCAGACCCTGCAAGTGTTTGTGACTAGATAAAACACGTTACTGCTATCTTAATTTGACTAGTATTTCTCCTGTTGTCTTTCTTGTGAAGGCTCTGCCACTAAGGGTACTCAAACCCCTGGTGCATTCTTTTTTATTATCTTAGTATATTACCTCTGGTTGACTAAGTTTTGTAATTATTTTCAAATTCTCCATCAAAATATCAGTCCTTTGGGCTGAAGAGATGGCTCAGCAGTTAAGAGCACTTACTATTACAGAGGACTCTGGTTCAGTTACTTGAACCTACATGGCAGCTCACAGCCATCTGAAACTTCTGGTGCCAGTGGCTCTTCTGGCCTCTGTGGCAACACACACACACACACACACACACACACACACACACACACACACACACACACACGTGGTATACAAACTTACATGTAGGCAGAACACATATGCATTTTAAAAATGAAGATGAGCTGTCTTTCATTCTACAAGTTCTTAACTGTCAACTCAGAAAGGCAAACGTTGTCAAGAAAACAGGATTTAAAGTCAGGGTTGAATCACATCACTCGCTGCAGGTTCCTGCAGCCCTTGGTTCCTTAAGGCCATACTTCTCCATCCACAATTGTTACGGAAATGAAGTAAGGTAGAAAAATGTGTGCGTTTTTCCTTCTAAGACAGACAAAAGTGCTAGTTTTCCTCTCATTAGAGAGCACCGCACAAGCTTCTGCCATGCTTCAAGTCACACTTCGAATTCTTGCGGACTGACATTACTCTGAAAGAACAGCCAGATCCAGCCCTCCGTGATTGGAGACAGGTGCTCACTTGACATCTTTGAGTCCCTAAGCCTTGACTGGTATTTTCCAGTTTTCCTTTACTTTCCCTCTGGACCAGCCTTCCCCATGCCCAAGGCTCATTTGAGTTTTGTTGCCATAGACTTCAGTACATGTGTTCTAAGGTATGCATCTGGGCCTATCATCTGTAACACCCTGAATCCCACCCCCATCTTGTCTAAAGTGTTCTTGTGAGGTTTCTGTTCTCTGGAGAAAGCTTGGGGTGGTGGGGAGGCACCACAGGTCTAGAGACAGTTATATTAATGTGTTGTGTAGTCTAGTTGTGGGAAACTTGTATGTGGAGATAACTTATATGCTGTTTGAGCCAGCATATCAATACCTTATTTTTTTTTTCCAGAACATTCAGTATTCAGGTGCCTTCTAGATGTTCTTTAAAACCAGCTACATCAGGACACTTCTTCAGCTGGATCTCAAATTCTGATGTGGATTTAGTCCTTCCACCTTTCCCTCCATAACCACAGATACTAAATTTCATTTGAACTCTGGGATACATTCATGTCTGCCTCCCTACACAGTTCCACTTGAACTCAAATGTAGCTATCAGTGTTGCCAGGACTTGCTCTTGGGAACTTCCCTGTAAAGAAGAAAGAGACTGTCTTCTTTTCCTACATATCAGGGTCCTGTGAGGGACATCTTCATTTGAGGGTAGCTCTGAATCCCACTGGAACTTTCTGCATTGTCAGCTAATCACAGTTTTTGGCAGTTTGTTCTGTTGGATGTTGTATGGGTGGGACTCAGCACAGTAGGGCTGCGCAGCCTTTTAGGTTATCAGCAGACATAAGTATTCAACTCCAAGACAGTTTAATCTGAGGCATACTTCAGGTTATATTGTGCAAAATCAACATACTTTCTGATAATGGACACCAAAAAGACATAGTTGAGTTTAAATTAACCAGAATGATTTCAAAACAATCATCACGTACTTTGGTACAATCACTAAGTACATATTACTAAGAGTATACAAGTTACATAATTTGTTTGTGTTTGTCATTATACAGTTTTCTAAACACAAATAGACAACGGCTTTATGGCCATGTAGCCCACACACAATACAGTTTGTTCATTAAAGTATAGCTGTCATTGTTTTTTTTTTCATTGACAAAGTAATGCAGTCACCACCACCTCAATAAATGTTAGGATATTTTCATCACCCCCCACAGTGGAACCTTCCTCACTGTAGTTTTCATCTCCCTTCCAACACACCTCGAGCATCCAGGTCCTAGCAACCAATGATCTACTTCTGCCTATCAATTTGCCTATTCTGTACATTGGCACTAAATGGAATCACATGTGATCTTTGTGACTTGATGGTCTACTTTCCCTTATTGTACCATCCCCCTGCCCGCCCATATGATTCTGGGTCTCAACACATCATTTCTTTTTATTGCTGAGCTGTACTCCATTGTGTGGATAGCCACATATTGTTTGCCACTTGTCAGGTCATGGGTTTCTACTTATCAGTGCTTCTTCCGTTGTTGACTGTGACAACGAACGTGGTATGAATGCTCATATGCGGTTGTTGTACAGACATAGGTCACAGCACTCTTGGTTACACAACTGGAAGTGGAATTGTTGAGCTCAGCCTTAAAGGAACTTAAGGCTTCAAGACCAGTTCTACTGCTTTACACTCTTGCCAGCAGTATACAAGGGATCCAGCTTCCCCACACCTTTGCTACCATTTGTTATCATGTCTTTTGATTTTTTTAATACTGTTGTCCTAAAACAACATACTCTACTGCAGATTCTTTTAAAATTAGGATAGTAGCAGAATGAGGCATAGTCACACACACACACACACACACACACACACACACACACACACACACACAAACACACGATCTTGGGATTCAAGAAGCTGAGGATCATAAGTCTGAGGTCAAGATGAGCCATATAGTGAAACCCTGCTTGGAAAAAAAAAAAAAAGGAAGTTTTATATCCATAAGGAAAAACAGCAGTATTAAAAATGCACACACAAAAAAGATAATCCTGTAACTCTGTGTGTGCTATAGGAAGCAGCCCACTGTTCTCTTCATCAATTTGTGGTTCTCTTTTAGCATCCTATTCCTTATCAAATGTTGGGTGCAGCTTAGAGTAGTCCTTTGTAGCATCCCATTTCTCTTCAGTGCCCTATTGTTTGACATCAGGCAGGCAGGCATAAAGACTGTCTTTGTCACTGTTCAGATGTTTGACTTTGGGTAAGCTCTTGATGTTCTCTGAACCTCAACTTGAGAGGTAATCTGCATGTGTGATAATAGAGGATGCCTGTGCAGTAGCTGGTAGTTAATCCACACTCAAAAAATGTTAGTTCTTTCTCTTTATCTAGAATTCTTAACTTGAATGTCAGCATGAGGGAAGGATACATCATTTTCCCCTCCTTCTGTCTTTCCATCCTCAATATCCCCAGAGGTGTATGCACACACACATACATGCACATACATGAACAGGTCTTTGCATTGAAAATAATATAGGTGTGTACTAGTACTAGAAATCATCATGCTAAGTTTGGATTTTATCCTAGCCTTCAGATATTTTGCATAAAATTTGAGGTTTGGATGAGTGATCCACAATAGTGGGAGGCTCCTGGTCAGCTCTTGTTTAGTCTAAATTTGACTTATTAGGGTAAAGAAGTAGATAACAAACATAGCCCTTTATACAAAATCTTTGCTATTTGTTTGATGCAGAAATTGTAAGCACAGCATTGCAGTAGCCTATGCCTCATGGCACTGCTGGAAGTCCATGGGCAACTTTGAAGTGTGTGGTCAGAAAGTCTAAGGACTGCTGTTTCTCCTCCATCTTAAAAAAGAAAAATCAAACTTATACGTTCTAATTTCTGACCTGATTTCCCTTCTCGTTGCTGTGACAGAAGTAACTTAGGGGAAAGGGGATTCCTTTTTCTCACATTTCCAGATTATAGCACATCATATCAGAGACAGCAGAGAAGTCACAGCAGCGGAAGCTTGAGGGAGCTGGTCACATCACATCAGTGGCCAGGAAGGAGAGTGAGGAATGAGTGTACATCAATGCTCCGCTTGCTTTCTCCACTCTTACACAGGTCGGAATCCCTGCCCAGCAAATGACGTCACTCACAACAGTGGCTCTTCCTATCTCAATGTGTGTAATTAGGAGAGCCTCCCCAGACATGCCCATAGACCAGCTGATCTACACAATCCCTCACTGAGACCCGCTTCCTAGGTGATTCTAGTTTGCATTACATTGATAATTAAAGTTAATTATTGCAGCATACAAGGCCAAGTGATGCTTTGTGGCATTTCCATGCATATATATATATATATACATATATATATATATATATGTGTATGTATGTATTTTTTTATTCATCCACCTCTTCCACTTCACTAACCTCTCCTTGTTCTTCCCTCTCTTTTCCTGAACAGTCCTTCTGTTTTCATGTCACATATATTCTGTTATACTTTCTTCTTTCAAATCCTCCCCCCTACATGAATTTAAATCTAGACTTCACATATGAGAAGGAACGTGGGAAATTTGTCTACATCTGGCTTATTTCACTTAACACAATGACCTCCAGTCTATCCATTCCCCTGCAGATGTAATCGTTTTACTTTTCTCTATAGTTGAATGAAAATTCATTGTGTACCATACATCACACTTTGCTTATCCGTTCATCTGTTAATGGACATCTGGGGTGGTTTCATTTCTAGCCTGATATGTGTAGCGTATCGATAAACATAGATTTAACTGTTTCTCTAGGGTATGATGATTTAGAGCCCTTCAGATATATACCTAGTATCGCTGAACTGACCAAATGGTAGTTCTGATTTTAGTTCTTGTTTCCATAGTGAATGTCTCAGTTTACACTCTTACCAGCAGCTGGGGAAGGCATCCCCTTTCTGCATATTCTCAACAAATCAATACTTTTTTTTTTTTTTTTTTTTTTTTTTTTTTTTGCAAACAGGGTCTCATACTGTAGCTTAGGCTGGCCTGAAACTCACTATGCATCTTAGGCTGGCCTTGAACTTGCCAACTGAGTGAACTGCCTGGCTCTCTGCCCCTCTGTTTTTTGTAGCATTTTCTGAGGATTTCATACCTGAGTACTGTATTTACACCATTTCTCCACTCTCTCCCCTCTGCAACTCTTCCCATGTTTCCTCTCTCCCTCCTCTTTTTTAGTTATTATTGTCACCTATACCTACATGTGTATATGTATGTGCGTAATATGATAAACATGATGAATCCATTTAATTTTGCTCGTATGTACACTATTTAGGGCTGACCACTTGGAATTAGGCAACCTATCAGTGGGGCTGGTCCCCAGAGAAGACTTATTCTTCTCGTAGTAGTACTCATTGCTTGATCCAAAGGTGACACCTTGTGAGGTTTTTCCCCATCTCCTTTGGAATGTTGGTTGGTATTGTCATTGCATAGTCTTGTTAAGCGAGCACATTGTTAAGATGTCAGGGGTACAATTCCTCGTGACACGCAGAGGACACATGTTGACCATATGATTTTCAAAGTCTTTCTATCGCTTCTTCACGTTGCCTTAGCCTTAGGTGTAGGGGTTTGTACTGTAGATTTATCAGTTGGGGCTGGGCATCCTTGAGTCAGTTGTTCATGTCATTGAGACCAGTTGTGGCTTTCTGTAATGCTCTCTGTTAATTGAAAAAAACAAGTGTCTTTGCTGCAGGATGAAAGCCACACTTACTTGTAAGTATAAGTGTTTAAAATGCAGTTGGGACTGACACTGGTTTAGGAACGTGCCATCAGGAGGTTCTTCCCTAAAGTCTATGACCTCATCAGCCTTATTTAGTTGGGTTTATGGTATCAGGCATAAATTCTCTCATATTGAGTGGGCTTTAAATCCAATTAATTGATCTACCTTCTTGATGAATTATTTTATTTGTTCTCCCTATCCAAGATTTTCTATCTGAGAAGATAAGAATAATAAATGGCTACCTTATGTAGTCACTTGGAAAATCAGATACTGCAAAAAGAACAAAAAGAGCACTAGTAAATGCTTAACTAAACTTACTTGAGCAGCCTTGAGAACACTGGAGATGTAATAGAGATTGAACATTTTACTATCTTGACCCCCAACACTGTAACAAATGAAACAAAAAGAACACCCTGTGATGGAGAGACCTGGGCATTTGATGAGTCACAGATAATAAGAAAAGCAAAGGGAAAATAGACCTGGCAGGGTGTCATGTGAAGATATGAGCGAGTCTCTGGTTTCTGAGTCATCACTCAGTGATTCAACTCAAATTACACCCTGCCCCCCAACACATACGTTCTGATTCAGGAAGGGAAAGGTTCGTTAAGGCAGCTTAGTCTCCTTTTTTTGTCCTTACTTTGAGGTCAAAGTCAGGAAGCAGATAATGGGGGTGGGGGTGGGGGTAGGGGAAAGCCATTCCACATGCATCTCTAGAGATAAAATAGAAATGCTTTTCCAACCAAATTGCTTAATCCTGTTGTGGTGATAAGTCCCTGGCCAGCCCCATGGCCATGGAAATGTTCAGGGAACTGTGTCTTGTCCAAGACCCTGCAAGGGTCATGGCAGGAGCAAGAAGGAAGCCCAGAGGCCTCCACCCCTACTTGAATTCTCTGAATTCCCAGGGCCTCCTTTATCTCCTTTGGTTTTCCAGCCTTCATAGGATTCACTGACTGTTTTTAAGCTGCTGGATATTTTACTCTATTTGGAACCAAGAACCTACTGGATTTGGAAATAGCAATTCAGCAAGGTTTGGTGTCACTGTAGTTATTCCTCATTCTTTTTGGGGTGTGTGTCGGGGGGGGATCTGTCACTGATTATTCTCAGGTATAGGAAATACATGAGTGAACAATGCTGCTTTCTCCAAATCCGAATGGGAGAAATTAAGTCCATAGTTACAATGTGAGTAGGGGAAGGGTTTGATTAAATTACCGATGAGTCTAAGACGTTCCCAGCATAAGCCTTGCAACAAGACGAGGGCCACTTTGGCATGCCCTGGGAGTCTGACTCTTGCTGCTGAGCCCTCTCTCCCATTCACCACCAACTTCCCAAGGAACATATTAGTACCAAGATAATCTCCTACCATTGCCTTATCCTATTTCCTACTTGCACCCCGAGTCCCATCTGTTTCATGCCCACAGCTATGAGATGCTTCAGTGCTAATGGTAGGAAAATTTTTAGTCTTAGGCCTGTGAGTGAAGGGCCAGCTGGGAAAGGTGATCAGACACTGAGAGCTGGTGTATTGACACCACAGTGGCCTCAAACCAGAGCTTTAGCCTACAATCAGGAAAATTTGCTTTTACATGGGAAAACTTGATCCTTCAGGAACAATATTTAACCAACTGAGACTCTTTCTCTATTCACACACACAAATCTGTGTTTTTATTTAGCAAGCTCAAAAATCAGAAAATCCCACCTGTGATGAGATAATTCATGAGGAACAGTCGTCTGATATTTAAAACTTGGTATAAACACATGTGTACCAGCTAGCCAATAAGGAAAGCCAAGCCAAATTTACTTATGCATAACTCTGGGCTAACTCTAGGCATGTTGGTGCTTCAAGTGACACAGGCTGCATGAAAACAGTTGGAGAAAGAAATCATTTGGAGGAAAGCCTGCTTTGAAGCCCACTTGCTTTCTAACTTGTCATTTTAATGTGCAGGAACCAGGGCTGTCCTTTTAAATATCAATATTTAGAAACAATAATGAAAGTGGATTGGCAGTCTGGAAATCATACTTCCATTCTTGGATGTGGTGCTTGACTTTGTCCCTTGGTGTCATCATCTTCTCTACTCTGCACCCAGAGAAGTTTACTGAGCTACCAGAATCTACTGCATCATGCAAAGGCCCCTGAATGGTGGTAACCAAGGATGCTGAAACTCCAAAGCCAAGGGCTTCTCTCTTCAGGGATTACTGGTCCATCTTCAGTTTCACCCATCAACTTCCATCTCGCCCTTATCAATGAACCACCTGAGAGACTATACCAATGACAGCTGGCCGTTGCTCTGTCCCATGCCATTTATTGGAGTGTGGTTTGTGCATCCAGAAACAGAACACTGGGAATGATTCAGTAGCACTGCTGAGTCCCACCAATAGAGTTTAGGTCTGAAAGCTGGCGCTGGTGCTCAGGCACAATAGTCCTTCTGGGTAGAGTAACAGAAGTGTGTGAGGAATGTGGTGTTACCATAGCAGGTATACTGTGGCATTGCAAAACAATCTTTGTGATAAATAGGAATTTCTTTCCTAATTTAGAATATGCCGAAGGAAATTGAATTGATTCATTTATATTCTTATCCACTGGATGAGCATTTACCACACAGTTGCTATTTGCCACTCAGCCCTATCTCTGGTCCTGAGAACACAACAGCATATGCAACTTGAAGTTGAACTTGTAATTAAATTGAACATTATTATTTTTAAGACTTTTTACCTGAGATTTTTTTCTCATTACTTTATTTATTTGTTCACTTTACATCCCTCGCATGTTCTTTGGTTGGTGGTTCGGTTTCTGTGAACTCCAATGGGCCCAGGTTAGTTGACTCTGTAGGTCTTCTTGTGTTGTCCTTGACCCCTCAGGCTCCCTCTACCCTTCCTCCTGCTCTTCCACAGTACTCTCTGAGCATGGCCTATTGTTTGGCTGTGGGTCTCTGCATCTGTTTCTATCAGCTGCTGGGTGAAGCCTTTTAGAAGATAGTTATGCTAGATTACTGTTTGTTAGAATAGCAGAGTATCATTAACAGTGACAAGGATTGTTTCTTTCTCATAAGGTGGGTCTCAAGTTGAGCCAATCATTGGTCTGCTATTCCCTCGATATCTATTCTATCTTTATCCCTACACTTCTTGTAGGCAAGACACATTTTGGGTTGAAAGTTTTATGGGTGGGTTGGTGTCCCCCTCCCTCTGCTGGGAGTCCTACTTGGCTATAGGAGGCAGAAAACTGATTTTTTTTCTACAAAGAAAACCAAACCATACAATGGAACAAAGGAAGCATCATCAACAAATGGTGTTAATCTAACTGGATGTCTGCATATAGAAAAATACAAATAGATTCATATTTATCACTATGTGCAAAACTTAAGACCAAGTGGATCAAAGACCTCAACACAAAACAGAATACACTATATCTAATAGAAGAAAAAGTAGGGAAGAGCCTGAACTTATTGAACATTATTATAGAGAAAGAACTTAGTTGGGCATGCATATTGGGGAACTAATCTAGACCACAATTCTAGAAAGATCTTCAGAGGGAAATGATATTTGATCCATTCCCAGAAGAGTAAGCAAGAGCTGGCTCAGGTGAGGCCATTGTATCATACTCAATAGAATGTAATTATATGGCTGTTTAGCTTTCTGGACAGCAAGGTTGATTATAGACAATAATATCATGGGGTATTATGATATCTACAATTATAATTCTCTACTTAAACAGTTCTGCAACACTGTTGTCATGGAAAATGAAGACAATTTGGCTATCTGCTCTGCTAAATATGCCTTTTGGTGGGACTTGTTGAAAACTGTTGGAAAAGATATTGTCTAGTATTGGTTTCCCTGAGATTTTCCTATTTTCCCTTCAAGGACTAAACATGTTGTTTCTGCTATGAAAACAGAGTGATGCTAACATGTTTTCTTGTTAGTTAGGAGGCCCTCATTCTGCGTCTAGAGAGTTCAGTTACAATGAGTTCACCTCTCCTTGCAAAGTTGGTAGGTTTAGGGCTGTCTTGTAAACTGTGAAGAGCACAAGCGTTCTTCCATCACAGGCCCATCCTACTGAAACTCTAATGTCTCTGTGTGGTCACAGTGATTCAAAGGCAAGGTTGCATACTCTCACAGGAACTAAGGGAAGAAGTGCTGCTCGGACTGGGGTAAGTATTTCTGATTCCAAGGTCTCCCAGTCCCAGTGCCAGTGTGATGTGGAGTTCGCAGGGATGGGCAGTAATTCTAACCAAGAAGTGGTACACATCAGTTGCCACTGGCCCGCATTTGATGGTTAGGATTTTCATGAGGAAAATCCAAGCAGCTTCTCATCACTTAAGGTAGTATTTGCTAGATGGGTGCTTTGAGAGAGAGCATCTGGTTAAAGGAGTCATTTGGCTTGATTTTCCCCAAATGATTCTTTCATTCTTTCTAATTGTTGGACCCCAAAAGGCTTGCTGATTATTTTTTTTAACTTTTTATTGATTCTTGTGAGTTTCACATCACGTACCCCAGTCCCACTCATCTCCCTGTCCCCTCGTTTTTGCCCTTGCAATCTCCTCCCAAAATAAAATATACATGTAAACAAACAACAAAAACATCAAAAACAAAGCATAGAAAGCATCTTATCATGGAAGTTGTAGTGTGTCACAGTGTATCCCTCTGTCCACACATATTAACTTGTAAATGTTCTTTGCAATAGGTCATTGGTTTGGTTCAAGATTTCTGGCTTCTGTGACACCATCAATATTGGATCCTCCCCGGGATTACTCCTGGTTGTCCTGTTGTTGCCCTGTGTCATGGAGATCCCGCAGTTTTGGAACAGCAGGACTGGCACTTTCACACATCCCAACTGTTTGCAGATGATATAGATTTTGGGGTGGGCCAATGCAGAGTCCTGGATCTGGGCCTAGGTGGTAGTTGAGCTAGTCAGCTAGCTGGCCCTTTCTTATCCACACCACACCACCAGGGCAAGCTCCCCTTCACTGCCCTGGCTAGGCCACTCAAGGCAACCATCAGTAGGAGGCACAGTCATCAGCTCTCCTGATCTCATGCCCTTGGGGCTGGCTTACCTGCACCTACACCTCCAGAGCCAGCTTCACTGTGCTTCTCAGTCAAGGTGTACAACTCTTCCAAGTTGTACAGCTAGTAAGAGGGCAGGGCTAGCTCTCTGATCTCATGACCCCAGCACCAGCTCTCCCAGCTCCTGCAGGTGGCATGGACGGGAATGAGAACGGACCCCAAAGGCTCATATATTTGGCTGCTTGGTCTGTAGTTGATTAAACAGTTTAGGAAGAACTGGAAGGTGTGGCCTTGTTGGAGGTGTGTCACTAGGGATGGGCTTTGAGGTTTTATAAGCCCGCATTATTGTGTAACCTGTTACTGAGCTCTCTCTGTCTCTCTTTGTCTCTTTCCCTCCCCCTTTCTCTGCCTCTGTCTTGCCGCCAATCTCTGCCTTATGCTTGTGGATCAGACATAAGCACTCAAGTACTGCTCCAGTGTCATGCCTTTGGGTCACAGACCCTAACCCTCTGGAAGCTGAGTCCCCAATCTAAATGCTTTTCTTTTACAAGTTGTCTAGGTCATGGTGTTTTGTCACAGCAGTAGAAAAGGAACTAAGACAAAGCCTGAATGAGAAAATGTCTCTGGTGTAGGTGTGCAGCCAGTGCACTGTACACAGGCACCCAGCCTAACAGGATAGCTGAAGTCTAAGTCCAAAGCTAGCCAATAGTGGGGGTGCTTTTGTGTTGCTCTCCCACCCAGGTGTGATCCCATTTTATAGCTCATACAAAGGCCCTGTATGGACTAGCTGCTGCCTTACTCAACTCATGTTTCCAATTAATTCTATGACTTAAGAAAGGAAAATAGGCAATTCTATGTATTTTTTTTCCTCCTGATATGTGTTCCATCCAAATCCCCTGCTCTATGGGCTGCATGTTTTCTTCTACAAAATATGGTTCAGACGTCACATGGCAGTGTTTTCACCTTGAAGCTTTCCAGATAAACGACCAGGATTTCCTGTGGGAGATAATATCCACATTAGGCTCAGAGTGTCTCCCAGGGTTGTCCTGCCTCCAGGTTCACATGCTCATGTGGCCAAATGACTGTACATGTGATGCAGTACCAGATTTCAGGGCCATATGCTGTTTCCCCCCTGGAATTCCTCCTATATCAGTATTCGACTAAGTCAGATGCTGCCAATAGTTGTCGGTAATGCACAGTGTCTCCTCCCGCCTGGCTGCAACATGTCCTAGAGTCTCCAAGCTAACATCTGGCAGCTCTGCATGGATTTAGCAACTAGCACATCTCTCTCTGCCTTGATTTACATGCGGGTTTAAAAAAAACCACCCAAACAAAAACAACTCCAACATTCATTTATCAAACATTTATCAGAAACTTACTCTACATAAGGCTCTGAGCCAGCTTTGAGTATCATACCAAACAGGAGACACTGGTCAGACACTCTGCATGAGAAGTGGTACATGAACATGAGTCCTTTTGTGTGGAGGAGCATCAGGATTGCCTGGAGTCCAAAGGCCTAGAGGCTCTTCCTAACAGTGTTGGAACACTGAGCCAGTTTTCACAATCTCCTTTCTCCTCCACAAACAGAGGACCACATCTGAGGGTTTTGGGTCCTTAAGTGTTAAGTAATGACTATTAACAAAGAAATATTTTATTGTTGAAGAAGCCATTTCAGGGCAGACATGAGGAAGATAATTGTCAGGAGACTGATAACATCAACAGTGATTTCAGAGGGCGGGCAATTTTCTGAAAACCAGATCTTAATTCTGCCTGATTTTTAAGAAGGGGCAGTGAGATTGCTCAGCAGGTAAAGTCCAAATAAATAGGACTGATGACCTGAGTTCAATGCCCAGGTCCCCACATGGTAGAAGAAGAGAACCAACTCCCCAAAAGTTGTCCTCTGACTGCCACACATAGAGTGTGGCACCTGCGTACACACCTCACTACCAAAACCACATATACAATGATAGTAAAATATAATAAAAATAAATAAGTATACACCATCATAAGACACCAGCTTTATGGCTTTATTGGTAATCATGTTTAGCATCATCCAGCTTTCACATAGGAAGAATCACAGCACTTCTATGATGATTGAAGCTTCCCAAAGCACTTTCCAGACAATTCCTGATATGATGCACCCAGCCACCCTATCAGCAAGGCTGTATTACTTTCCATCCAAGTTAGGAAACTAAGGCTTGGAGAGTTTAAATGCCTTACTCAAGACCACTGGCTAGCAAGTGGCTGAGCCAGAATTCTAGCCTGGGTGTATCTGGTTGCTATTCCTGAACCATATCCAAACTTCCGGTGCACAGTAAATCAAAGAGGGGTAAAACTAAGAAAGAGAATGAGAGAAAAAGGGCACGTTGGTGTCCGAGTACTGACTGGGTATTTGTGTAGAGATTGCTGCGTTCAGTAGGTGAGATTGCAACAGATCTAGGGTGGGCCAAACTCTCAGCACTGAAGTGTGCACCACAGGTAAATTGGAGGCAGAAACTTTTATACCTCCTGGCCCCATAACTTACACTATCTGCTAATGGAGAGAGGCACCCTCTCCTATGTTTGTTTGTTTATCATAATTTTGTGTCATTCTGACATTCTAGCTACTTTAGCTGCTGTGGCTACAGAGGAGCCATATTGTTCTAAAAACTAAGATCTGACACATAGCACGGTCCAGGTATCTGCAGGATGAGGCACTGTCAACTCTAGGTGTTAAACATGTAGTGACATTAGTTAACATGTTTTTATGGAGGGTCTACTCTGTTGTCCTGCCTCTGCAGCTAAAGCGGAGGTGAACAAGGTGTGTAAGTCACTCCTTCCCAGTGCTAAGGAATGATCTGAGAACAAGACATAGTAGGTCAAACACTTAAGTGTCAAGTTGCCATGGGAACTTGTTTTATATCCATTTGCTCCGGGCCTTCTCTTCAGGAGGACTTATGGCTGCAGAAACACATAATGAAGCTGTTAGGATATAAATGAGAAACAGAAATCGAGACTGGGGAATGTATAAATTAGAGCGCCAAGGGCAGAAGAAGAAAAAAACTCATAGCTTCCCAAGTCACAGAGACCCACTTGGACTCAGCTTTTAGTGCTAAGCATCCTGGCAGCCATATTGAGAAGGGAAATATGGTTAGTTACAAAGTGCTTATTGTCAGAAAGCAAAAGACAACCAGTTCCTTGGGGGGAAGGAAAAGCTTTCAAAACACTTGGCTTCTGAGAGAACGTCTCACATCTCGCTTCATACCGTCTGACAATATTCTTACAGGACTGAGGAGGTGGGCATTATAAACGGCCTGCACTGGGAGTGGCAAACTAAAGTTCCATTCATTACATCTACTTCTAGCAGGGGTCAGAAGTCATTCGATGTGGGATGTACTCCAGATACAGTGACAGCTGGAATTGGAACACCTGGGAAGCGGAGGGCTTGAAGCCCCTGGTGTTGATCTTCGTCGTTGTTTTTTCTCTCTTGCTGAAGTTTCATTTGGCAACCAGCCACATTTTCCGTTTTCTGCTATAAGGTTGAAGGGTAAATATTCCAGGCTGTGCATGATGTAATTGTTTATACCCGAGGCCAGTGGACACTTTTTTGAAGAGATCTATATAATAAATATTTTAAGCCTTATGCACTAGATGATCTCTGCCACGATTATTAATCTCTAAAACCATAGTGCAAAAATAGCCATAGGCAATCCTCAACTGAATGGGCGTGGCTGTATCCCGGTACAACTTGATTAAAAAAGAAAAAGAGGGCCTGACAAATTTCACCTATAGGTTTTCTGTTGCCAACCCCTAAAAAGACAACAGCAAAAATAAAGGGAAAGCATAACATTATTATTATTATTCTTTTGGTGAAATTAAGGAATGGTAAGAAGCTTGGCAGGTCTTGTTTAATAGTGACTTTGTCCTTACTGATTTATTCATAGTCATAATGATTCATGCTGGAAAGAACATGGCTCGAGTTTGCACTGCAAATTCATCATGCTCATTGAAGGAAACATGCAGATCTCAAGGAAATCCAATCCAACTACTCAGACATAGGAATGGTACTCAGGGACAGCTGTATTTCCCTAAGACCAATTCCTGAGATGGCGCAGCTTAAGGGAGGGTTAATTTTGGATCACGGTTGCTGTAGATAACAGCCCACCATGATGGGCAAGGCATGGCAGCCGGCATGCATTCTGTTACCACCTTTCAAGTTCAAAATCTCTACCTTCCTAATAATCTCTAGTGGTCTTTTATAGCCAGAGGGAGAATGTGATTTCATTTGTAAAGGTTTAGTTATGAACTTATTACAAATTGATGATTCAGTGTGACCTGAAATCCTATATATCTCCTATTGGCTATTAAAAAAAAAAAAAAAAACCCAGGAGTTTCCCTGTGTGATGAAAGAAAGACTTGCATCTGGGAAAGGACCAGAAAAGGTAGCCCCAGGTTATTTGGCACTTGCAATGACAGGTGTGTCAAGTACCTCAGCCTTAGAATTGCTTTAATCAATGCATAGACAAGCCATACATAGTCCTGGGAGTGATGAGTTATGCACTGTGTGACCCATTTTGTGACAATGAGAATGTAGCCTTAAACATGAGTAACAGTTTTGAAAGCATCTGTTAAAATATCAGAGAGCATAGCTGTGGGACTCTCACGGGTCTGTGATTTTGAACATCATTTCATAGCAGGTGTTTTCCGGATAGTAGGAAATGTGATCTTGTGCTCCACTTGATATTACATTGACTGTTCCGCTCTCTGGTGGCAAAAGCTAAGAAACAGTGTTTGATGTTTGTAATAGATGACTCCAGGCTCACGAAGGACAAACATTGTGTCTTTACCTTCGTATACCTCGGACGTAGTCCAGTGCTTCCTCCATAAGGCCACTTTTGTATGTTAATCCAACAAATAGAAACTAGTATGCAGTTGCCAGTAAGGGAGATGATTCCCATTGGTTTGTGTTGAACAACTCTAAGAGAAATAAAAGCTTTGTGTTTGAGGAAACAAAACTTTTAAAAATAGACCCCTGTGCGGATGGGATCTGATGCCCTCCTGTATCAGATGTGGTCAGGACTGGGATGGGGTAAAGAACCGGCAGTCAGATCCACACAGCAGGAATGGCATGATTTTAATACTGGCCAGGTCATAACTGACAGAACTGGAAGCCAGGGACATTTTTTCATTATTATTTTTTTATTAATTATTTACTTTACATCCTGGTCGTAACCTCCTCTCCTCCTGGTCCCACCCTCCCTCCCTGTTTCCCCCTCTCCCTGCCCTACTCCCCAGAGAAGGGAAATCCCCCATCCACCCACCCCAGTATACTAAGTTGTATCAGGACTGAGGCCATCCCCTCTCCCTGTGGCCTAGTGAGGTCACCCCACTAGGGGAACACAACAACAACAACAAAAAAGCAGCCAGTGGGCCAGGCGTGGTGGTGTATGCCTTTAATCCCAGCACTTGGGAGGCAGAGGCAGGTGGATTGCTGTGAGTTTGAGGCCAGCCTGGTCTAGACAGCGAGTCCAGGACAGGCAAGGCTAAACAGAGAAACCCTGTCTCGAAAAGCCAAAAAAAAAAAAAAAGTGGGCAGGGAATCCATGTCAGAGGCGGCCCCCACTTCCCTCACTAGGAGACCAGGATGATGACTGAGCTGCCCATTGTCTCCACAGCGCCCCCAGGCTCTGGTTAGTTGGTTCTGTTGGTCCTCCCATGGAGCTGCTGTTCCCTCTGAGTCCTCCATCCTTCCCCGCCCCACTCTTCCCCAAGATTCCCTGTGCTCCACCCCATGTTTGGCTGTGGATCTCTGCATATGCTTCCATTTGGCTGCTGCTGGGTGGAGCCACTCACAGAGGACAGCCATGCTAAGCTCCTCCAGGGACACTTTAATGATAAATTACAGGGAAAATGTCAGATGTTGAAATCACCTAAGACATCTACTTTTTAAGAGGTAGCAACTGGCAGACACTCTGTTTTTTCCTCTAGTCTTTCCAGTGCTTTTCTAATCAGAGTTACTTTATTAGTTGACTTAGAACATATTTCCACCAGAAGTCAGAACAGGATCTTATGGTCATAAAAATATGGTCATAATTTTGACTATCCTTGTCACTAATGAGAAAAAACATAAAGTAGGGATACAATGTTCAAAGCTTAAAAACAAAATTAGTCTTGGATAGCACCTAATTCACCTGGCTATAGCTTTGTACTATGCCAAACTGGTGCCCAGCACTTCTAGGTAAGAAAGGGTCGTGTAAGAGGGTCAGGTTGTTCTCAGCAACACTCATAGTGGCATGAGGTGGTGGCCCTGAGGGCTTCATTGCAGGGTTCTGTCACTATGAGAATGGAAGGGGCAAAGCTAAGCCAAACAGTATATGGGGGGGGGGGACCTTAACCTTAAAATGAGAAGCTTTTACTCAGCATGTTGGGGTACACATGTAATATCAGCTCTTGTAAGGTGGGGACAGGGTCTTCATACAGGACAGCTTGAGTGCATAGCAAGACTCAAAATGGGGGAGAGGCAGAGCATTTCTTATTGCAATAGATAATTTGCTTAATGTCTAGCGCATTGAGATTCCTAAGGGTTACTCCTTGGCTTTGGGAACACTTATTAAATGGTATCCTGTCCCTGTTATCTCCACTGTTTTTCCAATTCTCATATCACTAGACCCCTCCCCCCTCCAAATTCTAAGCATAGTTTGGCTCTTCAACATCTGCCAACGTTAACCACAAAGTAACAGAAATAGAGTCAAGAAGCCAATGGATAACCTCAAGTAGCTGACTATAAGTTGGCCTGGCCCTAAAGGGCTTCGGTGTACAGAGCTGTTATGATTTCTGCAGCATGTATTAGTTAACGTTGCCTGCATGCTCACTTGTTCACTGAGCCTTTTGGGATGTTCTTGGTCTCAGGGCCTGAGGATCATTTTCTCGGACGCATCACGGCTCATATTCCGGCTCAGTTCCTCCAGTGGCATTCGCGCCACCATCAGACTGTATGCAGAGAGCTACGAGAGGGATCCCAGCGGTCACGACCAGGAACCACAGGTAGGAGATCGGAACTGTGCTCTTGGCACTTGTGTTTTCCCCTTTAGAGCTCCCCTGGGCTGCTAAGGAGAACACATGTTGATAGCATCAATGGAAGGCAAGTTGTGTGTGACCTCAAGCAAGCTTAATTCATTCACTGAAATGTCTGATGCAGGAGAACTTCTTCTCTACAGGATCGGTGAGGATTTCAGGCCATAACTTCTCAAATAGCCTGTCTCTCTTCTGTGTCCTGCAGCTTAACCTGGGTGCTTTTCTATTGAAGAGGTACATGGTATACACAAGAACAGTTAAAGTCAAATTGGTCAGACCCTTGACTGTGCTCATGAAAGTTACAAATCTTTAGGAAAACCCTGTGCTCATGTAAATTAGGAATTAGGAAACCCCAGCATTGGACCATGACATTGAGGTAACCAGACAAATACCACTCTGGGCTTCCTCTCTCAGACTGAGGACGCACTTACAAGCATTTCAGCCATACACCACTGCACTTCCGCATTTACTAACCGCAGACAGACTGACCTGACAGAAAGTACCCGTTCTACCATTAAGTGAATGATGCCGCCCTGGCAGGTGCTCCTGCCTCCTTGGTCTTCCCTTTGATCTGGTTTGGTGGGTGCTTCCCTGGGCTGACACATTTAGCCATATTTCTTTTTGGAAACACAGACGGGCAGAAGTCCATGCTATTTCACAGTGCATTTGTTCAGGACTTCCAGCTCTAATCTGTCTGCCACGTTGGGCAGTGTCTTCCTCGGTCAGTCGTTTAGCTTGTTCATGCTGATTTTCTTTGGAGAATCTCAAAGCTCCTGGTAATCCCTGTTTTGTGGACTCTCCCACTTGCTCCTAAAACTCAAAGATCTCTGAAAGCAAAATCATCCCAGATGGGGAAGTAGAGGCCTCAGGGCCATTCTCAGGGTCACCGGGCATGAGGGGAAGAGGCCACCACTGGCATTTAGCCCTTGCCCTGTCTCTCAGGATTGTGAACTTTCCACGCAGGCTTGGGCCATGCTCTGCCAAAATAATTTGTTAGTGAGCACATTTACCCAGAGATAGAACCAAGCCTCGCAAGAACTAGATGGAGACTTACATTCTCACATTGAGACCGGAGATGAAAGGCAGGAGCTTCGCACTGGGTGAGGAATGACGTTCCTGGCCTCCTCAGCTCTGAGTCACTCTGACTCAAGAGCATTTTTTCTTAGCATTCTTTCCCCTATTTGCACAGGACAAGTGGTTAAGACATTTGCTTATTTTTATTTACCTCCTTTGCTGGGCTTCCTCCAGGCCATTAGGCTTTCTATATACAAATGAGTCTCCAAGGTGGTCGATAAAAGCAAATAGCACTTTTAAAACAGGTTTTCCTTGAAGCCAAAAAATTCACCACAGGCCTGCTTTTAGATGCTTGTGTGGGTAAATAAAGCAGAAATAGTGCTCATTTTTAGTCTGTTACTACATATTTTCCACCCTGTTTGTATACAAGTTTGCCAGTTGAAAGGGCTGAGGAATCCTTTCCTTGATGGTGTCGGATCCCAGTCATTTTCTCCTTTTCTAATACAAGAAGAGATTTTTTTCCCCCAGACTCAACTGGATGGGGCCAAGCACATTTACTTTAGCACAAGATCAAGCTAAGAGTTCTGTATTAAAATAGAATTCCTGGTTAAAATAGCACAGACCGTTGGCTCACTAGCTGACGCCCTTATTGCATAATAAAACACTGGGATCATGGTATAATAGTCAATTTAAAAGAATTCTAACCCATTAGGGAGAGAGGAAAAGAGGGTAGGGGATTGAAGGGGAGGGGAGGAGGGGGGAGGGAGGCACAGTGGCTTATCTCCATCAATCAATGCTCAGGCCCATCCAGGCCCTTCCATTGGAGATTTTAAGGCTTCTGGGAAATGTCGCTTTCCAGTACAAACTGCTTTTTCCTTTAAGACTTTCGAGAGGAAGAGGCTTTGGTTAGCCATTAACAGAGATAAAGTTGTAACACTGTGAAGCTGCTGGCTCACTACTGACAGGCCGCCTAACAGGCAAGGACCAGTTCGTACTTACTTTGATTCTATTCTTCAGTTTTGTCATTTAGATAACATGTGCGCACGCGCGCGCGCGCGCGCGCGCGCACACACACACACACACACACACACACCTGTTAAAGTCCTCTCTGATCTACAGTTCTGTTAAGCATCTGTGTATGTTTAACTCACACCACTGCTGCAGTCATCCACTTTCTAGTTATTTTGCGTGAGGACAGCGTTCCGTTCCCTTTAGGTACCTTATCGGTATCTGGCTATTTCACTTTGCACATGGACTGTTTCTTTCTCAGACAATTCGAGCACAGGAACTAGGCAGCTTTAAACAGTTAGACTTGTTACCTTGAGGAGGAAAATGTTCAAATTAGCGTAATGATTTCACTAGGAAGCCCTGTGACGTGCTCGATTCTCCTACAAGACTCCTCCAGCTAGTTTCCTCTCTGTCCGTTTGCAGAGGCGATGTCAAGGAGTCACTTTACCCACCTCAAACTGTTTTAAAATATTCTATCCACACTTAGCTATGCGTTGGTGGTGAGTGAAGGAAAGTCACGAGGAAGGTGCTTGCACAGCTTTGGTCCTTGGTGTATAAGGAAAGAAAGCCCCGCCAAAGGCCAGGGCTGAAATTTCATATAGTTTTCAAACATAGTTATTTTAATTTTACTGTCAACCAGGCTCTCAAAGCAGCTGCTGAGATTTGTCAAAAGGGTTGAGCCAAAATGGGTGGCACTCACAGGTAACTAGACACGGTACGGCTGCATCTATAGTCTTGTCTTTCTACGTCTTGTCAGAATTGCTGAACACTGTGTTTGTGTTCTTCTCCTGCCCATCGGAGCCTGTGGGGAGAGTAGGGAATGCTCAAGAGACAGCCAAAGGGAAAAGGAACACAATTTTAGTAAGAACTAGGTTAATCAGAGAATGAGGGGCACCGTGGGACTTATCAAGATGTAACACACCAGCCCACTCCCGTCTTGTGAAGGAGCCGACAACACTCTTTGACCCTTTCTTGACACTGATGGTTTGATGTATTTCTGGTAAGTTGCATCCAGGAGATGACTACCTAAAGCACCAGGAGTTTTGTGGGGTTTATATTTAATTCATTTGTCAAACCTAAGCCCCGCTGCCATTTTGTTCTAACAGTCCTTATAATACTGTATAGTTCAGAAATAGACAATATGGAGCCACTTTGTTGTATATGGAGAGTGTACAGGTGCTTTTGAGAGTGAAATTGTCTACAGATACTTATGTTGAGATTGGCCACTATCAACTGGCTGGGTGCTTACTCCAGCTACAGGTTTCCGCCCTGCTGTAGGCCTGCAAACCTTCTTAGAAAGAGGTAAGGAGTGAAGAATTAGATTAGAGAAGTTCAGCCCAGACTGTCATAAGAACCACTTGGATGGGGCTGGAAAGATATGGCTCAGAGGTTAAGAGCGCAGACTGTTCTTCCACAGGTCCTGAGTTCAATTCCCAGTAACCACATGGTGGCTCACAACCATCTATAATGTGATTTGATGCCCTCTTCTGGCTTGCAGGTATACGTGCAGGCATAATAATTTTTTTTTTATTTTTGGCTGTCCTAGACTCACTTTGTAGACCAGGCTGACCTCAGACTCACAATGATCCGCCTGCCTCTGCCTCCCAAGCGCTGGGACTAAAGGAATGTGCCACCACGACGAGTTTAAATCTTTTTTTTTTTTTAAATGAAAAATAAAATAAAATAAAAGAACCACTCGGAGAGATAGAAACATCCATAGCCAACCCACATTCAGAGATTCAGTTTCTTGAGGTGGGACTTGAGATTTGTGGAGATGCTTTTCATGTTGGTTTTTTAATGTAGCTGCATTGTGCCAGGCTCGATTCTACATATTTAAATACACTGATTATATTATTCCCTCATTCCACTGCTCCCATGGTGGGATTACTGTTAATCCCACTGGTCAAGAATACGATCAAGACTACGATTTGTGTCAAATTTGAAGCAAGCTTTAATTAATTACTAGCCAGGATGATGGACTCTGGCCAGATCCACTCCTGGGATCCCAGAAAATGGTGGTGAGTCACATTTTGCAGGGACACTGTATTTTCCATCAGGTCCAGTCAGAGGCAAGTTTTGTTTTTTGTTTTTTTAAAGAAGGCTTCCAATTAGACAAATGGGTAAGTCCAAAGGGGCAGGGATTTCTTACCTGAGCTTGAGTTCAATGCTGTGTCTGGAAGTTTAGTTCAATTTTGTTATTAAGAGGTTTCCCTTCAAGGGCTGCAGGGATAGCTCAGCAGTTAAGAGGTTTATCTTTCCACGGGCATCAACTTTTTGAGCCTCTAACATAACTGGGTCCCAAGAACTCAGTAAAACTCAATTTACATCAGTTTCACCTGACCTCAGGACAGGCCTCCACTCGACTGTTACGGTTTGTTCTAGAAGAACAGCTCAGGGATGGCCAAGAAAGAAATGTGCAGGGCCAGGTGTGGGGGAAGAGTGAGAAGGTCTGTGCCCCCTCAACACCCACCCCCTCTGCAATACCTCTAAGTGTGCACTTTCCCATAGGTTCTTCTAACCCTCTTCGGATTTTTTTTTTTTTTTTTTTGGAGGCTTTGTTACTCAGATTTGATTGATAAAGATGTTGATTGTTGAACTCACTCTAGGGGTCAGGGAGTCACCACAAGTTCACACTGTAGCCACCTGGGTATGTCCTTGTCAGACGCACCCACAGCTCCCAGACTGAAGACACCTTGTGAGTTTAAAGTTGGGTGTGGTCGGAATACAACCAACACAAACTCCCACCACCCAGGACATCCCAGTAATGTTAGACCTATGCCAGGAACAAAAGCAAATATGTTTTTAAAAACCATTTCAGACATATAAATCTGGGCAACAATGAGTTTCCTCACCACTACTTTTTATTAGCAACAAGTAGCTTTTTACAACATTGTTGAAAGGATAATGCTCTAAATACGTACCAGTTGTGTTTTGCAGCTAATAAATAGCCTGAAATTATTAGTTAAAAACTTGAAGACTAGAATTAGATGTTTATGATGTCAGACTTCAGAGTGACACAAATAGGCATTACTTAGCTTATTTTCATGATACACTGAAAACACGTGTGGATGTGAATGTGTATACATATGTAATTGTATGTCCGAGCGAGAGAGCATGATTTTTACAGTCAGACAATAAGCATATGATAAAACATTTTGTTCTTTAGAAAGAAATCTGTGTAGGCATGTCTTAACAGCCACGTGTTTGAAGAAAGCCATGGGGAAATACTTCCTTTCTCCTTAGAATTTAGTATGTGTTGCTGTGATGTGGCACGGGGGTGGGGCTGGGGGTGGGGTTGCAGAGAGGGTTTAGAGAAGAAACACTTGGTGAAAAAGTTGAGCTATAAGCTCTCTGGCCAAGTTAAGGAGCTGGCTTCGTTTTCTTGGAGGAGACGGATGACCCAGACATCTTCAGAAATTTAAAAATAATACGAGGTGTCGACAGATGACCAGCTGTTCACCGTGGCTAATGAATAAGTAATTTGAGGAAATAAACTCAAGCTGGAGAGGAAGAGGTTCAGATTGGCTGTCAGGACTGCTTCTCAGTCGTGATGTTTCCCCCAGCTGAGCAAGGATGGCTGGCTTGTGCTTTTCTAGAAGTCTCTATAGTTATGAAGATCAAATAATAATTTTAAAATATGGGCTAGGATGCAGAGATTGAATAAGATAAAATGCCAATTCTTGAGAGAGAGAGAGAGAGAGAGAGAGAGAGAGAGAGAGAGAGAGAATATGAATATGAGGGAGGGAGATCATATTCAAACTAGTGGGTAGGTTAGATTTCCCTCTAGTGGTACAGAAACAAACAAACAAACAAACAAACTAACCACCACATTTCACAAATCTGCCAATTAATCTTTTAACAAAGGAAAAAGTTATATAAATTCTGTTGTTGTTACTGTATTCTCTCTCTCTCTCTCTCTCTCTCTCTCTCTCTCTCTCTCTCTCTCTCTCTCTCTCTCTCTCTGTGTGTGTGTGTGTGTGTGTGTGTGTGTGTGTGTGTTTTCACATGTGTCCATTTGCGCACGTGGACCATGTTGGGTGTTGGGTGTTGGAGATCCGAATTCAGATTCTTGTGGTTGCACAACAAGCTTTAAACCTACAGAGACAACCAGCCCTGTTGTCCAGGTTTTATGATATTTCTGCTGGTTTAGTTGAGTTACTCCCTGAGGAAAACCACAACAAAATCAAATGAGCCACCAGATCCACAGTCTTCCCTTTTCTGGCCTTGCTATTGAAGTCTGGGCTCAACTCAGCCATTTTGTGTGTCATTTCCCTGGAGCTGAGAGGCTCTGTGGATGGCCAGGAGTCTGGTGGCGTGTGAAGATCTACTTTGGGCTGGGGGTTTGGCTGACATTTCCCAGGGTGTCACACATCAGTGCTGTTTAGAGTTTTGATGATGATGGGCCCTTTCCTCAAACCAGCCTTTGTGATCAGAACTTTCTTCAAGGAACTATGGGTGTGATGGCCCTGTCCGCCCTCACTATGCCCTATCTGAAACTTGTGAGAAGATGGCTGTTTGCCAATGTGTGCCCCTCATGTCAATCCTACAGCAGAACCATATCACATCCCCTTCAGAGCAGCATAAACAGAAGAGACCATTTTCCTAAATGTCAGCTCATAATCTTGAGGTGACAATCTGTCCATAAAAACCAGAGCAGTTGTAAAAACAGAACATGCATTTGCTGATGGGTGGGTCTGGCTGGGCTTCAGGTTGGGGTTAGCTTAAGGTTTAGAAATCCTTAAAGGTTAAAAAAAAAGAAAGAAAGAAAGAAAGAAAGAAAGAAAGAAAAAGAAAAAGAAAAAAATGAGATGTGATGTTCTCACTTGACACGTGTAATTCAAAACAAAACCAGAACTAGCTTTTAAAGGAGTGGTAAAGGAAATAAAACATTTAAGTCTTTTTCCTTCTGATGTTATACTGATGTTCTCAAATTAAGATATAATTTCAACTCTTCCGGGGTTTCTTTTGAGCCTCTGCTATGCTGGGTTTGAGGCACATGTTTAAGCAGCTATTGGTTAACCCTGCGCTGTTATGTCCGCAAATCATCAAATCTTGCTGGATCTTGCTTACTCGCCTCAGAAGAAAGCATGAATGAGTTTGTGCCCGTCATACAAGTCCAGAAGGGTCAGCAGGTACAGCTCCTCCTCTTGCCAGATGAATGGTTTTTAACAAGCTGTGACCAGCGCAATCTGGCTTTTCTAGCATCACCTTTGTTCCAGCCCAGCTGTACATCACGACACAATTTCAGCACCGCCGCCGTCTGTAGGAAGCTCCACATGGCTGGTGGGGATCCCGGATTTCTTTGAAGTAGCGTATTTTTGTGTGGCTAGTACATCATTGGCTTTGCTCATAAACACGAGTGCTAACAGGGAACCTGGTCAGTGGCTGAGACCTTTTGGCGGAAAGGCCTGGATGAGGTGTGATCAGCCGTCACCTAGAGAGGGCCTGCTAGGCTTCACCACAGTCAAGCACCAGCTCTCCTTAGGCTCTTGGCTGAGTTGAAGCTTGCCATCCTAGTGCCACATTGATACGCCCTGTGTGAGATGCCCAGCAGAGGAATCCCACGTCCTTGTTTTCGCCTCCCAGTAATGTTGGGATCCAAGAAGAGTCCAGGGTGGGGGTGGGGCTAGGGATCTTGGATGGCAGAATGCTCTGGTCTCCGGGGAAAAAGGAAAGCAAAGAAAGGGTAATAGGGTTCGGGCTTGGAGTTTGGAGTTGTTTGGAGCGGGAGGGGCTCATTTCTTAGCAGATCTGTTGGTAGAAATTGCCCTGCGAGGTGCTGCTTGGTCCGCTGGCGCCTGCGTACTCCGTACTCGATGGTTTAGGAACAGAATTTAGACAAGACTGCGAGAGTGGCTTCAAATGCTAGTTCCATCATCATTGGGTATGAAAGGGCCAGCAAACCAGGAGAAAACTGCCAGTGACAAGATGATTTACGACTCAAAATCCTGACAGGGGGTGCACACATGCCCCACCAGATCACACAGGGTATACAAAGGAGAGCTGGGAGGCAAGAAGCGTCAAGGAGAAACCTTGGGGTGAAGCCTCTATTATTTTTCTGTTTTTAAAAAAATGTAGACCAGGCCAGGCAAGCAAGTTTAGGACTGGTAAGTCTGAATAATTCCAGGAAACTCCATTCTGGGATACAAGGCCTGCCCCTAACTGCCTTGTATCTGGCTTTGGGAGATGCAGGGCAGGAAAATGGTGGCCTAGGTATGAACCTAGTGAAGGGAGCCACTGGCCTGCAAGTGGGGTACACGCTAGTGTGAGCTGTTAGGTACCTGTAAGACCTAGCCAGTTCATAGTTCACGGTGTCTTTGGATACATTTTATTTTTTTAAAAAAAGGTTAATAACATAAAAAAAAAAAACATTTTTAGTTCAAAGTTCATACCCAAACTGAGTGGAGGCCAGGTTCTGACCAAGGACTGTGGCATGCGAGCCCATCCTTGCTTTACAGCTTCTGAATGTGATGGCTGCACGTCAGTGATGCATGTGCCCAAATGTCTTCGTCTAAAGACATTGTTTTATGAGAGGTAAAATGACAGGACTGGAAAGATGGCTCAGCAGTTAAGAGCACTGGCTGTTTCGGGGACCTGTTCACTTTTCAGTATCTTCATTACAATTTATAGCAGTCTGTGGCTCTAATCCCAGGGGATCCAGTACCCCCTTCTGGCCTCTGTGGGTACTGCATGTGTGCGGTACATATACATCCAGACAAATACAAATGCACACAAAATAAAAACAAATACATGTTTAAAAGCAAAAGTACACTAGTATTTATGTGTGTTTGTGAATCTGGATGAATTTCAAGATTTTATAAAAGTCTAGAAGATTGGCCTAATGAAATTACACTTCTTAGCTTTTGATTCTAACCAAACATGGGAATGTTTGTTTGTCTTTTTAAGTCTATTTTTTTTTTCAGGTATTTTGTTTCCTATTGGAAAGTTTATTCCTCCTCCTCCTCCTCCTCCTCCTCCTCTTCTTCCCTTCAAGCAGTTGCTCTGACATAATTTTAATAAGGTGAATAGTATTTTATTTTACCTATACTGGAAGAACGGGGTTAAATGGACCAGAGAAAGACAGTTCTAGATGCTATCTGTGTCAAACTGTTAGAACTCAGGCACTTCAGCAGCTCCCCCTGCTGTGCTAGTGTGAAAAGCTTCTCTTGGAGGGTCACAGGGGACAGACGCCTTAATGGTAACTCCCAGATTCACTTCCAATGTCAGCATCCCCGACACGGGCAACGCGTCTGTTCTTTGCTCTTAGACACATCCTCAGGAGGAGCTACAGTCAGGACGGCCAGCGTGGTGTTCTCAAGGTGCTAAGACACTCTAATGAGGTAGTCTTGAGGTCCGGCAGCCGTACGTGTCTTGCTGCCCTTCAGCCTGTAGGTGTTTGTGTATGGGTGAATCTAGCTGTTCACTCCCACTTGTGTTAGCATTGCCTAATTCATACTAACAGCCTTCAGAATTTGTAGTTATTGCAAATTCACCTTTACTAAACAAGCATTTTTATGTTTATCAAACTGCTTGGAACTTTCACTACCTAAAGGACTCTTTAAAAAATTTTTTTATTAATTCATTCATTTTACATCTCAATAGTTATCCCATCCCTTGTATCCTCCCATTCCTCCCTCCATCCCGCTTTCCCCCTACTCCCTTCCCCTATGACTGTGACTGAGGGGGCCTCCTCCCCCTGTATATGCTCATAGGGTATCAAGTCTCTTCTTGGTAGCCTACTATCCTTCCTCTGAGTGCCACCAGGCCTCCCCATCCAGGGGACGTGGTCAAATATGGGGCACCAGAGTTTGTGTGAAAGTCAGACCCCACTCTCCACTCAGCTGTGGAGAATGTCATGACCATTGGCTAGATCTGGGTCGGGTTCGATGTTTACTGCACGTATTGTCCTTGGCTAGTGCCGAAGTTTGAGCAGGACCCCTGGGCCCAGATCTGCCCATCATAATGTTCTTCTTGTAGGTTTCTAGGACCCTCGGGATCCTTCTATTTCCCATTCTTCCATACTTCTCTCGCCTAAAGTCCCAACAGGATGTCCTCCCTCTGTCCCACTTCCCTGATAAGTGAAGACTTTCATGGGACATGCCCCTTGGGCTAGTGTCCGGATATAAGTGAGTATATTCCATTTGATTCTTTCTGCTTCTGGGTGAACTCACTCATTATGATCATTTCTAGTTTAATCCACTTGCCCACAATTTTTGGGAATTCCTTGTTTTTAATAGCTGAGTAGTATTCCATAGTGTAAATGTACCACAGTTTCTTTATCCATTCTTCTACTGAGGGACACTTAGGCTGTTTCCATGTTCTGGCTATGATGAAGAAGGCCGCTATGAACATGGTAGAGCATGAACTAAGGGACTCTTGACCAGCGGCAGCAGGCTGCTGCGTAGAATCGCAGCACCCATTAAGCAGATCTGCACTGTCACAAGCTTTCAGGTGACTCACATGTACTTAAAAGTTGGAGACGCCATCAGTAGATGACCTTTGAGATCTTCATTTCTGCTTCTGCTTAACAGGATTGGCCTTCCTTCCAGATAAATCCTCAAACGCCAAGCCAACTCCCACATGCTTACGAGGGTAACTGGCCTCTGCCACTCTTCCCACCGCTGGAAAATTACCAAGAGCATCGAAAACAATCCAAGAAAATAAAGTATTTCCAATGCTCTTGAAAAATTTATTCCTGCTTTTCAGGTCAATTCACAAAAAGGGAAGCAGGAAGATCAGTTTCACTTCGCGTCTCCATGGATACCTTACCTCAGTGTCAACCCACAAATGAACTTGTTTTCTTTGCAAGCTATCTTAGCTAAGCTGGAAGATTCAAAATAAGCCCTGGATGAAGTGCAGAAACTTCTAATTTGATATTTTTCCAAGACACGGAAGTCTTGCTAAATTTGTTGGTAGACAGTCTAGCACAACTCGAGTTACTAGGAAAAGGGCAATTATTTAAAACACTTAGGGTTTGTATGCCGGTTGAGTCTTAAAGGCACAGAACGTGCCAGGCTCCTATGACTAAGGGCACTCATAAAATGTACAGTGGCCATCCGTGAACCCCACTGATGACTCCTTTGCTGTGCTGTGTTCCTTCCCTTCCTTTTAGTCTATGGCATGAATGAGTGCCCTGCTGAGAGGCCTGCTTCATGAGACTCAAGCAGCCTTCATGGTAGAAGATCTCCTGTCTCTGTGCCAGAAGGCCTCAACATTGTTGAGCTAAGCCAGTATTCACCATAGTTATCCTTGCTGTTGCTCTCGGAAGCTGGTATTTCCATAGGGGTCATGTGCCAACAAATATTACCCTCAGTGCCCACTGTTCTCACCATTGTCTGGTCCAACTGCAGTCTGATGCTGTTCCTTCTGGCTGGCTCCAGGCATCAGTGCAGGGCACAGAAAACCATCTGGGCACCTCCCTGACCTAGGGGATGCAGCAGAGTTAAGTGGCTTTCGGTCAAAGAGCTGAGGACTCTCTGACATTCTTCCCGCCCCTCCCCCATTTATTTGTTTATTACTTTACATCCCCATCTCAGCCCCCTCCCTTCTCTCCTCCCAGAGAAGGGAGGGCCCCCAGTTGGTACCAATCCACCCTGGTATTTCAAGTCACTACCGCACGCACGCACGTCCTTTCCCACCACCGGGGAGTGACAAGGCAGCCCAGCTAGGGGAAAGTGACCTAGCAGCAGGCAGCAGATCCCGAGACAGCCCCTACTCCTATTATTAGGGGAACCACAGGATGGCCACGCTGCACACTTGTCATTCTCTCAGTCTCTGTTGCATCTGTGCCACTATGCTTCTTGTAGACAAGACACATTTTGGGTTAAAGGTTTTATGGGTTGGTGTCCCTCTCTGAGTTGCACCTGGCTACAGGAGGTGCGGACTTTGTGCTCCTTAACAGCCGTTGCTTGGCGGCTCAGCTTAGGGTCACCCCTATAGATGCTCAGGAGCCCCATTTCTGTTCTCTCTCCCAGTTCTCCTCTTCACTGGCTTTCCTCCTCTCTCTGCCCACCTGACCCCCACTCCTGTTAGCCTCCCCACCCCATCTCCTACCCAGTTCCCTCTCTCCATCTACTTCGGGTGTCTTTTGTATTTCCTGTTCTGAGTGAGAGTCAAGCATCTTCCCTTCGGCTCTCCTTGGCTTCTTTTGTCATATAAGCTTCCTTCTTCAAGAGAAACAAAATGGCAGTGTTCATCTGTATATAGTTATGTGTGTGCCACCTAGGAAGTTATGGGTTTCTACATGCCATATCTTATTCCTAGCCCCATGCAATGACATTGGTAGCCATAGCCATCCATGTTTTACCTGTGAGAAAATTCTGGCCATGAAAATCTGAATAACCTATGGCTTACAAATAATACAACTGGTATTTGAACCTAGATTCTGGACCCAAAGCCCATGACCTCAACTGTGGTGTTGTGTTACATGACACCGCACACAGAGGGTTACTCCTTCACCTTTGAAAAATGCCCTGGGGTAGTTCAAGTACCTCAATCTGGCATAAAATTATTAAGGACCAACTCATCCTCCACGTAAGTTCCCAGATGTTATCCTCAAGCATCACCACAAGCAGGAAATCAGGCCTAACTCTGCCACCTTTTGTCCCCAAATCTCTCCCAGTGGACTATCCCTCTCAGAAAGCAAATCCTCAAGGCGCTGGGGACTAGCACACCATCTGTGTGTGTCCGTGAGGCTGTGGGAGAGCGGCTCTACAGCAAGTCTGTTAACTCTCTCCCAGAGAAGCAGTGTTCCCAGTCCAGGGTGGCCTCACCAAGGATTGGCCTGAAAGGACATGGTAGTGCTGGGCCCCCAACATGAAGCAGTGAAGGTCCTTGCCTGGACCTCTGCAGTTCCTTTGGTGGGAGGAGAGAAGAGCTGACCTTTTCCTACATTTTCCTACATTTCCTTCAGCCACAGGACACTGCGCAGGTCTGTCCTGCTGAGACCTCTTTGGCTAATCCTTTTCATAGCAGAGCTGGGTTGTAGTGGAGTGGGCTGTCCCCAGGCAGTAGAGACTCTCCACCTGGGCATCTCTGTTCCACTCATCCTTATCACTGGAGTTTCTTTTTGTTCCTTCCTTTCTTTTTTCTTTTGTTTACAAATGTTTATTTAGAAAAATAAAACAATCAGTTTTCTGTTTTGGTTATATTCATCTTCTAATTCAAATATCAATAATAAATTAAAATATATATATTCCAGAAGGAATGATTGACCTACCTGTACTATCCAAATGTCACTTTGTAGTCCAATTTCTTTTCATTTTGACCTATACCTATTTTTCTCCACTTACCTTCGGCCTTCTCCTTCCTATTCTATGACCTATTTATACTAAATCCCTACCTTCTAATATTACCATTCCCAGATGTTTACAGCTTTGATATTGTGATGTTTTGATTTTCAAAGAACATTTCTATTAATTTATAACTTTATAACTATCTGTGCATGCAAATGGAATGTTTGACAGGAAAATGGAGTTTTTTCCACAAAATTCTCAAAGAATTAGTAAAAATATTATTTACCTAAGAGAAGAATCCACAGTGCTTTTGGGGGATGCAGTGTACCCCAGAGGAGGACTGGGGTGCATGGGGACAGTTGTAGGTTACAGTTCTCCATTAACAACCCACCCAGCTCTAAAGCCAGGCATGGTGGCACACACCTTTAATCCCAGCAACCAGGAGGCAGAGGCAGGCAAATCGCTCTGAGTTCGAGGCCAGCCTGGCATACAAATCAAGTCCAGGACTGCCAAGATAACATAGAGAAACCCTGTCTCAAAAAAACAAAAGCAACAACCCAGCTCTACTGTGAAAAGGGTTAGCCAAAGAGGCCTGTGAGACAGACCTGTAGCAGCTTCATGTGGCTGTAGAAAAAGTTTCTGCCAAGGCAAGAGACCCTCATGGCAACCCCCACTCCATTGCGGGTGGTAACAGAAATGGAACCATGACAGAATTGGGAAGCCGAGTCACAAGTCTGAGAACTACCTGATCCCCCAGAAGTCTCACAGAAGGAAATGAAGGAAGCTGACAGTAGCTATGCCTTGAGGTATGTCTTAGAACCTCTTTTTCAAACAAGATGGACAGCAACCAGTAAAAGTTTGCAAGTTACCTAAAGAGACTTTAGAATCACACACCAGAATCAACAGACCTTATATACATCCAAAAGAGACCCATGGGTGTGGGAGTTTGTCTGGCAAGACTGTGGTGCAATTATTTTCACTGTATGAATAGAATTCAAACACCAGATAGACAGTCACTAGCAAATATCTAGAGATTATTGTTTTTAGAATCAAGATGTTGAAGGCTAGAGAGTTGGCCCAGCAGTTAAAAGTACTCGCTGCTCTTGCAGAGGACCCAAGTACCATTCTCAGCAAACACAATAGTACATAACTGTCTGTAATTCCAGTTCCAAAGTCTGACACCTTCTTTTGGGTTTCTTGCGCACCAGGAACACATGTGGCGCACATACAGAAAAACATAGACAAAACAGCCATACACATAAATAAAAATAAACAAATCTTTAAAATAAAAAAATCAAGATGCTAAAATTTTTAAAGAACTAAAACTGATAGTTGAAATTAAAACATAATAGTTTCATCCACAGCAGAAGAGATTGTTAATGACTTAAAATATGTCCGAAGAAACTAGATTACAATATAGCTGGAGAGATGAAGGGGGGAATAGAAGAGACGGAGTGAGACAAGAAAGTTACTTGAACAGTTCTAAAATGATTAATTGGTCTCAAAAGGAGAGGAGAAAGTGCTGGGGTACAGGCAAAAATCTGGAGAGGTTATTTGTCCAATGGAACTAAGTGGTAAAATAGAAGGTACAATTAGCAACCAGTTTGTGTCTAGATGCCCCAGACTCCTTACATTCCCCACAAAAGAGCTTTCAAAAGGATGAAATATAAAAGCTTATCAAACCAAAAAAAATTCAGAATTTGGGTGTTTTAGAACTGAAAAGTGTGTGTCTGTGTGTGTGTGTGTGTGTGTGTGTGTGTGTGTGTGTGTGTGTGTACAGTCGCACAACTAATAAGCAAAACAGCATTAGTCATTTCAGATAAGGTAGACTGAAAGGTCAAACTCATTGCTAAGGATAAAGAGGGACTCTTCAATATAAACTAGGTTTAATTTTTCCCAGAAAATATATATATCTAAATCTATAAACCAAAAGACTGGAGAAAGTATAAAGGAAAATAAATAAATCCCCCTATGTCAGCAGTTGTTAGAGCAAGCAAACATTAGTGCTAATACAGATTAGTTAACACACCCAACTTAATGGGCATATATAGATACCTCACCAAGTGACATTAACATAAAATTCTTTTCATGACACAGGGACACATTTAAAAATTAGCTATGGGTAGAGAATGAAAGGGTTCTGTCACTACCACAAAGCCATTTAAGTTCAAAAACGAAGCAAAATAGGCATTTGATAAAAGATGGCACTCCTTTATTGTCAGCAATCTTCTGAAAGGAGCCAGAGAAGCCTCCAGTCTCACAAAATGGTAGTGCCAGCTGACAGGCTTGCATACAACTCAGGCTAAGCTCAGAATCATACACATAAGTGTTACGTATAATTCAAATTAAATTTAATAAACTTCAGTGTGGTTATAATAGTCTACAATTCTTTTATTTTACATATATGGGTAAAATGCTTGCATGTATGTCCATGCACCACATGTGTGCAGTGTCCTTAGAAGCCATAACAGGACATTAGATTCCCCTAGAATTGGAGTTACAGCCATTTACAATTATTTAAGGGCTGATTTCCAATGCTATACCTGAGGCAGAACCCTTTGAAGTACAGCCATTCAAATAACTCTTAAAAAAAGAAAAAAAAGACTCCTCTTTGTTCCAGAGATAGCATATCTTCCCATGCAATGCCAGCCTAATCTCTGGGACATATTGGGCACCTAGTTACCAGGGCTTCCTGAATGGCTGGCAAAATGGATATTGTTACCATCAATGACCCCTTAATTGACCTCAACTACATGGTCTACATGCAGTTGTATGACTCTACCCATGGCAAGGTCAATTGCTCAGTCAGGGCTGAGGAGGGGAAGCTTGTCATGAAGGGAGAAGCCATCACCATACTCAGGAGTGAGATCCCATTAACATCAACCGGGGTGATGCCAGTGCTGAGTGTGGTGTGGAGTCTACCAGTGTCTTCACAACCATGGAGAAGGCCAGGGCTCCCTTCTGCTGATGGCCCCATGTTTGTGATGGATATGAATATGACAAATCACTCAAGATTGTCAACAATGCTTCCTGCAACACCAGCTGCTTAGTGCCTCTGGCCAAGGTCATCCATGACAACATTGGCATTGTGGAAGCACTCGTGACCACAGTCCATGTCATCATGGCTACCGAAGACTGTGAATGGCCCCTCTGGAAAGCTATGGCCTGGTGGCCATGGGGCTGCCAAGAACATCATCCCTGTGTCCATTTGTGCTTCCAAAGCTATGGACAAGGACATCGCAGAGTTGAATGGGAAGCTCACTGGAATGCCCTTCTGTGTTTCTACCCCTGATATGTCTATCGTAGATCAGACATGCTGCCTAGAAAAAGCTGCCAAGTATGACAACATGAAGAAGGTAGTAAAGCAGGCATCTAAGGGCCCACTAAAGGGCAGCCTGGGCTACACCGAGGACTAGGTTGTCTTCTGTGACTCTTGCACCTTTGATGCTGGTGCTGGCATTGCTCTCAATGACAACTTTGTAAAGATCATTTCCTGATATGACAAGTGACTATAGCCACAGCGACAGGGTGGTGGACCTCAGCCTACATGGCCTCCAAGAAGTAAGAAACCTGGGATCACACACCACAGCAAGGACATGAGAGCAAGAGAGAAGCCCTCAGCTGCTAAACTCATCCCCCAACACTGAGCATCTCCTTCACAGTCTCCAACCCAGACCCCCAGAATAAGGGGAGAGGCTTAGGGAGCCCTACTCTCTTGAATACTATCAATAAAGTTCACTGTACCCACAAAAACAAAACAAAACAAAACAACAACATAAAAGACTTCAGAAAAGAAAAATGTCCTTATGTATGGAAGAGGGGTCATCTGTGTTAGTAGTGGCCCAACTGTGAGGCTCAGATCAGAGCACTAGCAAGCCCTGTGACTTTCAGCATGTTGGCACAGTGCCTCTGGGCCTCAGTTTCCTCACCTAGAAAGCGGCATAATGCCACCCCCTCAGAGGCCATTGTCAAGATCAGTTTGACACATGGATTCAGAATAGCATAAGAGACATGGTGGGTACTCAGTGTGCAAGGGCTAAAAACCATTGAAGAAGAATCAAAACCTCAGAATCAAAACACACGGCCTAGCTGAAGGCCGTTGTACTGCCTGTGCACTGAGCCCACCCAGGGTGTATTTTCTGGTGTCCAGATCTGCTTCAGCCAGAGTGAGAAGGTACTGCAAGTGTGGAGTCCCTTCTGTGCATTTACATCTTCCTTGGGTGAGGCCTCCTGGCCACCTCATAGACAGAGCCTTGACTACAGGGTAGGATGCTGCTGGGAAGCAGGCTGTGTATACATCTGTTTGCCTGGTAACCACTGTGCCAGGCTGGTTTTTTTTTTTTTTTTTTAATGTTGTTGTCAACTGTGGAGCTTGTTGACCGAGAGGACCCCTGCCATGTGATGAGTTGAGAAAAGGATCCCTTCCTCCCTGCTCATTAGCACTGATTTGCAGGAGCAGCTCTGAAGTGTGGCCTGGTATCAGCTTAAAAACAGACAGGGTATGGTGGCTTTTCACATCTGAATTTTAATTGCTGGTCCATAGAGAAAAGAGCCAGCCAGACATTCTGTCTCTGAGAGTTTCCTGATGCTTGCAGAAGTATCATGACTTAAACTGCCCGGGAGCATTTGATAATAATATTATTAATGCACGAATCCCGATCATTAATTGAATGTTTACTATGTGACAGGCACTTTGCTAAGTAATGTCGTGTATCATCTTGTCCCATGCTCCTGGCTCTGGGCAATAGGAACTATTATTAGATTCCAATTTGAAAAGTAAGGCACAAGAGATTAAATGCCTTATCTAGTTTGTGCTCGAGGTGGAAGGAAAGCCATCCCCGCCCCTCTGCCCCATGAAAGGCAGTCAACCCACTCACATTAGAGTCTCCTTCAGCTCTTAACTCTTTCCTCGCCTGACAAAGCACCATGACCTTGGCTGTCATCAGCTGATGTTACTTTAACAGGCTTCTCACAGTTTAGCAGCACACTGCACTGATGCATCCTATGGATCCATGGATCCTGCCAGCCAGGTATTTGAATGTGGCTCTGGAATAGTTTGCCCAGCATAACCAGCTCTGTGATATCAGGGAAAACTCAAATGACTGGAGCTAGAGGGATCTTCGTGCTTTTAGGCATGTGCCAGGCTGCTTCTTCTTTCTTTCTTTTTCTTTCTTTCTTTCTTTCTTTCCTTCTTTCTTTTTTACTTTTGGCTTTTCAAGACAGGGTTTCTCTGTGTAGCTTTGACTATCCTGGACTCACTTTGTAGACCAGGCTAGCCTCGAACTCACAGTGATTCTCCTGCCCCTGCCTTCAAGTTCTGGGATTAAAGGTGTGCGCCACCACCACCCAGCATGTGCCAGACTTCTTAACACAGCAGCTAAGGGCTGGATGGGATGCTTCAGGGCCTCTGGGAGCCCAGTCTGAGAACGCACCTAACATAATTTCTGGACTCTCTGCCTGGAATTCAGATGCTTGACATTCCAAGGCTGGGAGAAAAAGAAAACCTGCATCTTTGCTTTTTATTTCATGTGCTTGAGTGTTTTTCCTGTACTTATGGATGGGAGGCACTTGAATGGTGCCTGTGGAGGCCAGAAGAGGGTGCTAAATCCCCAGGAACTGGAGTTAGGAATGGTTTTAAGGCACCATAAGGCTGCTGGGAAGCAAACGGAAGTCCTTGCAAGCCAAACTCCAGCTCCAAACCTACTGTTTTGTGTGAGAAATGCCAGAGACTTGGTAGCCATGTTTTAAAACTGCTCAGCTATTTGCACTATTTATGTAATGTATTAGTCAACTTTGCATCACTGTGATGAAATTTCCCAGCTAATCTTCCTATAAGGAGACATGGTTTATTTGGGCTCACAGTTATCAAAGGCTCAGGACTGAAGACCCATTGCTTTCAGGACCCTGGTGAAGGTGTGAGATAGAACTGAGAGCGCTGTCTGCCCATCTCAAGGCCAGAAGGAAAAAGAAAAAGAAAAGGAGGCTTGGGCTTCCACACTCTTTAATGGTCATGTCCCCGATGACCTAAAGAACGTCCACAAGGCCCCCTCTCCTAAAGTTGCCACTATCCACTGAGGAGCAAAACTTTTAACACATGGATCACTCAGAGACCTGACCTATAGCTGTGACCTTCAGGGTATCCAGTATAATAAAGATGGAGCCAGGCCTAAGAGCCAAAGTCCGTCAATGGTGTAGAGGCTCCAGCACATCGTCACTTTCCTCATAACTTCTGATTTGGAAACTGCTTTTGAGATGGCACTTTTCTGTTACATAGAAGTGAATAGTGCCATTGTCGGTCAGGAAGAGGTGAATTCTATGGAAAACTAACAATTCCAAAAATCTTAGACGGCTGCTTATGAAAATGAGGCCCATATGGCTCAGTTCGGAAGGCTAAAAGTCCAGGATCTGGCAGCCACATTTGTTCTGCCTCTGGTGAGGAGCCTAGCCGAAGCTAGTGTCGTAGGAGGTACAGGTATCAAATGAAGGACCCTATCTCTACCCCGAAGGCCAGAGAGGCTGTGCGGTTTGCCTAGGGACCTAACATTAGGTTCTATCTTTCAAAGGCCCACCGTCTCCCAACATCACCACCCAGGGGGATAAGTTTTTAATACATGATGTGTTGGGGGCAAGCTCAAACCATGTGTAAAGCATAGCATGGGTTTTGTTATCCCTAAAACCAAGCCGGGAGGGGATGGGGTTGGGGGGGGGTGCCTTTCTGCCCAGAAGCTTTCAAGTACTTGTTCACTGTGAAGCTGAATTTAATAATAGCAGTGTGTTTACACTCCGTACTACCGACAGACCCACTGTATCACTGCAGAAGCCAGCTTCTCAGGAAGGGCCGCGGTGAATGCAGGCCATGGCCCTCTTGGCAGTCCCTGGGGTCAGAAATCCAAATGGCAGGCTGACAACTCAGCAGAGCAAAGAGGGCAGTAAGACATGACAGCAGAAAGTTGCTGCTTCGAACTGGAACTCATGGCAGAGGCATTCGTTTGGCATCTGAGAAAATATGCGTTGATTTTATAATAAGAGAGCATAGAGTACACCGAGCAGCCATTAACTGCCGGTCTGCATGCCCTAATTCCCTTCTGCGTTTTTAATGGCAGCCATTATTTATGTATCTGCCTGCGTGCCCAGGACTGTCCTGTTTCCTACCTGTGCCTGAGGTTAAGTGACTTACCCAGATCACACAGCTCATGATGGAGTAGAGCCAGTCAATCCAGGCAAGTTTGGCTTCAGAGTTCAGTTAACCACTATCCAGTTCAGCCTGTCCTAGGATAAGGAACACGATGCTGCCAAAGAGGGTCTCAGACCTGAGTAGATATCAGGGTCATTTTTGGAAGCTTGTCAGAGATATACATTCTAGACTCTCAGGAACACAAACACTCCGTCCGTCTCTCTGAGTAGAACCCACAACAATTGTTCTTGGCTGGTCCTTGGGTAGCAGGCTGCTGGATGCAGACCTGCAGATGCAGACCTGTGGGTGATTTGGCTTCATTTTTAAGGAGCATCTGTAAGTGGAGCACCAAGCAGAAGCATGCCAATGCTGCAACCACAGGAACTCAGATTGCTATAAATGGTAGAATAATCTGTATCTCACCTTCTGCAGCCTTGGAGAGGAGACTGGCAGTAACAAGCTCTACAGATTTCATTTTTTATTTTTTATTTATTTATTTTTTTTACTTCTGGTTTCAGTCTTTTAGATCTATTTCTTCTAAAAAATATATTTGTGAGAGGTAGGGAGTCATTTTCCATTAAACTAGCAAGTATATTCCACACAAAGGGAAATCTGAAATGCGCTGTGGACAAGCCCAGTGAATGAGGACGTAGTGGGGGCATCCTTGGCAAGGCATACAGAAGTCTAAAGCAGTTAGTAATTCTCCTTCCTCCTTCCATGCACTTGGTGGCATGAAGGTGAGGTAGATTCAGCCTACTCACTCCCTACCCTGTGTTCTCCAGAGGCCTCCATATGTGGAGCCACATGGATCTCATGTTTAAAATAAACAGGACAGTCTTTGTGATTCTCATATTTGGTTTGTTATGTAAATGCCACCTCTTAGCTAACGACCCAAATCAAAGGCACCAGTGGGGAGGGTGGCAGAGAAGGAGGCTGGTCCCACCTGCCTGTGTGACTTTTGTGGGTGGCACATTGTACTCCCGGAACACTGGCATGGTTTTATTTTGATGAATCTTGTTAGGAGTATTTCCTCCATGTCTATCTGGAGAGGGATTTTCCCTCAGAAGAATTTTTTACAGACGCCTGTTTTGTTATTTGATTCTCTCAGGGTTGAGCTCTGAGTTCTGGTTTCTCTATAGGCATTTTTTTTTCTTGTCCACTTTGATTGATTTTAGGTACATTAGAATAAAGATAGATGGCATGAAGTGTGCGTGTGTGGAAGGGTGCTGAGGATTATAAATACATCAGGAGCCTGGCAGCCACACTTTGAGGAGCCATCTGAGATTTATTCACCAAAAGGTAACTTCCAGAAAGCTCGGTGTGACAAGGGTGAGAGAAGCTGATTGTCACCTATGAACCATGTTAGGGAAAAAGCTGGAGGAAGGGAATGTGGGTGAGAGGCTACTGTGAGAAGAGGCCAGAGGGTTTGATGACTGCCAGCAGGTGGGGCAGGAAGACAGACTCAACAAAAAGTCCTCTAACCACACTGACACTGACGGAGACCGTGGTATAGGTGTGGCACACAGAACCCCAACTCCCAAGGCCTCAAATGCTCCCAATTTCTAAACTGTTTGAGCCTAATGTGCTGGAAGTGGAAACTTCTGCACTTTGGGTCATGTGATAATGGTCACAGTCAAAATAAAGATGTATTAAGAATATTGTATAAATTTCCCTCCGGTTATGTGTGTTTTTAAAAAAAAAAAAAAAGCATGTGAGAAATTTAAATAAATTTTCTCTTTAGACTTGGGTTCCATCCCATGATATTTCATTATTTATGCATATATTCCCAAACAAATAGAAAAGAAACCGGTTAACATATGAAAGGTAAAGGTGTCACCACAATCTGCTTCTGTGAGCTGGCTTGATTGCCACTGATGGCCACACACTTTATGTAATTAGAGCACGAGACAAGTTTGGCTCTTCAGTGCAGAAAAACTTCCAAGAAATCACTGGCTACATACATGTCTTGATCACTGTATCTTTCCCATCACATATGTAGATCTATGTGCTCATTTCCCAGTCATTTAGCTTTGGGTCAGGGCACTTCACTTTGAATATGAGCATACTGTTCAGAGTTGTGATTCTGCTTCATCCTCTATAATGTCCAGTGTTTATTCCTACTCAGTTAGTACCACTGGACTCTAAATGTAGTTGTGAAGGAAGCTGAAGCGTTCTTTTACATTTTCTGATTTCTCACCAATATTTTACAGTATCTCATGCACATCTAATCCAATAAATCATCATTCTCTATTTTCCTAGAATACTAAAATTTTTATTATTACTTTTTAAACCCTCTCTCTATATACTCATATCTTACCATTTATTTGGGTAATTATATTGAAATTATCTCAACTTAATTATTTGAATGAAGTGAAATTATTCTGTGGTTGTTCACTATTGGTGCTGTGCAATTTAATGATATGAAACAGCCCTAAAATAACACCTTACTAGATCCAGATTTCTCCTTGCCCTGATTATGATAGCCTTCGGCTCCAAGGAAGGTAGCATCCCCTAATACACAGTGAATTACATTGGTGCACCCCACCTAGCACTTAGGTCCCCTCCCACCAAAGTGGCTTTCAGTCCATTAGTGTTCTCTGTGAATTCTATGCGTACCAGCTTGCGTGTGCTGTCTGTACCCTATGCATGCTCTTCTGTCTGACTGCAAAACGTGAACATCCTTCATGGTTTTGTCTGCTAGGAATAGGTTAGGTTGCTAGGAATAGAATGCTGCCTCTCCAGAATTATGTAATCTTGTCCCCTTACTCCACCTCTACCCAACTCTTCTCTAGGTATTCCTTTGTTTTGAATGTTGTCTTTAAATGAACTCACTTTATAATTATATATAAGTTTACATCAGCAATCCACATGGAAAAACAAAATATTGTTTGATAAATATGAGTGTGCCATACACACAAATTTAGTAAAAAATACACACAAGAATTGTCTTCAGGTGAGGTGATTCTTGAGCGTGCTAAAGGTCAGCAGAAAACAGCTGCTTTCTAATTTAGGTCTACGGGTGTGTCTGGGGTATGTGCTCCACATTTCAGAAACTGGGTGAGCAATTAATCAAGAAGAGATCCTTGGTTCTTTGCTGAACAGTGTGCCAAAGCCCTCTAAGCCACCCAACCGCTGTGGGAGTAACAAAGAAGATGAGTGTAGCCTGAACGGTATAGGACAGGAAGCTGGATCCAGTAATTCTGCAGCATTAGTGTGCCGCCATCTTCTCTGAAACATCAGCATGGTGGGATGGTGAGGAGAGAGCTTTGCCCTCACACTCAATGGGGCAATATTTGGTGGGGTTATGACTTGGAAGGAATGGAGCTTTCCAGACGTCCTGAATTCATTGTTTAGTGCGAGGCTTAGGCATGTCCCTATCACGAGTCGATTTCTCTGGGCTTGAGCAAGACCACATAGAGCAGTTTCTGCTTCTGTGTCCTACCCATACCAGCCACTGCCTCTAAGCTGCAAAAATATAAACTGACTCCACACCTCCGAGGCAGAAATCCATCCAAAGCCTGTGCTGTAGCTGATCAGCATCTGTCTTTCTTTTCCAGGCAGTGCTGAGCCCTCTTATAGCCATCGCACTGAAGATATCCCAGATCCATGAGAGAACTGGCCGGAGGGGACCCACCGTCATCACCTGAGCACAGGGCAGAAGAGCACTCAGAAAGATGCTTCGCTGCCCCGTGCCTTCTCACTTCCTGTTTGTGCCTCTTAGGACTTTGGAAAAACAAAACCAATTTTGCTGTTGGGGTGGGGGTGGGAGGGGGTTAAAAGGAGAGTGGGAATGGGGGAAAGAACCCCTTTCATTTTGATTTGTCCTGTTCCTCCAAATGCAGCAGGGTCTTTAGTTATCTGTCAGAGCTTCACTGTTGTTTAATATCTGTATTTCATTACACCAATGAGCTTCCCCTTTTGAGAAAGATAGGTGCACTAGGGAAGTAATCATAACCCCGTGTATTCCTGGTGTCTTGTGAGACAAGATTCTGAGAGAGAGAGAGAGAGAGAGAGAGAGAGAGAGAGAGAGAGAGAGAGAGAGAGAGAGAGAGAGAGACAGACAGACAGACACAGACAGACAGAGAGAGACGGAGAGAAAGAATATCTCCAAAATTAGACTGACTCTAAGTTTTCAAGGGCTTTGGGCAACCAGAAGATCTCACCAACATGGAGGAGGACTCAACTTTACATCCTTAATAAGATCTACCATGGTGAAAGGTTTAGAACTTCTAAGATACATCCATCTCCCACCAGCCATCCAATGGTCCATGCTCCCCAGCCTCTCGACATCTCTGCACCACCTCTCTCTTTTCTAGGGTTTTCTATGACTCACAATGATGCACCTCCAACAAGACATATAAAGGGTTGTTGTCTTCTCTCTTCTTTTGCATATAGTATTAATTTAGCTACCAAGCTGGCTGCATCCCTCTGGATGTATCCATTTCCTGTGCAGGTGGCAAAGGGCTTTCTAGAAAAGACGGAAACAAAAGGGAGGCTTCCTTGATTATGTCACAGAAGCCAATACATCAGTTTGTATAAATCCTCCCAGGAATACCACTGTGTGTTCTGACCTTGCTAACAGTGGCTGTATGAATGCAGGAGAGCGGAAGGGGCTGGGGTAATTAGTGGGATAGTCATGGGCCCTAGGAGACAGAGATGTGCGTTGTCACCATTGGCTTTCTTTGCCTGGGAGAGAAAGGGACCTGGGAGCTCCAGCAGTCACGTGGACTGGGGCAGAGTCCTCAGTTAGGCATGGGATGTGTTTGTTTCTGTTTGCCTTCCTTGGGAACCGCAGACTCACTTATCACACCACTCACAGAGATGACCTAGTGCCCCTTTACTGTTAAGGAAGGCATGATTATGGCTGGCAAGGTCAGTGCCACAAGGAAACATTCCCAGCAAGGTGTTTGTTTCTGTTCTCTTTGTGCTTCTGTCAGAAACTTGCTAGGACATTTCATAGCCAAGAAAACAGAGCTTCCATATTTTAACCTCCATACATGATTGTGGGCCTCAGCTCATTTGCCACTTTACAATAACAGTGTTGGTTTCCGAATAATAGGAAGGCGGCTTTTAGCTTTTATCTTGTAGCTTTCAGTCTCACTATCTCCAGACTAAAGGTCCCCGACAATGTCCATCCATTCTTTCTCTGAGGACGTGTTGTCAGTGCAAGCTGACCAATCCTTTGGCACATTAGCTCTAGCTAGGCAGGCAAATATTTTTTCCTTAAGTTCATGAACTTAAGTGATCTCTAACTTTTAAGATCAAGTTATTCTACTTAAACATTCTGCTTTCTTTATTTTGTGTGTGTGTAGTAGCCCAATTATAGTCACTTGTAAATTCTTTCTTTCTTTCATTAATTCATTAATTCATTCATCAAACACTGGTTGCGTAGCTACTCTGGGCACATTCCTCTTTTTGATGGATCAAGAAGATGGATGAAGTTATCCATACTCTTTGAAATTTACAATTTTGGGAGAGTTGGCTGTGACAAAAACCCACAGTAATTAAGGAGGCATAAATGTCAGAGAAGTACAAGCGTAAGCTATGGGAACACAGAGAGGCTAATTGACTCTGAAATGGTGGGACACTGGGGATAGGAGACTTTCCCTAAAGAATAGGGTTTCTTGGGGGTCCATAGCATTTGTATAATTTGCCAGAAGTGAATGGAAGCATCAAGACACAACAGTCATTGCTGGCCAGAACTTACGGAAGGGGCTGACCTTGCGGGCCAGACGTTGGTGTGACATTCAGGCAGACACAAGATATGAGATCAAAGGCAGCAGATATGAGTGGCCACTATTTGCTCTCAGTTGTATTAACAAACAGCATGTCTCAGTGATTCTAGGATATGGCCCCTAAGGTTTACATTGCTGAGGTATTATTTCTGCCTTAACCCAAGATTGCATGTGTTCATTCTTGCCTTATTCTCACAAGAGATTAAAGCCAAATGCACACCCTTCCCTACATGATGCTCCTCTTGTCACTAAAGATGGAGGGCCAACAACCAAGCTTTAAGAGCAATGACCCAAGGGTCAGTGAGATGGCTGGGAGGGGGTGGGTAAAAGTGCTTATCGTGCAAGCCCAATGTGTGGCTTGAGTTCAATCCCCAGTCTGTACATAAAGGGAGAGAGAGAGAGAGACCTCACTCCACAAAGTTGTCATTTTACATTCATATGTGTCCTGGCATGTGCACCCCCCCACACACACACAAAGAGAGGGACAATAATTAAAAAAGAAGAGTAAGTAACATGAGACATGCAAGAATTTTGTGGGAACCGGGAGAGTGAATCACAGAAGAGGCTCTGGTTAAAGTGAAGTAACTATGAGGGCTACTCTGGTGATCTTCTAGCACCAAGGGCTTCACTTACTGCGACATATACCTCTGGACAGTGGTAAGCCACCATATGTATACAGCGGTTCTTAACCAGGGCATCACCCCATTCGTCTAAGAGATTTGGAAATGTGTATGTATACAGTACTTCCAGGAAGGAATTTATAAGAGGAGCCAGGGTGTTGAATACTGGGCCTGCCAGGTGTCAGCCATTCCCCCAAAACAAAAGCTTGCTTTGTTTCACCCGAGATTCTTGAACTTCTTCATCATCCTTTAAAAAGTGGGAGGATGCTATGAAGATGGCATTGACCGTAAGTTGTCTCAAAAGCTATTGACCTCTGGCCTGCACACATGCATTCACACATATAAATAGGGGTATGCATTTTTTTGTTTTGTTTTGTTTTGTTTGAGACAGGGTTTCTCTGTGTAGCCTTGGCTGTCCTGGACTCACTTTGTAGACCAGGCTGGCCTCAAACTCACAGTGATCTGCCTGCCTCTGCCTCCAGAGTGCTGGGACTAAAGGCGTGTACCACCACACCCGGTAGTGGTAGCCATTTTTAAAGAGAAAACACGGATCAAATCTTACTGTTCCAAATTGCAGACTGCATCCATGATATTTGCAGGTTGTGAATGTTTTCGCACAGAAACTTTAGACTGATGGCCATGCTTCATGGGACCGTGAGCTAGATTCGGACACACTAAATCATAACAAGAATGACAGTGTCATGACTGCGTTTGGCTACCCACGGGTCAATATAAGGCTTGAGATTTTTGGTGGCCAGATCCATGAGCTATGGCTGATGTAGAGGATGAGAAGCATTTGTGGAACTGATAATGACAGTAAGATGACTCCATGCCCATGTCAAGGAAATCAGTGTTTGGACCATCAAACAGTTACAAACAGCAGGAGATTATCTGAGGCAGCAGAGCTTAATGGAATGCCTGTTGCACTTCAACCAGCTGGACGCTTTACCAGCAGAACTGTCCCATGTAGTTGACAGCTCACTAGAGTGTGAGTAACCCTGGGCTGTCATGGAACTTTATAGAACACAGTGGAGACATGGGTTACAAACCCATGATTCTCCCCTCTTTCCACTTCTTTCAGGGCTTAGCATGTGCCATGCCACAAGTGAGTTTGAGTAGTGCCTCACTAATATATATATATATGTAAATTCTTGACAAACAGAGCAATCAGTAAAAGTCACTTATGAGCTTTTCCATGGAGGGGTCAAGATGGAGCCCAGTACAACTCAAATATGAAAATGCCCGGCCAGCATTGTATACTCTACACTGACCTTGCCATCCTGATCTTCTGGGTGCTGGTGGTCATTTTAAAATTTGTTCATCACAGGAACAACATAAAACTATGAGTTGGGGTGTGAGTATCGCTCACACTGGAGAAGAGGAAGAATGAATGGCAACCTCTCCCGTGGAGACTTTCTTCTCTTCATTGTTTCATAGTCCAAACGCCCTCCCCAGTGTCCATGGAACCATGGCTCCCAACCCAGCAATGTTTCACTTGATCACAAACCTGAGAAAGAGTGAAGATGCCAGAGCTGCTTTCCTGAGTGCAGCTTTTATGGGGTAATAATGTGTCATCCACTACAGTAGGACACATTTGTTTGACTTGCCCACTGGATTTTAGTTGGTGGGATTCTAAAACACAAGCCTGCTTTGTGTAATGCCCAGGTTCTTGACTCTTGAATCAGGGTTTGTGTGTTTTAAAAACATGTCAAGGACTGTGAATTAGTGCTGATTTTCTTTCTTTCCCTCTTTCTCCCTCCCTCTCTCTTTCTTTTCTTCCCTCCCTCCTTCCTTCCCCCCTCTCCATCCCTTTCCTCCATCCTTTCTTTCTTTAGCCCAGGCTAGCTTCTAACTTATGATGTAGCCAAGGCTGACTTTGAACTCTTGATCCTATAGCTTCTGCCTCACAAGCGCTTAGGTTACAGGCCTGTGCTATTATCATGCCCAACTTTAGTGCTCTTTTAAAAAGGAAGCACCAGGCTGTTTTCTGAATCAACAGCTTGTGTCAATCATGCTTAGGAACTCATCTTGATACTGTGGAGAGTGCTATCATGACTTACGTTCCTCTACTGGTTTTTTTCTTCTGATACAAAAAGTGACAAAAAGAAAAAATGAAGGAGAGCCTGAGGTAACGGAGAGGTGGCTTGGTAGGTAAGCGTGTTGGCTGTGAAAGCACTAGGAGCTAGCTTAAATCCTTACTTGTGCCAGGAACCCCAGGAAGATCCCTGGAAACTCACTTGCCACCCAGCCTACATGAAACAGCAACCCCTGGGCACCCTAAGCATGTGCACATACATGCACTTGTGAATATACACATGTATGTACAACACACAACTGCACAAAATAATTTTTTTTTAAACTCTGAACACAAAATGTATTGCGTTAAAGAAACTAAAGTAATTTGTGCAAACTAAATTGAACATTTGTTTTAGCCGACCCCCAGAGGTAGGAGACCCAACTATTCTGTGTGCAAAGCTGGTTAGAAGTTCAGTAATGCTGTTCAGTCAAACCCGTAGGGAAAATTGACCTATAGAGGGGTGGAAAGAAATGACAAGAAAGGAATAATGAATTGCATTGCTAATAAATGATTATTTTCCTGGTAATCCATTCCTACTTAGTCATTTCTTCATTGTCATGGATTCAAAGTGGAGATTCATAAAGATGTGCTTCATGGAGCAGGGTTTTGCCCATTCGGCATCTTATATGTTTATCAGGATGTTCACAACCTGGGTGCTAGGCATTGATGGGGAAACAGAAAGCATGGATACCCAGTCCCTCCTTGTTGACTCTTCTTGTGGGTTGGCAAAGACTCTCCTGTGCCTCACTGTGGCTATTCTCAGTAGGATGCAGGAAAGCTTCACGATGGGCGCCCAGCTCACAGACAGAGGACAAGGCTGACATATTTTAACTGAGAATCCCAATAGCTCTAAAGCCACTCAGCTTCTTCTTCAAGGGTGGCAGACATCGCAGTGACCTGGAGCATCGCTTTCTGTTCAGGGTCACTTTGGAAATGGAGACAGTTATCTAAGCTGCTTCCCGGAAGGAGGAAAGAAAAGCATAACTAGCCTAACTCAAAGGTGTGACGTAAGTAAACCCCTCACGTCCCTTTAGGCTCTTCACCTTCCTTGAGGTCACTGTTTTATTGAAACATGCTTCCCTGGATTCTCAAAGCCTCAGTTGACGCATTGCTAAAACAGGACCGGTCATAGCATTCGCCTCATAAAGACGGAGTCGGGGCTAAATAACAGGCATGGGAGGGCTAGTTGAACCTGCTGTTCGAAAGGCACACCATAACTGTTAGATATTGACCGCAACGCAGACGTTTCGTTTGGTAGAGAAAGAACTTGAGGCCAGGAGCCGAATGTCCTCCTCCACACTCAAAAGTCTCCACCTGGGTATCCTACCAGCATCCTTCCCACCAGCATGGCCTCTGATTTTAAAAACTCCCACAAAGAAAATAAAACCAAGGAGGACCTGCTCACTCTTTAAGGCTAGAAGTCTAGTTCTCTATCTTGGGACACAAAATTTACCCTGGTAATGGAGACGTGGCCTTGCAGGATTTTTATCTCTTATATTCTGATTTGGGGGAGGAGAATGTCTTTGAAAACTACATATAAACATTTTTTAAAATATCACAAGATTTGTAATCAGTTGTGTATTAACGTTACCCTTGGTTCCCTGTATTGTGAATTAAATATTCTATCTAGGCAACTTGAATTTGTAAGAACCCCTATGTGCTTGTCTGAGGACCTCTTTAAGAAAGAACTCAACATTTTCTGTTTGAAAGATTTGAAATCAACTATTACAGTCTCTTTTATATAGAAAAAGCCATACATAATTAAAATAAAATGATACAAAATAACACTCCTATGTTCCTAGGGCAACTCTCATGTGTGTGAGCTATGGTGTCACTCAGGTAGCACAGTCAGTGAGGTGACACCAAGGTTGCCTCCCAGATTTTCTTCCCTTGATTCTTCAGACATAGTGTGTGAAGGGCTATGGCCATCCCACCAATGACAAGTGTCCCTCAGGCTTGGGCTCAGGTGATGAGGTTAGGAGGGAGGTGGCAGGCCTGGCCACACCTTCTCTGTGCTCTAAGGTTCACCTAGGTTGGACTTTGTGGGAATCCTCTGCACCCACGTCCTGCTAGTGGCTATGCCCTTTGAGGACCCCATGCTGCCCTAGAAAGGCTAAACATGAGTCCCTGGAACCCACGGTGTCCTTGACCCAGTGCAGGGTGGCAGAGCAGCTTCCTAGTCCCTGGCCAGCCTTTCTTCTGTGCAGCTGGTGAGTTCTGAGTGCTGGAGAGCAGGCCCCGCCTTTAGCACTATGCTTGGCCCCTCAGCATCCCATGACTTTGCTGTAATGGCTGCATCTGCTGTGCTTTCTTGGTAGGGTGGTGGGGCCTCTGGTTGCGGGTCGTTTTCATCTTCAAGTTCAAGGCTTGTCTCCGTATACAAAGGAGGAGGAAATCCTAGGAACCCTCTGCCTGTAGGGCAGGGCTGTTTCTCAGCATCCAGGCTCTCTTCATAAGCTGGGGGGTAAAAGTCGGGCCTGTGGGATGAAACGCCACAAACATGCATGTGTTATTTAGGCCTGGGTGGTGAGGAAGCATATGTCTGCCTCTCTCAACTCATGTCGTGTGAAGCTAAACTGCTAAGAAACACAGTTAGAAACAGATGCACTTTTCTAACGTCACTGATTTCTAAAAACTGCTCACCCTTCCAGAGAACCCCTCGTCAGCCATAGCAGCCCTCCTGTTCCAGACAGTATTCCAAGCCATTCCTTCTAGCTTGTTCTTTCAATCCAGGACCCAGCCATTCAGTGCACTATCCTTATCAGCTTTGGGTGACATGGGGACTTTGACCATGGCACCTCTCTTTAGCCAGTACTCAATCTGTTACCATTCACACCCATCGTCTTCTACACCATTGCTCTCAAGGCTCAGATATTCCCGAGCAACAAAATAATGAGTGGAAACCATTCGTTACATGCAGGTCCCTGACCTACGAGATGCTACTAATCTCTCCTGACACACTGTCAAGTCCTAGGCAGCTGGGTTCAGAGAAACTACAGGGAACACACTCAGGTCTCAGAAGGCATCCGCTAAGAGGTTTGTAAGGCTTTCAGCTGCAGCATTACTATGCTGGCCTGCCCACAGTTGAGAGCCATTTACCCCAGCTGATGGACGTGTGGGTCATCTTGCCCGTCTAACTAATTACTAAAGGGTTCTGGCCCCTCCACCATGAATGAAGGTGGGGGCGGGGTGAGTGGAAGAAAGGCAGGGTGAGCTTGCAGGAGTTGTGTATTTATAGAGGTAACCTATCTAGTGCCACAGGGAGTGTTTATGGTGGGTAACCACAACAGAACAGGGCCTGCCATTTGCAGCCACTACTCTACTCCAAATACCACAAGGCCAAGAGCCAACTCGCTGAAGGAGCTGTCTACTGTACGATGTAAGTCTTGACCTTTCCCAGGAATAGCCAAGGACCAGTCATGGGGACAGAAAGGTGAGCTCTTCCCTGGAACCATCTGAGGGACTCCAAGGACTGCCGCCAGGGATTCCATCACAGGAGGGATGTACGCTTGACTGTCTCTGCTGAGTTAAAATCTATTTTAAGTGCAGAGCTTTTGAGATGTGGGACTTTTCAGTTTGACTCTGTGGGCTGAGCATCTCATGATGCAGCAGGAAGGGGCAGTGTGAGTACTGTCAAGACATTCCTGATTTACTTTTGAATACTACAGACAAGGGGATATAGGAATGTGTTGGTAAATTTCAGATGCATCATTTACTATTGATGCAAGAACTCACACTGTAGAGGTAGGTACATACATACATATATACATACATACACACAAACACATGCACACACACACAAACATATACACACGACCATACACACAAACACATGCATACACATAAACACACACATGCACACACAGGCACACAATCACCCTAGAGACACCTTCTAAATCACTGTTAGTCTAACTGACCTTGGAAATGGGTTCAGATTGTTGCCTCTCGTGTGATGGATGCCAACAATACATAGGCTCTGGTGAGAAACCTTGTACTCAAAGTACGTGGGATAATTAAAATATTTTATGGTCCTCCTACTCTTGCATGAAGAGCACAAAAGGACTTATGAATTCTTACACTCTATACCTTAGGAACAATGTTCATATGTTTGGACAAGAATTAGGAGATTGGTGCTAAGTTAACCAACTACAAGTTACCTGTAGTTGGTATTTTTCTTTGGGTAAATATAAATAACTTAACATGTATTACATGTAAGGGCATTTGTGGCATTAGCGATCTTTTATTGCTGCAAACCATCCCTAGAACACTCCAAACCACAATCACATGTTCATTAAACAGTAACTCTTCATTTCCCCAATGCCCCAGGCCTACGAACCGAACCACTGTTCTGCTTCCTGTCTGTGGTAGCTACTTGTGTAAGTGGCTGTGGTGTAAGTGACTGTGGTAGCCACTTGGTGGTGTTGTAAGTGTGCATGGTGTAATTATCTATGCTAGCTCTTGATGTAAGCAGAATGGTACAGCGGCCGCCCTTTCTGGCTGGCCGGTGTCACTTGCCATAATGTTTTCAGTGTATAACCATCTATGGTACATATCAATTTCTCTGTTCTGTCTTAAGGACAAGGAATACTGCTGTGTGTGTGTGTGTGTGTGCATCCTGCGCTTTGTTTATCCATCACTGATGGACACGTGATCATCCTGCCTTGAATGCGTCCTCCAAAGCAGTGAGATAAAAAAAAAAAAAAAAAAAAAAACCTAAAAGGACAGTGATCTAGAACTTCCCTTAGTCACAGGACTGACTTGGTGTCTGCTTGCTCATTTATTGTGGACAGAACTGGGAGTTTCTTCATAACTCAGTCACCAGGTCATAGGGGCCACCTAGTCATTACCTGCTTTTCACTAAAATCACCCCTAAAGCATAGGAAGGACCTGGGGCTTGTACCTCTTAATTTGTTTAACCTGAATATTTTTGCTAGGGGAGTGAGGATTGTATGCTAAGAACATTCTCCCATACCTCACTGTTTTCACCCAAAGGCAGCCCTGCTGCGCCCCACAACAACCCCAGAGCAAATTGCGCAACACTGTAACTTCGAGCCTAGATGCCTAGCCCTCTGCAGGTGGACCCAGGATGGGATTATACCTTGCTCCACTTCCACCCTGGGTCTCCTCTCAGCCTTGCTCATGGCCTCTGGCACTCCGTACATACCTGTCTATAGTGGCCAGGGGCAGGTCCTGGGAAGGAAGGTGCTGTCTGAGCACATGGTTGAACATCTGTTTGTTTTCATTTGCTTGGCGGTAGGTGCCCCAGAAAATTCCACTCAGAAGGACCACAAACCCCATAGGCAGAAGCGCATAGGCCACAACCAGACTCCTCTGCGAGTGGAATATGGAGTTGGAGATGAAGAAGGCCCCCAAGCAAATCATCAGAAAGCCTGTGAGGAGGGAGAGGGCACAGACAATCAGACCAGCCCTGCTCTGCATCCTTTCTTCTCAGGCAGCCCGGGTGACCCTGCCACTCCTCCGCTTCCAGGCCTGCTCAGGGAAATATGCTCATTAGCCAGGTCACAGTCTTATATACAGGAACAAACAGCCTTTGAACAATTAAACGAAGCAGGCACCAGGAAGCTATTCATTAACCACTGAAAGTTACTGTAATATCCTCCGGGGAACCTAGAAACATAACACTGTGTCCTCCAGGAAGGGGAGCTTGCACGTAGCCAGTTTCCTCCTGGTCGGTGGGTGGGGCCTCAGCTGCTCCCAGATACTGGAGGAGAGGTCCTAACCATTTTGATTCTGAAGGCACTGGTCTCTCCACCCTCACTTGTAGCTGGAGCTACTATTATCTCTCGGTAAACTATTGTTTTCGTTGTTTGACCAGGAATCCTTTCCCAATTTCATTTTCTCTTGCCTACCTCAGTGACTCTGCCCTCCCTGTCCCCAATACTCTGATCCTGGGAGAATTCCATGGGGAGCCGGCCAGGGTATGATGCTTCTGTTGGTCGAAGCGAATCCCAGGAGGAGAAGAAACATGATGGAGAAGGGACTGTGTGGGGACACATGGTGTGGTAACTGCTATTTGAATTCTGCTTCCCATTGTTGGGTGCAGGTGTTACAATCCCATTATCACCTCTGGCTAACAGGTATTTGTTAAGTATTTATTCTATGTGGCTTTAGAGCTGGGCCACCATTCATGATTCATTATACATGCTTCACCCAAGCCTATTCCTGCTCTCAAAAAAAGATCCATATACCTCAGCATGTACCACGTATACCAAGAAAGTACTTGTCAGAAATGCCTCCTATTGCATCCCACTTTCTGTCCCCTACACAGTTTCACAGGGCACGCTAGCAGATGAGAGGCTCTGAAAAAAAAAAAATCTAAAACCTCCCCCCTAAAATATATCTTAGGTAAAAATCTAGCTTAGCACATGCTGCCAAAAAAAAACAAAAAAACCTGTTCCTCACCTCCTCCCCTACATCTTTGCTCTGTGTAACACTGCCCTGGGAATGTGTTCTGAGCTACCTTCCGTACTCTGCCTGAAGTTGGTTTCCTTCCTCTTGACAGCCTGAGGTTGTAAACGCCTTACTGAAGGTCGGCTTCGGGCTTTACTTCCTACCTTTACTACTTGGTGCCTTGGCACGTCCACACCAAAAGACTTCTTCCCACAGGGTTTCAGAGTCATTTTTTGCCTCGATGTTTTTTACATTCCTCCACTGTCATTGCTTATCACGTGCTGCTCCCGTGGGATAGTGTTTATTCCTTCAGTGTCATTCTTTAGCCTTGTGCCCACCACTTTATTAGCTCCACCTTTGTGTTAGGGCTAGGAGAGACAGGAAGACACTGCAGATCAAAAACAACAGCAGGCACTTCCTCATTCTACCTACTGACCTACATCTGGTAGCTTCCGTTTGAACCTGGAGCTGCTTCCATCTCCTATGCGTGGTATTATTGATGTTTGCAGGCTAGCCTTTGTCTCCCTCCTTCTGCAATCGGTTTTCAAGTTCCTATGGAGGTCTCTGATGGCCCCTGTCTCCTATGTAGCCCATACCCTCCATTTGACTGTGAGCTAGACCTAGTGACTTGATTCTAGAGAGTGGAGTATGACAGAGATGCTTCTGCTTCTGTGGTTACGTTATGAAAGAAGGGTGACATTCGTCCCGCTGGCAGGTTATTGGCTCTGAAGCATGAGGGCTTATCTGGCAAAGAACTAAGAACACCCTCTAGTCAATAGCCAATGAGGAACCCTTCACGAATGGCCGTTAGTTCACCAGCCACGTAGAAGAGCTCTCTGTCAACAAGCATGTAGAGTGAGGAGTAATTCCTTTCACAATTGATTATGGAGAAGACATTCAAGCAGCACTCAGACTAAGTGACCCCGGAGAACAGGTGCCATTGAAGTTATATTTGCCACACGTGAGTCACACAAGCTTCGGAATTATAAACACGCATTGTTCTCCATCGCTACACTCCGTGGCATTTTTTTAATAGGAAGAGAGAACTAAACCGGTTCCATTAGGGCTTGGTGTCCCGTCCAGCAGGACCAGTAATTACGGGGTCGCGAGGGGAGCCATACCTGAGAGATGGGACAGGAAAGAAAGGCGAGACCAAGTAGCGTTCCTATCAAGGTCCATTTATTGAATCAAAAGCAAAAGCTTATATGGGGTGGAGGCAGGAACTAAGCAGTGGGGGGGGGGGGTTGGTGGCTGAGAATGTCTCCAGATGATACCATCAGGGGAACAGCCTGTGGTTTTATCTCGGAGCAATTTCTATCTTATCTTAGCTAACTATCTCTCAGAAAGTCCTGAGCTAACCTGCTAAATAACATCTGCAGGGGGTGAAGGGAGGAAGTTATACAGAGGCTGAAAGAAGGAAGTTAGCTTTGGAACGGGGCATCAGTATCTTTCCATAGCCAGTAGACTCTTTTAGCCTTGAATAACCCAGGCTGGCTCCGAACAGCTTGGAAAATTAGAGTAGTGTCAAGGTTATCACAGGACCCGGTCCACAGCACCCAGTTACAGACAGCTGTCTGAGTCCTCACCAGCATTACCTTTATCACAGTCAACCCCCAAAGTTACAAAGAAACTGAGGGTTCACAACTAAGTTGTTGTCACTAATGGTTAGATCCCAAGTTCACATGCTTGGTAGGACCCTGGAGCCAATACATCAGATAAAGGAGAGGAAGCACTTATAATAAGACTGTCCATCATGAAAGTAGGCATGTTTGGTTTACATCAATGTGGGAGTTCGACTGGGGGGAGGAAGGCAGATCAGGCTCAGTTCCTGTTATGATAGGAACCCATGAGCGCATAAGCGCCTTTCTACTTCCCCTCTGTCAGCACCAACATGGCTTTCCAGGCAGGTTTTCCTCCTCTCCAGCATTCCCAAGGTGCTCCTGTCATTCCAGAGCAGTGTTTACTTGAACTGGTGGTAGTAGAAGCGATGGACTTGTCTTGCTGAGAAATTCAGTGAAATAAAGCAAAACTAAAAAGAATCGGGCCATGGGAGGACCGAGTTCCATCATATCAAATGTATAGAAAAGAAAAAGTAAGTTTCTGGAGCTGGGATATTTTAGGAGTTTGAGGAAAGATGTGGCAGCATCAAGGGAGAATGTGGAAGAGACTCTTCAGCACCCAAGTAGAGTGGAGAGAAAACACAGCTCTGGGGATATGAACTGCCTAGGAACCACAGATCTCTTTCATGAGGCTCAAGGACCACCAGTGACCCTGAAGTGCCTGCTGTGTGATGTGTACATTTAAATAGTTGTGTGTGCATGCTTTGGGATGTGACACTTTATTTAGTAGCTTCAATTCTAACCTTGAACTGCTTCCCTCTCCTATGCTTGGTATTATTGGTATTATTGATATTTGCAGTCTAGCCTTTGATTTCCTCGCTCTGCAGTTGGTTTTCAGGTTCTTCTGATGGTCTCTGATGACTCCTGTCTAAACCAGGTGGATCACCATTCATTTGTTCTGTAGTCATTAGTTCTCTTTGAGTCTTCAAAAATTATGAAGGCCCACTAAAACAACGACTTTATAGTTTTAAAGAAATATTGTTCATTGGTACTTTCTTTTTTTTTTTTTAAGATTTACTTATTTATTATATATACAGTGTTTTGCTTGCATGTCTGCACACCAGAAGAGAGTGCCAGATCTCATTATAGATGTTTATGAGCCACCATGTGGCTGCTGGGAATTGAATTCAGGACCTTTGGAAGATGGCTCTTAACCTCTGAGCCATCTCTCCAGCCCAGTACTTTCTTATTATTTATGGTGCAAGGTGCTCTTTTTTTCCTCCAGCTACTCAATAGTAAAAAAAATTTGAAAAAGAAAAAAAAAAAAAAAACAGTGGTGCAATCCCATATTCTGAGGGTAGGCATCTTACTCCTTAGAAGTCTACAAGGGGTAGGAGAAACCTGAACAGAAAGGTTGGAATGCTAGAAGAAAGTGAGCAGAAACCATGTCTTCAGAGCTGGGGACAGTGGGACAGAGCTGGATCCCGTGGTGTCAGCAAACACCAGGAGGCTCTCTTACAGGGTCGTTGCCAGGAACCTTCAGCCCCTTTCTGAGCTGTCTGGCTTCACTCTGTGTTCTGGATCTGTCCCCTTTGCCAGCCATTGTCTACTTAGTCTGCTTGTTCCCACCCAGCACTGATCATGGGACAAGGGACTATTGAAAGGGAAACTGTAGAATGGTGACAGGGATTTTCATGGTCAACAGAGGAAGCCTGGGGCTGGTGGGAAAACGGATCCCATGGACCACACGCCACAGAGAATGACTGTAAGGACCACTGAAGCCAAGCCCAGCTCCTCAATCCCTGATTCCATTTCCTCTATAAGAGACACAGAGACACCTTTAAATTAGTCTATTTGTGCCCCCAACAAATCCACCAATCAGTGAAAGCATTTGACATAACTGCTTAAAAGGGCTCTCTATCAGGCCCAAGCATTACAAACATGGCGCCAGCAGGTCGTGTTCACTCCTCTTCCCTCTTCCTTGTTTGACCATTCCATTCCTAAAGCAAGCCACCAAGGTCTATCCCTTTATTTGGCCCCTTCCTTATGCCTGACTAAAACTCCAAGGTCCAGCTATCAAAACACCAAGGTCCAGAAATCAAAATGTATTATTTGCCCACACTAGCTAGCTTGTCCAATCAAGACTCACCAGGTCACCTTAGCACTGACTCCCCATTTTTCTCCTTTAAAAAAAAAAACACTTCTGCAGAGACACCTGCTGCTGGTTTTGCTTAATCCAGAGGAATCCCCCCCCCCCCACACACACACACTTGTCCCCTCTGGGGTAATAAAATTTCTTTCATGCTGAGAATTTGGTGTCTGGGTATGTACTGTGCCAACTCTGAGGCCCTTCAACCATTCCATGGTATGTTTAAGTGGAAGGGTTTTATTGTAGATGTGCGTGTGTGTGTGTGTGTGTGTGTGTGTGTGAGAGAGAGAGAGAGAGAGAGAGAGAGAGAGAGAGAGAGAGAGAATCTAGAAGCATCTGGAAGAGTTTAGAGCAGAGAGAGAAAGAAGTAGACTGAACCTGGCAGCAGACTGAACCTGACCATGAGAGAAGGCGGGGGGGGGGGGGGGGGTGAGGGAGAGAGAGAGAACAAGAAGGAGAGAACAAAGAGAGAGAGCATATGTCTAAAATAGCAGGGTTATAAGGAGCATGAGTAGCTGGGGGCAGAAGGAAAGGAGATTAGGACTGGGATGCTAGCATGGGGCGTGGAATGTGTACCAGATACCTGTGATACTCAGAGAGCCTGGAGGCCAGCATGCTCTTTGGTATGCTAACAGGTACCACAGGGAGCCATTTGTCCCTTCTGTCAGAGATGAGGAAATGGCTTCTTTTGGTAGAGGAACTGGCTTTTCAAGTTCTCAAAGAATGCTGGCTTTTCTCTAACCACCAGAGACCTTCCTGTAGTCCAGGTTTCACTCATTTCTGGGCATTTGGACTGCTTATGGAGGTTGGGGAATTGGAGTTTCCCTTGGACCTAACAACAGTAGCGTGCTATTTGGCCTTCAGCCAGACATTTTAAGACGTAAATAACTTTCAACACTGTTCCCTTGAGCATGACAGACCCACGAGCACTGTTCTGAACATTGTGTGCGACCGAGTTCCAGGCACTGTCCTGCCTCCCGGGCTCACATTAGAACACCCTGAAAACTGACCCGCTTTTTTTCCCCACACTCCATAGCACAGGCAGGGCCTTAAGACACCACACAAGTCCTCTCCACCCAGGTTTCTGTTTCCAGGGTACACAGGCCTGTGGTAACTCGGAAGCAGCCATTGGCTTGTGGAGGCTGTGGTACAGGAAGGGCCTGATGCCAAGCTCAGAGGCTGAGATGAAGATTAAAAAGGTCACCTGGGTTCAGGAAGCGAGGCTCTGCAGGAGGTGGAGGAGGCAGCATGTGCGTAACAGGAGATGCCACTGGGTCTAACCTCATGGTGGTGATTACTAAGTGGTTTCTGGATTAGCCTTTCACACTTGAGGGTTCACTGAGCACTGGGCACTTCCTCCTCCTTGTTTTCTTGTCTCACGTAGGAGAACACTGAAATGAAGGACAATGAAGATTGGCAAAAAGACAAACAACAAGACAGAAAATTTCTAGCATGGGAAGGAGGCAGCCACTCAAGCGCCCACGGTGAACCAGTAGGTCACCAAGACAGACACACGTGGGGCCCCTGTGTTTGTGGGGTTGTAGGCCAAACCCCTTGCTAATCAGTACAGATTCTGTTTTCAAGCAATGTTTGAGAAGCCTAGTGGGCATCCCTGCTCCTGAGTCAGTCAAGTGTGGCCATGTTTGGATCTCGTCACATCTGTGGACCAAACAAGAAGAAAAAGTTGTTATAGAAAGTGCTTAATTTCCAACATAATCTACATAAGCCAGAACAGATTTGATTTCTTCAGATCCATAGAGAACTGAAAAGACACCTCCCTCCATGGCTTCTCCAGAGCCAGACAGGCACCTCACACCATGGCACGATGGCTGGGGACTTGTAAATATGACACAGGTCTGTGTCCCATCTCCTGAAACTTCCTTTAACATTGAGCTTCTAGTTTCCATCCTCTTATCTCTTAGTTGTCTGCAACCATTTTCTTCCTGAATGACTTAAGCAAAAAATTTCATGTCCTTCAAAGATGTTATAGAATTCGCATATAAAACCACTTGATCCGAGGTCTTTCTATTTCCTTCTTTCTTAAAACAAACAAACACTCTTGCTATTTGTCACTGAATGCCAGATACTGTGCCAAAGACAGTAGAGATTGAGATAAATAGTGTTTATGCCCTCACTGGACATGGCACACATTTCCATTGCCCATCAATGGGTGTAGGAGGATGACTGAATGTGCAGGCTCTTGGGCTTACTGATGCTTGCAATAAGGACCCACTTGCTTAAATTTTGTGTCTATAGGGGTCCACCTTCATCCTGACTTCATATCTTCGCCACATATGTGCACCTCATGAAGGGGGTGGGGATCTTGTCATTTTGGCCAGTTCCCTCAGCAATAGGTTACTGTCTGTCTTAGGGTTTATTGCTGTGAAAAGACACCATGACCTCAGCAACTCTTATAAAGGAAAACACTTCATTAGGTTCAGAGGTTTAGTCTATTACCATCGTGGTGGGAAGCATGGCAGGGCGCAGGCAGACATGGTGCTGGAGAAGGAGCTGAGAGGTCTACATCTGGATCGTCAGGCAGCAGGAAGAGAAAGTGAGCCAATGGGCCTGGCTTGAGCTTCTAAAAGCTCAAAACCCACCCCAGTGACACACTTTCTCCAATTAGGCTTCGCCTACTCAGACAAGGCCATATGTCCTAATCCTTTCAAATAGTCCCACTCCCTCCGCACTTACAAGAGCCTTTTTATTCAAACTACCATACTGCCATTTGGTGCTTGCTAGCAAGGTATAGGATCAGGGATTGCTCTGTCATCTGGGTGTACCTTGGCCTTCAGACTGGGCTGGGGGCTGTCTTGGAGGCCTACCCTCTCTCCTAAACTCCAGCTAGCGTCCTGGCCTCAGAACGGTTTGCTGAGCCTCCTCTGGAAGCAAAGGTTTCCTTCTCTTTCCTTTCTCCAGCCATGTGGGATTTTTGTTGTATCATGGTGGTAAGAGGGTATAGTTCCTCCCTTCCTGCCAGCCCAGTCCAGCAATTTACTGGAGTTCCCGGGGGTGTCAGCACTTTCCTGTAACAGCAAGGTTGGGCAGAGCAGAGGCTACAAGCCTTTAAGTGTCTTCAGTGACCACTGGTTCCGTGCTTTCATGTTAGCCCACACTTGGAATCTAACAACTCATTAAAGGTTTTAGCTGAGGGGCTGGAGAGATGGCTTAGCAGTTAGGAGCACAGGATGTCCTTCCAGAGGACCCGGGTTTGATTCCCAGCATCCATCTACAGGGCAGTTCACAGCTTCTGTAACCCCAGACTCAGGCTCTTCGGGCCACCACAGGCACTGCACACACATGATGCATAGACATGCATGGAAACAAACCCCACATATACATAGAAACAAATAATAAAATAAAAATTGCTGCTGAATTAATCTTCTTAAATTGTGTGATCTTCAGGTCCCCATTTCCTGGCCTCAGCCTTAGGTTCTGCAGGCCTTCTCTCTCAGCTTGCCCCAAAGGCTCTTGTCTTGGGCTTAGCTATTTGGCTAGCTTTTCTCCTCAGCTCCCTGATAGACTCAAGGACAGTTGTGACTCACAGGCCACCTTTCTATCAGAGAGAGACACAGAGAGATAGAGAGGGAGACTCTTTACAGCCTTCTGCATGCGAGGCACCATTTTTTAAAAAATCAGTTCTTCAAGCTCTTTTAGTAATTTTCCTCTTTTTAAGTCAAATTTTATAATTAATAATTTCCTGGAAATATTCAATGTATTGTCTGCCAGTTTTACAGTTGAGCTATATACACAATACTTATTTATGCTGAAATATATATATACATATATATAATGTGTATATGTATACATATATATACATATATATATATATATAGTGTACTCACAAATTTTCAGATCTCCTCGGACGCTATGGTACTTTCCAATGCTTAGCTTTGCACCCAAGCCAGTATTTTCTGCTAGACATTTTCAAAGCCTGTTCATGTATTGCTCTTCACCAAGAAGCAGCACCTAGGCCTTTCAGGGCTTTTCTTTTTACAAAGACCTTGCTTTATGTCTTCATTTAGTAATGTCTGCTTTCACCATTAATAATTCCTTTAGTCTGCTTTCACTATTCTTTCTGTACCATCACCTGTAAATCAGGACTTTTAAACACTTTGTTGTTATCAATTTTGCATTTCAACTTTTTTGCACCCCACCTTAATAATCTCTTCAGTTGACTGTGAATGTTTGGTTTCTCATTCTTTTTCAGAATTGCCTGTAGAATGCTTTTCCCAGTCATTTTCTAACATAAAAAAGAGCTACACATCTTCTTGCCACTTTAGCTCAAATTTCATGTCCTCATTGTCATTAGTGGCCAAATAATAAATAATTTAAGCTATTATGAAAATAAGCAAAACAGATAAATAACGTGACTGACAGGAAAATAAGTGAAATAGCCATTTAAAGTGATGTTCAACTTCACGTATGATAGGGAAACAGTGAAAGATGAAATTTTACATATCAGACTAGTAAAATTTTCAAATAGGGACCACATGCCCTGTTGGCAATGGTAAAGAAAAGGCAGTCTCATATGTTGGTGGTGGAAATTAGGTAGGCCAGAGACCTAGGGATAAAACAAGCACTACTGTCCTGTTAAAGAATTACAGTAATGGAATGACTCATAATAACATTCTGCTGTGCTCATGGAGCAGTGCCTTGCTCAACCATTATTAATGAAGCTGTAGCAAATTAGAACAACTCTACTGAGATCCATAGCCAGATGTTATGCTGAGAGCAAGAAACTTTGGAATACTTGGCCCTAAAAGAGAAGTCTCTATCAAATCCCCCCTTAGGACTCAGGGAACTCCTTGAGAGAAGAGACAGAAAGAGTGTTAGAGCCAAAGGGATGGACACACCAAGTAACTAGGACTTTCTAAATGCAACAGGACCGGCACACATATGAACACCTAGAGACCGTGGCAGCAGGCACAGGGCCTACATGGGTCCCCACCAGATGGGGCTCTGGGATGCAGGATAGAATTTTCAGGTAGGCAGTAGATTTACCTTGGTGGGGAGGGTCTTCCTCGCCCCAAAGTAAGAGATCTAGGAACCTCTGATGTCAGAAGAACACATGATTCTTTGCCTTTTCCCCACCTTTAGCTTAGCTACATGTCTGCATGACATCTCTGCTCAGCTGCCCCTTCCAAGGGACATGGTGGCTTCACTGTTTCAAGCAGATGTTAAGGCTTTAGCATGGGAGCCCCCAGAACTCCTTCAGAACTGTAGCATAAAAGGGACCCAGGACAGTCTTGATTGCCCAGCAGCTCAAAATGCAATCTTTTAGTTTATAATTACCAAGCCCATATATGCCCTGACCCTGAAAACCCTGAGCTTGAAGCCCCTCCAACACATATGTGTTTTAAACTGATTTCTGCTCTAGCTTTCCTTTGGTTTTTCTTTATAGTTCTGTCAAACTATACCTACACAAATCTTCAAAATGCCCACACTGTGGTTGTAAGTTTTCCTTTTGTTATTTCAGTGTAATTGGAGACAGGAGAAAGGCAGATAAAGATGCTCAGACTACCAGTTAGATGTCTCACTTCCCCCTGAGGGCACCAGGATAGGAAGGGACATTGTTTATAGAGCTAAGATTGTGTCCTATTATCTGTGTGGCTTTATGTTTTGTTTGGCTATTTGTTTTACCACCCTAACAACGTGGTTTCTGAAAACATTACTTCTAGTGATTATATATTTTGATTGAACCTTAGTGCTGCATCTTCCTGGGATACAACTGATCACTTTATCTCTTCCACACCCAAGAGTGAGATGTTGGAGGAAAGAAGAAACGTGTCAGCTTTAGGAGACCTGAGCTATCATGACCTTATAAGTGTTTCGTGTACAATCCAATTCTTCTTTCCATTGAATAAGTGAGGATCGAGGACAGGCTGAGGCAGAAAGCAGAGTAACTGACTGGCTGAGAAAGAGAAGGGTATGATGGGTACCCCCAGTCTTTTACATTTGTTTTCTCTTCACCTATGTTTTGGCTGCTTTTGTGGCAGCATTATCCTTAGTTGAAATAGGAAAGTTGAGATTTCCCTTATGTTATTGATACCCTAGAAACAAACGTTAATTTTGGAACAAGATGTTTCTTCTAGAAAATATCACAGGATGTATGAAGTATTTCTGGGGAGGGTGAGAGGTGTTGCCCAGTTACAGGTGCATTGAGATGTGGGAAGATGGTGATTCACCCTGTATTTTTGCTGAGAGACATTTTCTTACAGCCAGGGGCTTGATCGAGCAGTGAACATGGCTTGAGAGTCACTATAAACTCCTGTGGGATTGTGACCCTGGATTTTTAGACCTTCATTTGAGTGTACCAGGGTGGATAGTTCGCTGCCCTTGGATAAGGCTTGGAAATCATGAAGCCCAGAGCATCTTGTTTTGTCTTACAAATAAACTGAGCACTTCAGAGGCAGCGGATCTCCAGTTTCTGTCTAAAATCACTGAGAAGCAAAATGCTGGGCCTTTTTTCTTTTCTTTACTTCGTAGTCAAGCCATCTGTTTATCCAATGTGAGTTATCCAATGTGTCTAGCACAGAGGAAAACACACTAGTTCCTTACAAATATTCCTTTTTAAAGAGGATAAAATGGAGTTTAGACATAAATAATTACCCCTACATCTAGTAGGAGGTTAAAAAAAAAAAAAAAACCTCAGATTGCAGTGTTTTTGAAAGATGGATAAGAGACAGAGAGATGGAATTGCTGCTACTGTCTATAGGAAAGAAGAGCCGCAAACACCTTGGTTTAGTTTTTTGATTTCTTACTTTCATGAGATCCGTTATGAAAAAATACATCTACCACAATCCTGCTAATCCATGGAGTACCACCATATTCTAGGCACTTCCACTTACTGTTGCTAATTGCACAACACTTTTGTATCATAAGCTCCCACCAAGCCTAGAGGATGCTGAGTTCTGAGAGGACCAACAACCTCCTCGAGGTCACATGCAGCACTCTCCACCTCACAGCACACGTTGAAGGTTGGTGATTTTGCTTAATGGTAAAATTCTTCATTGCCGCTTCTTAGGGGTTTCTAACTTACAGGCTCACAATGTTGATTGAGAACATCGAGTTATCAACCAGAGCACAGGAGGCCTTGCTTCGTAGCAAACACTTCTAGTCCTCTGTAAGTTTAAATGTTGAAAGTTAGTTTCTTGTTCATTTACAGTGCTCACCATAGTTCATCTGGGGCTCTGCTGTAAGCTGACACTATTGTCACTTTAGGACCCAGCTGATCAGGAGCTAAACTGTGGCAGCCACAGAGAAAACATAAGCCTGAAGGGTCCTGGAGTGGTTGTTAGCATTAGCATTTGGCCCAGAGGTTCACAAGTCACTTTGTTGTAACTCATTGACAATAATTGGCACTATACCCCCAGCCATCCCTGAGGAGCCAACAAGAGTAAATCTAATGAAGACTTGGAACCTGGGTAGCCAGAAATATTTGGTGAGCAGCCTATCTCTACTCACCAGGCTTGTAAACAGGTACCAAGTAGAGCACAGAGGATGAGGTGGGAGCTTTGTCTTTTGATGAGGCAGACAAGCAACGGTACAAGGTGCAAAGAAGATGGTGTGCTCGTTAGTTCATGGTGTAAGCTGCATGGTAGAGCAGTGGTTCTCAACCTGCGGGTCGTGACCCCTTTGGCAAGCCTCTAGCTTCAAAACAGTATTTACATACAATTCATAATGGTAATAAAGTTACCATTATGAAGTAGCAACAAAAATAATCTTATGGTTGGGGATCACCATGATGTGAGGAACTGTAGTAAAGCATCACCCCAGTAGGAAGGCTGGGAACCACTGTGTTAGAGGTAAAGGTGGTGATTGGTAAGTAGCCAGCTGCAGAGTCTTACAGATGAGCTTGGATTTTTTTTTTTTTTTTTTTTTTTTTTTTTTTGTGAAGAATTTCACATCACCGAAGGGCATATTGGAGAGATAGGAACCTGCTTAAGGGAGCTTTGTATTCACATTTAAGGCAAAAGTGGACAGGCAGCAGGACAGCAGAGGCAGACAAGGGCCAGGAGGGGCGGAACAAGAATTGGAGAAGGAATCTGGGGACAGACCACTGAGATCTTGTGCCACGGAGGGAAACAGTACCTCATCAAATTGAGATGGTTACAGTGTTGCCGAAGTTATGGTTAAGATGCTGTCTGCAACAAACTAGCATTTCCATCTTGACACATTTATGTTTCTCAGAAGAGTGTGCTCTGACGCCCATTCACAGAAAATAATGAGGCTGTCAGCAGAGAGTGCTTGATGCTTGTCAGGTAGTCAGTAAATATGAGTGAAGAGATAGGGCAGAAGCCAGAGAAAACACAACATCGGCCCTTTCACTCTGTCAGGTTCTGAGTACTTCACTCACTGGGGAGAGCAGCTTGGAAGAAGCGTGACAAAACACCCAACTCCACGTGGCAGTGACTTCTCATTCTCCCTTTCTTCAGCCTCAGCATGTGAATTCTTTTCAAGGTTCCTCTTAGGTTTGGTTCTGCAATTCTTTAACAAAATTTGTTGTTTCTTGAAAAACTGTCTAGGTACTGTGTGTGTGTGTGTTTAAAGTCGTGAAGTCTCAAACACCAGACAGAACTCACTGAGGGAAACCCTGTCCTGTTAAGTGATATTTATTGGCATGTAAGGAGGAGGGACTCCTCACAGAGCTCAGTGTAGAAGCTTTGATCAGAAGCTACAATCCATGGACTCAGTAAAAGGCTCTATTAAACACACACACACACACACACACACACACACACACAATGGAACAAGCATTCCAAATGCTACCATAGTAATAGCTTCATCTGGTTCAAACTGGAAGATAACTGAGTTTGTACTAAATCCCGGTTCTTTATCGTCTCCAGAAAAATAAGAGGGAAATCCATTAATGGAGTAGACTAAGCAAAGCCTTCATTGCTTTCATTGGTAGCACTCTGGGTCTTGTGACAGATGAGTGAGTGAGGGAAGAAATAAAGAACTAGATAATGTGATTAACATGGCAGACACTATGGACACCACTGCCATCTAGGCTGGTGTTTCTCAGACTCAGAGCATGTCATGTGAATCCCCTGGAGAATCTTAAGAACGTGCAGACTCTGATTCGGCAGGGCTTAGGGTAGAACGTCATCTCTAACAAGCTGCTAGGTGATAACGGTGGTAATGATGAAGAAGACGGTGGTGATGGTGATGATGGTGATGGTGGTGGTGATGATGGTGATGGTGGTGGTGGTGATGGTGGTGGTGATGGTGGTGGTGGTGGTGGTGGTGGTGGTGGTGGTGGTGGTGATGGTGGTGGTGGTGGTGGTGTGGTGGTGGTGGTGGTGGTGGTGGTGGTGTGGTGATGATGGTGATGGTGGTGGTGGTGGTGGTGATGATGGTGGTGGTGATGATGGTGGTGGTGGTGGTGGTGATAATGGTGGTGATAGTGGTGGTAATGGGAGTGACTCTATATCAGTTCTACTGAGGTGAGGATATTAATCAGTCTAAGTCAACCATAGACACTTTGTTCCTTCTGCCTGTGATTGGTTGTGTGACCAATATTGGTCAATGAAACAAAAGTGAATGTTGGGAAGGGTAGATAAGGCCCTTGCTGCCTCCTATCTTTGGAGGTTATAGAAAAGGATGTGATCTTCAGAGCTGCTGTGCTCATGTCACAGTGTACAAAGAACTTCCTGGTTCCTGGGTTCCTTCACCCACCATAACATTGGACACTTTCTGTCATATGTATATGCATTATATCTCCCAAATCTTGCATCTTTACATTCACTTCTATCTCAACCTGTATATCATTGTTTATGTATGACAATTTATATACCAGTCTGCTTCTACCTGTATGCCTATATCAGTTCCAACGCCAAATCTTCGACTGCCTACTCAATATGTCTACCCGGAGAGCCCATGACAAGCAAAATCAAATACAAGTCGTGGGACGTCTCCACCTTAGGCTACTCCACCTATGAGTGCATTGTTAAAGTTCTTCTTGAATGTCCCACCAGCCTTGCCTTTTGTTTAATTATTTTCAACCAGTGGGCTCAAACCACTGCTGGCAAAGAGACTAGGATGACCATGTTCAGCGTTACCTGGCAAGAATCCTTAGCCAGTGAGGCCGGGTGGGGCTGCTATCATGGTTCCGTCTGGGATTTTACATACCCTCTCTCCACTGCCATTCCAAACTTGCTCCTCCTTCTGGATTTTTCTATGTCAGGAAAAGAAATGACCAGCTTCCCAGTTATCTAGCCTGAAACCTGGGAAGTCCTTCTATGCCCTCCACACTTCCTTATATAAAGCATCCTCCATCTGTATGTTTAATTTACCCCTACCTCCTTCCTCTTCATTACACACTACCATCGTGGCCAAGACCACTGTCATCTCACTTTTGGATGAGGACAGCCATTTCCTAGCTCACCTTCTCATCCTTACCTCCTCCGCAGAGGGATTGATTAAAGATATCACTACCTTGGTTAAATCTAAAAGTCAAACTACACATCAGTAATCTGTTGTGGAAGGCCTTCTGGGATGGTCTCTGACCCCTCTCTGGCCTGTCCCAGCTGCCAATCTGACTGTTTCTGGTATTTCACACACTCTACACTGGCTTACACCTGAGCCCTTGGAGATGCCTCTTGCTCCAGAAACTCTTTTTGCTTGTCTCTTTTTGGCTGGCTATCTAGCTATCTATCTGTTTTTGAAACAAGGTTTTCCTGTGTAACAGTCCTGGCTGTCCTGGAAATAAGTCTGTCCAAGTTGGCCTCAAACTCACATAGACTTACCTGTTTCTGCCTCTTGTGTGATAGGATTAAAGGTGTGTTCTGCCGCTGACTTCCTTTGCCTTTTAAAAATATTTATTTTAAAATGTTACTACTTTTTGAGAATTTTAGACACAAAGTGTTATATTTATACTATTTCCACCTCTTCTTCTCCACCTTCCAACTTCTCCTGTGATACTCCCACCTCCATCTCAAATTCATGGTCTCTTTTTTTTTCTCCATTAATTTATTTTTATTCACCTTACATCCTGATCACAGTCCCCTCTCTCCTCCCTGTCTCTCCACTCACACACACCTTCCCCCATTATTCTCCTCCTTCTTCTCATGGAAGGGGGAGATCTCTCATGGGTATCAACCCACCCTGGCATATTAAGTCAATGCAGGACTAGGCACATCCTCTTCCACTGAGGCCAGACAAGGCAGCCCAGGGATCCAAAGGCAGGTATCAGAGTTATGATACTTTACACACAGACATAGACAGACAGACAGATAGACACACACACACACACACACACACACACACACACACACACACACACACTGGTTAGTGTTTTGTTGACATATGGGCAGAATAAGCACTAATTAAAGAATTGCTACATTGTATTGGGCCATAGGCAGATCTAGATCTGTGGGGGCATCTTCTTGACTAATGATGGTGAGTGGGGTCCAGACCAGTTGGGCAAGCTATTCCTAGACAGGTGGTCCTGGGTTGTATAAGAAAGTAGGTTGAGCAAGTCATAGAGAACAAGCCAGTAAGCAATACTCCTCCATGGCTTCTCCATCAGTCTCTATGTGGGGCTCTTCTGGAAAGGTCAAAGTCTGGAGCTTTCGGAAAGCCTCTCAGCTTGTTGTACAGTGAGCATCTTTCTCAGCAGGGTCCCCTCTCTACCTGAACCCTAGAAACCATAAAGAGTGTCACATAGCCCTCAGGGAAGATTACAGATTCCTGGAAATACCCCACCCTATGCTAAGGGGCTCTTAGCTTTCAGCAAACAACCCTTAATGGTACCTGGAGGTTCTTCCCCCTGTTAATTAAATATGATGTTCTTCTCGGGATAGGACCCTACTGCATGTAAATGAGGTACTGTACCACTGCATGTAAATCAAGTATCTGTTGCAGTTAATTTACCAGTGTGGTATAATTATTATTACAACAGTATTTTCTAACCTGCTAGCAATCAATCAAGACACAGACACCTGTTAAATTTTAAAATAGCCTCAGTTAACCTGGGGCAGGGCAGATATTAATCCCTAAACTACTTCCCATAGTGGGGAAGGCATGTGACCTGCCCCAATCCCATGCCATCTGCTTCTAATAATTTCTGTCAAGCTATCTCCCATTCATAATCCCAAATACTTGCTAATCATCATCATCTGGGCCAAGTCTCCATCCATGCCAGTCATGTGCTTCTCTTCCACCTAACCCATGATGGCTCTGCCTTCTTCTCCTCTGCTCAGGTCTCTCCTCTTCCCAATATTCTCCCTGTCTCCCCCAGCCTGGGAACCTTAGCCATGCCTATCCCATTTGCCCTGCCCAGGTGTGATGGCCCTTTATTCGTCAAACAGGTTAGGCTCTTAGGCAAAGTACAGGTGGAACAGAGATAGCAAGCAGTAATTAGCATCAAAATACATCAGACCAACCTCCAACCACCTCTAGCCCAAGAGAATCAGACAGATTTATCCTCGAAACCCCTTCCATTACCCAAGGTCTAGAAATGTCTCTGATTCATGAGAGAAACTCTCCCCTGCTCATGCTTGAGCTATTCTTCCACCATAACTGTCTGAGACTCCATTTGTTCTGGGGAAGAAAGGGCTCCCCTCCTCGCTGGAGAACCGCTGTAAGATGCCTGACCTTAGCTGCCAATGAGGCAGCTACCTGTCCAGCCTTTGTGAGCCTCTGGACCACCCGGGGCTTGACTGTTGGCTGGTGCTGACCTCTGCAAAGCACCTTCCAGGCCTGCACTAGGCCCACCAGGACTGCATCTCATTGGACCTGCCTTTTGGCCAATTTTGGTCATCTTCCTGAATCCTCTGCTGTACTTAGCAAAGCAGATTAACAGAGGGGCTGTGACACTTTGGTGTCACCACAGGCCTTTGGCACGCCTGAGTTTCCACTTCTGTCTGATACCGGCAAATTAATTCTAAAAGAGCTAACTGTAACACCCAGTGAAAAATTCATTTCTAACCCTCTTCCACCCTCCACCCTGTGAGACTGGGAGCCTTGCTAGCACATGGGCCTCACCCTGAGCGCTCTAAGCTGCCCTCTGCCCATTGAGAAATGGGACCTTTGAGCTCAAGATCCATCTGTTCTCATCAGGATGCAAGTAGCACCTGTACCGGCCTGCTGGACACAGAAGCCAGACCACCATTGGACAATAAACAACACTCTGACTCCCAGTTCTTGCCTTGACTTCCCTCAATGATGGACTGTGACATATAAATGTAATACAAATAAATCCTTTCCTTCCAAGGTTGGTTTTGGTCAGGGTTTTATCATACACACACACACACACACACACACACACACACACACACACACACACACAACCTGCCGAGTCTATTTGGTGTTGTTCATATGTGTATGCTTTTAGGGCTGATGACTCTGTAAGATTCCATGTGGCTTGGAAACAGCCATCAAGTTGTTAGCTGAGCAATGTGAGATAAACTGCGAAGGACAAGTTAAAATTTCTCTCTGCCCTTGGAATTTACTGCCCCTACCTCACCCTACTTAGAATTTGCTGCCCCTACCTCACCCTACTTAGAATGTACTACCTCAGTTACGTATTGCTAGCCTATCACTCATTAATTAATCTTTGCAGTTAAGTTCCACTTCTGTACATGGTATATTAATCCCTGACTTTGGCAGAATGGGGTCTTCCATTTGGTGGACCCCGACGCATCGGCCTTAATAAATTCCTTTGCTTTTGCATCGACTCTGGATTCTGTCTCTCAATTGGGCTTCCAGGGATAAAGTCAGATGACCTGAGTTTAGCAACTTGGGATTGGATAACCTATCAAGGAGCTCAGCCCTGGAGAAGGCTGGTGTTTCTCCCTCTCTGCAGACATCAGTTATTTGTATATTCATCTAGGGGTGGGACCTTGTGAGGCTTCCTACGTCCACATTGGCATGTCACTGGTGTTGTTACTGGTTAGGGGACCATATTGTTGAGATTTCATGGCTGTAGCTTATAAAGACACTATCTCACAGCAGTCATTCTGATCCTTTGGCTCTTACAATGTTTCTGCTCCCTCTCCCTTGATTTTTTTTTTCCCTGAGCCTTAAAGGTAAGGGGGTTGTGCTATTGATGTACCAGTTGAGCTGAGGATGGGCATGTCACAGTTGGTCGTTATCTGCATTTTGACCAGTTGTGTCTTTCTGTAATGGTCTCCATTTGCTATAACAAGAAGCTTTTTAAATGAGGGGTGAGAGCTACACTTTTCTCTGAGTATAATGATATGGTTTTAGAATGCAGTTAGAGATGATATGAATTTAGGAAAGTGACAGTAGTAGGGTCTCCTCTAGGATCCATGACCTCACAAACCACAGGTAGTGGATTAGATTTATAGTAGCCAGACATGATTTCATTTCTAATGAGCAGCCCTTCAGTCTAATTGAAAGAGTTACCGCCAACCTACAAATGCCACTATTGAATGTTTGGAAATATCTTGCAATGCTGGTCATTGTTGGAGGCCACGGGCTTTATAGCTAGGAAGGACTGTTGATTGTGTTTCTCCCTTAGTAGCTTCTGTAGCATCTTCAAGTACTATTAGGGAAGGCTTCCAGGTCAATTCCAGCTGTATTCCTCCAAGTTCTATGTGTGACGTGTGGCATCTTCAGCAATAGAGCTTTATCTTCAAATTCTGGGAAGAAATCAAGAGCAACAACAATGGCCTATATTGTTTTGGAAGTCTCTTAGATTCCCCTGACCAACGACTCAAAGGAGGGTTTCCATGGTGGCATACAGGATTTTGTTAAACAGTCTATGAGTAGCATTATCACCACAAGTGGCCTAACCTCATTTAAACTCTTTCTGCATGTATGTATGCACATATATATTGTCCTTATTTGTTTTTACTGCTGTGGTAAAAACCATGAACAAAAGCAACTTGTGGAAGAGGGGTTTATTTGGCTTACACATACCAGGTCACTGTCCATCACTGAGGGAAATCAAGGCAGGAATCCAAGGCAGAATCTGGAGACAGGAACTGAAGCAGGCCATGGAGGAATGCTACTTACTAGCTTGTTCCGCATGGCTGGCTCAGCCTGCTTTATTTATTTATTTATTTATTTGCTTGTTTTTTTGTTTTGTTTTGTTTTGTTTTGTTTTAAGATTTATTTATTATTTATACAGTATTCTGCCCACACATGTGCCTGCTCGCCACAAGAAGGCACCAGATCTCATTACAGGTGGTTGTTAGCCACCATGTGGGTGCTGGGAATTGAACTCGGGACCTTCCGAAGAGCAGCCAGCGCTCTTAACCCCTGAGCTCCAGCCCCTCAGCCTGCTTTCTTATACCACCTAGAAGCACTAGCCCAGGGATGGCACTGCCTACCTACATTGAACGCCTTACCCCCTACATTTATCATTAATCAAGAAAAACGCCCCATAGATTTGTCTATGGGCCAATCTGATGAAGACATTTGTCTTCCCAGATGACTCAACTTTGTGTCAAGTTGACCAAAAATACCCAGCACATAATTATTTTGAGTAGGTATAAAATAATATGTTTCCCTGTGGCTTTCCTAAACATTCTTAGTGTGATTTATTCCTCTTACCCCCTCTCCTTCTGGGTAACCCTCCACTCCCTCCTCCCCAGTTAAGGTCCCCACCATGTTTCTCAACTTCCCCCTCCATAGCACCGTGTCCCGCTAGTCCCCACTCTAGATCTCCTTCTCCTGGCCCCTACCAAGTCCTTTTATACTTTCCTGGTTTGTTTCTGCAGTTACTCCACAGCACCTCATCATCTCTGAAGATTTGGAGTTGGAAACCACAGATGAGAGAGAACATGTTTGTCTTTCCGGGTGTGGGTTCCCTCATTCAGTATGGTCTTTTCTAGTTGCATCCACTCACCTGCAAAGTTCATGATTACCTTTTTCTTTGCAGCGGAAAAGAATTCCATTGTGCATCATATTTTCATTATCCCAGTCATGACTTGAAGGACACCTAGGTTGTTTCATCTCCTACTTTTTTCTCTTGAATAAGAGTAGATTGTTCCAGAATAACACATAATCCAACTGTAGTTTTTCATTTGTCCTCAGGTCTCTACTCCGTATGAGATCACCAACACTTGCAAGGCATTGGCTATGGCTGACTCAGCACTTTACCATGGTACAGTACCAGGATCTGGCAATTAGCAGTGACATAATCATCGCTTTTTTTTTTTTTTTTTTTTTCTATCCATGTGTGATGGTTTGGATGAAAATGGCCTTCATAGGCTTATATAATTCAATTCCTTGTCCCCAGTTGGTGTAACTGTTTGGGAAGGATTAAGCAATGTGGCCTTGTGGTAGGAGGTGTGTCAATGGGAATGAGCTTTGAGATTTCATTCCATTCCATTCCCAGTTAGCTCTCTCTGTCTCATGATTGTAGATCGAGATGTAGGCACTCTGCTACTGCCCCAGAGCCATGCCTACTTGCTTGCTGCCATGTCCCACACCATGATGGTCGTTAACTCTAAATCTCTGAATCTGTGATCTCCAAACTAAATATTATCTTTTATAAGTTGCCTTGGTCATGATGTTTTGCCACAGCAATCAAGCAGTAACTAAGACACCACATGACATAAGCTTTGACCAAGACACTGCTTTAAATTGCTTTAGTGAACAACTACAATTTTGTTTCTTTATATGGACACCTGAATTCCTGAAAGTGAACTGATACTACTTGAAATGTTCTAGGATATTTGGAGCTGTTTAACAGTCCAAGTAAAAAATGTCGAGTGTGGCCAAAGTTCACATGTCATCCTCATAAGGCCCCTGCCTTTGCCCTTCATCTCACAGTAAGATCCTGGAAAATCAGATCCCAACAATGGTTTGTCCTGTATGGTTTCTCTGTTCCTCCTCAAGGATGCCCAAAATACATCCATGCTGTGATTCTCTTTCACATTCCTACTGGTCAGTCCCACATTCACTATTGTTTCTTTTACATTTAATGCTCTTCAACCTGGTATTCCCTGATAGGTCCTACAGAGATACTATAATAACTTCCTTGGACTAGGCCTCTCTTTGAGGTTGAAAATTAAAATGAGGGTTCTTCAGTTGTTTTAAGTAATATAGTTAAATATTACAGTGTGGTTGACCCCTGCCTCCCAACTGCTACTCTTATGACGTGACTCTGTCTTGTGCTGACCAGCTGCTGAGTAGACAAACATGGATAAGCTGCTGAGGAGGTAACAGGGAAACGGATGTGTTAGACGTTAATCAAGAGCAGGTGCACATTCCCTAGTGACCCTTGGGCAGGCTGTGGAGGGTCATGGGCTACATCCTACAAGGCCAAACTGCACCGTCTTTTCTTCTGTTCCAACCAATAATATAGGCAGTGGAAGAATGGACTGTTCCTTGCTGCAGCCAGTCTTCCTCTCTACCTAGCCTAGAAAAGTTGCAGAAAGGATGAAAGCTAAAAGACCAGCCTGGGATGTTGGCAGGAAAGATGAAAGCTCTCCTGGAGCTGTGGCTTCCAGAACATTGTTGGTCTCTGCTACCTGTCACCCCAGTGCTGCTTAGTGCAGAGAAAGCAAGGGCCATTTTGCTGGCCAGCCTCTGTGGCTGGCCAGATGTGGAGCAAAACAAGCAGTCATGAGGCCACGGGAGGCCTCTGCTGGTGGAGCACATTCAGGACTTATTCTAAGCAAGGCCCTGGCAGGCTTTCCTCTAGTCTGTTTTGGGGAGACAGAGAAGGCTGAATGGTTGCTGACTTTAGGGGATGTGAGGCTTGTGGAAAAAGCTCCAGGGAAGTCCTGGCCACTTCATTTTGTGTGTGTGTGGGGGGGGGGTCACACTTAATTTCTGTTTAGTGTTTCATAGAAATCCTCTCATTGTTTCCATCTCTTCACTTTCATCTTACTCAGCAACCTTTCATGCCATGCATCCCTTTGTCCAGTGGAGTATTTCTGGAGAAGCTGTTTCTGTTTCTTTCTATACATCACATACGATAGCAATGATGCTCCATATGGTGAATTTTGGCCGACTTGGCTTAGTCTGGGCTTCTGGGAACACTGAGGGGGAGAAGCGCATAATAGTGGCAGGGAAGAAGAAATGGGGACCAGAGGAAGCCGACCCTCAATAATGCTACAACTTAAGGCTTTAGTTGACTCTGTAGGGAGCTCTTGATATGATAGCCTTCTAGACCAGTGGTTGTCAACCTGTAGGTTGTGACCCCTTTGGGGTTTGAATGACCCTTTCACAAGGGTCTCATATCAGATACTTACGTTACGTTTCATAACAGTAGCAAAATTACAGTTGTGAAGGAGCAATGAAATAATTTTATGGCTGGGGTTTACCACAAGATGGGGAACTGTATTCAAGGGTTGCAGCATTAGGAAGGGTGAGAATCGCTGCTGTAGAGTCACCCCAAGTTGAAACAAGAGGCCTAGGGCTTTGTCTTCCTGATCAGCTAGCCACTGGCCAGAGGCTCTTCCTGGGAAGGGGCTGGCTCTTGAGCAAGCCTGCACTGTAAAGAAGGCTCTGATGCAACTGGGACTTGGGACCTAGAGCTCTGAAGGAGGCAGGGAGCAGCCTGGCAGCTCTCGCTTGGGAGTATGAGGGAAAGAAGGAAATGGGTCAGCTGCCACGACCTGTGTCACCAGGGAAATTTCTATTCCCTTATGTGGGTTCTTAGTCCAATTTGAAAAAAGAGAATTTAGACACAGACTCAGAAAGGAAGCTTGAGAACAGTTTTATTAGCTTTTAAGAACAACAGGCTAGGCAAGCTGTAAATCCTGGCAGCTGCCAGGAGGAGGGAAACAAGAAAGCAGTCAGAGAAAGCCAAGCCCTTTGAGTTAAGGTCCCAGAAAGCAGGTTTGTTCAACAACAGGGGTCAGCAAACTGCTGCATAATGAAGGTGGAGGTTTGGGTAAAGGGTGGAAAAGCACAGGTTATCAAGGAAAGCATGCTTGGGCTTTAGCAGGTATCTGGGGAAAAAAATAGAAAAAAAAAAAAAGGAAAGTTAGACAGGGTTAGCGCATGCGGAGGCTCCATACTGGCTGAATGGGGGAAGGGCTTTCCGAATGTATAAGTACGTTATCTCAGTAAGAGGATAATTATTCCTCCCATGTCTTCAGTGTGTCTTCTGGTGAATCAGATTTTCTGTGGCCTCCTGAACAGTGATTGAAAGGCCCAGCTATTACTTTTTTTGTTTTGTTTTGTTTTGTTTTTGGAGACAGGGTTTCTCTATGCAGCCCTGGCTGTCCTGCACTCGCTTCGTAGACGAGACTGGTCTCGAACTCACATAGATTCACCTGCCTCTGCCTCCCAGAGTGCTGGGATTACTGGTGAGCACCACCAGGCCTGGCGCTAGATCACTTTTAAGGGAAGAGACGTACTATCTAATGTTTTAATCTTTGGAGTAGATCGGAATGCTATGTTTCCACCCAGGGCCAGAATTAGAGTTCATTGTTTTGACCAGGAGACTTAAGCAGAGTCGTGATGTTTTCCTATCTAGTATTACCAGGAAAATGGGCCATGGCTCCCAAAGCCAAGTGAGAGGAGAGAGGAGGGGCGTTGGTGACCATCTGCCACCTAGTCTTCAAGTTAAGACTAGATCATCACGTTACCCTAGGTCTTCAACTTAAGCTTACCAAGCACTGTGAAAGCCTCTGTTGCCTTCAAAAGTCCCCATCAGCCTCCTCTGAAAACCAGTGACTTCTCTGTCCTCTAGACTGTGGCCCACACCCCTCATGAAGGGTTCTAGGCTTTCCGTACAGGATCTGAACTTGATTTGTACAACCTGGCACTAGGCTTTTATTCTGTCATTCAAGATTCTGCTTGGTCTTTCATGAATTATCCTTCCTTGAGGAGGGGCTACCAGTCAAAGCTCAGTCACTTAGAGGAAAGTCCCTCAAGACAGACCAAAGCCCAAATTAAACTATTTCTTTGTCTGATTTTTATTATTTTTTAATATCAATGTAATTGGGATTTGGCAAGAAAGTCACATTTTTTTTTTTTTTTGCTTTCCTTTTTTCTTTTCTTTCTTTCTTTTTTTTTTTTTTTTTTTTTTTTTTTTTTCTTCAGGTTTTCTGTTGTTGTTGTTGTTTTTGTTTTTTGTTTTTTAGTTTTTCTGAGACAGGTTTCTCTGTGTTATCTTGGCTGTTCTGGACTTGCTTTGTAAACCAGGCTGGCCTCGAACTCACAGCTTGCCTCTGCCTCCCGAGTGCTGCCATTACAGGCATGCGTCACTGTGCCTGACTTTTTTCTGTTTTTCAACAAACACTACTCCAAAGTAGATTAGTAATAGTAGTTAATAAGTTGGTAACATTTTTGTAAACTAAGATCCTGTGGCCCAGACTGTGGAAATACGGGCTGTAAGTCTCCAGAGTGTATAATGTTCTGAGCCTAGAGTGGCTGGGGCAGAAAGAGGCCTTGGAGTGGAGGAGCCCCTAGGAACTTTGGTCCCACTGCCTGCCTTTACTCTTGCCAGCCAGTGAGGAGCTGGGTGCTGTGTGTGCCTGGCTTTCCTGCGCTGTTAAGACAGTCAGTTTTGAAGACTTTTGTGTTTCCTGACCACCCATTGAGGATCTCCAAAAGATCCCTTCCACCTGAAGCCACCCAAAGTTGTTACCCAGGCCCTACTTGCTGATATTCTCAAGCAAGAGTACTCAACATCTCAGGCAAGGAACCCAGAAGGTGTCTGGCACTCCCTTCTCTGCCCATGTATTACATAATAGACAGGCTCTGTAAATGGCCTGTCTAAGCCTAGTCTCACGTCAGAGAGAAAACTGAAGCTCAGGAAAGTGAGATGCTAAAAGGCAAGGCAGAGATCATCAGGATTTGGGCATCCCATCCCTCCTATAAGAAAATTACTGTTTGAAAAGCCCTGATTTGTTATGACGACATTAAGGAGAGTACGTGATGAGTGCGTGCGCTTGTTAATTCCATGGCTTTGGTCGGTCACTGGCACACGATTTGGTTTTATACGTCTTCTACACCTCTGTAACACTTGCTTTCCTCCATGATCATCTTTTTCCATAAGGAAGACACAGAAGAGCCCAACTGTCAGACAAGAGACCCCTGCAAGAATTTCATCCCATTGTTTTCTGCTCATTGTTTCCATTTTCGTAGTCACTTCTTATCTACAGCGGGTGATATTGAGTTTCCATTTTTAGCAGAGATGTGAAATGTCTTTTTACAATAAACTTTAGGGCTGGGGTTGTAGTTCAGAGGTTAAGCACTTGCTTAGCAGGTGTGAGGCCCTGGCTTCAACCTAGAGAACCACAGAACTGACCCCACAACCAGCCAAACAAATCCAAACAAATTTTGAAAAACAGGATCAAATTGCAAGTTTTAAATAAACCAGTACTAATAGCCGAAGTGAAACTTGGCTGTGCTGAACAGCCCACAGAATGCCCTTGCAGTACCTGTCGAAGCGTCTCGATGTCTCAGATGCCCCGAGGTAAGAACTGAACCTCCCTGCAAGGTGACTGTGCAGTTCATATATGTTAACCTAAGTTAAGAGCATGAAGCAGTGCTCAATGCACCCGAGGTGGTGGTGCTGTACAAATGTGCGACAACTAGGAAAGATGATCATTTAGTTCTTATGTGCTTCCTGTGGAAAGGCATGCTGGGAACCAGGGGCATCTTAGCATTTAAAGGCAGATTCATTTGTGGAAGCTATACTTAATTTCATATAGTTCTAAGAGTTTAGGGGACATTTTTTACTGTGATAGATACTTATTCACATACACTTTAAAAATATTCAAACTGTCTTTATTTCCTTTATAAGGAACATGAAGTGTTTCCCCAGGCAGCCCCTTGCACAGGAAAGGAAAGGCAGCAGTTGGCCTGCAGCAGGTGCTCCTACACTTGTTTACTGAGTACAGCATTTTATTCTGAGAAGTATAATTATGAGGAAGCAAAGCTTAGGTAGCACGTGATAAAGGACCCAAATGCGTAGATGTGCAGCGTGGAAGGAGCGTGTGTGTTCAGGCACGCCTCTGAAGAGCTTGGAGGACATACTGTGGTGTGGTCGTGGAGACTTAACACTTTCAGCAGCTAACTGTTCCGTGTCAGAGGACAAGGCTCTTCAGGTTGGGGTGCCAATCATTGGAGACAGAAGCCGCTCACCAGAAGGCACCATACAAGTTACCAAAGGAGGGAAGCAAACAGCAGTGATATTCAGCTATGATGCCTGTGAACCATAGCATCCAGCATGGCAAGGTGGTCCTAAGGGTGCAGCAGTGCCTCGCTTGCCTTGGCTATAGCCAACAGCTTTCTAATAGATTTATGACCCTCTCAACATGCCAGGAAATGGAAACCTAGCCCAGAGGTAGTGAAATCATGGATTTTGGAGGAGAACCCACAAGCACCATTTTACTAAGCCAACACAATCCCTAACTACGTTTGAAATATTTATCCTTATACCCACAGATACATGTTGTTCTCAGCCAGGCGTGGTGGCGCACCCCTGTAATCCCAGCACCCAGGGAGACAGAGGCAGGCAGATCTCTGAGTCTGACGCCAGCCTGGTCTACAAAGTGAGTCCAGTATAGCCAAGGCTACCCAGAGAAATCCTGTCTCAATTTTTTTTAATGAAGTCTTACCACCATCAAGGAAACTTCTCTTTGCAACAAATGGAGACCATTACAGAAAGCTACAACTGATCAAAAAACAGAGGCATAGATTCCAGTCCCAACAGATATGTCTGGAACACAACTCCTCATCTAAGGCTCAGGGATTATTATGGAAGAAGGGGATGGAAAATTGTAAGAGGCAGAGGAACAAGAAATTAGCTGTGACATTGGGTCTCCAAGAAATATCAGAGAAGCAGTACCCATAAAATCTCACCAACATGCCTCCATACGTAAGACCTTAACAAAGATGACACCAATAGACATGCTAAAGTGGAAAGGGAAAGCTCCCGAGGCCTCAGCCCTAGACAAAAACTATAGGCAACTAAGGAATACAGAGAGGGAAATAAATATTCTTCCCCAGGGAAGAGAACACCAATTGGTGATCCAACACCAAATAGAAACACACACATATGTGTATATATGTAACATATGAACTGACTGAATAGCAACAATTAAAGAAAAAGAGACAATTAATTTGAAAGACAGTGGGGGGCGGGAGGATAACATGCGAAAGGTTGGAGTAAAGAAAAGAAAGAGACGAAATGATGTAGTTACATTGTAGTCCCCCGAATTTAAAAATTACTAATAAAAGAAGAAGAAAAGAAAAGGCTCAACTCTATCTTCTCAGATTTTTGGCTAAGATCAAAAAGAGACATTTTTTTCAACCTTACGAAGGGATTTTAATTGTTTGTCTCCGATACACATGGAGCTTGCTATTTTAAGGAAAAGCGTACTTCGCTGACTTCATTTATATCCCTTATATCACACCTTGCTGTGTGTGTCTGGGGCTGTTTCTGGCAAGTGCTTCAGTGTGATAGAGAAAGAAGCCGCTGGATAAGCTCCCGGCTGTGGGAGGCAAGCTGGGTAAGTTCAGTTTCTGGCTCGGTCACCCATCAGATGTCTAATACTGGGCACGTTATTTAACTGTTCTCTGCTTTATTTTTTTTCCCCATATATGAAATGGGATAGAAACAACACTCCATGGTACAAGTGCGAGGCTTGACAGTGTTCAGAAAATTCTCGGCATCCTCTAGATGTTCTGAGAGGATGTGACCCTGACATCTTGTGTGTCTACAAACTTACTATCCTTGTGTCATCAGCTGGCCCTGTTCTGCTGCCCCCCTGCAATGATGAAAGTTCCCTCCTGCGCCCCATGATTCCCTCATCTTCATTGTTGCAGACGTGTCCCCTCTGTGGAGTCCCTACAGCGGAGAAGGACCAGCTGTACTTTACGACCTTTAGACCACACCGATAGGTGTACTTTACGACCTTTAGACCAGAACGATAGGCCAGCCTTTCTGTCTGGTAGGTGTCCTTACCTATTGTGGGGATGTTTTTGAGCCACCTCGTGACTTGATCTGAGCCTCTTCCAGGTGTTCAGAGCTGTCCTGTCCAGCCTCTTACTCAGACCTCATTCATTCCTTAGACTCTGCTTTCAAATTAAAGGACCATCCATGTCTTCCTCCCCTGGCCAAAGTAAAAGTCTTCACTGAAGCGCTCACTTCCTGCCCTGACCCAACCTCTCCTCTTGCTGGAGGCTGAGAAGAGAGTGTCCCTGAGCCCCTCCCTGTATCTCATTCAGGGAACTTGGAATAACTGGTGATAGTTGTATGGGGGGGACAGCATAAAAATTTTCAAAAGTACAAAGCAGAAAAGCCGTAGCCTAGGATGGGTGCAGTTATGGGTGTGACTGTTTGCTTCCTGGATATGGTTTTAGAATGTTTACCTTCTAGGAGGAGAGAGAGGGTGAAGGTGAATAGTCATGAGGGGTGTAAGTAGGGAGAGGAGTGGTCTGGATGAATTCTGTTTGGGGTTTGAGTGAATACAAGGGGCCAGCATTTTTTAGTGAGGCAAATTCTTGCAGGTACGGTTAATGTCCTTTGTCTTTTCTGATTGGATCATGGAGTTTCCCTGATGGCCGGCAATTGTGCTTCACTTATCGTCTGGTCTTGATGAAGATAAAGGACCAGGTAGAGAAAGCCTTGCTCTTGGCTTTGTGTAAAAGAAGCCAGTATGCCTTTAAAGTCTTTTCATTTTCTGTGGATCAAATGGGTCAGCAGCATGCAAAAGAAAATCCACTATGTTTAGGGAGTTATCTTTCCCTGGGCCCCAGTACCTCACCCTATCTGCCAGGGCACGGGACAAGACAATCTTGACCAAACCATCTCAGTTTCACTGGGGTTGATTTATGGGCTTCCGGGAAGAGCAGGCACAGCTGCACATACGCATCATCAGACGGGTTCTTTTCCAGAATCTTAGGGTTCAGTCTTACCCACAGTCACCTTGAGCTGGGAGAGCTTGGCGTGCTGAGAGGCCCAGGTGCTGATGCAGGATTCAGGGTTCTTTGCTCCATCAATGACTATTTTAGCTATCTCACAGTTTTGAAAGAATGTGAAAGCCCCTCTGGGAACCGGCTCTATTTATAGCATTGTCTCCATGGGAAAGTGTTCCAAGCGACAGTCAGTGGGAGATGGATGGCTAGAGGATGGCTGGTAATTGTTTCTTCTCATGCAGGGATTGTGCTGAGGGTTAAAAAAAAAAATCCAGTAAAAACAAATAGAGCAAGAACAAATCGGATGCTGCTTCTTGCATTTTTAGAGGAGTTTCAAAAAATCAACTTCTTAAATAAACAAAACTTATTTTAAACAATAATATTTATTGAGTATTTGCTGTTCACTGGCAACTAAGTTGTAAGGTGGATGTCTCATTCAAACTTCACAACAACTCCCCAAAGCAAGTAAGTAAGGAATCTGGTCTCGTTTTGTTTCCCTTATTACTTTATATTATTTGTTTTTAGAGTCTCGTAGTCCAGGCTGACCTCGCTCTCGTGGCCCTCTTCTCATGCCAGCTGCTTTCAGTCTGAGCAAACTAATGAAAGGCCCGGATGCTTCTCCTCGGCCCAGGTGGAAATTTCAACCACATAAATGCCACCTGCAGGGAGGAATTTTCATCCCCTCTCGATCCTTCTGCCACCACGAAACGCTCCTATTGCTATGACAGAAGCTGCTTTAAAATAGCAAAGGTTTGTGTCGCCCCTTGGTTTTAGAAGTCTCCATCCCTATCTGCTTGGTTCTGTGGCCTGGAATTGTGATAAGCTGGAGGATTGTGGGAGGCCATGGTGCAGGAAGCTGTGCATGTTGTGCTGTCTAGCCAGCCTCGGCCTTGGGTCCAGAGGTTTGTGCTACTCACTTGTTAGCTCTGCAGCTCACTAGAGAAATCAGAGGGGACGCAGACCTCCACAAATCCACAAAGCACAGGCTTTGAGACCTGGGGTATACGGTGCCTTCAGCCACGTGTTTCCTACATGTGTTCCCAGAGCAGAAGAGCAGGAACACCACTCTGGCCTTCTCTCCCTCAGGTCCGTGCTGCCCTTTGAACGTTAGTGAGTAGAGCTATTTTAAGGTCTTTTACCTTTGCTAATAGTTAATACATATTGAACAGTAAGCCTAGTGCAAGACTTCTGGAAACTTTGTTTTTTGTTGGTTGTTCTGACTCTGCTGTGGTGGTGGTTATTTTTCAAGGTACTGGGAACAGAGCACAAGGACGTCCTTGAATATAAGATGCTCTTGTCTTAGCCTCCTACGTCGCTGGGATCACCGGCCTGAGCCACCAGGCCACTCATACAGCTCTTTTTTTTTTTTTTTTTTTTAAAGATTTGTTTATTTATTATGTATACAGTGCGTATCAGATCACATTATAGATGGTTGTGAGCCACCATGTGGTTGCTGGGAATTGAACTCTTGAACTCAGGACCTCTGGAAGAGTAGTCAGTGATCTTAACCTCTGAGCCATCTCTCTAGCCCCTCATACACCTCTTTTAACAGCCCTGTGAGCTAAATACCTTTATTCTTGCCACTGTTACAGATGATGAAATAAAAAGAATGACAAAGTCAGGTTGCTCATTCAGAGTCACCCCACTTAAAAAACAAAAACAACAACAAAAACAACAACAAAAACGTGGCAGGGCTGGGATTTGAACAGAGGGAGGCAGTCTGGCTCAGAACCCATACTCTTAGCCTCAGAGCTATGATGCCTTTTATGTGGTATATAAAAGAAAGAGATCAGTAATTGACTAAGCTTATAAGGATTTAACACTTGCCACAGTTAGCTGGATGACTGCAACTTAAGGCAAAAGCTATAGTAATGACACATCTGTGTGTCTCCCTAAAGTTCCTGTATTACCCACATATTCACTCAACACTCTCTTCCCCCAACAACTAGGAGACAGCTGCTGCTACCACAGGGCTCCAGAGAAGATATTTGATTGGCTTGCAATCAATTACAGAGTTGCTGAGTTACAGAGAGTCCCTCCAAGACCACCTTTGACCTCAATACTGCGCCATGCCATCATTGCAAGGAAGCCTAGATTTTCCATCAATTGCCATGGAAACCTAGAGTTCTTGTTCCCTGTCTTGTGCCATCTGTCTCAGTAAAGGTACAACAAGAAAAATAATGATGTGTAATTTCTCATAGGAACAGCCCTCAGATCCATAGGAACAGAATATTTATATTTAACCATCTGCTTTCCCCTCAGGCTTTCCAGCAACTTCTCTGTAGCTAATAAATTAAATTGTGTCACATTTTTTGACAGCTGTTTCATTGTACATGATTCTTGGCTTTAGAAACACAATTATACAGAAAGTTAAGATTAAGCTACCTCAAAAAAAAAAAAAAAAAAAAAGACTATGCATCAAATAAGATCAGCGTGAGTTACAGCGCACACAGTTTCACAGCTGGAGGAATGCTGGAAGTCATCTTTTATTTCAGTCTGGGTTCCAGAAGCAAGATCTGCATCCTTTAAATTGGACCCTGATCCTCTCTCCCTCAGAAGCCTTGGGCAAATAACTTGCCCATGAACAAAGTTAGCTTAATAATGGCTTCCATGCAGAACTGCTGGAAGATGAAAGAGCCTGGGAAGGATTTGGAGGGTAGGTCTTTGTGGAATTCAGTGGCCATTCCTTTGAGGAACTAGATCAAAGCCAGAGGGCAAAGTATTGGAGCTGGAAGGCAGTTCTCAGCTTAATGGCTTCCAGTCTGCCCTGTGGAGGCCTTTGATTTCCCCTGGGAGCCACAGAGGTAGGAGACAAATTGAATGAACCTCTGGACCTAATGTCCCAGGATACCTCTCGTTTATTAGACATTGAGATGAATCTTTTCATAAAGATGATCTTAGAGAAAGACTCCAAGATGCGCACACGGAGAGGGCCCGGATGTTGCCCAGCCCCTTCCTTCTATGGGAACATGGATTGCTGGGGGACACCCAGAGCTGTGTCTGGGACTCAGAAGGTTCCTGCCTCCCCTGCCGGCCATGCCCTCGGTGGTCTCTAGTGTATTTGAAGAAACTGAATACTAGCTCCCAGGTACTACTCTGAGATTGGGTTCAGAGCAACATCGCCACGCCCCCAGGCTGAATGTCATTCCCCTGAAACTCTGAGATTGGGTCCAGAGCAACACTGCCACGCCCCCAGGCTGACCATCATACCCCTGACTGTTGCCTCCTGGCTTCTCTAACTGCATTTCCATCTGGCTCACTGCATTTGATGCCTAGTGTAGCTTTTCTAACAACACTCTGTTGTTCCTCAGGGAAATAATTATTATAAATAAATGTTTATTTCCTAATGGCTCCCAGTGTTTGGTATTGGGAAGTAAAGATCCAGACAGGTATCAGTGAGGATCTGGGCCCTATTAATCACAAAATAATTGTCACTCAAGTGGCCCATTTCAATGAACCGGTGAGTTTTCTTTATGGTGTGCAACAATAATTAAAGAAAGCCTATGCCTCTGAGTGGCCAGGCCGCCATGACTGTGGGCCTGGGAGGGATTATGGATGTCATTTTTCCTTCAAAATATCCCATGGTTGCAGAATTGAACTTAAACTTCTTCTCAATTCTGCTGCCATTTCTTGAGCATTTACTAGAAACTAGACAACTGGGTTAGAATTCTCACAAGTATTCACTTTTAACCTCTACAGTCTTTAGGTATAGTTATTCTTCCTACTCCACAAAGACAGAAACCAAGGTTCAGAGAGGTTAAATCAGAGCCATGGTCTTGTACAATATCCGATACTTTGGTGTCTTTGAAAATGGAGCCATTGGGAAGACAGTGCAGCAGCCCTGGCTTAAATGAATCCCAGCTTAGCGGAGCTGGTAAATGGCCAAAGCCCGAGTCACACTGAGGACTACTCAAGGCCCACGGTCTAATCCCTAACAAGCATCAGCTGCGGAAGCTCATGTCCATGTGCAGACGCCATGAGTCTTGTAATAGAAAGGAGATCTAAGAAAGGATGCCGCCAGCTGCTGAGTACCAGACATGATTCAAACTCAAGATAAGGACCCAGGAGGCTTTATTCATATGGATGTTCCTTCCTGCTTCTGAACTTCCCTCACTTTCTGGATGTCAAAGGGTTAGTTCTGTGGCATAACTTTAATTTTTATTCTTAAGTGATTTGGAACAGAAAAAAAAGTTACATCAAAAATAAAGACCTCCTAGCCGGGTGTGGTGGCATATGCCTTTAATCCCAGCACTCAGGAGGCAGAGGCAGGTGGATCGCTGTGAGTTTGAGGCCAGCCTGATCTACAAAGAGAGTCCAGGACAGTCAAGGCTACACAGAGGAACTCTGTCTCAAACCCCCCCCCCAAAAAAAAACCTCCTGAGAAACATTGACAAGTAGTAAACTACACTGTTGTGATGTGTGTAGATGCGTGTGCATGCATGTGTGCACAGATATCACATTTACACACATACACCACACACACACATACAAATAATAAGTTAAAACAAAAATCCCCCCAAACCTACCTAGATTCACCAATTATGAACATTTTTCTGCATTCATGTATATGCCCCTACCTCTATCCTTCTATCTCTTCTTCTCTCCCTCTGTCCTCCTCCCTCTTCAGGTATCACATTTACACACACACACACACACACACACACACACACACACACACACACTTAAAGTAGCCCCACCCCAGATCCCCTGAAGCATGGAGTTGAAAACAGCACCAATAAGCTGTGTTTCAACAGTTCACCAGGTGATGCTGGTGCCTGCCCTTCTGAGAGCCACTGTCCCATGGGCACATAGGGGAGGAGGGGCAATTGCTCTATGAACTCACTATTCTTTTCTCATAAAAGAGACCGTGGGGAAGGTTGGAAAGTATAGCCTAGTGTCTCTATGAGTGATAATGATGCAAAGGAACCATGGCTGGTTTTCCTGAGCTGAGCTGATTTACATAAAGGGGTGCTATAGGCTCAGGCAAATGGTGGCCACTCAGTGTGATCACTAAAGATCAAAGGTGGCGTGCCAAACTCATTTCTGTGTACTTAATGCTTCTGAAATTGTTTACTTCTTTGTTTTTGTTTCTCACGACAGGGCTTCTTTGTGTAGCCCTGGCTATCCCGGAGCTCACTCTGTAGACCAGGCTTACCTCAGACTGGGAGATCTGCCTGCCTCAGCTTCCCAAGTGCTGGGAGTAAAGGTGTGCACCACCGACACTGGGCCTCCAAAAATTCTTCAAGCTTACGGCTCATGGCAGACCAGAAAACTCAGAAATGTCACCATGACAAGGAAACTGGGTGATGTAAGATACTGGGTGCAACAAAATGGCTTATGCCACTTTCTCAGTGACCAGAGCTTTAACTGGCTCTCTTTCTAGAAAGAAGTTTCATAAGGTCATTGACAGGACAATTATCCACGCAAAACTCACAATCACTTTCTCCCTTAAATGAATGATTCAGGGTTCTACAACGCAAGGAGTGAGGATTCCCTGAGGGGTGGGGTGAAAAGTAGATGCGAAACAGAGCCTGGATTTTTCTAAGAGGTTGACAGCATGGTTTCTAATAATTGTTTATTCCTGTAGCCTGTGTCGGTATGAGCCATCCTAAAACTGGTTGTCTCTGGTTCTGTATACAGAGCAGGCGTAAGCTTCTAAAGAAAGAAGATGGAACATACTTCTCTGGGCTGTGAAAGCGTAGCCACATCGCTGTGAAGCAGGCCTTTTAGGGCGGTCTTTTGGTAAAAAGACAAGTGCACTGGCCAGGAACGGAATTTCAGCATCTAGATGGTGCTTGGAGTTTTCCTAACTCAAGCCCTCAAATCAACAGAAAAGAAGAGGAAGAGAGGAAAGGCAGTCATTTCTTCAAGCCAGTAACTTTCTAAGTTGAAAGTTTTCATGTTTGTTCTAAATCATAAGGAATCCCATCTCACAACATGCCAGACAACAAAGATGAGAGAGAAAATAAAAAGACAAGGCCTGACAAGTCTGATGTGGGAAAGTAGTTCTTTTGAAAACTCTCTGTTCTGTGACAATTAGCTCTGTGCACGTGTACGTATGAATAGGCGTGCATGCATGTGCATGCGTGTGCATGTGCGTGTGTATTCACATGCACACATGTGCACATGCGAGTGTGCTTAGGTATACACGCATATGTGTATTCAGGCCAAATGCAGCAACAGGTGCCTTCTTGAGTTACTTTCTACCTTATTCATTGAGCCAGAATCCCCCTTACTGAACACAAAGATCACTGGCTAAACTGGCTGCCAGTGAGGTCTAGGATCTACCTCCTCCACACCCCCTCCACCGTGCAACCCCCCCCCCCCCACACCATTCTCCAGTCCTCGGGTGGGTTGCATATGCACCAGGGTCCAAGCTTTTCCAAGCATCTTGAAGCCCTGGCCTCATGCCTGTGTGGCAAGCACTTTATGGAGTGAGGGATTTCCTGGCCCCGCCCTATCCTTCATATCCTGTCTCCCCAATCATCCTGGCCACTACTCAGGATCATAAATATTGTAATGTCTTTTTACTGCCCTCTGCCCCACTTGGCATTCTTTTCCTATTTTTTAAAAAAATCTGTCAGTCTTTTCCTATTAGGCCACAGTCTAACATTTGAAATAAAGCCCTACACCACGTCTTTAACAAATGATCAATGTGTGTTTATTAACATAACTTTGAGCTTGGAGCATAGAAATGTGAGCTTGGGTTGGGCTTGGCTGCCTTCATTGTCCTTACCTGTAAGGTAAGTGGTGTGCAGCCTAGAAAATACCCGTGAGCACTCAAGTTCTCATTTTTTGTTTGTTTGTTTGTTTTATCTTTTCACATCCTGTTCAAAGTTGCCAATCTACATTTAGGAAAACTTAAATGAACAAGAGTTGAAAAGGAAGCCAGTGTTTTTAAAGCAGAACAAACTAAAAAACACACCAAAGCCTTTCTACAGATCATCTTAAGCCTTTTTTTTTTTAAACAAAACAAAAAAACAAAAAAAACCTCTGCAAATGTTTGATTTTTCTCTGCAGGAGCTGAGTGGCTCCCACCAGAACAGGATGCTGTAAAGGAGTGAACCAGCCCTCCCCAGTCTCTTTGTCTCTCCCAGATCATGCAGTGCTGCCTTCTGTTTTATGGTACAGCAGGAATCCTTCCTAGGCACCTGTGCCACACTGTCTACATTGCTGCCACCAGAATCACAAGCCAACTAAAACCTTTCTTTATAGAATACCCAGCGACCAGTACGTTGTTATAGGAACACAAAGTGGATCTTGTGCAAGTTTGCCTACATTTCCATCTCTGTCCTCATTTGGCACTTGGGCACACCTTTAGAAATACAGCCAGGCATTTTTAGTGACTAACTCGGAAGGGACAAGTAGCTTGCTTCAGGGATTATTCTTCCGGTAGGCAAACCAAAAAGGAAAGCATTTTTCATAAGGCTCCTTTGGAATTTTAGAAAGGATTCATAGTGGGTATTTAAAAATAATAATAATAAGTTGTGTTCTTGGGAAAAGGGGGGAAACCACAAAGTGTCCTCTCTGAAAAGAACTCTTTAAAAATCAAGCCTTTGTTTAATGGATTGCACATGTTTGGTGTCATGTGCAATCCCCACAGAAGGATGTGCCTGGCACCCTTGCCTGGAAACCTCAACTCTCATATAGCCACATGCTGAAGAAAGACAAGAATATTCCTTTACCCAAGACATGCTTAAATACCATGTAGAGGGCTGGAGAGATGGCTCAGAGGTTAGGAGAACTGACTGCTCTTCCAGAGGTCATGAGCTCAATCCCCAGCAACCACATGGAGGTTCACAGCCATCTATAATGTGATCTGATGCCCTCTTCTGTACATGCAGGCAGAGCGCTGTATACATAAAAAAAAAAAAAAAAAAAAAAAAGAAAAAGAAAGAAAGAAAGAAAGAAAAGAAAAGAAACCATGTAGAAACTGGGCATGGTGGCACACACCTGCAATCCCAGTACTTGGGGATGCAGAGGCAGGTGGATCTCTGTGAATTTAAGGCCAGCCTGGTTTACAAAGGGAGTTCAGGATAGCCAAGGCTAACAGAGAAATTATGTCTTGAAAAATGAAGAAGAAGAAGAAGAAGAAGAAGAAGAAGAAGAAGAAGAAGAAGAAGAAGAAGAAGAAGCCACCATGCAGGTCTTTCCTTCCACAGAACCTATGCCCTGAGCTGGGGTAGCCAGGGTTAGACAAGGGGGCAAGCTCTACTGCTGAGTTGGTGTTTGGTAATCACATGAGAGACATATGCTGATACTTTCAATATCTGACTATTGAGTCAGCACTGTTTACCGGGATTCCTAACTTTAGGCCTCTGAGGTAGACCACAGGAGATATAAGGGCATTTGGACTGCTGTTTTCAGCTGTTTGGATTAAGGTGATGTGCTTTGTTAGGTTCCGTCAACTTAATACAAGCCAGAGTCATCTGGGAAGAAGGACCTCAGTTGAGAGAATGCCTCCATCGCAGTGTGTGGCCTGCAGAGTCTGTGGGGCAAGACCAGGTCATTGCAAGCAGTACCAGGTAGTGATGGCACACACCTTTAATCCCAGCCCTCAGAGGCAAAGGCAAATGAGTCTTTGAGTTTGAGGCCAGCCTGGTCTACAGAGTGAGTTTCAGGATAGCCAGGGCTACTACAAAGAGAAACCCCATCTCAATAAATAAGCAAGTTAAGCAGCCAGGCGTAGTGGCACACACCTTTAGTCCCGGCACTCAGGGAGGCAGAGGCAGGAGGATCATTGTGAGTTCGAGGCCAGCCTGGTCACCAAAGCAATTCCAGAACAGCCAAGGCTACACAGAAAAAAACCTATCTCAAACAAAACAAAACGAACCCCACAAAACCAACCGACCAAGCAAGCAAACAAACAAAAACAACCCCCCTCCCCTGAGCAAGCCACAGAAAAAGGCAGTAAACAGCATTCCTCAATGGCAGGGGCTTCGACTCCTCCCTCTGTGTTTCTGCCTTGAATCCTGTCCTGATATCATGATATCTAACAAGTATAAGGTGAAACAAGCCCTTCCTTCCTCAAGTCAGATTTGGTTCATGGTCGTTATCACAGCAGTAGAAAGCAAAGTAAGACAGGACTCTTAATTCACTCTTCTCCCGCAGCATTTTAGAGGCTTCCTGGCTTAACTCACCAAGTACCAAATCAACAGAGCTTCAGAATCACTCTTGATTTTAGAGTTTTCAAGTCCTCACTTTTGCCACAAGCAACAGGAAGAACCCTGAGTTTAGAATGCTTCCTTTGCAATCTCGCTTTTATGAACACAGTGAGACAAGTCTGTTTCCTCCAAGAGAAAAACATAAGTGTTAACAAAGATGAGGAAACAGCTTTCTTTCTTTCTTTCTTTCTTTCTTTCTTTCTTTCCATTTTCCTTACTTGTCATTTATCCATTTAGTCCATGAAACAGTGGCCTCGTGGATATGGAAAGTACAAGATGATAGAGATGGGTTTTGTCCCCCAGGAAGTACAAAGCTGACTGGGGGTGGGGGTGGGCAAATAGAAAAGTAAATAAGTGTGAGTATCGCACACTTCATGTGGCAGGAGAAATTATTTGAGGGGAAAAAAAATGATCTGAGGAAAGTGAGGCTTTGGTCCCAAGGAGAGAGGCAGAGAGGATGGAGGAAGTAAGCAAGGAGGCCTACTGCAGGAGGGGCTGGGCCATATCCTTTCTGTTTCACACAAGCCAGAAAGAATCCACCGGGAAGACAAGGGTCAGAGCAGTGGTCAAGATGAAGGACGCCAAGGATGCCGCAGGGAGTGGAGCCCCAAATCCCCAGCCAGCTCATAAAGAGGGTAGGAATGTGCTTCCAGGAACACAAAGAGGGATTGTGATGGCTCTCCTCCCCTCCTCCTCCCTTCCCCCACCCCACCCCCCTGCCTCGTCCTTCACCTCCTCTCCTCTTAGAATTGATCCCAGGACCTTCAGGATAATGGACATGCAGTCCATAATTGAGCTATGAGTTATTCCCTGGTTTCTTCTGATTTTTGGTGATGTCCTATGGTGCAAATGGCAGTTTTTAACCACCTTATCACAGCAGTTTTCAATCCTTTCAAGAGTCTCAGCTGTGGTCCTTGGTGCCACTTCTGTCTTTGCTCTGAGCTAGAAATATGATCTTAAGCCATTTCACCCTCTTGGAGGCCAGTTTAGTGGACATTGGGTTGTCATTTCATCCTTACATACAAATTCAAGACTCTGAGAGGACTTGTCTGTCACAGACCCCTTATTAAGTTAGCACTGTGTCATCCACCCAAAGGGACTGCAGATGTATTATAGTTTAATAAGTAACTCAGGTTCACGGTTAAGATAGTAACAAGTCTTATTTTGATTAAATCACATTAACACACAGTTTACTCTGACCACATTTGACTCTAACCAAGTTGAGACTTTTATAGTCACCCTACTCAATGTTGTGTCTAAAAATTGGATCCCCTAGGTTTACAGAAAACCCTCACAATTTTAAGGGTATGGGGACAATGAAAGACCCACCAGTGACACCTCTGGAGGCATCTTCTTCTAGAGAGCCTTGCTCAGAGATGGTAGTGGCACTTCCTATTGACTCTTCTCTATGTTGCCTCCTCTTCTAGAGATTCAGAGAACGGCATCAGGATGGCCTGAAGACTGGTCCTGATGCAGACTACCCAATAGACTCATCAGAGAAGCTTTGGGAAGAGACTGATGTCCAGGCCCTCCCCTCAGAGAGTCTGTGCTCACTGGCCTGGGAAAGGTGGGTTTATTTTCTGATGTATTTCCCAGGTGACTCAAGCACAGAGCTGGAACCTGAGAGGCCCTCTTCAAAGATGTCACTACAATTTACTTTTAAAACTGGCCCTTGAGGGGCTAGAGAGATGGCTCAGCGGTAAGAGCACTGACTGCTCTTCCAGAGGTCATGAGTTCAATTCCCAGCAACCACATGGTGGCTCACAACCATCTATAATGTGATCTGATGTGCATTGTATACATAATAAATAAATAAATCTTTAAAAAAAAAAAAACTGGCCCTTGAAGGGAGAAGGGCAATCGAATAAGACATTACACAGAGAAGAGGCAGGGAAAGCCTTCCCTGCTGTGGACTTCTTTGTAAATTTTGTATACTTTGTAAACTTTGTATACTTCGTAAGAAAGTGTCCAGGCCCTAGCCTGAGACCTCCAGCAGCCAGGCTGGACCACTTCCTTCAAGTTTTGTGCCTGTTTCCCCTGGGGCTCTTCAGCTCCCCTGGGTGCTACTTCCTTGTGGTCCCCAACAGGGGTGCTCAGATCTTCAGCCTGTGTTGCTGGCCTCTCTACACCTCTGGACTCCAGAGCAGCTACTCCATAGTAGCTGAGGCTAAACCTCCACAGCCCTGGGACTTGAGATCAGACACCTGGAGAAACTGAAAAGCTGAAGACCGCCAAAGAGAAGGCTACAGCCCCCAGAAGCCTCGGTTGGTGGCTCCTGGGGAAAGGGAACTCTGGGAGCCAGGCGTGCCCAACTGGAACTAGTCTGTGAGCTTGGTGGCCATCTCTGTGGTGACAATGTATCGACTAGCCATTCCCCCAAGGTAGGGAGCTTTATACGGTCTGGCACTGTCAGCCAGGAACCAAGACCAGAAATCTGGCCCCTCAGTATAAGTTCACAGTTTATTTGAGGAAAGTTGTTTTGTTTGGCTCAGAGTTCAAGTCTGTATAAACCCTTTGAGGTGCCTCCCTCACACCTCTGTAACTGTCATAATGGCATTTCCAGCCTCTGGAACTGTCACAAAGGTCATGTCTAGCCCCTCAATAGAACTTTTCACAGATTATGTTAGTTTTAGGAGAAAAGTCTGAACAAAAGCCACCAATCCCAGAGAAGGAAACCCACCAATCCTAGAACAGGAAAATGCATCAATCCCTAAACTCGCACAAGCTCAGGATTTGAAGTCCAGTTCCACTCTGTGACAGCCACTGTTAGGAGGAGGAGGAGGATGGCTCCTTTTTTGAAGACATGAATTAGATCATGCTGCTAGGGACTGATGGGTAAAGAGCAGCAAAGGTCTGAACCTGCACCGAGGAACCGTCAGGCTAACACGTGACTTGAGTATGGGCAAAGCTTCCGAGAGAGTTCCTGTTCACCTGGCGGCATTAGTAACAAGGAGAGACATTTTCCAAAGTCAAGGGCAGGGACTTCACCCACAGGCAAAGAATCAAAGGTGAAACAGACTCAAGCATTAGCAGTTTTCTTCTCCACTTTTTTGTTTTGTGGTGTGTTTATTATCTTTTTTTTTCTTTTTTTATTAATTTATTCAGATTACGTCTCAATTTTTATCCCCTTGCTTCTCTCCTTCCGTTCCTCCCTCCATCCCTCTTTCACCTTATTCCTATCCCCTAGGTCTGTGACAGAAGGGGACCTCCTCCCGCACCATATGGTCACAGCCTATCAAGTCTCATCTTGGTAACCTTCCTATTCTTTCTCTGAGTGGCTCTGACATGAACTCTGGTGCCCCATATTTGACCATTTCTTCTCCACTTTTAAATATTCTTCAACATGTTAAAACAAGCAAACAAACCAAAACCAAACAAACAACTCCTCCTAGAAAGTTACTAACTTCTTTAACTTGAATTTTCAACAGAGAATGGCTCTAACCCACTGCTAGACCATTGCTTTGGGTTGCATGTGTGTGTCCGTCCAACTGCATACAACTGAACTGCTGCTACAAATGTGATGCTGTCAGAAGGTGGAGCCATTGGGAGATGACTAATCACAGGGGCCCTTATGAAACACGCAATACCTTTATGAAAGTGTCCCCGGAGCACTGCCTCCTTTGTCTCCCGGGAAGGAAGGACACAGCTAAGACCCACTGTCTATAAACATAAAAGCAGGTCTTCACTGAATACCAAATCTGCTCTTGTCTTGACCCATAACTCCCCAGCCCCTGAGGATACTGGAACTTCAGTTCTGATATTTATAGACCACTCATTCGGGATGTTGCCGCAAGACACCTATTATCTCTACTGCAGACATTCTCACATTCTTGGGCCAAACAACAGTTCAGTGTGTCTTTGCTCCCTTCCCCTGACACCATAGCACCATCCCCAATGCAGATCAAGGCATAAAACAGACTAATGGGCTGGATTTGTCTGTTTGTGTTTGCTTCACACTTTCCGGTAGGATCAGAACTTTCCCTTAGTGCCAGCGCATTGCTGTTAGTCCTGACAGTCTGGATTAGCTGTACATTCTCAACTAAAAACACATGCAAGTTTGTGGTCAGGGCTTCTATTCCTGCTTCCTTTGGGGGGTGACTCAAGGCTCTGATCACCCTCTTTCTTAATCCCTTAAGTCAATGTGCACCTGTCCACAGTAAAAAAGGACCTTGGAAACTTCCAGAGTCAAATATGGCAGACAAGCGTATTCTGGGTTTCCTTCTGGAACATCCTGTGCTGAGATCCAGCACGGCAGAGCCAGTGCTCTTGTCCTCTTGACTACCAGGAAGATAGCTGAGACCAGAGAATACTGTCTTGTTTTTAACTTGTTTTTAAGGTTCTTCGGAGCCACATAAGATTTTGGTAACAAGCTCTATGTACCCGGACCTTTAAAAAAAAACCAAAAATCTGATATATCTATATATCTATATATCAAAACACACTCCCAGGAGAACTAACCAGGCTTACACACACACACACACACAAAAAAATCCTCTTAGGGGGCACACTCTTTTTATTTTATTTTATTTTATTTTTGATTTTTGATTTTTCAAAGCATGCTGTATTTAAGATTCTTAAACACTTCTTCTACCTTCCTTCTTTATATATATATAATTAATTTATTCATATTACATCTCAATTATTATCCCATCCCTTGTATCCTCCTATTCCTCCCTCCCTCCTGCTTTCCCCCTACTCTGGGGGCACACTCTTGACCATCCCCAGGACCTCCAATTAAGCCCTATTATGTCTCAAAGATTTACACCGTCATCCAGAACTGCTATCTTGAGGACCAGGCTCCAGGACCTTAGCTTGTTTTGGTTTGGTTTGGTTTGGTTTTTGTTTTTCAAGGCAGGGCTTCTCTGCATAGCCTTATCTCTCCTGGACTTGTTTTGTAGACCAGGCTGGCCTCCAAGTCACATTGATCTGCCTGCCTCTGCCTCCCGAGTGCTGGGATTAGAGGCCTGTGCCACCACGCCCGTCCAGGAACTTGTTGAGCGTGGCTTCTATCACATCCTCAATCCTCTAAATCAGGCAACGCTGAAGGAGTGTGCAAGCATCCCTCAGATACACATACCTCTATGGTGGTTTTATGCATTTTAGGGTCCGTCATTAGTGACTTAAGAAAGAGTTTAGTATCAACTGAACATAGCCATTTCTATACAAAAAAAAACGCATAGAATTTCTACTAAATAGTTTAGCAGGTGCCCACTAAAATAAGCATCATGAATGTGTTGGGGATAGTGATAGGCAGACAGGGTAGGTTCTTGAGAGAACAGGAGAAGAGGCACCATCTTACTTCAGATGTGAGGATTTTCCCTCATACTCTCATGTGCTTTCTCCTGGTAGCTAATATTTGTTATAATGTAACTGGATTTGGACTCACCTGGGAGACACAGTCTGTGCAAGTTTATGAGGGTGTTTCCAGAGAGGCATAACAGAGAAGGGAAGACCCACCCTGAATGTGTAAAGTGCCATTCTATGGGCTAGGGTCCCAGGCTGTGCAGCGGCTGATCAGACTCCATCTGTGGCCAGAAATCAGGCAAAAGCCGAAGCCGTGGTGCAATGGGATCAGAGGCTACTGGGTCCTGCTGCCTCCACAGGAGCTGTTCTTAGCACTGGGGCGTCCCGCTATGGCATCATCCCATCATGGTGGACTATAAATTTGATCCTTCCTTACATTGTCTTTGTCAGGTATTTTTGTCACAGCAGCGAGAAAAGTAATTAATCAGAGGTACCACCACACAAAAATACTTTGTAAACACTTTATTACTGTCACAGATGTGCCCAGTCCTCCCAGGACATTTGCAATGGTATTCATCTGTATTGTATTCACTTTTCCAAGCTGCATGTATATGGATTTTCAGAGCCCTATTTTTTGTTTCATGTCATTCTGTCCACTCGAAGGCTAGCTTCATGACTTTACCAGTAATAGACACAGTGCTCTCTCTCTCTCTCTCTCTCTCTCTCTCTCTCTCTCTCTCTCTCTCTCTCTCTCTCTCCATCTATCTATCTTCTTTCTGCATCCTGGTTACCCTATCTCTTTAAAAGATCTCACTCTGGCAACAAACTCACTACTGCCATCTCAATGACTGAGGGCACATCTCTCACTCCAGGGTGATGGATAATTTTATGTGCCAGCTTGATGGGGCTAAGGGATGCAGTGTTGTACAACCTTTCCTAGGGACAAGAGTCATTTACAAGGGCATCAGTGAAAAGCCCCATGCAGGCTTGAGCTTTACTTTGTAGTTGAACTCATGACCCTCCTGCCTGTACCTCCCAAGTGCTATGGTTGCAGGCATGCTTCGCCATCCCCAGCTATGAGGACCGTTGATAGCCCAAAGCTCCTGACTGTCTCCTGTGGGTAAGCACAGCTGCTGATTCTAGACCAGCACTGGTCCAGTCATGTCCAGAAGGCAACGTTCCACTACACTGGAAGAGCTGATAAAGCTTTAGTTTTGGGTGTGTCTGTGTGCGGATGTTTTGGGAAGAGATTAACACTTTCACCAGCAGGAGCAGATTTAGCAGTCTGGACAGATGCATCCAAACAGCTGAGGGCCAAAATGCAACTTAGATGGAGAAAGGGTAAGATTCTCTCTTTGGGGACAAGGCCATACGCCTTCTCTTGCCCTTGGACATCAGGATTCTACGTTCTTGGGCTTCTTAGGCCAGTGACTCCCAAGTCCTCGGGTCCTTGGCATTAGATTAAATTATTAATATATTGCCAGATTTCCTGTTTCTCCAGTTTGTAACCAGTATACAATAAGGCTTCTTGACCCCCATATTTGACCTCCATAGTTCATACTGCACCGATTCCCACCCTAATTTTGGAATGCATGCATGCATGTGTCAGTGTCTTCATCTACCTGTTGCCATCATCTGAGTGGTTCCTTTCCTCTGGAAAACCCTGACAAATAAACCAAGCAGGGCCCTGGATATGAAGAGATTAGCTTTCTAGTTGAGCAATGTTTTTTTTAACCAAAATTTTAGTCTACGAACACTATGTAATATGGATGCAATATATGTAAATATAATTTTTCTTTAAAAAAAACATTGTATGTGTTAAAACAAGAGTTTATAAATGAAAGGAATCTGGGAGTCCTCATTCATTTGCTGATTGGTTTCCTTTATATCTTGTGAGGACTCTGGTGGAAGATGTTGGCACTCTTCCTAGGGCCCTTGGTTTTGTGTCCACTCCCAGCCTCCGTACTTTGTTACTAGCTTTGCCAGGGTTTGTCTTTTTCAGAACTTTGGATGTGGCTTAAGAATAGAACTTGTCCATTTAGATCGTTGAAGAGCTAGGAGTCACCCCCCCCCCCCGCCCCAATGCACTCACTGGCCTCGGCAATTCATCCCTGATCACCTGTGGGTGGTGACATCTGACATGGTGTTTTCCTAGCCTTGAGAAGAGATGCCCACTAAGTGACGTTTCTTCCCAGTGCTCCCATCAGAGCAGGCAGAGGCTCCAGCTATCTCCCATCGCCATGCCATTGCTGCCTTATCCCTCCTCTCCACCCTAACTTCCATTACCTAAGGAAGTGTTTTCTTAATAACCTGCACTTCTATTTTAGGTTTAAGGTCTGCTTCTCAGAAAACCCATCAAAGACCTTCACCTTCCTTAGGCCAGACTTTGTGATTGTATTCTAGCATGAGAGGTCACAGCAGATAAACTAACCAATAAAAACGTCAGCCCTGAAAACATCTATACAAGTAACACTATACAAACTGAGCAGGTTATATTTAAAAACAGATGTGTGTGTGTGTGTGTGTGTGTGTGTGCACATAATAACCATTAATGAAAAAGGGGGCCATGAATTTCAATGGGCATTAGGAAGGGGTATATGGGAGATTTGAAAGGAGAAAAGGAAAGGGAGAGATGTTGTAATTATTTTACTCTTTCAAATAACAGAAAATAATTTTCTAAATGAGCTGGCCAAAATGCATTAGGCTTCATGGCTCTCTGATGAAATGTGTATGTTGGGGATCCAGGGGAAAAAAGGGATGGGCCTCTGGGTTGGGGCAGGTGAGAGCAGGTTGTATGTGATGAGATTGAATCCAGTCTCAAGCATGCTAGATAAACACTCCGACACTTCCCCAGTGGTGAGTGTAGGTTTATAAAGTGATTGTCCATAAAGGTGTGGATGGGCCGGACGCAGGCAGGAGGATTGTGAGTCTGAGACCAACCTTGGCAACTTAGTAAGACCTTGTCTAAAAACCAAATTATAACATATATAAGTATCCAGTGACTCACAAATCAGGCACCTCCAAACCACAGATGGTTTAGCGCTGCACAGGCAGAATGAGAAACAAAACATTTTCAGGGGTGTCTTTACAAAGCAAGGCAATGAAAATATGTTTATTGGTTGAGATGGGAAAAGTCTCTAGTTGAAGTAAGTTGGATTCTGATCCTTTGAGCATCGTTACCGGTTACAATGCCTTTGGTTTCAGTCTGCTTCCATGGGAGCCAAGGTACTAATCAATGCTTCTAATGAGTGTTCTTTCCTACACAGCTGGCATGGAGTACACGGCACCAAAGGCCACGCACACACTGAGCAGGGAAAGCCGCGCATTCTGCAAAGAGAACCACTGAGGCGCTGAGCTATACAGCATGCTTGGTCTACTGCACACGACGGAATGCTCACAAGCTACGGTGCTTCCTTCCTCCTGCCACAGCGGGTTAGAAGGACTAAGGAGTGGCTTTAGCGCCACGCGATGCGGCAAGCTAGTGAGGGAGGAGAACGGAGATAGGATGACTTAAACCCTTGCAGGCTGCGGGCAGCTCGCGTCCAGCCCTTCAGCCCGGTGGTAGGAAACGAGAGAGCAGCACGCACACCTCAGCTGCCTCTCTGTACTTCACTGGCTTTACTTAAGAGTGAGAGTCAGTTTGTTGTTGTTGATGGGGGAGGTGGTGAGACAGGGTTTCTCTGTGTAGCCTTGGCTGTCCTGGAACTCACAGAGATCTGCCTGCCTCTCCTGCCCGTGGCCTGGGACTAGAGATGTATGCTACCACCACAGTAGGGGCCAGGTTTTTTTTTTAAAGTCTGAGTTTTCTTTTCTTCTTCTTCTTTTTTAATGGCTAAGATCGGCCATTGTACTGTGTTTAAGAAAGAAAGGAAAGATGGAATTGTTTGTTTTTTAGGTGTCCATCTTGCCTTCTGGAGTAGACCTGCTGGCCCAGCATTTAGGGGCATATGCTCATAAGCTCATGGCATCCTTGAATGCATAGCAACTTCCAGGCTAGCCTGAGCTATAGTGAGATCCTGTCTCAAAAAAACAAAAACAAACCCAAATAAACAAAACACACAGAATTCAGCCATCTTGCAAGAACAAACGAAAATTGATTTTATTCTGTTTTTATAAGTCTTTGAAGGAGAAAATGTTCACCAACTATCACAGAGGTGATTAGTGGCTCCTGCAAGCCTCCTAAGTCCTTTTTGGCTTTGCAGACTTCTTTGCAGCCATTCTGCAGACTCAGAAATGCCGAGAGCTTCTCCTGCCCTCCAGAAGAGGGCGCCAGAGTCCCCAGCCCAAGGTTCAACCCGGTGAAACACAGCTTGAACACTAGAGGGAGACAGTGAGGTGCTCGTGCTTTATATTGAGTGCATGAGTGTGTACTGAGTTGGCCTTTATACTGAATGCATGGAGCCTGTGAAAATCTGTCCTTCAAAGCAAGGAAGCACACTTCAGCTCAGCATTCCATTTCACTAGGGTCTATCTGATGCCCGTTTACCCAGTACAAAAACCATTTTCTTCTGTTCAGTCTATTCATAAAATTTTTGAAAAATATGTTTTCTTTGTCTGCTAAAGTCAGCCAGGTCTCAAGAAAGTTTCAGACCATGTGAAATATCTGCTTCCCCTTTACTCTTGAGGTAGTGGCAGTGAATACAGAACGCACAGGTGGCAGAAGTCTCAGGCTGAGCCATAATAGGCCACTCAATCCCCACACAAGCCACCTCTATTCGTGTCATTTAATAGAGCCTTGGGGAGGAGTTCGGTGACCTTTTCCAAGTGCGATTGCAAAGGGCTCTCGTTCTAAGCATAATGACGATAGTGATGACAGAGAGATTTATTCTTCAAGTACCTTGTGTACACATAGCTAAGAACACATCCATTGAGTGAATACGCTAGGTTTTTATATGAGCAGTAGTGAGAGGCTGGAGAAAATTAAAGATAATCCACAGTGTTGAATAATTAGCCTCATAGAAGTGTTACTCACCTGGCCCAGGATTGCTGCTCTACACCTGGAGCCACAGCTCTGGGCAACTTGGTACCCACAGATGCCTGGTAATGATGCTATACGTCAGTGAATAGTGTCATATAATCATGTGACTGTATGGGGGGGGTGACACGGGTGGCCCAGATGGGACATGGATGACACTGGTATCTAACACACACACACACACACACACACACACACACACACACACACACAGGAACAGAAGTTTCTTCAAGGTTTGCTATTGGGCCTTTGAATGGAATTTGGTAATATCTTCTGCAGCAACTGGCCCCCACCTTTCTTAGTGTTCAGTTGGACTCATAAACAGTAAGCACCCGGTTGAGTATCTGTTATACAATTTCATGGAGGGGAGGGCCCTAGACTGACTTTGAAAGCAGGCCTTCTCTTTCCAGCCCACCAACGGCCTCTCCATTGTTCAAGGCCTCTTTGTCAAAGGTTTTTTCCTGGTGCCCAGCAGAATGTGACCTCTCCGAGGTTTCAATGAGGACTAATGAAGCCAAATACCCCACCTCTCCCAGGACACGAATCCTAGGGCAATCCCCTCCCCTCCCCTGTATATACAGAGGGCATTTATAAGGCCATGTGGTACGGCTTAGCCCGAAGTACATAGAGCCAACAAGAGTTACCTCATGATCCGTAGAAATTCAGACCGTCCTCGAAGCCTTTGTCCGTGCTTCCCTCTGAGTGTCCTGGCCAATGGATGTGGAATTTCCATGGGGCAGCTGGAAGACAGCCTCGCTAAGTTCCTATCCCCTCCCTGTGAAGGTTGGCTTTAATGCCAACTTGCTGCACATCCGAATCACCTGAGAGCCTCACCTGAGGAATCCCTCTGATTACTTAACTGATATGGAAAGTCCCGCCCCAAATGTGGGCGGCACCTTTGGTAGCAGCCCAGACTGTCAAAGGGGCGTGGCCGCAGGAAGCGTTTTTTTGTCTTTTGTCCCATTGGCCTTCCTTCTCCCTGAAGTCCGTTTGCCCTGTCATTGCTGTGGGTTCCTTTGCCAATACCAGAACCAGGATTCTAGGCTTCCACGTGGACTGAGGACCAGGGTCTGTCCAAGAAATCTTCCAAGTTTTCAGCACTGGGACTCAAAGGCACCCAGCCGTGTGGACTGAGAAGTCACTAAGTTGATGGCTTCCTTAGTGAGAGACAGCTGCCGTGGACTACTCCGGCCAGCCTCAGGGACCAAGCAACTGGGTTCTCAGCTCTCGGTGTGATAGACTATTGTAAGTATAATAAACTAACTTGAATTTATATATATTCGTTCCATTGGTTCTAGAAAACCCAGACTAATACAAACTGTACTAGCAAAACCTGGAAAACCAGAGTTATAAAAATAAGTTTCTCTAGTGGGCTTGGTGGGATCTGGACCTGGCTGTCCTGCTCAGACCTACAGTCACTGAAGGGTCCTCTGGTAGTGTGGAGAACATCGAAAATCCACAGTTCAAACTCTTTAAAGATCTCTGCAGGATAAATACATTTAAACCTCCTCTTTAAAGGACTTTGGTGACTCTGAGTTTAAAACCGTTTGGACAGGTATGGAATAGGAGGAATGGTGATTCTGGCTGGTTCTTTCTTCCATCTTTTGACAAGGTAACAGAGTGGGAAAGCGAGCTCTAGATGCAGATAAACAATCTACAAGTTTTAAGTGTGATTAGCTGGCTTACAGCACACGTGGAATTCCCTGCCTCCCAGGGCATCAGCAGTGATGGCACTGATTGGACTCCCATGACTCGGGATGGAGATGTGTAAAAGGACCCCAACCTCCCATCGGACTGGAAAATCAAGGTGCAGTGTGATGCTCAAAGGCTTCCGACTTCAGGGAGAGTTTGGGGCAGCAGTAACCTCCCTAAAAAACATAGTTCCCAAGGAAAAATGACCATTTCCCATCACTCCCCAGGTTCCAGCACCTACTCATATGTACCACCCAGTGGGTTGACTGGGAGTCATCTGTTGGTCTTCAGCATTTAACTGGATGGCCAGCAGGGTCAGAAGGTCCAAGATGGCCTCATTCATGCCCAGCAATGATGGGAACTCTTGCTCTTCTCTGACCAGATGTGCTGGTCTTCTTCACAGCACAGTGAGTACTTTGTTGATCCGTTTCATTCATACACACTCTGTTGTATTGTAAAGAATGCAGTGGTGTGCATATCTCCTAGTGAAGAGTTTTGGGAGTTGTGGCACATGTGTCCTCAACTTGCTAGGCAAGGCTTCATTACCATTATGGTAATTAATAATGGTCTGGGCTCTGGAACAATCACACTGTCACTTTGCCATGCTCTACTAATAAAGCAACTCTCAAGTCCAGCCCCAGACTCAAGGGCAGAGAAACAGATAGCATCACTTGTCAGAAAGAGTGGCAGAGCCACACTTCAAAGAGAATGCAAAGCCCTGACCCACTGTGGCCAGTGTAATAACCATCTCCCCACATACCTGCGTTTGCTTAGTCCTTGAGACGGCACTCTCGGTGACCTCTCTGTGCGGTTGCGTTATAGTGCAACACAGGTAGCCACAAGCATTCCTCGGAGGCGGGTGTTGCCATCTTTGAAGTGTAGAACAGAAAGTGAAATTGCACCAGTTCCTCAGAGCCACATAGCCAGTTCATGCTGGTTCACAGCGGACTTATACCTAGGTACTCGTGTGGCAGTTTTCTGTTTGTATTGAGAGGCATTTGTCAGTAAACGTATAAAAAAAATAACTCAAGTACTTATGCGTGTGTCTACCACTAAACTTAAGGAAGAGAGGGTAACAGTTCATACTCAGCTCCCCCGCACATCAGCTCTCATCACACACCTCCACCTCCACATGACTTGGTATTTGTCACATCAGTGTGCAGATGTACACATTTCGACACAGCTTATTTTCCCTTGGTGCTGGGCATCAAATCCCTGGCCTTGAGCCTATACTAGGTAAATGCTCTACCCCTGAGCTACAATACCCCCCCTCCCAGCCCTCTATGGCTTGTTACTCTATGAATGTCAACAAGCAGGTGTCATTATTCCTTAGGCACAGAGGTTTTCCACATGTTCTTATCACCGAAATCCAGATGCTCTCATAACTGATAGCACCTTGCAACACCTGTCAGCCAGGTGGCTGTGTGCCCTGATGTCCCCAGCTGTACATATACCAACATCACAAGAACCAGGGACAAAGCTGCAGAATGAGTCTCAGAAGTGTGGGAGGCATTGTAGCAACAGCAGATGCTCATTTTATCCTCAGGAGTCAAAGGACTGTGTGATGAGAGTCAGGAGGCAAATCGAAAACATCAGTAATGGTCCAGGAGTAGGGACCAAAGTGGGGCAGCTAGAGCTGCCTGACAAATAGGTTAAGGGTCCAGTAAAAAGGACTTTCTTCTCTTGAGGGTCTCTTTGAGGGTTAGGTGACACCAGTAGTAGTGTCCTTGGAAGCACGGTTTGTTTTATGGGAAACACAGACATCAGGAAAGGTCTCTGAGAAGTCAGACTTTAAATGTGGAAGACTTTGGAGAATACTCTGATTTATACTTTCCTATTTTATACATGCATGGCATCTGATTGTTAAAAGTACTTCTAATATAGTGCACAATTATAAAAGGCAAAAAGGCTTGTGTCAGAATTTAATTCTTCCTAATTTCTATCTCAATGATATGCTATGTAATGGCATATCTTTAGGTGAAGGGTGTCCAACTTTATCTGTATTTCTGAAGACTATGCTTATTTGCTCAACATTATGTTTCTGCGATTTCTTAGCAGTTAGCATAGGAGATTACATTGCATTAATACATCATGGCTCACGTACCCTTGTGAGTGGGCATTGCCCAATTCATCTGGGCCCAAATGGACCAAGGAACAAAGGATGCTATCTTGCTCTCTGCTGGAGTTAAGACCTCCTCACTTTGTTCCTGCCCGTGGACACCATCCTGGTTCAGATGAGACTGGGACTTATAGCCAGGGCCATTCACAACCGCTGTTCTCAGCTTCTAGGCTCAGGCAGCACTCATGTTATCAGTTTTCTGGTTCTTCAGCCTGGGAGGACTTCTCTACCCCCAGAACCATATAAACCAATACCTACCATTATATATACATGTGTGTATACATATGTATGCATGCATGTGTAGTGTATGTGCGTATGGTATGTGTATATGCATATGTATATATGATAGGAATCGCATGCACACTATTGATTGTTTCTTTCCCTGAGAAATCTCGACTAATGTACCACTGAAGAGTTAATTTTCTTTATCCACTTAAGCATTGACATTAATAATCCATTGGCTTCTCACCTTAGAAATCCCAGAGGAATTTTGTGAGAACTTGGGTGTGAAAGCATGCGTTTTGATGAGTGGATGCAAATCAGCAATGGGAATGTTGGTGCCTGGTGTGGACAGATGGATGTTTCAGATAGGCTGGCGCTTAAAATTAAAGTCGGGGTTCACTAGGAAACAGTGGGTCCTTAGTTATGTTTTAAGGCCATGGAAGCCACTGATATAAGATAACAGGATTTATAGGATTTGGGTGGGGTGGGCATGGGGAGGGGGTGCAAAGGAAAGACCCTAATAACATACCCTAATTCGACTCCTGATCAAACTGAGTGGCTCTCAGCAGAGGGTGCATCAGAGTCACCTGGGGGCCCTTAACTCCGTCCCTTTTGCTGGAGGAGCTGAGGAGCAAATGATGACAGATACATCTCTACAATGGGTTAGCACTCTGCAATAAAAAGGAAGTTCTGACACACTGTACCAGCCAGTTGGTTCAGCTCAGATGCATTATCCTAAGTTAAAGCAGCTGTAAAGGTGTTACAGAGGTGAGGCCACCCATGTGACCTCCTGAACCCCGAAATCTTGTAGGAAAAGTAGGCATTGATTACCTGGAGCAAGGGCCGGGGCAGGGCAGGTTGCCTGCAAAGGGGCCTGGTGGAACCTACGGGAGGGTGTGGAACAGCACTGCGCACACGAAATAGTTACCTGTGACTGTATGCACTGGACAGAAGTCACAACACTGTAGGCAGGCAGCATAGACTTCATCCCTTATAAATGAAACTTTATAAAAATAAAAATATGATTCCAAGGACCGTTCTCCCTAACATTGCAATTTGTTTTGTCTGAGTCAGGAAATTATATTTTAAAGACTCCTGAGGTGAAAAATATCTGCTTCTGTTCCAAACATGGAATAAGAGCAGATGCCCACCCCCCCGCCGCCCACCCCCCACCCCCCTGAGGCCTGAGGCAACCAAATAACCAGGTGACAGAAAACATAGGGGACAGAAGATTTCAAGACAATGACATCAGGCAACCAAAGATGGTGGCGAGCCTTGCAATTTGGAGGTAAGAGATATGTGAGCTGTTTGTAGGAATGGTGTCCTCCTCCTTCTTCTTTGAGTTTCTTTTGTAGCCCTGGCTGTCCTGGACTCCCTTTGTAGACCAGGCTGGCCTCAAACTCAGAGATTCACCTACCTCTGCCTCCTGAGTGCTGGGATTAAAGGTGTGCGCCACCACGCCCGGCTCTGTTTTCTTCTTAAATGTGCAGGTTATTTATATCTATCATGTCATGATTCAAGTTTTGTTTTCCTCTAAAGTTCTCTATGTGGTTATAAGCCTTTCCCTAGAGCTGAGAGCCAGCCCTAACAAGACTTTACTTGACCCTAGGACAACCATTCTCAACATACTGGTCACAACCCCCTTGGGGCAATCAAACAGCCTTTCTACAGAGGAGGCATATCAGATATCCCACTTATAATATATTTACATTGCAATCAATAACAGCAGCAAAATTACAGTTATGAAGCAGCATGCATGCGTGTATGAGCTGTATACACTCACAGTGCCTGCAGAGGACCAAAGAGGACAGTGTGAGGCACCAAGTGGGTGCAGGAAGCCAAGCTGGGTCCTGTGCAGAAGCAGCCAGTATTCTTAACCACTGAGCTATCTCCCCAGCCCCCTCCCCTTTTTTTTCCTAAGTGAATAATTTTTTAAGGAGGTAGTCACACAAGCTGAAACCCAGGAGATTCACCTAAGGTTGCTGCTTGTCTGCTGCAGCCTCCAAATGCACAGAGCTTCCTATCCCAGCATGAACCACTGTATCCAAGAGGTCCCAGACTCAGCAGCAATGCTGCCTAGGTGGCCACCTCTCCTGCCCTAAAGACTGCTATGGCCCTCCTTCTCCCACAAGCAGAGGGTTGCCTGGTCCAAACCAGGTGCCACGGCAGTTTCTCAGCACCTAGGGGCAAGACAATAGCACAGATTTGTCTCTGGAGCAAGATGACATAAAACTGCTTGGACTTGCCACAAGTAGGAAGATCCTGGTGGGGAAGGAAGACAGGAAGCATCAGAAAGAGGGCAGCTGAAGTGCAAAGTGAGCTAACTCTGCCCTGGACCACAGGGCAGCCCCTGGGCAAGTGTGCACATTCTGTGGCCTCTTTGTCCTGATGTTCTCTCGTCACTTCCCAGCTATCCCTGGATGCAAAGGGACTAGAGAGACACACAGATAGAGGGAAGACTGACTCCCATTCCCCGGGCATCACTGAACCCCAGCTGTACTGACCCTTTGCATGGAGTTCCTAGCTCCACTCTCATGCCAGGGTCTGCTCCAGAGCAAGCAGTGCCCTTGAGACAGAGGATACTCGTGTGAAGAGACCCCAGCCTCACAGTAATGTGAATCCCAGTTCCAGGTACACTCTGTCAGCTCTTGTGCAAAGCTGAGAGAGAGAGAGAGAGAGAGAGAGAGAGAGAGAGAGAGAGAGAGAGAGAGAGAGAGAGAGAGAGATATCAATTTTCACCTGTCTGTCCTTCCATCTCTTTGCCTGTAAAATGTAAATGTGGGGCTGGATGGTGGTGGCGGCACAATGCCTTTAATCCTAGCACTTGGGAGACAGAGGCAAGAGGATCGCTGTGAGTTCGAGGCCATCCTGGTCAGCAAAGCAAGTCCAGGACAGCCAGGGCTACACAGAGAAACCCTGTCTCGAATAACCGAAATAAATAATAAACCAAGTAAATAAAAGTGTAAATGTGTCTGGCAGTCTCCCCAAAAGAGCCCTGTGTGCAGAGTGCGAGCACCTGCATGAGGAAGCCACTCAAAAGTATCCGCAGCCAACACTTCACCTTCAACTCTGCTGAATTTAGTCAAGAGTTCCTGGGTTGTCAGAGTCACTTTCCTGAAGTGATGTTTTAACAGAGGCAGCTCACCAAGGCTTGCTCTGGTCAGGAAACTGGTTCTTTGAAAATCAGACCCAGCTAACTTCACAGGCTGGAGCTGGGTCAGAAGAAGCTGCCTGAGGGGCCTGAGGGGCCTGAGGGGCCTGAGGGGCCTGAGGGGCCTGAGGAGAAAGTACGGATAGATCTCTGGAACGGCAGTGCCTGCAGCAAGCTGTGTGGGCAGTAGGAGCTAAGAGAACACACCAGACAGAAAGAAAATTTAGCAAGCAGCAGAACCAGAGTTTATCACGTCTTGGCAGCAGCTTCTTTGATTTTCTTCCTTGTGGAAAAGACTCTTTGCTTCCCCTAATTGGGGAGCACGGGTCCTGAAGCCCCAGCGAAGCAGGGAATGAATTATCGTCAAAGAAAACTGCCGACGCTTCCAAATGTTCCATTAGTTGCACACAGGCAAGGGCACGCAGAAGGCTCTTCAGTGGAAGGGTTTCTGAACTCTTTATCTGGATGTAGAATTTGGGCTTAAGAACTACTGCCCCAAGGAAAATATGGAGTGCACGGCAAGGAGACCACTCACCATCACATCAAATCTCTCCAGGGTGCCTAGAAGGGAAAATATGCGTTACACAAAGCATGCCTGGCCCTTGAAAAGGCGCCTAGTTTAACAGTGTTCTTGGGAGTATGTGTGTGTATGTGTGTGTGTGTGTGTGTGTGTGTGTGTGTGTGTGTGTCTGTGTGTGTGTGTGTCTGTGTGTGTGTGTGTGTATGTGTGTGTATGTGTGTGTATGTGTGTGTGTGTGTGTGTGTATGTGTGTGTGTGTGTGTGTGTGTGTGTGTGTGTGTGTGTGCTGTATGTTGAGTTTAACATTATCTAGGGGAAAGAATGTGTGTAAAATTAAAGGGTGGTCTTTTTCAAGGTATTTTACAAGTTTGCATTTTTCATAATAGTGCATTTACTGGTGCGTTTAAGGCTTGTCTTCCAAATGGAGAAGCTGAGACCCAAAGATATGAGAGGACCCCCCAGAGCCGGCTGATATGAGGCTGCAGCCCAGGGCTATATGCCAATGTTTAAGCATTTATTAGATTTTAAGTAGTAGTTTTTAAGTAGTTAAGTTTTTTTTTTAAGTACACACGCGCATGCGCGCGCGCGCACACACACACACACACACACACACACACACACACACACACACACACAGAGGCTTAAACATCACTGCATAGTTTATAGTAGAAAACTGAGTCTTATTTCCTGGATACAGATCTTGTTAGACTTACTATTCTTTGTTTCCTCTGACACGTTCCCTTATATTTTTAAATGATCTACTGCTATTTGGCTCCTTGTTTGTCAATGCGAGGAATGTTTACTCTATTGGTTTTCTGATGTTCAGAGTGGAGACTCAGTACTTCTCCGGCTTTGCCTTTCCTGTCCTATCTCCACTTGACAGTAAAAAAGAATCTGGTTAAATCAGTAACAGCTAAGTCATTAACACCATCAGAAATGCCCTTCCGGGTGAGTCATGTGCTACATCAGGGAGGATTTAGTTTCCTTTTTCAGTTTTCTCTTGCCCATGGATTTATCAGACACGTTAGCTTTTCCTTCTCTGTCCACACTTCCACTTGACTCTTCTCAAACTGCGCAACAGAATGTGCTGCCCCTCTTACCGCAGCCCACCATGTCCATCAAGTCCCATAATGTTCCTCGGTACGTCTCCCATGGAGTGCCACTCCTCTGCCCCATGCATTAAAATAAAATAATGTTTCCATGTTTAAATAAGAAATATTTAAAATAAATGCCTAGCAATTAACTGTTTGTAAAGTAATTTTGGTAAATTAATTTGATAATTTATAATTGAATCATACTTATTTTTATAAATGTATAATTATATAAATAAATGAAGTTAAATTAACCTTAAATAATTAAAAGATTAAATTAATTTTTAGAATTAGATATAAATAATATTAAAAAATAAATGAATAATAAATAGCAAATATCTAATATTGTATATATTACACATATTATTATATATTATATATACATATATAATATATTCACATATATTACACATACAGATATATACTATATATTATATATATGCATATACATATACACACACCTTTTTTGGTTTTTTTTTTTCTAACTATTTTTTTATTAGTTCATTCATACTGCATCTCAATTATTACCCCATCCCTTGTATTCTTCCATTCCTCCCTCCCTCCCGCTTTCACCCTATTCCCCTCCCCTATGACTGTGACTGAGGGGGACCTCCTCCCCCTGTATATGCTCATAGGGTATCAAGTCTCTTCTTGGTAGCCTGCTATCCTTCCCCTGAGTGCACACCTTTTTTTTTTTTTCACGTGACCTTTCCTTTCCCATTCCTCAAGCCTGTTGTGGAGTGGTGGTGCGCCCTCTGGTGGTTTATATTTTTAAATAGCTCCACCTGCCCCATGATGACTGTTCTGGTAGAAACCTAATTTAAAATAAGAAACCATCATTTGCGAGTATTTCCTGGATATGGCAGGTCAGATTGACTTCCAGGAGTTTTTAAGGCATTGCTAATTTGCATGTACGTGTGTGATTTGTGTATGTATTTTCAAGAACATATTCTGGCCACATGTGACTTAAGTTGATCTGTCTGGCTTGAAATGAGGCTCGTAAGAGGAGGCAGCATGAAGTGGACCAAAGTGTTTCTGGTACAGCGGCCCAGAGCATCTCTGTCCTGTTTCTGTCCTGAAACACCTCCCAAAGGCAACTAGTTGGTAGTTCGAGAGTCAGGAAAGAATGAAGTTGAGGATGCTTCTTGGATTGCTTGGCTCCTGCAGCTGGGTACGCAGTGGTGGTGTTCCCCGGGGGGGGGGGGGGGGGGGAACAAGGGTTTGTGGGAGGCATTAAGAGCCCAGGTCGTGCCATGATTGTTCTAGACCAATGGTTCTCAACCTTCCTAATGCTGTGACCCTATCATATAGTTCCTGTTTTGGTGACCCCCCCCACCATAAAAGTATTTTCATTGCTGCTTCACAACTGTAATTTGCTACTATATAAATAACAGTGTAAGTCTGTTTTCTGATGGTCTTAGGTGACACAGCGAAAGGTTCACAACCCACAAGTTGAGAACCACTGTTTTAGATGCCCGTAGGAGTTCTCTACATGGAGAAGCCAGGCTATGAGCTTGCTGACTCTCCATCTGAGGTTCTTTCTCCTGCACTGTAGATGCTTGTCCTCCAGATAAATCTTGAAGTTGGGGGTGGCGGAGAGCAGGTGCTGGCAGGGACTTTCTGTCATGACTACATTATACCGGCCTTATTGGTTTGGCTGGGGCATCTCTTTCAATGATGTTATATCGGGAATAATGTATGGAAGAGACCCAATAATCTAGTATTCTCTTTCTAGAAAACATCTCCACACCTTGCTAGTATTATTCTTGATGCAGGCATGCAAGGGCCATCAATGCATGCTGAGCCAGTTTATATGTATGTATATATACATATATATATATATATATATATATATATATATATATACACACACACACACACACACACACACACACGCACACAAAACCTATTCTTTGTCTTCTCCAGAATCACTTACAGCAACACAAGTGGAAGTTTTAGAGTGAAGAAGGCAAGATGGCACCACTAGTATCGTCTGTAGACTATTTATTGGGGGAAAAGATTGCCCTGAAGTAGGGAGCTCAACTCACAATCCGCAAAGGTTCCCACTAACAGGGCACAATGGCATGGGTTGCTCCCTCTGTGCTCTAGTGAAGAGGACACGGTTTGTGCATATTAGAATGTCAGCAGAAGGAAACACTGAACAGCGCCCCCTGCGGGGATGCTAGGAATATGCTAGCTCACACATCTTCAAAGGCATAGGCAGTCAGCAGATGGAGACAGTGAAGCCAGTTGCTGGAGATGCTGTTTGCTTTAGGTGAGAACACACTGAAATCACCTGGGGCTGAGCTAGAAGTCCCCTGCTGACAAATGTCCATGCTGCTTGAGGCTGCTGGGCAGAAAACGTCATCAACAGTCTTTCACAGCTATGGGCCCTGCAGGTGCAATTCTGACCTGCCAGGCAAGATATGCCCCCTGGATCAATAGTGGAAAGAATGTTTTGGGGTTAAGTAACCGCTGCCTAGTTGGGTTTGAGGCTTGCTCTGTGGGAGGGGCTACATGGCAGAGTCTGTAAACCTGTTCAAACTTGTGGCTGGTTGGGCCACGGGCCCGAGGAACGTATCACTGGTACGTTGCTAAATGGACATGTGGCCAAATTGCCTCCTAAATACACTGTTTACACTCATAGATAGTGTTTCGGTCAGCTTTGGCTGGAGAAGCTTCTGCTTTACAGAGAGCAATGATTAACACGGAATCTCTCAATTAGTCAAGTGCTGAGAACGAGCAGACCCTGAGTGCTCATCGCTAAACAAGACATCTCTGTCACCCAGGCAAAGTCAGGGAATGTGACAGAAGATGGAGAGCAAGAGGACGCAGAGTGCTAAGAAACACTGTCTTTCTGGGTGTGGCATGCTGTCATAATCATGAACACAAAGCAACTACGACTGCTGGCACAAGACCTACACCCTCAGAGAAAGACCCAGGGGTTGAGGGGCTAGTTGAAAGGAAGAAAAAAAAAAAATCAGCATGAGTGGGAGGGGGTGAGAGAGGGCAGTGGGAATTGGGAAGGATTGCAACACGTTCTGCGTGTGTATGTAGTTGTCAAAAGTAAAAGGCATGGCTGCTAAGTTGTCCTGAAGAGGAAGAGACCGAGGAAACAGGGCAGCTAAGTAGAAATACATGGCTCCAGTACAAGGCAGCGTTGGAAAGATTATGTCCCGTAATGGATTCACATCAGTGTTAAGTCCCTGAATGTGATCACTGTACTGTGTCTGTGTTCTGTGGAGACACTCGCTGTCCAGTCGCTTCAAGCAATAATGCAACTGCTAATAACCTACACACGCACACATAAATAAATATATTAAAAAGCGATGCTTTACAAGTATACACAAAAGCACACAGGCATTCATTCTCTGTGAGTTTTTGGATTGTACATATCATAATTATATGTACTATAATGAAAAATGAAAAGGCACAGGTATCCAACCTACACACAAGCAGCCGAGTGTCTAAACACTGAAAACCTAGCCACTGTTCCTTTCTTAAGGTCAGCTATTGCAATGTTATCTTTTCTAGCCTCTAAATCCCATCTTGATGAAATGTCAAAAGAAGCCCTAACCTCCCCCTCGGAAGGCTCTTAGGAACGTACAATATTCGCTATAAATTGAAAGCTTGCAATGTTTACAGAGGAATTCATTTCTTTTAAATCCAGGTACTCAAGTGGAAGGCTGCCTGCAGGCACTCCTGTCCCCTTGCAGGGTCACAGTGGGCAGCTTCCATGGCCAGCTCCCTTGCTGAGAGGAACTGGAATCTCCCATTCACAAGGCAGCACACGCAGCCTTCGCAAGTCCCAGCTGCCCAGACAGAAGCGCAGTCAGAACGCGGCCTTGGGCCACGGAGGCACCCGTTCCAGCTCTGCCGCCCAGAGCTTCCATCGCTATACAGCAGCGTATTGCGGGACTTTGGTACCCACCATGGTATAAATAATGACACAGAGGCTTTTCAAGAATTTAAAGCATCGGCCTCTTAGCTTGAGCCGTCTCCCAGCTGACTGCCTAGCTTAACCTGAACTCCTGCCATGTGGCTAGCTCTGCCTCTCTGCTCTGCTCCACTCACCTCTGTGTCCGCTGGCGAATCTCCATACCTCTTTCCTCTACCCCTCTCTCTCCAAGCGAGGAAGGATGAACAGTTACAAAATACAAGACCAGTGATGGGCTATAGAAATAACAATATCAAGATCCGGCTAGAACTTAGCCCTCTGGCAGTTTCGCAATCAACAACTGAATAAACAGAGACAATGAACCAATAACAGCGCTTCTCAACTCTCCTAACGCTGCGATCCTTTAATACAGTTCCTCATGTTGTGGTGACCCCCCCAACCATAAGTCTATTTCAGTACTTCCTCATAAATGTAATTTTGCTACTGTTATGAACACACAGCCACCTGTGTTTTCCAGTGGTCTTTAGGCAACACCCGTAAATAGGTTCTTTGGCCCCTAAAGGGGCTGTGACCCACAGGTTGAGAACCACTGGTTTACTGGTTGGTAGCTAAAACTAGTCTGCCGGCGCTTTCAGCTCTGAATGGTGGGAGTAACGTGAGCACCTTGCCTCTTCCGACCAGGCACAGGAAGAAAATTATGTTTCCTTTTCTCCAAGCATCTAGTGCATTTTTAATGGAAAAAAAAAAGTCAAAGCAAAGCAAGGGCTACGGCATGCGTCTGTAGTTACAGATAACCAGCTAAAGTGTGTTAGTGTGTGTGTGGTGGGGGGAAGTGGATCATCAATGCGTAGGAGTCTAGGCTAGCCTGGACAACTTAAACACACACACACACACACACACACACACACACACACACACACACACACACACACACACACCAGAATTCACTTTAATTAAGTATAGTGAGTAAAACAGTTCAGGCCTCCAGCAGAGTGTCTCTATATTACGTCATCTAGAAGTCACAGAAATTTACATTTGAAAGGCCTTGTGTTTATTACCTTCAGAGACATGCCCGTTTTATAGCTATATTTAAAAAATAAACAATAAAGCTGTAGGGCACACACATTAGGCCTCTGTGTGTGTGAAGGGGCTTTGTTTATGTGTGCTTGACAGTATTCAAAGGTAAATGTCAGGGGTATTCCTACAGACTGGGATGACTAAGGAGGCATCTGCCCCCTCCACCTTATATATTTTGTTAATGTTTGAATATTTTTTTAGAAAATACTTTGCACTATTTTTTAATACTCAGAACATTTCTCTCACCAGGCATAGTAGCCTATACCTTTAATTCCAGGTGCCCAAGTTAAACTTTGCCTAGAGGTACTCCTGCCTCTAGGTTGTGTCACAATGGGCAGCTTCCTGTGAATTCACCAGATGTTCCTGTTGGAGGTGGGAGCCACGCAGATGCCCCTGTGCCCTCAGAATCTCTGGGTTTGAGATCAGCCTGGTCCACATACAGAGTTCCAGGCTAGTTAGAATTATATAGTAAGACTTTGCCTTACATTTTTTTTTTCTTTGCCTTAAGCGACTGAACAAAAGAGAGAGGTCACATACACTAAATTAACATCCGTCTGCCTGCACTCTGGGCAGCCTAGGGTAAACCTGCTCTTTGTCCACAGCAAGAAATCATAATCCCCATGCCAGCCCTTCAGTTCCCCACATCTTCCTCCCAGCTAAATGTTTCCATTTCCTTCTTCTGTGTCTTAGTTGGCAGGAAGTCAAGGAGAGACATATTAAAAATAAAAAGGGAAGGCACCGCTACCCAACCAATACACAAGCAGAGGAGTATCTAAATACGGAAGACCTATCTATTGTTCCTTTCTTAAGGTCAGATATTGCAATATTATCTTTTCTAGTCTCTAAATCCCGGCTTGATGAAATGTCAACATAGGAAACAGGCTAACATCCCCGCTCTTGACACCCCGCCACTCTCCACTGAAGCTGAGTGTGTCTGAGTTTAGAGAAAAGTCCAACAGAAAACAATACAGCCAGTCATGTGTTGAGTGGTCATAAGCCAAGGGTTCACGCAGTGCCTTGCCCACCATTTGGGGGTGCTCTACTGAAGGGCTTCATCAGAAATGCATGAAAGCAGGCCAGCAGGCTGTCCACCAGGTCCTTGCCAGAACTCAGGGTAAGCTCGCATAGCACTTGGCCAATCTGACTGACTAATCAGTGTTTACCCAGGGCAAGACTGACAATGGTGTCATGTGATGTCCCAACTGAGGGGGCGGGGAACCTATGTCGTGGCTTGAAGATTCCAATTCTTTAGTTATAGTGAGGATGGCTCCGTCTCCTCACCTACCCATCACGTCATCTGTCCTTGCACACTTATTATCAATGCCCCCTCTACTCTTAAATGTACCTCCACTGAGATAACACTGCATGTCATCACTAGTAGTTACATTTCTCATGGCTGTCACAGAAGTAACGCAGGGGGATGGGGAGAGTTTGATTTTGACTGACTGTTTAAATGGGACATTCAGTCAGGGTGGGGGAAGGCATGGTGATAGCAATGGCTTGGTTTGTGGCAGTAGGAGCCTGTGGCTAGGCTTGTTTGTATCTTTGCAGATCGCAGAAAGTTTGGACTGGAAGCAGAGAGTTTAGGCAGGAAGATGGCTGGCCTACACCCCTCAAGACCCATCATCCCTCCTGGCTGTGTCAGCCAGCTCTGTCCTCCATCCCAAAGGATCCACACCTCATGGCCGTGGAACAAGGACTTTAAACACCTTAGAGCCTATGGTGGACATTTACCGTTCAAAAGATAACGTAAAACCATTAGTAACATCATCTTCACACGTTGAGGTGTTCTTAACACTCAGAAAGGAATTTACCCTAGCTTCGGCAAAATCTAAAGCCCTTCCAAGCCTTTCAGAAGCACAGATGCCCAATCTCAGAAGGTGAGGCAGCTGCTGAAGGGCCCTTTCTTCTCAGAAATCACTTAACCACCTTTGAGATGGTCCCCGACTTCTCATTGGGAAGCCAGCAATGTGATTCCTTGGGACAGCAGCTGATCCCAACTATGTCCTGAGGTTCAGAGAATAGCCATTTTTCTCTTTTCATTCTATCAATAAGCATTCTCCTGAAACTCCTTCCCCACCTCTCCCACTCAAGAAACTTTATTCTCTGGTAACTAGGAGAGCTGAGGTGAAGTGCATTCTGGTGTGTCAGTAATAATCAAAGTGGGATGGGAGGCAGTCAGAAATATCAACCCTGCCACTTCCAGCTCTCAGACCTGGAAATGTTTCTCTACTCTGTGCCCCAGTTGATGGCAATCTTCTCCAGTGAAGCTAACAGGGGGTTTCAATGACTTGCTAAGTAGCATTTTTGTTTTGGTTTGGTTTGGTTTGGTTTTTCGAGACAGGCTTTCTCTATGTAGCCTTGGCTGTCCTGGACTCTCTTCATAGACCAGGCTGCCTTTGAACTCACAGAGATCCACCTGCCTCTGCCCCCTGAGTGCTGGGGTTAAAGGCGTGCGCCACCACGCCCGGCTGTAGGATCTTGTAATGTTCAGACAATAAAAAGGCAACTAGCTTGACCCTGGTTCTGTGGCTCCTGGCTGAGGCAAAGAGAGAAAAGAATATGAACGAGAGAAGCCCGGATGGATCTGTTTGGCAGGTTTGACGGTTGAGTGAGCCTCTGTGTAGGAAACATAATCAAGGAGCAGAGTTCTGTCATCTGAGGTGCCCCCCCCCACCCCGTTACAAACGACAGGCAACCATCCTTTCACAGATGCCTACTCTGGGCACCTGCCTGTCCTGTTTCTCCTTTGTCAGCAGAGGCTGCACTAGGCCAGCTTCAATAGCACCTGGAGTGCAGGAGTGAGCTCAAAGGCTGCTGCTCTGAGTGTGCTCACCAGCACAGTGACCTAGAAGGAAATAGCGACACTCCTGACTATGCCATCTCTCCTCCCCATGAACCCCAGAGCGTTCCTCTGGCCATGGGACTGAAGGGCACTGCCTATAATTTCTTCTGCCAGTCTATCACCAATCTTTTCCTTTGTTTGTTTGTTTGTTTTTTGTTTTGTTTTTTTGAGACAGGGTTTTTCTGTGTAGCCTTGGCTGTCCTGGACTCACTTTGTAGACCAGGCTGGCCTCGAACTCACAGCGATTGCCTGCTTCTGCCTCTCGAGTGCTGGGATTAAAGGTGTGCGCCACCACCGCCTGGCTAATCTTTTCCTTTTTTCAATGAAGCAGATTGAATGCTTTGAGGAAATCTTTACCAGACTCGCTCTATAAACAAAATACAAATTAGACTTGAACAGGGTCTTTTTTTTTTTTTTAATCCAAGCTCTCTCACTTTCTTTAGCTTTCCTTCTAATCTAAATCAAACCCCTGGGAGAATAATGGCCTTCGTCTAAGACCGTATGGGTCACCAGTCTGCTCTGAATGTGGTGTTGACTCTGCCAAAGGAAAAAGGACATTGACTCTCTAACTACTGGTGGGGACTCTGGAAAAACACCTCTTAGCTCTAAGCCTATTTATTAGTCTTCTCAGCTCTGATTGAAACCTGCCCTTCAGTCTTTACACAGCTACCAGCAGCATGAAATGATGTTGATGCAAGGACTTCAAACGCTAAAACTGGAATGTCGATCAGATGCCTGAGGATGCCAAGCAGGTGTCCCCTGAGTCATGTGTCACACAATAGAGAATAGTGGCAGCTGTGCAAAGACACTCAAAACCAACTATTTAAAACAAAAAACAAAAAACAGTGATTCTGGCAGAATGGAAGAAAATGTATTTGTGTCAAATTGATCTGTATTTGAATGGGCTGCATGTTACTGAGTCTCTTTAAGGATTAACTGTATTCATCTGTAAAACAAACGCTAGGGTATGTTTCTCCAGTCATGAAGATTTTACAACAATGAAAGCCCATTACCAGAGCTGGGCGTGGTAGCACATGCCTGTAATCCCAGCACTAGGGAGGCAGAAGCAGGTGGATCTTTGTGAGTTCGAGACTAGCCTGGTCTACTAAGTGAGTCCAGGACAGCCAGGGCTAGACACACACACACACACACACACACACACACACACACACACACACACCTGTCTCAAAAAAGACCAAAAGAAAGAAAAGAAAATCCATTACTAGGCATTAATAAACCAGATTCAATCTGCCTGTATAAATAGTTTGCTCACTTTCTCCTCCAGAGAGCACTGTTTATTCTTTCCTGAGGAGCTAAAGTATTTAGTGTGGGAAGTCGGCCAAGACTCTACTGTGTTGTCTTTGTCTTCACCCTACCCTGCATATGAGAGCTTGTCATAGAGGCCAGCCCAAGAGTGGGCTTCCTTCTGACACTTGGAAGTGGTAAGGGGCATAGCAACACAAGTCCATGATGGTCAGAAAGTGATAATACATGAATCAGAATGTCTGTCTGTCTGTCTGTCTGTCTGTCTATCTACCATCTACCTATCTACACATTTATCTATCTACTTATCTACCTATCTGTGCATCTTTCCCTTAAGGATGGCTTCCAGTTCTTAAGTGGAAGTATTGACATCCCTAAACCAAGGCATCCCACCTCCAATATTAGATTATCCAACAATACTTTATTTGCCTTAAAATTTAAAGGGGGAAAAATGCAACCATACTTTCATGAAGGAAAGGTGAAAACAAGAAAAGAAAAAAAAAAAAAAAAAAAAAAAAAAAAAGAACTCCCTTTTCTCTAAATTTGGGGCCAGAATTTAATTCCTGTGTCTCTCATGACCACAGGGAATAAGGAATACCCCCATCCTATTGCGTGATACTCCTCATGATTTTTCTCATGTGTTCAAAATAGCCTGAAGTTTTAGGGATTTCTTTCTTCAGCCGGAGCACAGCTTGTGTGTTTTCTCTGTGCCTGAAGCTGGGGTTGAGTCCAGGAAGGAAGCAGCGGTGAGGGTCTGTGCTGCTTTTCTTATGCTCTGACAAAATGCCTAACGGAAGCAACTCATCAAACAGTTCATTAGGGCTCATACTTTCACAGCCCATCACAGTGGAAATGGTAATGGTGGCTGGGCCATGAGGCAGCTGCTTTTTACATTATGGCTGACCGGAAGTAGGAAGTATAACCAGACTATAAACCTCAAAATCCAACCCCCAGATATACACCGCCACCTGCCAGCCTTCACAGCTCCCAAGACAGCATCACCAACAGGCAGCCAGGTGTTCAAACACATAAGAATGCGTGCTGGGGGGGAGGGGGGAAGAACCTGGGCGGGAGGGTGCATTTCAGACTCAAGCCAAAAAAAGAATCCGTAACAAATACCTGCTGCCATATTCAGCAAACGAATCTGAGTTTGAGAAAAAAGTGAATACATTGTTAAGATACACAGGCTTTTGCCACGTGGCCACTATATATATAATTTATGGGGCTTAAATAAATGGCTTTACCTGAAACCTCAATTTCATTGAAAATACAGTATTTTTAGTCTGTAACCAAAAGTCCAGCCCACAAGGTAAAAGCCCCTGTGAGTGGCAGCTGAATCTCTGTAGTGTCCAAATGCTGTGAGGCTGTGGACAGATCAGGGCCCAATTCCTGATCTCCAACTGCTGAGCTCCAGCATTCCCCGGGGATAAAGGAGCATCTGTTAGCTCTCCCACCATCCCAGCATCTTCCAAAGAGACCACAGGGGAAAGATGACGAAAAACCTTCTCCTCCTACTGGCTGGCAGAGAATCTATGAGGCATCTAGAACTGAAATATAGTACTAGCAAAGAAATGTCAAATAAAATGTCAGAATAATTTATCAAGACATTCCAGAGTTGTGTGTAACTTTATTCATACATTGGAAGTTATTTAGGGGACAATTTCTTCTCTTCCCACCATTTTAAAGATGAAAAGACAAAGACACAATTAATTTCCTTTAGGAATGAGATGGAAGTGTATGCATCTCTGTGCATATCCACATAGCGTTCCTAGTGAGTATGTCGACTCAGATGCTAATATGCCAATCCAAGTGTCAGATCTTCTATCCAACTGTAAAGCATACGCAAGTGACAAAAGGAAAGTCCATTCTCCAACTGAAGGAGCTTTGGGAACTAAAAATGCTGAAGTACCCTTATACTGAGACGAACACTGGTGAGCTCAGCTGTTTGTTCTGCTCAGCAGACCTGGTCCTGCACGGCTTGTGTGGAGTGTGTGAAATCCAGAATCAATGTGTTATTGAAGTGAGCGCTGCCATGTCATGGACTCCAATGCCTCAGACCCATGGACATGAGAAAGCCTCCCCCAGGTGAAATTCCAAGGAATGGTAAAGCCTTCTCTGGTCCAAGTGTGGATGGTGGTGGTATGCACAGAAACTATCAGCCGTATCTTCCTCCTCAGTGATGATGGCAGCCTGAGACAGCTCCCTCCAAGACCTCCTGTCCAGAGTAGCTAAACTGCCTCTCTGTGCAAAGGTGGACCACAAGCCTACCTCCTTGATTCCAATATTTAAAATTAACACATTGAGTTTCTCAGTTGGTATTGGAGGCAGTGTGCATGCCTCACCCAATCCCGGCTTTTCTGTGCATGTGTCTGTGTGTCTGTCCTTTCTTCATTACATCATTACTCCAGTCAGGTTTCCAGGACCAGGCCATGCAGGACTTTGCAGAGCCTTCCGAGGATTAACTCTGCACCTTCCCTTTTAACTCCACCAAAGAAATACCAAAGACTATATTGACATAATGGTACTGGCGGCCCCGGTATTGCTTCTAAACTCATGACATTTGTTTAGCAGGGAATTGAACCCTGGACCTTTTGCTTCACAGTTGAAACCTTGTCTGTTGAGCTGCTGGATCACTGACTGATGACATTTGTAAGGAGTCCTAGGTACTAAGAACTGGAGTCTAATTTTTTCCCTTTGCTCCAGATGCCTCCTGGCTTACTTAGCCATTAGATATGTGCATGTGCATGTATGTGTCAGTGTGTGTGCGCACGCGCGCGTGTGCGTACATGTATGATGTGCCAGCTTAAAGCCTCACCTTTTCCAGTTGCCTCATAACTTGACTTCATCATAAGAACAGGACAGGCCAAGGCAGCTGGAGGTGAAAACAGCTGAAGATATCTGGGGCTTCCTCCCCCTCTCGCCAGCAGGACCGGCCAGCAGAGCCAGCCAGCCTCGGGTGCAGGTAGGCAAGCCTGTATTAAGCGCAACTAAATGAACTGACTCCGTCTTAAGATCACGAAGCTTGGAGCTGTTAGACAGCAACAACTGACGCTTCTACAAATGTCCACATCCTTCCAACTGATTTCTTCACCTGGCTCAGCAGGTAAAGGTACTTTTTGGCAAACCCAAGGACCTGAGTTTAAAGACTGGAACCCACATGGTGGAAGAGAGAACTGGCTGATCCCCACAAGTGGTCCTCCGGCCTCCAAACAGACACACAAACTCACACACATAGATGAGTGTAATAATAAAACAAATCTTTTTGCCTGTAAATTCTTAAGACTGCAGCCAAACAAACAAAAACCCTCTAACTCATACTTTTCCTTTTCACCTCCCACTCATTTTGTAGAATATGATGACACCATGTGTCCTGTTTTATTATCTATTTTATCTTACTTTACAAGCGAATTGGGGCAACTTCCCCTAACAATAAATTAGACATAGTAAAGAAAGAAAATCTCCCAAGATTCTCCTTGAGCCTCAGCCCAAATGAGGCTTCTCTGTGAGGTCGTGGCCCCTGGCCAAATGTTATCCTCAAGTTGGCCTTCCAAGAGCTGTTCTGTTCTGCAGGAAGTGTCTCAGTACATGTTGGATGGCAGAGAGACTTTTCACAAAGGACAGAGCTGTGCCTAGTGTGCTACTGTTGACCTTTGTGGAGAAAGAAAACAAAGATCTTATCCAGAATGTCCCATCTCCAAGTGTTCAAAAACATAAAAACGGAAAAGAAAAAAAAAAGGTATTTCTCATAATAATTTTGTTTTCAGACTAAAATCAGGGTAATTTTAAATCTGTGGTCCTTCACTGTCTTGGCTACCACATTTGCCATTCTTGCCACTTTCTCCCAGCCATCAAATGGTGCCTTTAAACACAAGAGATTACACATTTGGTGGAATTGGGCAAGGGTAAGGGCAATGCTTGCTTGATAACCCTAAGGCTTATGTTACTGAAAATGCACTAAGGTTTTCTAAGAAAAGCAGCCCTACAACTCTGTAAATGTTTTATGGAGGAATTTTCAGACTTACTATCTACTTTGGACCTTTCCAGAAAGATGTGCAAGTGATAATCCACTCTTATCTTGAGTGCTTTCCCTCAGGGCTCAATTTTTTTTTCTAATAATATATCTCCCGTTTAACCCTTACAAGAATTCTAAGTTGCAGCAGTGCCATTTCTTCCTTTTGGAACAAGTTGAAGCTTAGGGAAGCAAATCTTACAAGACCCCACAGGTAAGCAGATCTGGGCCTCTACTTCAGTGTGTCAAACGTCTAAGTCCAAATGCTTTGCCTCAATTTTATATGATTCCATTTCTTATAGATTTTAAAACAAAATACATACATCAAAGTTGCATCAGTGAAGTGATGGTTAAATGCTATCTTTATGTAAAGCAATAAGTGGTTTTTAATGAGTTTTCTTCCAATCCTAAGTGGGTGTGGTATTAAACTCCACATGACTTCCTTAGTTTCTTTCCATGGTGAGCAACTTCTTCAAGCTTTCACATGAACCGTAAGGGGACAGGAAACACACAGTGACTTCCTGAGCAGAATGACAGGGGACTCTGCTATAGACCCCCATTCACCAACTTAAATGCAGAGACTGTCTTTGATTTTGGAAAAGAGGTGGCAACGCAAGTCTCTGCTTTGTCACCTATTAAATGTTGGCAATAGCATGAGTGAGGGTGGCCTACATGTTTTGCACAGGTGTTGTGGATGCCAGTGCTCACATCCACTCTGCATACACCCCTGCACCTGGGGATGATCCTATCTGCACCCCTGCACTGGGGATGATCCTATCTGCCACAGACCCTGTCACGTCTGGCCTGTACACCTCGCTGGCTGGGGGTGTTAAGGAATTGTCAGAAGCATCTTTCATTGCTAAGGATCTGGGCTGTCCAATAAAAAAAATGGCCACATGGGATTATTTACATTCAAATTTATTAAAGTGAGGTAACAATTCAATTCGGTGCCTCGGTTACACATTTTAAATGTCCAATAACCGTGTGTGTGTGTGTGTGTGTGTGTGTGTGTGTGTGTGTGTGTGTGTGTGTGTGTGTGTGTTGGGGCCTGTGGGGTGTCTACATTACTATCATTCCAGAAAGGCCTACTAGGCAGACTTCTCAGGAAGTTTCTGCTAAGGAAAAGCTCACAGCCTAAGGGGGACTGAGACATGAAGCCTCACAGACTAGAAAATGTAGATTATTATTATTATTAGATCACTTGGTACATGGGTGAAGTTTATACAGGAAAGATACAAAATAAGGCCTATATTTTGAGTCTTTATAGTCCAAAGAAGGTGTAAAAGAAGCTGCTTACAATGTGGAGTCCACCAAGAAGAAAGAGTTCAAAGCAGATTCTCAAATGAGCGACTGCAAGACTGTGAGAGCATGTGGGTTAAAATACGGAGCGCAGAATTCCAGTTCCCTTCCCTTCCCAAGCCCCAGCTCTGGAGACGGCATAACCACAGAGGTCATGGCTTGCACAGGAACAAAGTGGGTGTTTTTATACCGTGGTACAGTGTTCTCTTACATTAAAAGAGGCAGGATTTCTTAATCCTGAAGTAGAGCCATCACATTAGGAGCTAATTGAGTTCTTGACATGAATCCCCCACCCCCACCCCTTCCCCACCGTCTGAGCTACATGTTGTCTTTAACTGTTCTGCAGTCACTGGGGAGAGTTGAAGGTTAGGGTGGGGAGACAGGACATGAAAGCAGAAGTGGGACTTGTTGGGAGGAAAGGGTCTTCAGTGGGAGGGGAAGAAATAAGACTGACTAATAGGAGAATACGATTGAAATACAATATACATGTCTGAGTTATGAAAGAATAAATACTATTTTAAGGATTAGAAGTGAGCTGGTAGGACCACTGGAGTCCAGCTCCAACACTGACCACGGTGACGCTAACTAAGCAAGATACATAGCATCAACTTTGGTCCCATCTGTGAAACGGGAGTACTGCTACCCCACTGCCAAGGTAGGAAGGGCTGTGGGTGAGGACATGTGTCTTATGCACGTTTTAAAAAGAAAATGCTGTTTTACCCCCTATCCACTGGTAGCTGTTTTTAGAGGGGGTGCCTCCAACTCACCAAGATACCACTATGCTTCTCAGCAGCTCAGACAAAGGAGTGTGGGATACAGGATGCTCTGTATCGTAGCACTGATGTTCCACAGTTTATGCACCATAATGCAAGAACTGGAGCCTTTGCATTTACCCAGAGCTGTGTTACTTCAGTCTACCAAAGGAAAAGTAAAGCTGTGTATCCAGAAACATGGCCACTTGCTTACTTGGTAGCATGATTTGGGGCTTGGGGGATTTTTTTTTTTTTTCTTTTTCTCTGGAGGAATGTGCAACCAACTGGTAGAATTTGAAAGCATTTCCCCTGAATAAGGCAGATATGGAAGTCTGACCTGCTAAGATTTCTTTTCTTTTCTTTTCTTTTCTTTCTTTCTTTCTTTCTTTCTTTCTTTCTTTCTTCCTTTCTTTCTTTCTTCCTTTCTTTCATTCTTTCAAAAGACAAAACTAAGATATTTATTTTGATGCCCCATTCCCACACACAGCTGTGACACAGCCACTGAGGAGCGTAGCATTTGTTTTCATGGTGGTGTAATTATATACACTAACCTGTTGTGGACCGCAGTGAGCATCCTTCCCAAGGCCACCACACCTGCTCAAACACCTGCCCGCTCAGCGCCCAGCATGTGAGAACTTAGAGAAATGTGCTTAATGGCTTAGGTAAGGGGACTCAGGGTCAGCTATCACTGCCTGAGAACAATGGAGCCTGTTTAACCTCCTAAAAACTACTTTTGGCTTTTTGGTGAGATCAGTAGAGCTGCCTGAAGAATAAAGGGGGGGAAAGGAGGAAGAGAGAAGCTGAAAAGCAATTGGGTTCTTTGTGTTTGTGTCTTGTTCGGTATCACAGAGACTAAGAAAGACACAAAAGCAAAGAACAGTTGTTTCTGGGTGCTTATAAAACCTTTGGAGAAGTGTAATGCCACAGTATAAGAAAAAACAACGTACACATGCAGACATTCAGGGGTTTTGAATGGAGAAAACAAGCATTTGTGTCTGGATGCCCTCCATATTCACAGAGGGCTAGCTGGCCTCTTTGTTCAGGTGCTTGTGGAGAGCTCAATGGCAAGAGCATTTGCCTAGCACCTGCAAGGCCTTAGGTTCAATCCCCCAACGTGACCCTAAATCTAAACACATATTTTATGTTATCACATGGCTTCTCTTTAATCTCTATCTTGGAACAGAGTATACATATTTATAAATTCTTTTATTATGCTTAATGTTTGTTAAATAACTGTGGATGCTTTACAAATCAGGAAGCCAGATCTTCAAGGAGTTCAGTGCCTTGGGGAGTGATAACAAATGGACTCATGGCACATACTTGGAAGTCACAGGGACACAGCTAGAGCCCCACAGTGATACTGGTGATCAGTGGGCCTTTAGGCAAATGGGATAATTTTGCTAGGCCCCGTTTTGTCATATAAAGAGGGTGGAAATGGCCAATGAGCCACATTCCTTGAGAAGACTCAATGAGTGGCACACACAAAGTCCTGGGCACACCCGGGAGCACATAAGGCTTTGCCGCCTTCTTCCTCAAAGTCTCCGCACAGCTGGGAATGACAAGGATGCTACTAACTCTGGTTGGTTTATTCTACTCGTACAATGGAGACAGAAGAGGGGAAATGAACTCACCCTGGGCACGGGGCAGGTGTTGCGCATCGTTAAAGCACTGTGCAGATGGATATTTGTGTTAATGATAAGTTTTAACTGAAAGTGTTCCTTCCGGCATTTTGCTTTTTTGTTCGTTTGTTTTGTTTTGTTTTGTTTTGTTTTGTTTTGTTTCTCCAGTAAATAAGACAAGACATTGGGAAATGGAACAATTTGACTTTCAACTTGATAACAGTTGACTCCCTCCTTGCTACTCTTGCTGCCTTGAGCAGAATGACTGAAGCCAAACACTAGCAGGCTGCCCTACGCCAACACTTGCTATGTTGAATGAATTCTCTCCCCATGGGTGCCTCGAGGCAGCTACACAATGACCACAGGTGTTTGTTATCACTCCCGAAGTTGCAGTCCCCCGGGCAAGACTGTTTCTAATAGTTTCTACTGGAGTTTTTACCGCCGCAAGCCTTGCTGAACTTAAGTTGCCTCTGCAATCATATCAGCGTGGGCCGCTTCCCCTGGGTTGTCCTGGCAGAGCGAATGCTGTGCCTGGCAGGAAAGGAATACTGCCATGATTGTTTCAGACACAAACTTTGATTTGTATCCCTTGTGTGATTGCTGGAATCAGTGTGAACACCCCTTAACAGGCAGGATTAGCCCTTTTTTGTGTCACCGCGTCAAAATACCCAACAAGAGGAGTTTGAAGGGAGGGTTTCTCTTGTCTCACGGTTTGAGTGTACAGTGAATCATGACAAGACTCAAGCGTGCCCACAGTCAGGAAACAGAGCACAGTGGATGCATTTGCGTGCCTTGCCTTCCCTGTTTCATTCAGGCTGGGGCATCAGCCCAAGGTTTGGTGCTACCTACAATCAAGTAGGCCTTCCCGACTTGATTAACCCAATATAGAGACTCCTTCACACGCACATGCAAAGGAGTTTGTCTCCTGCATGATTCTAGACTGTGTCAAGTTGACAAACCATATTAACCACTGCCTGTGACAGCAGACTGATCAGCTCACTTGATAAACCCAGAGCTGCTTCTCACAGTATTACATTAGGTCCTTAAAAGGTTTCTTTGGTGGGGGTGGAGGGGTGTCCTTTTTTTTCCTCTACTTTTCCTAGAGTGTGTGGAGCTGGTAACACGAAGAAATAAGGACAAAAGACAAATAGCTGAACAGCCAGCAATGAGTTGCAAACATGGTGGAATGCCCAGCTGCCTGATAGTTGGAGAAGAGTCCGAGTAGAATGGTCTTCAGGGCAAACTGCATTGTTGCTGTCTGCACTAACAGCTATAAGGAAAGAGCCACAGGACCTGTGATCAACAGCAGCAGCAGCAGCAGCAGCAGCAGAGAAAGGAGAGCAGCTGCCTCCCAAAGGATGACAATTGTGACCATGACCAGAGCAGCAAGAGGTGGCTGAGCAGTTCAAAAGAAGTAGCCAGAGTTGGAAGGAAAGGGGTGACGGTGTGTGTGTGTGTGTGTGTGTGTGTGTGTGTGTGTGTGTTTGTGTGTGTGTGTGATTGTGTGTGACAGGAGGTGGGGTAGACAGCTGAAGATGAGGGAGGGCAGGATGGGAAGAGCCGGGTGTTATTGACTTTTGTTGTTGCTATTAGCTGCACATTGACAAGAAGCAACTTGAGGGAGAAAAGGGTTCATTGGGCGCAACTACAAGGAAATCAGTGCAGTCTAGCAGGGAAAGCACGGAGGAAGATGGCTCTTGGTGGTCAGAGTATGTGACTGGAGTGCCTCAGCTCACATCTCGGTGGAACAGGAAGCAGAAAGAGGTAAATGCTACTGTGTAGTTCATCTACCTTTCATCTTATACCACGTGGTACCACCCATGTTCATGGTGAATCTTTCCCACCTCAATTAATTCTCTCTGAAACACTCCCACTGGTAAACCCAGAAGTATGCATCAATCTCCTGCGTGATTAGCACTTAAGTCAAATAGCCAATGAGATCGATCATTTCAGGTAGGTAGGAAAAACTGCAGGCCCTGGTTACCAGAAGACCGTTGGGGGGCTGTCAAGTCTCTAGGGCCAAGGATCTCAGATATCCCAGGCGTAGGAGCTGTAACACTGGCTGCTCTTAAGAGTTGAGGAATCCTAACGCCCAGGCCCCTCCAGAAGTGGCAACGCCAGCTGCTTCCAAGGGCTCAGGAATCCCAGTTCTGTGTAAGAGCTGGATCACTTGTGAAGCTGGGGTCTTGCTAGTTGGGGCCTGTGTGAGCTCTGTAGCCTACATGGCGCCACCTGCTGGTGATCGCATGTGCCTCCTGACACCACCCCCTGCGATGAAAGCCCACGGACACAAAGGTGCCAAAGGCCAGCTCCTGAAGAGCTTCTGCCTACCTCCCCACAATTTCTAGTAGGATAGGGCAAAAGGCCCAAGTACACTGACCAATAGCAAGGCTTTCACACACCCACCTTCCAAAAAGCTAAGTTCAGAGAAAGAAACTGACTATAGAAAATGATAGTAGAAGAAGAGCGGGAATTCTGCAGTGGGGGAAAAGCATTCCTTTCTGTCCCCAGACTTAAAGCATGTGAATCTTTCGCCTCCCTCATGAGTACTGACAGAAAGTCTGTCTGGTGAGTTAAGAAACACTGCTTTTCAATGAAGAGACACCTAAAGGCTGTAAGATGTGGTGGGAGGAGAACGTACAGTATTAAGCTACATTGTTACAGGGGAGGAGAAAGTACAGTATTAAGCTACATTGTTACAGCTCTGCCTGTGCTTTCCATCAGCTAGGTTTTTCCTCACACCCTGCCCCTCCTCCCCCTTTCTACTCTTATCATTGGCCTCATTCTTCCAAGGCCAGCTCATACACCATCGGCCTTTTCTGCTCTTCCCTTTTCCTAGGTACAGAAGAAGTGTGTTTGTGTGTTTGTGTGTGTGTGTGTGCTTAAATGTAATTGATTTCCATTTCATAAGGGCTTAATCTTCACTATAATGATGATGTTTTTTTCTTTGCCACAAGGTTTGACATTGCCGGGAACCCAGAAGACTCTGAATAGATAAGGGCTGTGTATGAACGCTTGCTGAGAATGGGGCTGGCTGTACCATTGGCAAAACACCCATCTGGTAGTGAAGGCCTGACTGAGATGTAGGCAGAAAGTAAGTCTTAGTCACCACTGAATTTTATAACTGGAAGGCTCAGTGACAGAGATTAGCAGCAGGAGTGTGGAGGGGCTTGACAGCCAAGTGGATGGTTGGCAATAGATTTCTGCCAGCCTTAAAGGAGAAAATGAGAGCAAAGCCTCAGGGCAGAGCCTGCCACATGCTAAGAGCCCAGAGTCATCTACAGGTAGTCTCAGAATTGAGAGAAGACGGTTCTTTAAATGGCAAGGTGAAATAATGTCCCAGACTCGAGAGGCTCCCGTGGACACATTCCATCCAGGTAGTGGGACTATTGTCAAATTATTTTAAGGTATTTGGAGATGAGTGCCTGGTTTGTGGTAGAATGAGACTCTCTGCCTATGCCAGTTCTCTGCAGGGCGGCGGATGGGGTGGGGTGGGGAGTGGGAGGGCAGGGGGAGGGTGGGGGTGTAGAGTTGGGGGCAATGGGGCAGAAGGAAATGGAAGGAACATTCTTCCGGGCCTGGGAAGAGACTTTGGGCTCACGGCCATCATTGCTATTTCTTACGTGAGTCATAGGGCTGACAGAGCTCCAGGTAGTGAGCCTAAGGGATTTCCTTGCTGCAGATTCTGTTAAGAGGAGAGAATTGAGCCCTCTGAGCCAGGATGGACTGTGTGATGGACCCCATGCCAACAGCAGGTGTCCTATGTGTGAGATGGCTCTGAGGTAAACAGGCAGGCACAGTCGCTGTCAGAAAGGCAGAACTGCTTGCCACACACCATCTTATGAGATAGTGGGACCAGCTCAGGGAATAAGCTAATTATCTTTGGCAATTGGAGAGAGAGGGTCAGTTCTCCTGGAAATGGTTTTGGTCCACATGAGTGTGATTAACTGAGGGACATCCAGGTGTCCTTCGGTCACTGGTTTTTGTGGTGGCAGGTACTGGTAGAAAACTTCAGCAATAGGTTACCTCTCCTGCCCTCTTTGCAATTAGAGGAAGGTGTTAGAAATGGTGACAAGTGGCTCCACTTCAAAGTCTCCAGTTCCAGACTTAACTGACATTCCTGGTGAATATGGTAGGGAGGTGAAGTTGGCACCTGCCAAAAGAGGCTCAGCTCGATCCTGTTATATGTGTCCCTGTGGTTGAGGAAGTTACAGTGCTGAGGCAGGCTTGGCTGGGTTGTGACCTTGGATGTGATCACCATCCTTGCCTGAGTGAAGATGAAAGAGAACCTCCTGGCTGGCAGAGCCAACAGAAGCAGACGCCGAAAGGCAGAGGAAGCTGCACGCTGGAAAAGACTGGCTGAACCTCCCTCTCAGGAAGGGGATAAGGCATGCATGTCAGTGGCAAGGAGAGCCAATCGGGGAAGGTCCCATGCATTGCTTTGCCAGGAACTGTACTTCCCTGTCAACGTTCGTACCTCATTCCAGCGAAGAAGGTACCGTGTGACCTTCCTTTCACAGTGGCGGTGCCAGAGGCACAGAGAGTCAGGTTCCTGCCTAGAGTCACACAACCGGCAAGTTCAGACAGACCTGGGTGCAGTCTGGCCTGCCGCCAACATCTCTTCTCTTTCTACCAAACTGTCGCTGATAGCCAGTGTGGCTTTATGGAGGTGAAGACAGAGTACCGGGGACAGGGCAGTGTAAAATTCCAAGGGGACCAGCAAGAGGCCTATGCCCAACAATGCTTGCAATATAGTCCCAGACAAAACAGTGTTCTATCTATGTGGTTAATTAATTAATTACCGTCGAAGTCCTCAGGGTGGAGAGTGAGATAGTTTCCTAATGCAGTGTGCTCTGTGCAAAGGACTTTGTCCAGCTAGTGCTAGGCTAATCTGTCTTGATTGAGGAGGGGAGGGCTTGCCACTTTTGGACTTCTGTGAGAGGAAAAAAAATCCGTTTATATTTAAACTCATTACAGTAGCATGTCTGGCTCCAGGCATTGAACTTAATTTTTTATGTATTTATACAAGGCAGTCCGATCCCGACTCCATCGCATGCCTCTTCTTTGCTCACTCTCAGCCATGTGCTCTCGGTGTAGACACTCCTGGCTGCTCATAGGTGTCCAAACACACTGTGCTGCTTTCCTGCACAGGACTTACATGCTCTCTTCCCTCTCTAGCATTTCCTCCCCAGCCCCTCATGCTCTAGTCCAACAACCCAGCTTGCCTTTACCCGCCCTCAGCCTGCTGCTGGAGAACTTACTTTTCTAGGGATGTCCTCTCTTACCTTCTCTCCCTTGTCACTCTCTGTCCCCAATAGGGAAAGTTCCCTCTGCCGAGAGTGACTGTGAAACTGGGCTCTTTGCTTCAAGAGCGCTTTTCTAGAGCTTTTCTAGATTTAGAAATTAGATGCTCATTGATGCAACTGATAGCTGCATCTCTCCTCTACTAGCAGGAAAGCAGAGGCCATGTCTAATTCTATATTACATTTTATTCCAAATCCCTAACGTATTCCTTAGGAAATAGTCCATGCCTAAAAAATAACATCTGGGTGAATGAATGAATGAATGAATGAATGAAGTCCTCCTGTCCTGATTCTCATATTCTATATTTGCCTCTTCATTCTCTTTGGCTTCACTTGCCAAAATTTTCAACACTCCTCACTAATGGGATTTGCAAAGTGTTACATGGTTTCAAAGCACCTTCACACAAACAGTGTGAAGTTTTCAGTCTCCACCACAGCTCTCTACAATATGTAAATATCAACCCGTCTTCTCCAGAGAAGATTTTCAGCATAAAATCAGTCCCTACTATTGAGACGACCACCAGAGCTTGTAATCTCGTTTAAATCTGGGCCTGAGTAGGTAATTAATTATCGGATCATCATTGTCATTTAATATATGTATTCAAACAAACAGCAAACAAGCCAGGGAAGGTGCCTTAGTACCAACCGCCTTTGGTCTCTCTTCCAAACACTGCTTTCTGAATCCAGTGCCAGTCCCCTGACTTTAATCTTTTTCTTTAAAGATTTATTTTATTGTTTATGCAGTATTCTGGCTGCATGTGCACCCACCTGCTACAAGAAGGCACAAGATCTCATTACAGATGGCGGTGAGCCACCATGTGGTTGCTGGGAACTGAACTGGGGACCTTTGGAAGAGCAGTTGGTGCTCTTTACTTCTAAGTCATCTCTCCAGCCCCTGACCTTAATCTTATAGCAAATGGTTCTTAGGTTTGAGAAGGTATGAGCACCATCTGAAGGTTTGTTCCGGCACAAATTGTTGGGCCCACTGCCCGAGTTCTGGATTCAGGAAGTCTTGTTTGTGATATCATTCTATCTTAGTTAGGGTCTTTATTGCTGTGACAAAACAACATGAGCAAAAGCAACCCTGGGAGGAAAGGGTTTATTTGACTCACATTTCCATATCACTGTCCGTCACTGAGGGAAGTCAGGGCAGGAACTTAAACTGCACTGAAAGATGGAGGCAAGAGCTGATGCAGAGGTTGTAGACTAGTGCTGGCTTACTGCCTTGCTCCCCGTGGCTTGCTCAGCCTGGCCTCTGTTAGTACACAGAACCGTTAGCCCAGGCATGGTACCACCTCAGTGAGCTGTGCCCTCCCATGTCACTCATCAGTCATGAGGATGTCCTGCTGGTTTGCCCACAGGGCAGTCTGGTAGGGGCATTTTCTCAGTTGAGGTTCCCTCATTCCAAACGACTCCAGCTCTGACAAGTTGGCATAACACTAGCCTGCACACAGACACTAGTGACAACAGATGCTATAAACTTTCTTTTGGATTATTTCCTGCATTTGTTATGGACCAGAATACCTGAAATGGCAGTGTTCTTTGCAGAATGTCATGTAATAATGACACGTCTAATTTCTTTCTGGAGTAACTTTTTTTCTGGGGGCGGGGGTTATTTGAGACAGGGTTTCTCTGTGTAGCGTTGGCTGTCCTGTGCTCACTTTGTAGACCTGACTGGCCTCGAACTCACAGAGATCTGTCTCCCTCTGCCTTCCTGAATGCTGGGATTACAGGCATGTAACACCACACCCTGCTTCCTAGAGTAACTTTACGTATCAGTGGGGTTGGGTGGAGACTGATGGAATTCAAGAGCTTGAATATACCATTCCAGAAACTGGAATGCTCATGTTTATCCAAAAGTTTATTTCTGCAAAGATTTTATTAGAAAATCGTATACAGTTCTCTGCGTTGTCAAGGAAAAGAGGGTGTGCAATATCTTTCAGTCTTGCTTACTAGTTTTTCAGTTGCCAAGGTTATTTACTAATTATCCATCTTTCTACAGTCATGAGATCACAACTCTTAAAAGTCATCAGCAAGGCATGATGGTGCGTATCCTTAATCTAAGCCTTTGGGGAGGCATAGGCAGGAGGACCTAGTCTCCATGGAGAGTTCCATGTCAGCCTGTGCCACATACTGAGACCCTGTCTTTAAAAAAATAAGTCTCAGGAGAACAAATTCTGTGTATTTCTTTCTCATATGCAGAACCTAGATTTAAAACTGTGCGTGCATAGATTGTGTTTACATGTCTGTGCACTTGCAGCTGTTGAGACTGGAAGGGGATAATGAGAGGGACAGGAGATACGGAGGGTAATGGAGGACATGCAACAAGAAAGAGGTAGAAGTCATTGGAGAAAGAAAAGGACCCAGCAGGAGGAGGGGAGGAATGAGAACAGAGTAAAAATGGCAGGTGCATATGAAGATGGCGTGATGAACCCCATTACTTTGTGTGCTAACCTAAACCTTAACTTCAAAACGTTGTGGGGAAAAGTTTTTCCACTGAAAAAATTCTTATGCCTCAGCTAAGCATTTTCTGAAAACTGGGAAGAAGCTGCCATTGTTTCGGCTTCAGAACATGGAGGTGCAGATGGCCAAAAGTGTTCTGTGGCAATGAACTCCACGAGCCACTGCAGGAAAAGATGGTGCCAGTCAGGAAGTGATCCCGTGGAAGCACGGAGTTGTGACATGAACTGCATCAATGTTTTGGGAGTAGAAGCAGGTTGTAAGAAGAACCATCATTTTTTTTTTTCCTTAAGGATTCCTTTATTTATTCCTTTATAAAATGCAAGCTATCATTTAATAAAATATGGCATGCAAAAAACTATATATGTGTGTGTATATATATACATATAGGTGTGTAGATACAGTCACATGAGGAATTATCAATGGCCCAAAATGAAGAGAATATGACAATTAGAGTGATAGTTGCACAGACAACATCAGGAAGCTTGATGGTCAAGAGGCTCTGACATTTAAAGTCTTGCTTCTAAGCGGGGCAAGGTGGCACATATCTGTAATCCCAGCACTCAGGGAGGCAGGGGCAGATGGATCTCTTTGAGTTTCAGGCCAGCCTGGTCTGCAAAGTGAGGCTACACAGAGAAACCCTGTCTCAAAAACAACAAAAAACAAAAAACAACAAACAAACAAACAAAAAAAACAAGCAATAAAAAAAAGTCTTGCTTTTAATGACCTTAGATTCCTGCTAGGAGGGGGCTTGAAAATGAAATCTTTACACAGAGTGCTGGTGACCCTCACCCACCAAAGGGTCATCTTTACCAGCATAGGACAACAAATCAGAAACTTCACTTTCAAGTTAAACATTGCTGGGAGGGGAAGAAAAAAAACAAAACCTCTCCCAAGAATCTGTAACCACAGAAACTCCTCACAGGTTTCAATTTTACACAGCTCCTGTGACTCAGGCAGCCCCAGGTTGGGCAATAAACCTGAAATGTGTTTGGTGGTCAAATTTCACATTGACTGGCAGGCACACATCTAAGATGCATATGTACTGAAGTGCGCACAGCAGGATGAGACCCTCAGTGTTTCCAATCATCTAGATCTGATAGACATTATAAATACAACTTCAAAATTACTAAGATTTGAAAGAATGAAAAGTTGGGATTGAGGGTAACCAACTATGAAAAGACTAGCCTGAGTAGAGAATTATGAAGAAGGAGGAGGAGGAGGAAGAGGAGGAGGAGAACAACACAACATCAACAAGAAAAATGTCATACTTAATGTGGTTTAAAACAGGAATAGTTCTAGGAACCATAGAGCTGCAAGGACAGTAAACAAACTGGATACAGATCTAAGACAATTATTTAGAGTGAAGTGCAGAGAAACCAGGAAACTTACAATATTACAATGAAGTTAAGGAACAGTGTATACAGAGGAGAAATTCTAACATGTCTAACAAGAACACCAGAATGGCGGGATGAAAAGCAAAGAAAGGCAAAACAGAACACTCAGGCACACCAAATACCAAGAAATGATGTCCAAATTTCTTCTCCATAGCGCTACTTACATGGTCATGCAAACAACGGCCTGGATTAAGGTAAACCAGACCTCTTTGGAGGCAGGAGGAATTCCAGATCTGTCCAGGAAAGATAGAAAGAGAGCCTGGAAAAAACCTTGTTTACACAGCAAAGACTGCAAAGGTCAAATCAAGAAGACTCAGAAGCCAACCTTACTAGGTGCCCATGGAAAAGGGATGGGACAATCCTTATGAGAATCGTCATGCATTTGCTTTAAGGATGATATGCTGATGTGGGTTAAAATAATGTTAGTCCTACTGACAGTGTCCTTCACCTTGCAGAAGCTTTTCGGTTTCATGAGGTCCCACTTACTGATTATTGATCTTAGTGCCTGAGCCATTAGTGTTCTGATCAGGAAGATTTCTCCTGTGCCAATAAGTTCAAGGCTCTTTCTCCATTTTCTCTTCTATCAGATTTAATATATCCAATTTTATGTTGAAGTCTTTGGTCCACTTGGATTTGAGTTTTGTGCAGGGTGATAAATATGGATTTATTTGCACCCTACATCTGTCAGAGGCCAAAATCCAAAATATATAAAGAATTCAAGAATTTAAACATGAACAAACCAAATAACTCAATTAAAAAGTGGGGTACAGAGCTAAATGCAGAATTCTCAATAGAGGAATCTCGAATGGCCAAGAAACACTTAAAGAAATGCTCGATGTCCTTAGTCATCAGGAAAATACAAATCAAAAGGACTCTGAGATTCCATCTAACACTCCTCAGAATGGCTAAGATTAAAAATACAAGTGACAGCACATGCCAGCAAGGATGTGCAGCAAAGCGAACACTCCTCCATTGCTAATGGGAGTGCAATTTTGTACAACTACTGTGCAAATCAATCTGGAGGTTTCTCAAAAAATTGGCAATAGATCTACCTCAAGACTGGGCATATACCTAGAAGATGCTCCATCATACCACAAGGACACTTGCTCAGCTATGTTCATAGAAGCTTCATTTGTAATAACCAGAAACTGGAAACAACCTAGATGTCCCTTGACCAAAGAATGATAAATAAAATGTGGTACATTTACACAATGGATTATTACTCTGCTATTAAAAACAAACAAAGACATTGGGCTGGAGAGATGGCTCAGCCATTAAAGGCTAGGCTCACAACAAAAAATACCAGAGTTCAGTTCCCAGCACCAACGGCTGTCTCTCCAGCCACACAAAATAAAAACGAATACAAAACAAAGACATCATGCAATTTGCAGGCAAATGAATAGAAGTAGGAAAGACCATCCTGAGTGAGGTAAACCAGACCCAGAAGGCACACATAGTATGTTCTCACTTATAAATGAATACTAGCCATAAAGAACAGGATAACCATGCTACAATCCGCAGACCCAAAGAAGTCAAGGAGGGCCCAGGGAAGAATGCTTGAATCTTACTCAAAAAAGGAAATAAAATAGGCATCTGAAGTAGATGGAAGGAGGAAACTGGGTGGGAGACGAGGTGGGGAGGGTGACAGGGGTAGGGATCAGTGTGGGGAGAAGAGAAAGAGAGAGAGGAAGGACAGGGAGAGAGAATGGAAATTGGGGGAGGTCATCTCTAGGACACAGGAGAGTCCTGGGAGTCTATTGGGGTGACTCAACTGAGACTCCTAGAAATGGGGGTATGGAGCCTAAAGTCACCACTGTTGGTAGCCAGGTGGGACTTCCAGTAGAGGGAGTGGAACACCAACCCACCCATAAAACCTTCAATCCAAAATTTGTCTCATCCACAAGAAGTGTAGGGATAAATATGGAGCAGAGATTGAAGGAATGGCCAACCAAGGACCGGCCCAACTTGAGACCCACCCCATGGGAGAGAGTCAGTCCCTTATACTATTAATGATACTCTGCTATGCTTGCAGACAGGGGCCTAGCATAACTGTCTTCTGAGAGGCTTCAACCAGCAACTGATGGAAACAGATACAGAGACCTACAGCCAAACAATAGGCTGAGCTCAGGGAGTTTTGTGGAAGAGTGGGAGGAAGGATAAAGAGAACAAGAAGGGTCAAGGATACCACAAGAAGACTTACAAACTAAACTAGCCTGAACCTATGGGTACTCACAGAGACTGAACCACCAACTAAAGAGCATGCAAGGGCTGGACCTAGACTCCCTACACATATGTATCAGATGTGCAGGACAGTTATCATGTGGATCCCCTTACAATGGGAATAGGGGCTGTCTCTAACTCTGTTATCTGCCTTTGGTTCCATTTCCCCTTGCTGGACTTTCTTGTCTGGCCTCAGTGGAAGAGGATGTGCTTAGTCCTGCTGTGACTTGAAGTGCCATGGTCAATTGGTACTCCTTGGGGGCCTCCCTTCTCTGAGAAGGAAAGGGGAGAATGAGGAGAGGGGTGTGTAAGGTTAGGCCTGGGAGGAGAAGAAAGAGGAGGCTGGGATCAACCTTTAAAGTGATTAAATAGATAAATAAATGGTAAAAATAATTTAAATCTGTAAAATGTTTGACTTTCCATTTGTTACTATGGAAACTCTTAGTGATGTCATTGGAATATGCCACAGTACAATGGAAGGCACAACACCAACTATATACATTATTTTAAAACTATGTGAACAGCTACTCAAGATAAGCAAAAGTATTTACAAGAGTATTTATTCAAGTGTTGGGGCTGAGAACGTAGCCCCATTTGCCTAGAGTGTACAAAGCCCTAGTTCAATCCTCAGCATTGCATAAACCAGGTATGGTAATGTATACCTATAATCACAGCACTTGGGAGGTGAAAGTAGGAAGATAGGGAAATTCAAGATCATCCTTAGCTATGAGTTTGAAGTTATCCTGAAATATATGAGACCCTATTTCAAAAAATAAAATATGTATACAAGTGTTTAATTAATAATTGGAAAGGGAAACATAGGGTATCCCCATATTCACATACCTTAGGGAAGTAATAGATCTAGACAATGATCTTCAGTAGCTACTAACATCACAAAGAGCGCAACAATCAAACATTAGGCTCTTCTTCAGAGGAACACAACACAAGCTATGAAGGAGTCTCACAAAACACAAATCAAAAGCAAACACACTGAAGGCTCTGAATTAACCACTATAGGAAACACAGAGGCCTTTAAGTATTCCAGAGAACCATCAAAACCTAGATTTTGGGAAATTCAACAGAGTGGACTAGGTGTTTAGCTGACTAAATACTTTTGAAAAGATTTGCAAAGGGAACCTAACTAAAAGAAACATAGAAGCCTGTGGACCAATTACAATGAATACATCACATTTGGTTATTGATCCAAAATGCTAAAGGCATATGTAATATAATCAGAAAGCTGTAAACAGGATACTAAATGATACCATGATCTAATTTTAGGCTTGTTAATGGGTCTGGTTTAAGTGCATGTGCATGCACACACAGAGTCCTTAAATAAAGTGACTGAGCATGATTGGGTTACCTTGCTGAAGGGCTGGTGTCTAAGATGCCTGAGAACAATATTGTTAAAGGAAACCCTCATTGAGAACAGTTCTCTTGAAGCTGTCAAAATGCACTTCAGGAAGATGACACTTCATGGTAAGACAGGGACCACTTGACATGTAACTTTATACCCTCTCCCATCATGATAGGGGGGAACTAGGTGAATCACTTGCCATGAAAAATGGAATGCAAGTTTTATTTTTAGACAACAGGCAAAGAATTCTCTTTAGGCCATTTTGTTTTCAATAGTCTATAAAATCCTAGCTTTAAGAAATAAGAATGATTGGTTGAATACAAAACTATCATTATTAGAAATATCACAAAGGGTCTCCATATCCTGGTCTGAACCTCTGGCAGAAGGCCACTGCTCTACTGGAGGCCATACTGGGACCTAGAACCCAAGATATCCTCAGAGCCCAGTTTCCCCAACAGCACCCCACCCCCTTGTCTTCAAACCCTGACCCACTGCTCTGCTGGAGGCTGTGTTGGTATTTGGAACCCCAGAAACCTCCTGAAATGCCAGAGACCACACTGGTACATAGAACCTCAGAGACCACACCACCTCTCAGAACCCCAGCCTCCAGAGGCAATGTTTGCACCCCAAATCCCCAGAGTTCACACAGGCCCCCAAACCCTCTGTGAAGACACCATACTGGACCTGAGGACTCAAGTGAACAGAACCACAGGCCACTCCAGCCAAAGGACCAGAAAGGAAATAGAAACCAAGGGAAAAAAACATCCATCCAACAAAGATAAACTCAGAAATCAGCACCTAAACATATAATCATCTCAAACCCAGATGCCTAGACGCCACTGTAAGAACATAGTCAACAACAGCTAGGGCAATATGGCACCACCATAGCTCAGCTATCCTACTACAAGCCCTAAATATTCCAACACAGCTGAAGTACAGGAGAATGACTTTAAAAACCAATATTATGAAGATGATAGAGGTCCTTAAGGAGAAAAATAAAAAATACCCTAAAGAAACATAAACAAACAATGGGAGGAATTGAATAAAACCATTAAAGAAACCAAGAAAAAACAAACAGGTGAAGGTAATGAATAAAACTGTTCAAGACCCAAAAGTGGAAATAGAAGCAATAAAGAAAACACAAACTGAGTGAATCCTGGAGATATAAAAATCTAGGGAAGTGAATAGAAATTACAGATATAAGCATCATCAACAGAATAAAAGAAATGGAAGAGAGGATCTCAGGCATAGAAGATACAATAGAAGAAATTGATACATCGCTTAGAGAAAATGTTAAGTCTAAAAATATCTCAATACAAAACATCCAGGAAATCTGGGAAAATATTAAAAGATCAAATCTAAGAATAATAGGAATAGAAGAAGGAGAAGAATACTAGCCCAAAAACCCAAAAAATATTTTTAACAAAATCATAGAGGAAATTTTTCCTAAATTTAAGGACATAGCTATAATTGTACAAGAAGGTTACAGAACACCAAAAATATAGGACTAGAAAAGAAAGTCCCCTGCCATATAATAACCAAAACACTAAATGTAAAGAACAAAGAAAGAATACTAAAAGCTTCAAGAGAAAAAGACCAAATAACTTTTAAAGGCAGACCTATTAGAATTACACCTGACTTCTCAACAGAGACTCTAAAAGCCAGAAGGGTCTAGACAGATGTCTTACAGACTCTAAGAAACCACAGTTGACAGCCAATTCTACCATACTCAGAAAAACTTTCAATCACCATAGATGGAGAAAACAAGATATCCAATGATAAATATCAAATTTAAATGCTATCAACAAATCCAGCACTATAGGAGATACTAGAAGAAAAACTTCATCCTAAGGAGGCTGACTACACCCATGGAAACACAGGAAGTAAATAATCTCACAAAACAAAAAAAGTTCTCTCTCTCTCTCATACACACACACACACACACACACACACACACACACACACACTACCACCACAACAACAACAACCACCAAAATAGCAGGAGTTAACAGTCATTGTTCATTAGTATCTCTCAATAGCAATGGACCCAATTCCCCAATGTAAAAACACAGGCTAACAGGAGCCATCCTTCAGCTGCATATAAGAAACACACCTCAACATCAAAGATACATATTATCACAGAGTAAGCAATTGAAAAAAGATTTTCCAAGTAAATGGACCCAAGAACAAAGCTAATGTAGCCATTCTAATATAAAAAAATGAACTTCCAACTTAAATTAATCAGAATATATGAGGAAGGACACTCTGTAGTCAAAGGAAAGTCCACCAAGATGATGTCTGAATTCTGCATATCTCTGTCCTAAACGCAAGGGTGCTCACATTCATAAAAGAAACATTACTAAAGCCTAAATCATACATTGAACCCCACACATTAATAGTGGAAGACTTCAATACTCCACTTTCACCAATGGACAGATCATCCAGACAGAAAGTTAATAGAGAATTAATGGAGCTAATAGACATTATGACTCAAATGGATCTAAGAGATATCTACAGAAGATTTCACCCAAACAAAAAAATAGACCTTCTTCTCAGCATGTCATGGAACGTTCTCCAAAACTGACCACATAATCAGTCTCAAAGCAAGTCTCAACAGATACAAGAAAATTGAAATAACCCCCTGTGTCTTATGAAACCACCACAGAGTAAAGCTGGATTTCAACAACAGAAAGTTTACAAATCTCATGGAAGTTGAACAACTCTTTGCTGTGAATGATTTCTGGGTCCAGAAATAAATAAATAAAGACTCTAGAATTCAATGAAAGTGAATGTACAACATACCAAAACTTATGGGGCACAATGAAAACAGTGCTAAGAAAAGAGTTCATAGTATCAAGTGCTTTCATACAGAAATTAGAGAGATCTTATAGTAGAACCTAAAAAGCACATCTGAAAGCTCTAGAATAGAACAAAAAGAACTAAACACCCATAAGAGGAGTAGACAGCAGGAAATAATCAAACTGAGATATGAAATCAGTAAGATAGAAACAAAGAAAACAATACAAAGAATCAATGAAACAAAGAGTTGGTTCTTTGAGAAAAGTAGCAAGGCAGACAAACCCTTATTCAAACTAACTAAAAGAGACACAGAAAGAATATCCAAATTAACAAAATCAGAAATTTAAAGGGGAACATAACAATAGACACCAAAGAAATCCAAAACAATCATTACGTCATTCTTTTTTAAAAACCTGTACTTCACAAAATTAGAAAATCTAAAAGAAGTGTACAATTTCCTGGATAGATACCACTTACCAAAGCTAAATCAAAATCAGATAAATATTTAAATAAACCTGTAACCCCCAGCCAGGCGTGGTGGCGCACGCCTTTAATCCCACACTCGGGAGGCAGAGGCAGGCGGATCGCTGTGAGTTTGAGGCCAGCCTGGTCTACAAAGTGAGTCCAGGACAGCCAAGGCTAACACAGGGAGACCCTGTCTCGAAAAACCAAAAAACAAAACAAAGCAAAACAAAACAAAAAATGTGTAACCCCCAAGGAAATGTAGATTACTAAAAGTCCCCCCACAAAAAGCCTAAGGCCAGATGATTTTAGTGCAGATTTATACCAGTCTTTCAAAGAAGAGCTAATATAAATGCTCCACAAATTATTTCACAAAATAGAAATAGAATATTGCCAAATTCATTTTGTGAGGCCACAATCACACTAATACTCAAACCACACAAAGATTCAACAAAGAAAGAGAATTACAAGCTGGGCGGTGGTGGCACACACCTTTAATCCCAGCACTTGGGAGGCAGAGACAGGAGGATTGCTGTGAGTTCGAGGCCATCCTGGTCTACAAAGCAAGTCCAGGATAGTCAAGCCTACACAGAGAAACCCTGTCTCAAAAAACAAAACAAAACAATAATAATAATAATAATAATAATAATAATAATAATAATAATAATAATAATAAAGAAAGAAAGAAAATTACAGACCAATTTCCCTCATGGACATTGATGCAACAATTCTCAATAAAATACTTGTAAATCAAATCCAAGAATATATAAAAAATCATTCACCATGATCAAGTAGGCTTCATCACAGAGATGAAGGGATGGGCCAACATACAAATGTCTGCCAATGTAATCCACTATATAAACAAACTAAAGGTGGGGGAAGTAAAAGTCTTGGAGATACCAGGGATACAAAGGACATACCTAAACATAATAAAGGCAATTTACAACAAGCCTAGAGCCAAAATCAAATTAAATGGAGAGATTTTCAAAGCAATTGTACTAAATTCAAGGACAAGACTATATCTATTCAATATAGTACTTGAAGTTCTGAGCAATAAAGCAACTAAAGGAGATCAAAGGTTTACAAGGTGATCACGGGGTTGGAAAAGAAGAAGTTAAAATATTACTATTTGTAGATGGCATGATAGTATACATAAGTGACCCAAAATTTCTACCAGGGAACTCCTACAGCTGATAAACACTTTCAGCAAAGTGGCTGGATAAAAGTAACTGAAAAAAAAAAAAAACTGAGTAGCCATCCTATATACAAAGCCTATGATAAAAGGCTGAGAAAGAAATTGGTGAAACAACACCTTCACAATAGCCACAAATAATATAAAGTACCTTAGTGTAACTAAACAACCAATTAAAAGATCCTTATGACAAGAACTTCAGGTCTTTTGGGGGTTGTTTTTTCAAGACAGGGTCTCTCTGTGTTAGCCTTGGCTGTCCTTGACTCACTTTGTAAACCAGGATGACCTCAAACTCACAGCGATCCGCCTGCACTTAAAGGCATGAGCCACCATGCCCAGCTTGAGTTTAGCATTTTTAACCTGAAGACTTAGTCACGTCTAAATTGTTGGCGTGACTTGTCCAGTAATAAAATGTAGAACATTAAAAAAAAAAAAGAAAACCCACATCTTCATGATGTGTTATTGTACAAAAATACATTTTTAATTTTAAAAAGTGGACCTATAATTCATTTATGAAACCAAAATTAAATTACAGTGGAAAGTATAATTATTTCAAATTAAGTAGAATCAATAATATTTAAAACCCAAAAGGAACAACACAGCAAGTTAATGCAGCTGAAAGGAACACGGAGTAACCTAAAGACAAACAGGAGGAAGCCATAATATAAAAGGACAAATTAATGGAACTAAGAACAAAAACACTGAAGTCCAACAGAGCTCCAGAAGAGAAAGACAGAACAGAGAATGGCTTCTCGGCTCTCCCTCAAACTCTGCAGGTGAGGGGCTCCTCTCTGTTCACTCTCCCTTTTGGAATGCAGAACAACACAGTAGAGAGAAACAGACACACAGCCTTCCATCACAGCAGGAGGGACAACACAGACCACCCCCAGATTTCTATGTTGCTTAGTCTGAAGGGTTGGGAAAAGAGCCCTGATGTTTAGAGTCCTTGATGAGTTACAGCAGCTCATCACTGACTGGGATCCACGGCTCAGATCACAGGTTCAGTTTTACACAGCGGGTAGTGAGAGACAGGAGAGAAGTCAGGATTCCGTAGGAAAATCTGCTCATGGTTAAACTTTGTTTTCCGTTAAGTGCAATAAAGAGAATCACACCAACCAAATAGTTTACATTTTATAAGAATGGACACGTTTTGGACAAAAACTTAAAAATTAAAAAAGGAGACACACAGAGTACACTAAATATAAGACGAGATAGGCAATGAGTAAGACAAAGCAGGTATTAAAATAATAAAAGAATAATGTGAATTTTATACTAATAAGCAAGCATTTAGATAAAAATGATTTCTTTCCCAGGAAAATATAGTTTTGCTTAAGTGAACCAAGAAGTAACAGAAGCCATCTGCACCTATAATGACTAAAGAAACTGAACTTATAATTACAATTATAGTGGAAAATCTATCCCTTTCTTCTCCTTCCTCTACTTCAAAAAAGGGGGGGGAGGAAGTGGGAGGGGGGAGGAAGTGGGAGGGGGGAGGAGAAAGAGAAAGGGAAGGACTACAACAAGGTCAAAATGATTTTCCTGGGGAATTCTGCCTAGTGATGTGTGATGGGGCCCTCCAATCCTACACAAATGTAAGTGAACAGTGTGTACTGAGATGCTCTCTCTCAACAATGGTGTAAATGTATTTGCTGAAAGGGAGATGTTTGTTGTTCTCACTCTTTCTTTCTTTTCATACAACACTGCAAAGGGAAATAATAGGCTTAAAAATTATTCCTTCATTTAATGGAAGAATAACCAATATAAAATCTGGGTTTTTATAGGGGCATTGTTGTTTATAGTCAGTACTGGTCCTTTAAAAGTAGAATCACTCTACCCCTGATAGAATGGCCAAAAAACAAAACACTGACAGCATCAAGCATCAAGTACTACAGAAGATAAAGTAATAAGGAAAATCATAACTCTCACTCATTGCCTGTGCACATGGAAAAAGCTGCAGCAACATTGCTTCTTTCTTTTCTTTTCTTTTCTTTTCCTTTTTGTTTTGTTTTGTTTTGTTTTTTGAAAGAGATTTTTCTCTGTGTAACAGCCCTGGCTGTCCTGGACTCACTTTCTAGACCAGGCTGGCCTCGAACTCACAAAGATCCCCCTGCCTCTGCCTCCTGAGTGCTGGGATTAAAGGCGTGAACCACCATGCCTGGCCTTTGTTTCTTTCTTAACAAAATTAAGCACATGATCTAACAAGTGGGTGCCTTTGGTATTTGCTCAAAGAAGCTGAAAGCTTTATTCACACAAAAACTTGCACAAGCAACTCTATTCAAAATGTCCAAAATTTGGAAGCACTGAGAGGTGCTTCAGTGAGCATGTGACTACGCTTGCCTAGTGGGATATCATTCACTACCAAGAAGAAGGGAGCCATTGAGGTGCCAGATGACATGGAGAAAATGTAAAGAAATCTTGCTAAGTGAAAGAAGGTAGCCAGACAATGCTACATATTTCACGATTGCCAGGGGACTTTCTATAAAGGAAAACCCAGTAGGGGGAAGGGAGATATGACTAGACAAATCACAGAGGACTTTTAGGGGAGTGAGGCTATTCTGTAGAATTCTACAATGGCAAATACATGCTTTATACAGTTCTTAAACTCATACAAAGAGCAATGCTGAGCTTTCCCTAATGGTGATAATGATGAGTGGTGATATGTGTGCTGGCGTTAGGAAAATAAATTGGACAAAAAGTCAGGACTGCCACCTAGGCAAAATTCCCAGGAGTCTAGGTGTACATGTAAGGGTTTTTTATTTTTATTTTTAACAGGATATAAAATAGGTTTCAGCATCTGGGCTCTCCTTGCCACTAAGAAATAGGTCAAATGACTAGGAGCATCCAGGAGTTCTGGAGGCGACACACATCATATTGGGGAATGCTATTCTACCTCACTTGCCAAGTAGCTCAAAGGTTATCACTCTCAATAAGTGTCCAGCCTGCTACTCAATGTGCTCTGCTACAGGGCCATGTGACCCAGCAATCCATCAACACCACAGTGTCGGTGGCAGTTATAGATGCTGCGTGGAGCCTGGCAAAGTCCCTTTTGCGTGAGCCATAGTGACTGTCTTCAGGATTTGGGGATGTAACTGTGCCATCTTTTGTAGGCATCTGTTTTCCCTTTGAGAAATGTTTTCTGGCTTCTAGTTGAACCCTAGAGCAACACACTTGACTGTAGATTGCACATTAGCATAGGCCAAGTTGCCTGCTATTAATTTGGTATTATTTGTCCCATATGTCACAAAAATAAGCATACCTAGTGTCTTAGGTACTTTTTTTTTTTAACCATTGTGATAAAAACACTGTGACCAGGGCAACTTAGAAAGAATTTAATTAAGCTTATGGTTCCAAAGGCTCAGAGTCCACAGTAGTGGGGTAAAAGCATGGCAGTAGGTGGCAGGAGCAGCACACAAGTGAGTGTGTTGGTTCTCTTTTCCTTTCTCACGTTACCTTGTGGGAATCAGGGCTTGAGATGGCCGCACAGAAATGTAGCTGCCGTGTCTACCATTCTTGCAGTGAGGAAGAACCTGCCATTTGTATGTGACAGGACTTTTGTGTTTTGTGGACCAGCCCCTGTGAAAACAGATGGCTAAATAGTTAACTTGAGAGTCAAGGAAAATCTTGGCCTTTTAGAGTTCTTGACCATGAGGTTGGCTGTAGGACAGTAGGGCTTGCGCTGTGGTGTAGGTATAATTTAGCTGAGTAGACACAGAGCAAGAGGAAGGGATATTCCAGCCCAGCGAATGCCGTAAACAAAGAGGTGGGGACGGGAGTCGGATGTTGTCTATATGGGGTGGTGAGTAGAGGGTTTGAACTGGCAAGTACAAAAGGTATGGTCATAAAATTAATTTGAGAGTAAATGTCCACACTGAAATGTTATTTTCTAAAAGTCCTAAGCTGCTCATCGCTACATCTTCCTGTAATTGTAGCTCTCTGGAGATGGAGGCAGGAACATCTGGAGTCTAAATACAGTTTCCTCGCAGAGTGAGTTTGAGGCCAAGCTGGGATACAAAGGTCAGTGAGGTGGCTCAGCCCATGATAGCACTTCCCTCCGAGGCTGATGACCTGCGTTAGATCCCTAGAGTCTGTTTGTTCATTTACTTGAGTTTCTAAGCAGGGTGCTGACACTGAATTGTAGGTCATGAAAGGGCAATATGGCATAAGAGAAGGAAACTGTCACGTTTCTTATCTCAGCACTGACTAGCTATGTGATCTTAGATAAGTCCCTTCTCTGACACCAGTGTCCTCATCTGTCACTGGGAAAACAATAGTCATCTTGGATTTAAGACAGCATTGCAAGGGTTCTAGATTATGCCTTTGAAATGCTTGATGTGGTGCCCAGCACATCGGAGATCAATACACTGTGATGTGTTTTATGGAGCATTCATTTTTCTAGAGGAAACAAAAATATAGATCTCCTTTGTTCTGAGGCCATTACAGTCATGTGGGGATAAAATATAAAGGACCTAGGCTAAGCTAGTGATGTATTGGCAAACAAAGCTCAGCTCATGCAAACCTTACAGACCAGACCGACACAATGATATTCAGATTTACTGAGTACCATACATGTGCCAGGTGTTTGTTTGTTCGTTTGGTTGGTTGGTTGGTTGGTTTTTTGAGACAGGGTTTCTCTATGTAGCCTTGGCTATCCTGGACTCGTACTGTAGACTAGGCTGGCCTCAAACTCACATGGATCCACCTGCCTCTGCCTCCCGAGTGCTGGGATTAAAGGCGTGCACCACCACTGCCCAGCTTCAAATGTTATAATCCCTTCAAATATTGATTTAATTTCCTACAAATGTTCTGAAGATGTTGTTGCCATCTCACAATTTAAAAAAAAGAAGAGAGAAAAAAAGTTCATTGAGATGAAACAACCTGAAGTCAAATGCCAGCGAAGACTCCAGCAAGGGCAACAAGACCTGGTGCCCATGTGCTCATGCTCCAGTGCCATGCTGTACTCCCCCAGGGGAGGCAAACAAGGGGCAAAGGGTGAGGACACTGTAGCCTGGATCCTGAGAAGGGCAGGAACTGCAGAAGCTGGCTTTGACAACATGATGGTCTGTCCTGTTGAGCGGGAGGAGAAGTGGGGTGGTGGAGTTTGGGGGGCAGGGATAGGAGCTTCTGACGAAGTTCTTGAAGTTCAGGACTGCAGTTTACCTCTGTGACGATCTAGGCTCCGTGGAAGAAGTGTGAGGGTCACCACAGAAGAGAGCTGAGCTGCTCACCATCTCTCTCGTCACTGTATCATGATCCTGAGCAGATACTGACTGGTGTGACTGACCAGGTGTAGATGTGGCACCTTGAGGACTTGGGTTCCAGGCTATGCGGCTATGCTAGGACATTCTGTCTTCTTAGAGGAAGCTCAACTTTATTTCCCAAGAGCGAAAGACAAGCTTTAACCCCTTAACTCCCATAATGTCCCCATTGGCTACCATTGACTTTATTACTCTATGACAGATATCAGGGTGTCGTGGGCAACAGTTCATAGTTAGGATTAGATGAACCCCAGTTGCTGAGGCAGCTCTGTACCTCATTAGCTCAGTCATCAAGAATACTTTCGTTAGAAATCACTTAATCTTGAATATATGTTCTAAGCTATAAAATGAGAATAATAATGCTTTATATTAAGATTATGGTGACAGACCTATGGAAATCTCTAGGTAGTAAATACTGGTTACCTGCCCTCAGCTGTTTACCTCCTGGGATGTTTTAAAGCCATGGTCACATTCTTTGGTGCTTTGCCATTGACAGGCAGGCGAGTCCCCTCCCCTGGAATCTGAGTGGGCTCTTGACTGTTTCAACCAATGAAAGAGGAAGAACATCCATGTGACTTCTGAGACTAGGTCATCAAAGACAAGGAAGTTCTTGTCAGGTGGCTGAAGTGTTTGCTCTGGTAATCATGAGCTGCTTCTGGAAGTCTTGACTACCCTGAAGGGGAGCAGCTCCAGCTGGGTTCCACCTATGGCCCCTCCCACCAGGCATATACTGGACCTTTAAAAGCACCACAGTTGCCAGCTGAATGCCACCAAGTGATACTCATTAACACTATACAGAACCAAAGGATTGCCTAGACAAGCCTCATTGCAGCAACCCACCCACACATAGTCAGGAGTAGAATGAAGTGACTGTTTCAAGCCATGATGTTTAGGAGTACTGTACAGCACTATCGTCCAAGCAGAACAACAGCCATCTTTATAAGACCAGCTGTGCCTGTTTGCAAACCAAAAACCATCATCTACTACAACTGGGCTTGTTGACTGAACATTCCCTCATAGAAGGAAAGGTTGGGAGAGGTCACTGGACCCTTATCCTCCCAGTTGTATGCAGTTTTGCCCTAATTCCTTGGCCTTAGCAACCTGGGGAAAAGCTTGAGTATATATGCTGGAAAAGACTAGAGGAAAGGATGTTCTATCTGTGCAGGGAGTGGGAAGCCATGGATTGGATGAAGACTTCCCAAAGTGTCTTCTTGGAGATCACCCACACTGCCTCCCCTATACTTTGTAAGTAAGCTCAATAAACCCATTGGTTTTCCAGGGTGAACCAGGGTAGAATTGTACTTTGGTTTATGTTTGGAATCTTTTTTTTTTTTTTTTTCCCGAGACAGGGTTTCTCTCTATGTAGCCTTGGCTGTCCAGGACTCCCTTTGTAGACCAGGCTGGCCTCGAACTCACAGCTATCCACCTGCCTCTGCCTCCTGAGTGCTGGGATTAAAGGCATGCGCCACCACGCCCGGCTTTATGTTTGGAATCTTAATAGAGATGGGTAGACATTGTTCATATCTCCTCCAGGGAGGGACTTTTAATAACAAGGAGTAATGTGCTTCCTAGTAATAGTCAATTAAATCATCTCTTTTTATCCTAGTTTTTTCCCTTCTCTTTTCTAACTGACCTATCCTGAATGGTATATTCATATTTTGATCTCTTCCTCTTCGTCCTCGGCCTCCTCCTCCTCTTCTTCTCTTTCCCCTTCTCCTTCTCATCCTCATCCTCATCCTCATTCTTATTCTTATTCTTATTCTTATTCTTATTCTTATTCTTATTCTTCTCTTGTTGCCATCATCTCCTCCCCCAGCTCTCTCTGTCTCTGTCTCTCTCTCTGCCTCTCTTTGTCTCTCTCTATCTCTGTCTGCCTGTCTATCTGCCTGCCTGTTTGCCTGCCTGTCTGTCTGTCTCTCTCTCTCTCTGTGTGTGTGTGTGTGTGTGTGTGTGTGTGTGTGTGTGTTGCATGTGTGAGGGCCAAAGGCCAACACTAAGGTTCTTCCTTGATCAGCACCATCTTACTTTTTGTCAAAAGTCTCCCTCTTGGTAAGCATGGGCCTCATCAACTCGGCCAGCTAACTGGCTAATGAGTTCCAAGGATCCACCCATCTCTACCCTTTCCCCTTACCCTTCCTAGTGCTGCATGCTGCCACACCTGACATTTTACCTGGGCGCTGGGGATCCAAATTCAGATTCTCATGCTTGTGTGGCAGGTGTTTTCCCCTGAATTGTGCCCCCAGCCCTGCCTCTCTTCATACTCTTCATGCCTTCACGTGGGACAGTACTCGGGGAAAGTCATTTTATCTCCTGTGCCGCTTTCCTTCAGATGCTTTCCTGAGTGTCATCATTGTGTCAGATGCTACATTGAGCGTCGTCACTTTCCTCTGGGGAAGGTCGAGTTAAGGTACCTTAAAAATCAGAAAGTTCATCACTTAGGTTTGTGTCAAGAACTTCAGATACATGAGAGCAGCCATATGTGTGAGAAAAAAAAAAAGATAGGTGTGGTTATATTCTAATAATGAATCCAGCAAAGTGAATTTTGTATTCACTTAAACAAGCAGGCATCAAGTTAGATTTGGCCCATAGGCTAGAGGTAGCTTATCGCTGCTCTATATTCTTAACCCCTGCTTGGAAGCAGATGGTCTCTGGAGGTGCGGTGTACCCCAGCACTACTGAGAAACCACTGAAAGAGCCCAAACCCACCAACTCAAAGAGGACCTGAGCTTTAAGCTCCCAACCAACAGATGAGTGGGCATTCAAGCTCAGAGATGGAGCAGCAAAGGCATATAGCCCCAAAAGCACAAACAGGATGCCAGGAATGTTAACAGCACTGGGGATAAAGATGGTCCTAGATGAAAAGTAAACAAAGGGCAGGAATGGTACAGCCTCATTTTGTAACTTGCTTCTGCCATTCCTCCTCACTTGCCAGAGGACCAACAAGAGAAGATAAAAATGATGGCGAGACCCATAGTTGCCTGACAGGTTATTTTAGGGCTGTCATCTTTCCTTTTCAAGAAAAAAAAAAAAAAAAAAAAGAGTTCCTTGAAGTAGAATGCCTTCCGAACACAATGTAAAACCACTTCCTACTCCAGCAGCATAGCTGGCACTCACAGGAGGGAACTGGAATAGCATGTAATGTTCTAACAGCTCCTCCAGCAGGGAGACTAAATACACACAGGCTATTCTAAGTTTGTATCTGCTGTGAGGGTCATAGAACAAACTATGTGCAAAGCGAGGGGGCGTGCTTCATTACTCTGACTCTCCTAACTCTGACCTCATTTCTTTAAGATTAAGTCGGACGCTGCTCAAGCTTCACTTTTTTCTCTTTCCTTTGAAAACTTGACCGTGAAGATCCTGAATACAGATAACGACGGACGTGACAAACTTAGGAGCAGTGCAGGTTTTCCTGGCTATGGCAGCTCTGTGTCTTCATATCGGGCAGGGGTGTTTATAAGATTATACACAGAGGTAAGAGGGAGAGCCGTCATCGCAGACACTTCAAAGCTACAGACACTGATAACGGACTAAGTACTGCTGGTTTAATTTCTGCTCCCACCTTCTCCCCAGCTTGTTTGATCTCTCCTGCTGAGTGGCTTTGCCCCCACTCCTATGTCTCCTTCCTTAGCATCCTTTGACTTCTACTTCCTGCTATATAGGAAATGTTTCCCACAAGTTCAGGTGTGTAATGCTTGAGCTCCGGCTTGTAAGGCCAATTTGGGAGGTTTTAGGATGCTTAGGAAGTTTGTCCTAACTGCAAAAAGAAGGTCCCGTGTATTTGTGCTTTGTGAGGCAGGATTGGGGGAGGAGGCAAGGGGGTGTCTTTGAAGGTTATACCTGGTCCTACCCTCCCCCTTCCATGCTTTCTGGCCACCAGAAGGAGAGCAGCTTCTTCCCATTCCTTCCTCCCACCTCGATGTTCTGTCTCACCAAGTGTCCAGAAACAACAGAGCCAAGGCCTAGGGATGGAAATCCCTGCACCTGTAGCTAAATTAGGCAAACAACACCCTTCACCATCACCACAAAACCCATAAAGTATCTTTGTGTAACTCTAACCAGGAAAGTGAAGGACCTGTAGGAAAAAAGAAAACTTTAAGTCTCTGAAGAAAGAAATTGAAGACGATATCAGAAGATGGAAATATGTCCCATGTTCATCAGTCAGTAGGATTAACATAGTAAAATTGGCCACCATCTTACCAAAAGCACTCTACAGATTCAATGCAATTCCCATAAAAATGCCAACACAATTCCTTACAGATCTTGAAAGAACAATTCTCAACTTCATTTGGAAAAACAAAAACCTGAATAATTAAGCAATCCTGTACAACAAAAGATCTTCTGGAGATAGCTCCATCCCTGATCCCAAGCTGCACTATAGAGCAACAGTAATAAAACTGCATGGTGCTTGTATAGAAACAGACAGGTGGCTCAACAGAGTCAAATCAAAGACACAGAAATAAACCCACACAACCTATGGACACTTAATTTTTGACAAAGAAGCCAAAAACATACAATTGAAACAAGATAGCATCTTCAACAAATGGCGCTGGTCTAGCTGGATATCTACATGTATAAAAATGCAAATAGACCCTTATTTATCATCCTGCACAAAACTAAAGTCCAAGTGAATTAAAGATCTTAACATAAACCAGACACACTAAATTTGTTGGAAGAAAAAGTGGGGAAGAGCCTTCAGCTCATTGACACAGGAGACAACTTCCTGAACAAAACACCAACAGCTCAGGCTCTAAGATCAACACTTAATAAATAGAACATTATAAAAAGCCAGGCGATGGTGGCACAAGCCTTTAATCCCAGGGCTCAGGAGGCAGAAGCAGGCATATCTCTGTGAATTTGAGGCCAGCCTGGTCTACGAAGAGAGTCCAGGACAGTCAAGGCTGCACAGAGAGACCCTGTCTTGAAAAACAAAAACAAAACCAAAAACAAACAAAAAAAAATTAAATAGGACATCATAAAACCCAAAAGCTTCTGTAAGGCAAAGGACACTGTCAACAGAACAAAGTGACATCCTACAGACTGGGAAAAGATCTTCACTAACCATACATCTGACTGAGGGTTAATATCCAAAGTATATAAATAACTCAAGAAATTAAACACCACCAAACCAAATAATCCAATTTAAAAATGGGGTACAGAGCTAAACATGATTCCATTTCTAACCATTTGGACTTGCATCTCTCTCTGGATTCTGACTCTTCAGTACTGTGATGGTTGTCTTTCATTTCAACTTGCCACAAGTTAGAATCGTCTGAATAGGGAGCCTCAAGATGAGACTTAATGAGGAACTGTCCTCACCACCTTAACTGATATGGAAAGGCACGCCCTGAGTGTGGGCAGCACCTTCTGGTAGCAGTAAAGATAGATAAAAGGGGGCATGGCAGAGGAAGAATTTTTGTTTTTGTTTTTCGAGACAAGGTTTCACTGTGTAGCCTTGGCTATCTTGTACTTGCTTTGTAGACCAGGCTGGCCTCAAATTCACAGCGATCCGCTTGCCTCTACCTCCCGAGTGCTGGGATTAGAGGAAGGATATTTGCCTTTTGCTCTCTTGGCCTCCCTTCACTGAGTGGACCTACGCTGTTGTTGTTGCTGTTGCTGCTGCTGCTGCTGCTGCTTATTCCTACCCTAATATCAAATTAGCATTTCCTCAGTTCCACAGTCCAGAGGCTCTCCAGGAACCCTTCTGATTCTCAGTACCAGACTGGGACTGCTAAGGGATCTAGCCATGAGGACGAAACAACCAACAGGTTCGCAGCCTCTTAAGTGTGATTTAATTATTACTATTTCAATATAAAATAACTTAATAAATTACACACACACACACACACACACACACACACACTCATCCTGTTGATTCTGTTCCTCATGAGAATCCTTACACAAGTATCCTCTACAGACTTGGCTCATTCTGCCACCTTGCCCCATTTCACATCACTTCTGAAGTTATCCTGACCCACTGGACCTCATAAAGGAGAAGAGTATAGGTTGACCTGCTGTAACAAATACCATTAAGATGTGGCTTCTCTCTCTACAGCTGGAAGTAGATGCTCCTATGTTATGTAATGTCTGGGTGAGCCAGTGGGTGATGCTACAAGCAGCATCTAGCTGGAAGTGGAGAAATGATCCACATTTGGTGAGATATAAAGTCAGTACAATGCCTGGGGCCCTCTTGAAGGTAAAGAATGCAAGCTAACAACCAGGAAATCATGATTCCTGGGCTTTTGAAGAGCCAATGGCCAGTGGAAGGCCAGAAAGCTTAAGTCCTGTTAGCTTCATGGTGACTCCACCCATGTTTAGGATCACTGATGAATGTCACCGTCTAGAATTGTCTCTATATCTGCAAAGTGCAGTCTGGACCGTTTCTACAGGGTGGATTTTGAAGTGTTGCAAGGCCATTGGCAAAGGTGGTAGAAACATTTTTTTGTTGTTGTTGTTTGTTTTGTTTTGTTTTTGCTCAGTAGCAGTAAGACAAAAGATAACAAGTCTTGAATTTCTCCTTACTGGTGTTTCTGCTCCAGTTCCTCACTGAGCATCACAGTTCACTTCGGCAAGGGCTGAAAAAATACCCTGCCTGTAACAGTGTAACTGGGCTAGTCTGGGAGAGCCTCCTGCTATGGTTTCCTCTAAAATGCAGCCTACTACTGCACAGCCTCTTACGGCTGGAGAGACCTCCTGGCTTATGAGCTTCTGTCCTTCTGTGTGGATGACATAGCACAAAGAACCTCTTTGGCAGCTGCTCATGGAAACTCTGGCTGTGTCATTTCCATAGCGGCACACATTGCAGGAGATGAACAACAGAATGAGGTCCTGCATGCAGTCAATCAAGACCAAGCTAATTGGATTTCCCAGGTGCTCGCATACGGAGGGACTGAATGTTACGTGAATGCACAGATAAACATGCCTGCCCACAAGGGCCAAAGAATGGCTGCAGAAGGCTGCAAAGAAGCCTTTAAAAAATGCTGCAGTATCTGTACTGTTCACTTCTTCCTCTTCACTCTGTCTCTCTCTTACCTCTTCAGGAAACATAATGCAATTTCAATACAATTGAAATGCTTGGATTTGTGAATTATTAATGAGTTTTACTGGGTATGGCAGTGTTCCTTTAAGAAAATGAAAATTTGAAAAGACACATGCCTGAGGTTAGATGAAATCAAATATATAAATACTGGCATCTTAGGGCAAATATTCAAGAGCCGTTTGCCATGAGGGATAATGATTGCTATTCGTATCTATGTTTATATCTCCTTGACTTTATATCCAAAATTTTAAAATAAAATCCCATCCTTCATCTGTTAAAGCTGTAGCAGGCTTCTGGCTGTGGAGAGACCATTGGTCTGGCAGTGAGCATACGGCTTCTGAATGGGGTGATCTCCCATGACCTCAGTACACCGCTGGCATGCCAGTAACTGTGTGCAGATGTTTTGACCCCTTTGACTTCCTTCCCTGTGAAGACGGGCTCTTCACCAGCGACTCCTCTTCTGCTTTGCATGAATACTCCTCAGGGCCCAGCTTTAAGGATCCCTCTTCTTCCTTCACTCAGCCTACATATATGATGGCTCTTCATGGTCTCTCTCACTGCTCCTCCATGGGCTTTGGGTCATTTCTATAGAGGATTTCCCACTAGTGCTCTACCACTGCAAACTCAGGCATGCCCAAACCAACTCACTTCCCAAACCTCTGCCCTCTTCCCAGTCTCCGGCACCTTGAGCTCTATGAAAGGCACACACACACACACACACACACACACACACACACACACACACACCAGAAACAGAGACTAGACACTATATTTAACTTCTCCCTCCCCAAAGGAAGCGTGCAAGCAGCACTAGGTCATGCTATTCTTCCTTGTGGCTTAGCTCCTGTTGCCCTACTATTCATTCTCCATGACAGAACCTCATTACCCAGTTTGTATGTGTGTTTATGTGTGGCAAGTGCACATGTGTGTGCTGCTCTGCATACCTGTGTGTGCACATGGATGTGGAGGTCAGGGGTCAGCCTCAGGTGTCATTCCTCAGGAACTACACAGGTGTGCTTTTAGACAGGGTCTCTCATTAGGACCCGGAGCTCAACCGGGTATCCTAGACTGAACAGCCAGGAAGCCCTAAGGATCTTCCCATGCTGGGATTACAAGCACATGCCACCACACCCTGATCTTTTTACAAGGGTGCTGTGAGTTCGAGGTCAGCCTGGTCTACAGCGAGGGCTACACAGGGAAACCCTGGTTCAGAAAAGCAACCAAACAGCCAAGCAATCAAGAACCCAGAACCTCATGCTTGTAGAGCAAGCACTTTCCCCACTGAGCCGTCTCCTCGGCTCCCTGTTCCTGTACCCTCTTACTTCAATTAAGAAACACCATTTTCGTCCTCCTGTCTCTTCTTGCCAAAACAACTATTCAAAGACAGATCTATTAGGTCATTGTCTAGTGTAAAACCCTCCCAAGCTCCCACAAGTTTCAATATAAAAGCAAAGGTCCTCACTGTGAGATACAAAGTCCTTCATTTCCTGTTTCCTACTTAGCTACTTAGCAAACTCAAATGGTATTGGAGCTCAAAAGGGTTGACCCTCCCTTCATGTTCTGCTATCACAGGTTCCTTGCCCTCCTCCACTGGATGACTGACATCAGTGACACCCTGCAGTGCCCTCTCACTAGACATCATCCATGGTATCTTCCTGCCCCATGGTTCCTGCCATCTGCACAGCTACTGATCCAAGCATCCCAGCTGTGACTGAGCCCTTGACTGAGTCTACTCTTTTTTTTTTTTCCTCAAAGATTTATTTATTTATTATTCATACAGTACTTTGCCTGCATGTGCGCTTGCAGGCCAGAAGAGGGCACCAGATCTCATTACAGATGGCTGTGAGCCACTATGTGGTTGCTGAGAATTGAACTCAGGACCTTTGGAAGAACAGACAGTGCTCTTAGCCTCTGAGCCATCTCTCCAGCCCCTGAGTCTACTCTTATCAGAAATAGACGTTGTGCCTCAGTCTTCTTTGTGTTGCCTATTGCTCGGCATGGTGCTGATTCACAATAGGCATTCAGAAAATGTCTACGAGTGAATTTCGTAGAAAAGAATCCTGTATTAGATGATTAGACTTGACGACTGGCTATTTCTAGAAATCATGCATATGAAATTTGATGGGCAAATTCCATTCCGCTCAGGCTATCATTTCTCACACTCTGAAGTTCAAGTTTCTTATCTCTCTCTTTTTTTTAATATAATGATGTTTTATTTTTTTAATTCTTAAGATTGAAAATAGATTCTTCTGTTATAAAATATATGCCAAGCATAGTTTCCTCTCCCTCCACTCCTCTCAGCTCCCCTACCACCACCTCTCTCTCCCAGGTCCAATTCCCTTCCATTTCCCTTCAGAAAGGACCAGGCCTCCCAGAGACAACATTCAAACATGACAAAGCAAGCTACAATACAAGGAAGATGCCCTCAACTCATATCAAGGCCGGAAAAGACAGCCCAATAGGAAGAGAAGAGTCCTAAGGACAGGCAAAAGATTCAGAGACACACCTGCTCCCACTTTTAGGAGTCTCACAAAAACACCAAGTTAACAGCCATACTATATGACCCTGTGCAGACCTCTGCAGGGTGACCTTGGCCAAATTGGTGGGATGCTTTTTAGCTCCCTTGAGACCTGTCAATAGAGTCTGGCGATAGTTACGGAGACTCTCTCTACTTATAGCCATTTCAAAATCCCAATCTGGGCATGTCAAGGGAAATCTTTCGTCTATCTCATTAGGGAGCTGGGTGGGTGCCCTGTTTGGTCTGGGCACATTTTTTTTCTTTCTTTCTTTTTTTTTTTTTTTTTTTTTTTGCTTTTAGGACTCTCTGTCTTTCCTCTATGGTGAGGAGAGCCTGTAAAAGCTGTTGACAGTCATCTCAGGTGGGTTGGTGAGTTAAAAGGATCAATAAGGGAAGTTAGGGCCTGGGGGTCTTTTAATTGTATAAACCTGATGTGGAGAATGGCCAGTAATGGTTGTCACCACTGATAGTACGAAGAGGAAACAATGAGGTTTCCTGGCCTGGATTTCGGTCCCGCTGGCTACGCAGGCGGGGAGGTGAAGGAGGGGGCAGGGAGGACTCTGAAGAGGGTCAGGGAGAAGGTGTAAGAGAAGGAGCTGAAGGGGCTGGAGAGGGCGTGTGGGTAGATGGGGTAGGGAGAGAGGGGTTGGGGTCGGAGGGAGAATTCGAAGGCAAAGGTAGAGGAGGCAGGTCTAGTTGTAGGAGATCTTGTTGTTCGTTGTCAGGCAGCACGGGCTTTGAGTGAACTCCTGGGTGTTCTTCGGGTGTCTCAGGAGTCTCGGAAGCTGCAATTGGGAAGAGAGAAGTTGGCAGGGGGCCCAGGAGGAAAGGCTTGAGCCACTGTAGTGGGTCTCGGACCAGGGATTTCCATGTGATTATATATGGGACCTGATCCGGGTGGCCGTGGGACCCAGGTCTGCAAACGTCTTTAACCTGCAGGATAATAGTAAGGTTAAATGTCCTGTCTCTAGGCCAAGTCAGAGTCAGAGTCGAGGGGGTCGTCACAGTTTGTCCCATGTCAGTACGGTGGAGAGAGAGGAAGACAGAGAGAGACAAAACAAAGACAAACAGAAAAATAAAACCGAAACCTGTCAGCCATATGGCAAAATATCAGCGCCAAAGAACAGGATTCAGATCAGATAGCAGAACTTTTCTGCCGTTCAGATTCAGATTGAGGAGACCTCTCCTCCAGACAACCACTGGAGCGTCCTCCAGGGCAAAGGGGAGAAACGTCTGGGCACATCTGCCCCCTTTCTCTTCCCAATACAGATTTGTGCGATACAGAGGCAAACCAAATGTGGCTCACCGACCAGAAAAGGGAAGAAACAGACAGAAAGGGGAGCTCATGGAGCCCGCGGCCCCCTGCAGAGCGCAAACAAAAGGAGCTCCCGCAGAGAGTACAAACAAAAGGCAAAGTCAGTCAAGTCGGCAGGGCCCGGCCTGTTGAAACCTTGCAACAAGTGGGTCGGTGGTCTCAAGGAGACCCCCCCAAATCCCGGACGAGCCCCCACAATGTTGGGCCCTAGAGTCCACGCGGGTAGGGGGTCGTAACGGTCTCAAGGACCACAGTGTTGATGTAAAAGCATAAGGTTTATTGCTGATGCGCGTCAGGGGGCCTCAGCAGGGAGGGAGGCACACCAAGTCACTGCTACAAGCTATTTTTAAAGGCTAAAACCCGCAAAGGTTAGGAGGGGCTGTGTGCCCTATGTTAGGATTGGCTCTGGTGGTCGCTAGGGGTGCTTGTCTAAGTGTTATTTGGCTATTGCAGGGGTCATTGGTCTTGGGGGCTATTCTTGAGAGGGAGGGGTGTTGGGGAGTTTCCAGAAATTTTCCAGATAATACTTTTTAAAAACTTGTTTACCTTAGTTAAAATTGTTTATCTCAGTTGGCCACTTTGATCTCAAAAACTGAAACTGGCCTTCAATTCTTTCTGGGTCACTTTCCCAAGCTTGCCTGGGTCATGTTCCCAGGCTTAGACTGAAAAAAAGAGCCTTACACTTCAGCCTTGCCCCTTCAGTCTCGGGGAGCTCATAGGAACCCCGCTTAGTTCGTTCAGCAGGCCACGTTCTCCTGCTGTCCTCTGCTCATGGCGCTTCCTCAGAAAATTGGGAATTGATCTATCTCAAGATCCAGGCTCTGTGGACCTATATTCAAAGGACACTCCATGCTACCACAAGGACCATCTCTCGGCTATGTTCTGTGAGGCTTTAGTCATAATAGCTAGAGACTGTAAACAACCTAGATGTTCCTCAACTGAGGGAACAGATAAAGAAAATGTGGTTCGTTTACACAATGGAGTATTGCTCTGCTGTTTGAAAACAACAACAAAATGATATCATGAAATTTTCAGAAAAATGGATGCACCTAGAAAAAAATTAATTATGAGATAGGTGCCTAGTCCAGTGGTCATCAGAGAGGCTTCCTCTGGCAGCAGACAGGAGGGGTTGCAGAGTCCCACAGCCAGACGCCATGTGGAGAGGAAGTCTAAATTGGCGGTCTCTGTTGGGTTCCTGCTCTTGGAGGAGCTCCAGGTACCCTGCCGGAGAGGAAGAGGGTGAGGAAAGATTATCTGAATTTTGTTTTGTTTTGTTGTTTGTTTGTTTGTTTGTTTTAGTTTTTGAGACAGGGTTTCTGTATGTAGTCTTGGCTCACTTTGTAGACCAGGCTGACCTTGAACTCACAGTGATCCACCTGCCCCTGTCTCCGGAGTGCTGCGATTAGAGGCGTGTACCACCATGCCTCGCTGAGTTTCTTTTTTCTTTTCTTTTCTTTTATTTGTTTGTTTTTTGAGGCAGGGTTTCTCTGTGTAGCGATGGCTGTCCTGAACTCACTTTGTAGACCAGGCTGTCCTCAAACTCACAGCAATCCACCTGCCTCTGCCTCCTGAGTGCTGGGATTAAAGGCCTGCGCCACCATGCCCAGCCCTGGCTGAGTTTTTTATCTTTTAAACAACAGATATTTTGTGAACACCTACTATGGGTCAGATATCTCACTGTGTTCCAAAGGTGTCTAAGATATAAAGTTGTTTACAATGTCCATTCTCCCTGACCTCCGGAATGACATCCCAGGTTAAACATGCATGGTAAGTAATTATATTACAATGATATTAATGTAATTCAGGACATAGGAGGAGCCACGGGAAAGAACACTACTTTCAAGAGAAGAGAAATAAGGAAGAAGTGATACTTGAGATAGGAGAATGGGTTGGTGTCTACCAGCATAATAAAGGGGCTTGGCTGGGGTACATTATAGATGTAAGATCAGCCTCTGCATTTTGGATCATGGCAAAGGCCAAAATGTGAGACTTGAAGTGCTCAGCTTGGGCAAAGACCCTGAAGGGTAATTCAGGTCATACCAATAAATTCAGATTATGCCTAAGAGAAAAATGAGCCTTCTTTAATGGTTCTGAACACGTGTAATCTAATCAATCAACACTACGAAGGAAGTCTTGGTATCGTTCCATGGAAAGTTCTAGGAAAAGAAAGAGGTGGGAGAGCTGGGCGTGGTGGCGCACGCCTTTAATCCCAGCACTCGGGAGGCAAAGGCAGGCGGATCACTGTGAGTTCAAAGCCAGCCTGATCTACAAAGTGAGTCCAGGATGGCCAAGGCTACACAGAGAAACCTTGTCTCGAAAAACCAAAAAAAAAAAAAAAAAAAAAAAAAAAAAAAAAGAAAGAAAGAAAGAAGTGGCAGAAGAACAGTGAAGGAGACTGTTGCAGTATCCCAGCCTGGAGATCCTGGTGCCTGCGCATGGGCCCTGTATTCCTGGATTTCCCAGGGAGCTTGGTTACTTGCTTGGCAAGTGTCCACCCCCCACCCCTTAGAAAATGAGATTTATAATAACTAATGATATTACATGATTAGGGTGAAATAAAATTTTATGCCAAGTACTCAGAATGGTGCTCATAGGCAAATAAAAGTGTTCTTGTTTTGTTTTGTTTTTTAAGAATCCTGTGAGGAGGCGGACATGGTGGTGCTTGCCTTTAATCCCAGCACTCGGGAGGCAGAGGCAGGTAGATCTCTGTGAGTTCAAGGCCAGCCTGGTCTACAAAGCGAGTCCAGGACAGGCAAGACTACCCAGAGAAACCTTGTCTCAAGGAAAAAAAAAAAAAAAAACCAAACCAACCAACAAACAAAAAAGAATCCTGTGAGGTCCTAGCCCCACAAGAGGACAGAAAATGGTAAAGAAAAGTTAGGAAATACTGGAAGCACTTGGGTGTGGTAGCATGTTGGGTTAAAGAATACAAGTAACTCAAGGAGGGTCCCAAAGTTCTGGACTTGAGCAAGTGAGTAAGGAAAACACCTTTCAGAGGAAGAGGGGTGTTTGTTTAAAGGTCCAGGCTTGTTAGTAAATGTTGAGTCATCATTGCTCAGAACACACTGAAGAAGACACCTTCTGAGGCTTTAGGGAACACGAACACAGATCTCCAGCTCCAGAGAGATTGTTTTGTTGTGTTTTTCTAGACAGGGTTTCTCTGTGTAGCCTTGATTATCTTGGACTAGCTTTGTAGATCAGGCTGTCCTCGAACTCACAGAGACCCTCCTGCCTCTGCCTCCCCAATCTCTGGGAGTAAAGGTGTACACCACCACAGCCCAGCTCCTGGAGAGATATTCTTAAGCAGAGAAGGAAGAACTGGATCCCATCTGTGTCCGAGTGGCCACGGAAGTGTGTGGTCAGGCCAGCGCAGACAGGGAAGGCGGCTGAGAACAGAGCTCAGAGATGTTGGCCAAAAGTGGTAGCGAGAGGGAAAAGGTCCAAAGAAGGACATAGGGAGAGACAAAGTCACAGCACAACAAATGAAAGGACACACAAGGCCACTTGTTGCTTAGCAATGACACGCGCAGTGGGTACCAATCATACACTTCTCCAGAGCAATGGCTCAAACTTCAAATTTTATGAAAATGCTGATTTGTCTGTGGCCTGCTCTGTAGAATCCAGCTCATATTTTTCAGGCTAGTTTACATGAATGGCTTGAATCCCAGAGGCAAAACCAATGTATGATTTTTATAGCTTAGTGCTTGAATTTTCCATTTCAAGAAGCAGGTGTGGGTTATTCAGCTTTCTAACAAATACCAATTGCTTGTTAAATCAGGAACTAAAATGCCTATGCAGATTCAATCTTCAGTGGGGCAATTACACAAGGGATGGAGGCAGAGCCATGCCGTTCTTTGGTGCGCCGTTTGGAGAGATGAAGGACTTAGAAGAAATTTAATTTATCTGAACCATCACCCCAGTCCACCATACATGGAAAATAAAAAATAAAATAAAACCGCAGTGGGTAATGTTAGCTCAGAGGGAAATCGTGATCCTATAGAATTCTTGTAATTAGGATCACAGTGGTGAAGGCTGAATAGGAGACAAAATCAAAACTGCTTTGCGCAGAAGTGCATATCTCCGTCATTTAAAGGCTTTAGAAAAATCCCAATTCATCGTTGGAACATGCAGAGCGAACCTGTGTGTGTAATTTTGACGTTCACGTGCTTATTACATATTGAACCTTCGTCAGCACCGTGAAGATGACCGGGCAAGCAGCAACATTTAAGGGAAATAACCCCATCACGTCAATGCAGCTCACATCTATGCAAGGATAACTCAGAAACAGAAAAAAGACAGAACCTAAATGGGTTTGAGTGCTGAGGAGATGGCACTGCTGGTAAAGGTGCTTGCTGCTAAGCCTGATGACCCGGATTGGAGCCCCGGAACCCACTGTGGACACACATGCACGCACATATGCTAAAACACACAAGCAGCTTTAAAATTTGTATTAAACCCTGGGATGGGAACAGGTGGCAAGGAGGATTGGAGGGAGCACCTGTTTTAGTTAGGATGAGGAAGGTCGATCTCCCTTAGGAGGTGATTTCAAACTGTGACATAAATACAAGAACAGCTAGTCTGTGAAAGTGGGAGAAGGCATTTGGCAAGATGTACTATTTCCCTAAATTCAGTGGATAGAATGTGCATCGGGGAGAGGGGATGTGGCTTAATGCTGTTGTTGCTTTTCAAAGGCAAATGGAAGATGAAATAAGGACAGAAGAGGTTGGTCAACTAGGGAGTTCTTGCCAGAGCTTGGGCAAAAGATGATGATGACTAAGGTGGAGGCGGTGACACCAGAGCACAGAGAAGATTAGAGCCTAGATATAGGTTCTATAGCCCTGTCGCCGACATGACTCTCTTTTTTGAAGTAGATGTGGGGAGACAACAGACATGGGAGAACCAAGGAATGGAGAGTGATTCTCCCCATTAGCCTGGCAGATGGTGATGTCATTTAAGAACCAGACATGCTCTCCAGCTGTTTGTATCATGTGCATGATGTCCCAGAGGAGAAGTTGCAAAGGCGAAGGTGGAGCAAGTCTGTGTTTCAATAAGAAAAGAAATCTAGGAATGGATATCCCAACCTATGCACTTGAAGAAACTGAGTTTCCGTGCCATTTTCCTCCTAAGTCTGTTCTTTCTTTCTTTCTTTCTTTCTTTCTTTCTTTCTTTCTTTCTTTCTTTCTTTCTTTCTCTCTCTTTCTTTCTTTCCTTCTTCCTTTTTTTTTTTTTTTTTTTTTTAAGATTTATTTATTTATTAAGTATACAGTGTTCTGCCCGCCTGTACACCTGCAGGCCAGAAGAGGGCACCAGATCTCATTACAGATGATTGTGAGCCACCATGTGGTTGCAAGGAATTGAACTCAGGACCTTTGGAAGAGCAGCCAGTGTTCTTAACATCTGAGCCATCTCTCCATCCCCCTAAGTCACTTCTTCATGTGTCCCACTTACAGAAGCTGTTTATCTTCAAAATGAAATCTCCCCTCAGAGTTTTAGAACCACATGGAAGCCCTTGGTTTTGTGAGGAGGCGTGTAATGCTCAGGCGTGGCAGTGCATACCTCTACTGCTACCACTCAGAAGCACATTTATCAGGATGAGATAGCCATTCTGTTTCCAGAAATATACTGATGGTCATTTAGGGGACCCACACAGTGGCAAGAAATGCCCTTTCCTTAATATGCCATCCTGGCAGCTTGCCAGTGGGCATCTGAGACACCCTCCTCTCTTTGGACTTTATTTTCACCTTAGTTTCTCCCCCCCCCCCCACCTCATTCCTTTCTATAAGCCTAGGCTTATTCTTGAGGCCCAGATTAGACTCTTTAAGTATCATGTGTATTTCTGGAACTTTCCATAATTAATTTCTACCCCAGTGCCTCTTTAATTTCATTTGCACACCTATCACCTGAGGACCTGTTAAGGTGCAGATTCTGACTTGATTGGCCTGCGGTGGGGTCTGAGAATCTACATTTCTAATGAAGTCCCTAGTGATGAAGAGGTGTCTGGTCCATGGACCATGGTTCCTAGGATGGTGGCCACATAGAGCTTCATTACCATGTATTATACTAACAAAGAGTCTATGGTTCACCTCCTAATGGAGGCACATGGGTGTGCTGGCTAAAATAGAAGGAAAAAAAAACCTCTCACCCCCAAAATCTTAAGATCTTGTCTTAACATTTGTTCTTCAAAAAGGCATAGAGATAAAGAATGATCTTTAAATATTGAACTCCAAAAAGATTACATACCTGGTTAGTAAAATGTTTTTTATAATCGAAAATATTACTTGACTTTGTCCACATGGGCCAGGACCTGGATGATAATGCTGTGGCCATCCACATACATGCTACTGTACCACAGGCATGACTGCATCCCAAAATCCTTTCTTGTCACTCCCCTAATTAGTGACCAGTTGTTATAAATCTAAGAAGCAGATGCCTTCCTCTGGTTTAAGTGGCAGAGGAATTCCACCTGAAGGTTTCACTTACTGATGCGCCAGTAAGGAAGGTTGACTCTCCCCAGAAGGAGAAGAGATTGCATACCAATGCGCACTGATGGACTGGAGTGGTGCCGACAGTCCTACAAGCAAGACTATGAGAGAATCAATGGGTCTTAGGAAAATGAAGACAGAGAGCTCTCTCCCACCTACTGACGAATAGTGCTGTTTCCAGCATGTGCTTAACAGGTAGTAGGTGAGCAGACTGGCACCAATTGGGAGGCAAGCAGGTTTACCTGAATGCAGCTGGCATCTGAAGGCAAGCAGAGGAGGCCATGCTAGGATGTTAGGAGCCCCTGCTTTTTGCATCTCTAAGTGAGTGATCAAGAATGCTTCTGATCCTGGCTTGATGGAGCACACCTTTAATCCTAGCACCTGGGAGACAGAGACAGGTGGATCTCTGTGAGTTCAAGGCCAGCTTGGTCTACAAAGTGAGTCCAGGGCAGCCAGGACTACACAGAGAAACCCTGTCTTGAAAAAACAAACAAACAAACAACAAATAACGCTTCTCTAGGAAACTGGTACCTCTCTGGGAGGTTGGCATGGAGATTAAGCGTTCAAGTATCTGGTACACCAACTAATACTGATGGTTTGGGTGCTTCTTCAGCATCATCTCAGACTTCTCATCTGACTCCTTTGTCTCTTATCCACTCTCCAAATCACTCAATTGGGGCTTCATCCGGGCCCCTTTGTCAGCTAGCCACTCTCTGCTGTGTTCAGTGGTCTTGCTCAGTTGCACAGGTACCTGTTCTTCAGCTTCCCCAGCCTGTGGCTCAACTTCCTCCCGGCCCTGCCTTTTTTCCAGACAAGCCAGACTAAGGGTAACCCCTACTTCCTAGAGCCACTTCTTTCCCTGCTAGCTGGTATTTGTGAGGCATTAGGCTGAGGGCCAGCATTTGAATCTTGGACCCAAACAAGAAATCAAGCCCACCAAAGCCTCCTCTCCACAATGCTTACTAAAAGTGAAGCCAGGGGCCTATGTACACCTACAATGCTCTCAGTATTCTTTGCATAGAGCAGAGATTCTCAGCCAGTACATCTCAGATGTTTACATTACAATTCATAACAGTAGCAAAAATACAGGGTAGTTTTGGTTTTGGTTTTTTGAGACAGGGTTTCTCTGTATAGTCCTGGTTGTCCTGGACTCTCTTTGTAGACCAGGTTAGCATCGAACTCACAGTGATCTGCCTGCCTATGCCTCTCAAGTGCTGGGATTAAAGGCATGCACCACCATGCCTGGCCAAAATCACAGTTATTAAGAAGCAAGAAAATAATATTATGGACTGGGGTCACCATGACAGGAGGAGCTGTATTAAAGGGTCACAGTGTTAGGAAGGTTGAAAACCACTGGCATAGAGTCTAGCCTGTGATAATTTTTCAGATCCTTCTCCACAAAGCCATGTGGCAAAGCCAAGACTGATAGAATATAAAGATTGTTTCAAGGAAAAACTGGGGTTCTCTTCTTGTTGGAGAAACTGAGTTCTATGAGCTGCACTCTTAGTTAATCTGAGTGAGACAAAAATTAAATTGATTTGATATGCACCTGCTTAATATGCATGAAGAAGTAAGGATGAGATTATGGTTTGTTTGTTTGTTTTTCAGAAAAAATGGATGGCACTAGAAGTCATCATGTTAAGTAAAACAAGCCAGACCCACAAAGATAAGTAATAAATGTTCCCTTTCATATGTAGAATTTATTGGGGAAAGACAGAAACATCAGAATGCTCCTAGGGATGTGAGGGGAGAGAGGGAAAAGAGAGTTGAGAAAGAATAATAAAAGTTAATCTGATTGAATTAAATATCGATATTAAAATGTCATATTGAGACTCCTTGCTTTGTACAATTTTTTAATTAAAAAAAGAAGATAATATGTAGAATAGTGAAACATGGCCTTTACTAATTGTCACTTAGCAGGAAAGTGGGGACAGAGTTGGAACCCATACTGTACCTATAATATTTTGTTGTTTGGGTTCTATCAGTTAAGAATTCCCAAAGTAAGTGAGATTTTTTAAAAAAAATTTATCAAGCCAGCCCAGCATTGCAGTTATTTATTGTATTATTGTTAAGCCTTGTATGTCTGTAATATTTCATAGTAACGTTTATCATAATGATTGTTTCCCCTTTGCCTAAGCCTTAAGAATTTTCTTAGATCTCACAATAAACATGGAAGCAGAACCACAGAGACCGCCCAAGTAGCAGACGTTTCTTTTCTTCTGAATGCCAAACACCCTTTGGTGGCTATTTTGGGATTTCTTTCCGACCCAATGTTTCAGGGAGTTAACTGCATGCAGGTCATGGGAGTTGAGCCTGGAAAAACACGGTGGTCATCAGGCTCCAGTCTGCCCAGTGGAGAGCTGTATGTGAGTCATTCTCGCTGCAGCCCTGACCTTGCCTGACCTCCATAGTGTCTAGGGCCACAGCAAAGCAAAATGCCTGAGCGAAGGAACTGGAGATAAAGAGGCCTTAGCTGGTCACGGGGCACATGACCACACCCTGGGTGGAATGGAATGAGACAGGTCAGACCTCTCCCCAAGGGCTTTTGCTAGGTAGGCCTGCATTCCTTATTAGCTGTACAGGTGGACCTGACTGCTGAAAGTTCCCCTGAGGAATGCCGAAGAGCGTCTGATGGAAGGGCAGTGTGCACACAGAGCCTAAGACTGCACAGAGCAGCTGCCTGCCTGCCTGCCTTCAGAAACCGGCTAACTGATGTTTCATAACAGGATAAGTTTTTTGCCAAAGTTACACTCTTTTGAAACTAAAACAGAACAACAACAACAAAAAACAAAAACAAACACACACACACACACACAAAAATACCTCACATTATCTTTGTACACAAAAGCATTTCTATACAAATTTATATTTATATAGAAAGCTAAAGAAAACAACAAAAATCTTCCAAGAGACCCACCCACCACTTAGCTATCAACGGCTAGCTTCTAGCCTTTTGCTTTCCATATAACATGTTTTTGTTTTTGTTTTTTGTTTTGTTTCTGTTTTTGATACAGGGTTTCTCTGTGTTAGGCATGGCTGCCCTGGACTCACTTTGTAGACCGGGCTGGCCTCGAACTCACAGTAATCTGCCTGCTTCTGCCTCCCAAGTGCTGGGAGTAAAGACGTGTGCCACCACTCCTGGCATTAGTGTATCCTTTTAACAATGGCTACTGACCAAGTATCAGGCTTTGTGCTGAAAGCTAGAAATATATAAATATATGGAACAGTCATAATTCTTGTGCTTATGGAGTTGCCAAGATGGAAAAGTGGACCAATCAATCAATCAATCGATAGAGAGAAGAGGCATGAATGTGCAAGGTGAAACTAGATAAACACTAATATAATGGGAAATAACTTAGATGGGCCAAAGACTTCTAAATGAACCCCTCACTCTCTATGCATATCTTACATAATGAGAGAGATGGAGAGAGAAGAGAGGGAGGGGGGAGAGAGAGACAGAGAGAGAGAGAACACAGTTCCATGAAAGGAAGACAGCCATGAGAAAATCCATGTTAAGGAGCTTCCTAGCAGAGGGAACAACAGGCTCTGGGCAAAAAACAAAAAAACAAAAAACAAGTTCAGCATGTTTGTGAAACAAAAGGGAGAGACGGCTATGTCTGGGAACACTCAGGAGCAACTGAAGGTGTCTGCCTGTGCTTAGGTCACACAGCAAAGACTTTCACTTTTATTGTAAGAGTGCCTTTGGACGAGCCTAAGGCACAAAGGGACACGATCTGGCTACCCATCATTTTAAAGGTCCTGCAGGACAGGATGTGGTAGGTGAATTTTAGCAAGTGAGAACTAAAGCCAGGAGACAAGATGCAAGGTTGCTGTGGTCAGCCACAAAGAGGTGATGCCTCTTGGACCAGAAATAGCAGAGGAGATTAACAGAGGGAGAGTCGATTTTTGTTGAAATGATACTGTTTTTGTAGTGAGATCTACCTGTCTGTCTATCCATCTATCTAATCTATATACCATGCCCTGCTTTATGGCTTAATTTTATGAAATAGAAGGGAGTTAAAAATTCTTCTAAAACACACTATAAAAAATAATTTTAAAGCCGGGCGTGGTGGTGCATGCCTTTAATCCCAGCACTCAGGAGGCAGAGATGGGCGGATTGATGTGAGTTTGCGGCCAGCCTGGTCTACAAAGTGAGCCCAGGACTGGCAAAGCTACACAGAGAAACCCTGTCTCAGGAAAAACAAAAAAAACCAGCTTATTGCCAATTCAGGATACCAAACTGGGATTGGCATTAGAGAACAAATCAGGAGTCTAAGAATGCCACATGGCAGAACACAGAAGGCTGATTCCCTTGGAGCTTTGGGGAAAACAGCAAAATCCAGCTGTTCCATTCTCACCCATCACACCCTCATTTCTGTATGAAGAAAGGCTGGCTTTTCCCCAGCTGCTCCTCATGGTGAAGCCTTGGGCCTGACAGGCCAGCATCTTATAAACAGAGTCTAGCTAGAGTGATGATAGCTCAGTGGTTAAGAACATTTCCTGCTTTGCCAAAGGACTGGAGTTTGGTTCCCAACACCGCACTGGACATCGCACCACCACCTTTAACTCCAGTGTCAGGCACACACACACACACACACACACACACACACACACACACACACACACACACACACAAACACGCACGCGCACACACACACAAAGATACATGCACTCATACACATATACATGTGCACACACATACAGATGCAAACACACACACTCATACACCCACCTCCTCCTACATATGCATATACTTAAAAATACATCTTTAAAACACACACACACACACACAGAATCTGCTGGGCAGTGGTAGCATGCATGCCTTTAATCAGGAGGCAGAGACAGGTGGATCTATGAGTTCTAGGCCAGCCTGGTCTACAGAGAGAATTCCAGAACAGCCAGGGGTACACAGAGAAACCCTGTCTCATAAACCAAACAAACAAACTCCAAAATTACAGAATCTAGGGGAAGGGTGTGGACCTTTATCTGCTAAAACTGCCCATGAGCCTTGCCGAGACTGCTCTGCAAGGGAGAGCAGCCGCAGCTGAGTGCAAGCCTGCAGCCACATGCCAGCATCCTTCCCCACCCGAGAGTCTGTCCCTACTCTAAATGGCAGTGGGGCTAGATTCCTCCTCTTGTTGTAAGGTTTTGGCCCTTGAAGTTTTTTCACTAAACCCCAGGCAATTTCCTGTCTCAATTTCCTAGCTGGAGTTTATATATTCTAAACTCCGCTGAGTGGATTTTTGTGGTATACATTCACACATTTAACAGTTAAATTTAATGTTTACACCTCATGGTGCACTGTATCATAGTTTCTATGTAATGGCCGTGCTGTCCATACATGTCATCTTTCAACAAGACAGAGCCATTAATGTCCCCATATTACAAAGCAATGTGCTGAGGGGACAAAAAGATACCATTTTTGAGGCTGTGTAGCTAGAAGTAGAAGAGCCAGGGTTTTGTCCAGGCAGACAGTTCTACCACTATGGTGCACAAAGAAATGCCTTCAAAATACATGAGTGATATTATATGGGAGCTGACGGTTGGTTGATTTCTCGGACCAAAAAAAAAAAAAAAAAATCAATTAACTCAATTAGCGAGGAACCCACAGAGCACCTATAGTGCCTGTGGAGCTAAACCACAGGATACAAGACTGAACAAGATGATGCTGAGGGGGCTGAGAGCTGCCATGCTGAGTGCTCCGTAAACTTGGCTGTGTGCCAGGTGCTGTGGACACGGCAATGCTCGTCATAGTTCAGAAGTTTCATCTCGTAGGAGTCACCTGACGACTGCCCATGCACTAACAGTGTGGCCAATTAGATGGTCACTAGCTGCTGTTTACATCAGTATTAAATGATATTAAAGGTGCATCTGCCGGTCACCTTAATCACATTGTAATTGCTGTCTGTGCTAGCCTAGCATACAGGGAAGAGCAGTGTCTTCACACGAGCTCTCCATTTACAGTGTTTGAGAGCACAGAGAAGAGACTGCACATCAAGGCGTGGAGGTGAGGACGGCGCTGGGAAAGGGATCCTGACGAAACCGTAGCTGGGAGATGAAGGGAGAGCCTTCCGTCCTTACAGTCCTGTGAGGGCATGCCATATCTCTACCTAGTCAGTGAGGAAATGGACTCAGAAATTGAAAAGCTAAATTTGCCTGACATTTGAAAGATGGGCAAAAGCACATTTACTCCAAATCTGTCGTCTGCCAGACTGTGTCCGAGAGCCTAATACTGTCATTAAGGGAACCATGGGTAAAGGAGATTAATACTCTCTTTTGGAAGGCATAGTGGTGACTTCCCAATATGAACTGAACTCTCTGTGCTCTATTCCAATGCTGATGTGATAAGGACTATTTACAGAAAACTACAATCTCTAGCCACACGGAGAGAGAGAGAGAGACACAAGCCTGTGAATGATGGGCAGAACAAATGAGTAGTCTCTAACCACTGTGGGAAGGGGCGTCACTAACGTCATCTTGTGATGACTTGTTGAATAATGTCGTCATCCTGTGAAGAGTCATTGAATTATGCCGTCATCCCATGAAGACTCATTGGATAATGTGGTCATCCTGTGAAGACTCATTGGATAATGTGGTCATCCTGTGAAGACTCATTGACTGGAGGGAGAGTTAAGGGCATGAGGGGAGGGGCTGTCTTGGAAGATGTGGAGGGTGTGTGACCACTAGAAGCATCAGGTAGAGAGACTGAGGGTGGAAGCACAAGGCCGAAACTCATGAGATAAGCAGGGATATCTGTGACTTGGGCTTAAGGTTATGAAAATGAATTGACTCAGTTCTCTGGGTGCTCATGGGCCTTAGTGAGAATCTGGAATATTCTTTATCGATGTGCACCAAGCACCAAGCAGTTCAACTCAGGGGCAGAGCAACAAGACCAACCATCATGCCTTCATCTCAGGGGGCATTAGATATCGTGGCATACATTCCCTTTCCAGGAAAAGCTCATCAGAGAGACTTTTGGGGGGTCATACTTCTTTGTTTTCACAGTATGCTATTGTCTCTTTCTCTCACCCTTCTCCTCAAGCTCACAAATAGACTCCCAGTGCAGAGGATGCAGAATTCCTTTCTGAAACTTGAACATACTTTTTTTTTATATCTATTTTATCTTAGTTTTCTATGCCTCTATCTCCCTACACCATCCCAATCCCTTATCTGCCCTAATACCTCTCAACACCCCAACACTAGCTAGGAGAGAAACAAGGTTAGTGGGGAGAGGGAGTGTAGGTCTCTTTACACTGCTTCTGTCTGGTTAGGGTCTTTGGGTTCTTGGGGACAATACCAATCTCAGGCATCAGGATGTCCAGCAGTCCAGCTGACCAGCAAACAGCAAACCCAGCAGCAGATGAACCAGCAGCAGCCTTCCTCCTCCTCAGACTCTCCTTTTTGTCCCAGTGCTCTGGCATTTATACCCTCTCAGAGTCTTCAGAATTAAACTATCTGCAGCTGGCAAAGCTTATACTCCATCTCTGAGCCCACACAAAGCAACTATAGTTACCAGCCATGGACAAATTAAAAGCAGCCCCATATTCCACACTTGGGATTAAAACAAAAACATATTTACATAACATAACTGAATTTTTAAAGAAACCTAAACTCAGTACATTATTGTGCACATCCTGTAGACTTGTGAGTGATAGTATGACATGCCAGTCCTGCAATGTACTGTGGGTAATTTGCCAACACAGCAATTCATTGTGAATAGTTCACTGTTTACACAGTATCTTCTCTGTTCCAATTTTGTGTAATCAATATCTTATGTATTTTTTTTTCTGTACATGAAAATCATTCAAAAAACTGCATTCTAGTTCAAGTTTATAGCATATTCAGTCCTCAAGCGTTGGGTGGGGAGTATATCTTCCTTAAGTGTTAAACATACACAAGGAACACTTTAGTACCTTTTGGGGGGGTAACTAATTTTAGTTTTAGAGCACACAGCTCCAAATGGGGTGAGTAGAAGACAGATTTGGAAAATGCCACACTCCTTAGTTGTTCTCCAGGGTATAAACATTATCTGATGCTTCTAATTCTCCAGAGCATACTGAAGTTGTGTGTGGATATGGTGTTACATACCACATGGCTGGCCTCACCCTCTCTAAGTAGCTGAGGATGACCTTGAACTCTTGATCTTCATGCCTCCACTTTCCAAGTACTGGGATTAAAGGCATGTACCACCATGTCTGGCATATAAGGTGTGGGCGGGCGAGCCCAAGGCCATGGGTACTAGGCAAGCACTCTACCAATGGAGCCACACTTCCAGCCCCAATATTCAATTTTGAAATATTATTTTGCTTTCACTAATTTAAAGTATTTGGAGACAATGAGAGTCCCAGCTCCGTTAGCTTTGGGAGCATTGCTAATCTGCCTCAGTGGCTTCACTGTGCATGTGGACAACATAGCTAAGTTCCAAGTTTTGGATTTAAGGAGATTCCCTAAGGCAAATCACTAGGCCAAGGGCATGGAACACAGTGCAGGGGTAGGCAGTGCTCCTCCACCACCCCCAGGCCAAGGGCATGGAACACAGGCAGAGGTAGGCAGTGCTCCTTCACCACCCACCCCCAGCCTGAGGGCATGGAACACAGTGCAGGTGTAGGCAGTGCTCCTCCCTCGTTCTTAAGAAGCAGTAGAGCTGTAGAGGTTCTTCAGTTTGCATTTTTCCTTTATTGCTAGTGTGGGTTAGTTAGCATCTGTTTCAGGTAATGTTTATCACAGCAATATCCTAGCTTGGCATGCTTCTCTTTTCCTTTTATTTTTATTCTGTGTATATGAGTAATTTATATGCATGTGTGTCTGTGTGCTATGTGTGTGTAGTGCATCGGATCTCTCCAGACTGGAGTTGCAGTTTCCCGTGGGTGCTGGGAATTGAACCTGGCTTGTCTGGAAGAACAACCAGTGTTCTTACCCACACAGCCAGCCCGTTCCTATTCCCTCCCACTTCCTGTGTCCCATAGATGTCCCAAACTGGACTCTACCAACCTCTGTTCATCACCTGGTACAAGATCATCACTATGGCAACCAGATTTAAGGAACAATGTTAACAGGATGTAGCAGACACAAGAAAGGTAGAGCACCCCTCCAACAAACACAGAGATCAAGAATTGCCAACTTCAGCCAGGTGGTGGCACATGCCTTTAATCCCAGCACTCAGGAGGCAGAAGCAGGTGGATCACTGTGAGTTCGAGGCCAGCCTGGTCTATAAAGCGAGTCCAGGACAGCCAAGGCTACACAGAGAAACTCTGTCTCCGAAAAAAAAAAAAAAAAAAAAAAAAAAAGAATTACCAGGCTGCCTGTTCAACTTTGTAGTCCATGACACTTTTCCATCAGCAGAATTGGTCTCTCCAAAATGTACTAAATAACACTTAGTGAGTAAATACCATGGAGGCCATAGGCAGAGGGGAGAATTTGTTCTGTCCATGCTTGGCACCCAGGTGTCATAGTCAGCACTCTCCTCCACTACAATCAATTCTCAGATAATTATAACATCACTGAGCCAAGTTTTGAAGCATTTTTGAGAAACATTTAATTAGGTTCTTAGCATTGTAATTAGAAGGCCATGCAGCAGTCTTCTGCAGCGAGGACTTAGGTGGGCTTCTCCCTGTAGTTTCTAGCTGAGAAATGCACAAACTCTACTTTTTTCTTGGTCACGATGGTGCCAAGAATTGATGCAATAAAAAAAAGCGAGGACTTGATTATACCATTTAAAATGAGCAAAGTGAAGTTTACCTTACAAAAATATAAACTGAGAGTTTGCAAGTCCTGAAGGGGAGGTGATATAGGGAAGAGAAAAACTGCTAGATTTGTTTCTCCCATTTCAATATCAAAGATACTTTTTGAAATAATAGCTTCATTTAGAGAACTATCTTTATATAATTTAATGTTAGAATTGGAAACAACAACAGGGAGACAAAACAAAACTCCAAACTGTTTAAAAATTGTCTTATCTTAAACTCCAGATTGGAAGGTAAATTAAAAACATTACCTTTAATTTTAGACCCTTCCATATAATTTTTGATGAGCATTTTTACCTTTTAAAATGTCTTTATTGAGGTAAGTTGCATGGCATTCAATTCATCCATTAAAAGAATGCAGTGTTCCCAGAACTCCCAGTGCTGTGCGTGCATCATCGCTGTGGACTACAGGACAGCGTCGCGCCCTTCTGCAGCTCCACCTGTTAGAGGTCAACTCCCAATGTCTCAAGCAGGCCTCCCCTCCCTGCCTCTCTGCAGCTGATTTCTGCCTCTCTAGATTTGTTCATTCCCTATATTCTATTAAAAAACAGAATAGGGGGCTGGAGACATGGCTCAGCGGTTAAGGGCACCGTCTGCTCTTCTAGAGGTCCTGAGTTCAATTTCCAGCAACCACATGGTGGCTCACAACCATCTATACCCTCTAAAGCCTTTTTCCGGTGGACAGGTGTATATGCAGATAGAACACTCATATACATTAAATAAATAAATAAAATATTAAAAAAAAAAAAACAGAATAGACCTCGTCTGGCTTGTGTCAGTCAGCACAATGTGTTCAGGATTCTCCCGTGTAACAGCACGCATCAGTGATTCATTTCTGTCACTGACAATTAACATTCTATTGTGTGGACATAACACATTTGTTTGTTTTGTTTTGTTTTCACTCAAAGCTGTAATGAACATTTGATTGTACACGAAAATGTACAAATTTTCATGTGGCTTTGCCTCCACCTCTTTTGGGTATATACCTAAGGATGGGATTGCTTGCTTTATATTTAACTTTAAACCTTTACTTTTTTGGTTGATTATTGATTGATTGTGTGGACACATGCATGCCTTAGCATGTGGTGAGGTCAGAGGACAAGTTTCAGGAGTTTGTTCTCCCAGCATCTGGGTTTCATAGGTCAAGCTGGGCTCATCACGCTTGGTGGGTTAGATGTGGAGCCTACTGAGGATCTGTCAAATCAATTTCCAAAGTAGTTTTACCTTTTTAGATCCTCACCAGTGATGGATGAGAATCCCAATTTCCCTGCCTGCACACGAGCAACTGTTGTTAGCTGTTTTGTTGTTGCTGTTATTGTTGTAGCCTGGCTACTGTAGTAAGTGTGAGGTGGAGTGCATTGTGGTTCTGACTTAGGTGTCCTTAGTGGTGAATCACGTGTAGAGCCCTCTCATGTGTTTAGTGACCATTTGTTTTTGTCTTTGGAAATGTCTGTTCCAAGCTTTAACTGTACATGAGTTTAACCTTAAAAATAGCATTAAAAGCTGGGTGTGGTGGCACATGCCTTTAATGCCAGCACTTGGAAGGCAGAGACAGGAGGATCACTGTGAGTTTGAAGCTAGCCTGGTTTACAAAGCGAGTCCCAGACAGCCAAGGCTACACAGAGAGACCCTGTCTCAAAGAACCAAAACAAACAAACAAACAAAACAAATAAACAACCAAAAGAGTAGCATTAAGTGTTTTAAATGAATATAGAAAATATATACCTGAGGCTAGATACAGTTATTTATTGGTAGAAAAAAAAAAAGTACTCTTTTCTTGTTTTCTTTCCCAAACATTTCTAAGTTTTAAAAAATCTACCTAACTTTGTCATGTTCTGTACATTTTTAATTTTCCCTCTGATTTGGAATATTAGAAGAAAATAAGTTTAAACAGTCCAATATTAACACAAAGATAATAATATCTAATATTGTGACATATTTCTCTCCAAGACTTGTCTAGATTTTGTGTATTTTTGAGACTATAATACATGTATAATTCAAAATGCATCTTTTATTCTTAAGGTATCACATATAGTCTTCTATATTAAGTGCACTGTCTTATCTCTTCTGAATGTCTCTAGAGGAAATGCCACTAGAATTGTGATTCAGGAGCTTCTTTATTATACTAATTACACTAAAATTAAAGTGGAAGCTCATTTACACACACACACATACATGCACACACACACACACACACACACACACACACACACACCCTGCCACCACCATAGCCCAATTTCCAGTCCAATTCCAGAGGACACAGCCTGATCCTTAGCTGAAGTTTGCTGCTTGCTAAATAAAGCCTTGCCCCAAAGATGCAGTTTGTAGTTGCAGCAACTCCCCCAAAACTAGTTGCACAGACTCCATTTTTATCTTGCTAAAAGAACCAATAAAATCTTGGGACAAGATCCTCAGAAGAGATTTCTCCTTTTGTAGCACTGGGGATCAAACCCAAGGTTTCATATCAGCCAAGCAAGCTCTATGCTAATGGGCTACAAGGCGTCTTCAGAAGACACTTTTAAAGACGTAATGGAGTGTTCAATTTTCTGAACTGATATAGGTGATTATCTCTTTGTGGTCCCATGTATGTGTACAAACATTTTAAAAGTACAGTGTGATCCAAAACACACACACACACACACACACACACACACACACACACAGTCAGACAGAGACAAACACACAGAAAAACAGAGAGGGAATCTGTAAATAACAAAACACAGGCATGTTATTAAAATCTTCATCTTAAGACCCCAGCAAAAGCTGTGCAAGAATAAACTTAAGATGAATAGGTTAATTCTAAGTTACCTCCTAGGTCTTCAGCTCAGCATAGGGAGCAGGGAGAAGAATACTTAAAATGTCCAGGCTCCCACTTCTTCTAGGCAACGTGCTATGCATCCTTTCTGGGCTTCCTATAGTTAGTTCAGGCTGTGGGACTGTTACAGGCAGTTACACTTCTCACTCTTCTATTTCAGAGGTGTTCAAGAACATTTATTGAAGATGGGAAGAATTGGGTTCCTCGGTGCTTGCCTGAAACCAACCCTACAGCAAACCTCACTATAGATAGACACAAACAAGCAACAACCCCTCCCTGTACAGGTGAGCTGACCTTTGAGGGCTATGTTCTGTCGTTGCATATGCTGATGAACTCCTTTCCTTTTAGGTTGCTGCAGTGGACTACTACAGGCATCCTTTCCGAGGGTCAGGTTAGGATGCTCCACTTTGCCAGCACAGCGCTCAGTCTCAGATGTGGCTGAGAGGAGAGCAGAGGCTTGCTAGGATCACAACTAGATGCAACTAGATGGACAGGAGCATCAATAGTGTTGTTGAAAAAAAGAAAAAAGAAAAAAAGGAAAGCTAAATCCATGTTGTTTTACCAGTGTATTCACAGGGCCTCACTGGCAGACTGAAGCCAACCTTCACTTGTAGGGCAAAAATATTTCTTGTGTCATCAGCAATCATGTGTATCATACCACCCGCCTTCAGAAAATGAAGCCCAGGAAAGCGGAGCATTGGTCCTGGAAGCTGTCACTCCATCTAAGGGAAGACTCAGACCACTGTGGTGGTTTGAATGAAAATGACCCCCACAGGCTCATAGGTAGCAGCACTACTAGGAGGTGTGGCCTTGTAGGAGTACCTGTGGCATTGTTGAAGGAAGCCACTGGGGGTGGGCTTTGAGGTCTCTGATGCTCTTCCAGCTGCCTGCTGATCCAGATGTAGGACTCTTAGCTCCTTCTCCAGCATCAAATCTGCCTGTGCGCTGCCATGCTTCCTGCCATGATCATAACGGACTAAACCTCTGAGCTGCAAACCAGCCCCAATCAAATGTTTCCTTCAAAGAGTTGCCATGGTGGTTGTGTCCTTCACAACAGCAGAAGCCCTAAGACAGTCACTGGTAATCACTTGAAACCTGTGGAAATAGCTGGAGAGGCAGCAGCCGCAGCCTGGTGGGCCAGAGATCCTTCTACCTAGGAGGCTTGAGTGTCTCCATTAGCATCACTGTCTTTCCTTAGGTCCCTGCTTCTCAGAAGATTCCATTATAGTCTACATATTATGGGCCATGTTTCTGTGGATTCTAACCAATGATGGATCAAAAATCTTGGGGAAACAAGAACTGGGTCTGTTCTGAACATATTCAGACATTTATTGTGTTATTATTTCTAAACTGCATGGTAATTGTTTATAGAGCATTTACATATTATTAACTACTGAAAGTGACCTAGAGATTAAATATATGGGTCCTGTTTATTCTCGACACTACAAAAAGTATATGTGAGGACCATATAGATCATAGACTGTAAATACTATGCCACTTTATATAAGGGACTTCAGCATCTGTAAGAGTCCCTGGAGTCACTGGGCATGGTGGTGCATGCCTGTAGTCCCAGCACTCGGGGTGGCAGAAGTAAGTTGATTTCTGTGACTTCGAGACCAGCCTGGTCTATAAAGTGAGTCCAGAATAGCCAAGGCTACACAGAGAAACCCTGTCTCAAAAGACACAAACAAACAAACAAACAAAAGAGGCCCTGGAATCAGCCCAACGATATAGAGGGACAAATGTCTGTTGTTTTTCTAGACCTGTCACCCTTTTATTTTTAACCATTTGAAGCCGAATGTGTTAACCATTGATGAGAAACTATTGAGACAACTTTGAAGAGCTATACTCCAGGGACAAAATGTCCTCCAAGGAGTTGACTCCTGATTCCCCACATAATTTTTGTGACCTTCAGAGAAGTGTCTCAACACACTGTCCTTCAGGGACTCCTAGAACACTGTAGACTTGGAACTTATTTCTGCCCACCTCTTCTATTTCAAGGTTTAAAAAACATTTTTTTGATTTAAGTAATTTATTCAGATAACATCTCAGTTGTTATCCCCTCACTTGTATCTTTCCATTCCCCCTCCCTCCCTTTTTCACCCTATTCCCCTCCCCTAGGTCTGTGACAGAAGGGGACCTCCTCCCCCACCATATGATCACAGCTTATGAAGTCTCATCCTGGTAGCCTGCTTCTCCTTCCTCTGAGTGCCACCAGGCCTCCCCACCAAGGGGAAGTGGTCAAATAGGAGCCACCAGAGTTCATGTCAGAGTTAGTCCTTGCTCTCCACACAACTGTGGAGAATGCACTGTCCATTGGCTAGATCTGGACAGGAGTTCTAGGTTTACTGCATGCATTATCTTTGGTTAGTACAGTAGATTGAGCAGACTTCCCCCTGGCTATTTCAAGTTTTTATTTTTTTTCCCCATCCTTACCACAAGTTTTAAAATCAGTGTGCCCAACAAAAGGAGGGTCCCTTTTTCCTTTATCAATATCGTGATGTGTGCTGGGCATGATGGCATGGGCCTTTAATCCTAGCACTCAGGTGCCAGAGGCAAGTGGATCTCTGTGAGCTCAAGGCCAGCCTGGTCTATGTAGTGAGTGCCAGGACATCCAGGGATGTGTAGAAAGACCCTGTTTTACACAAATAATCAAACAAGATCCTGACTTGCAGGTTTTGAAAGACTCCAAGTGCAACAGGGCTGGAGAGATGGTTCTGTGGTTAAGAGCACTGGCTGCTCCTCCAGAGGACCTGAATTCAATTCCCAGTACCCACATAGCAAATCACAACTGTCCAGAACTTCAGATTCAGGGGATCTGACACCCTCACATAGACATGAATGTAGGCAAAACTACCAATGCACGTAAAGTGAAATTAAATAAAGTATTAAAAGCAAAACAAACAAAACTAATTCAAACTGCACTTTTAAAAAATGGCATGCCCTTAAAATGCTTTCTAGAAATCAGGGTGGTTCTCTTTATAGTCCTGGGAATTTTTTTCCCTTCCTTCTCTCCTCTATCCTGATGTCTTTCACTTTCCACTCTTTAAACAAATCATCATTGAGCTTATGTTGTTTTTGTAACTGATGGGCAAAGTGAACATTCCCTTAGGAAGGATGCTCATGTGAGTTTGTTCCTAACAAGAAAACAATATTAAAGAAAAGAGAAGTAAATGAATCTGCCAGGAAATAGATTGTATAGGTGGGTGAATATTAGGAATGCTTACTGTATGTATGTATATATATATATATGTACACACAAATATACATATAAAGTATAAAGAATGACACAACTTCAATTAAAAACAAAGCCTCCCCATCCAACATGAATACTTCTATTTTTAGGATTTATTACAGGGGGGTGGGGTGAATTTTGTTTTTTCAAGAAAGGGTTTCTTTTTTAGCCCTGACTGTCCTGGAACTCTGTAGACCAGGCTGGTCTCACACTCAGAGATCTGCCTGCCTCTGCCTTCTGAGTGCTGGGATTAAAGGCATGCACCACCACTGCCTATCAATTAGTGATTTTCTTTCAGTGATTTTTTTTTAAATGTTCAATTTTGGTGCAGTTATAATCTTAGTGTGTATGCTCTTATTTTGATCTAATTTTTTTTTTTTTTTTTTTTTGTTAGAGAAACCCTTTTTAGCTCTTTCTCATATTTTTTAACTTTTGGAGGGAGGATGTTTCAGGGTTAGAATTGTATGCCTCTTAGCACTGGGCCTCCAGTCCTCACAGTGTTCTGACTGAAGAATGTAGACATCAGCGAGCTTTAGAGAGAGCTGGGATAATGCTAACCTTGGGCAGAGAACAAGGAATGAAATGGGGCTTTAATCTGGAAAAAGCTTCATCCTTTGTACTTGTAAGGGAAAACTAGGAAGAAGTTCTAAGGTTCTGGGAATCATACAGGCTTTTAGAGAGTCCCTACTAGTCAAGCCCCCTCTAACCTTGCCCCTGTATGTACAGCAGAAGGCGTTTAAGGATCCTATAATGTGAAAAATATGAGGGAAACTTCAGAGCATGTCTCTACTACCCTGGTGAGGCAGACCAGGAGTCTTAAAAGCAAAAGGGAATACAGACTTCCCCACTGTAGGGACAGAGGTAGGATGAGAAGGCAAATTGTATTAGCTACTTTTTCTGTTGCTGTGAAAAAATACCATGACCACAAGCAACTGTAAGGAAAAAGGCTTTATTTTAGCTGGGCTTTCCAGAGGGACAGAGTACTCATGGTGGGGAAGGCATGGCTTGGCAGAAGGCATGGTGACAGGAGCAGGAAGTTGGCTAACCACATTTCTATCCAGGAAGCAGAGAGAAAAAGCAGAAAGTGGGGTGAGGCTATAAACTCTCAAAGCCCCTCCCCTCCACCCCCCCTGTGACATACTTCCTCCAGCAAAGTTTCACCTCCTAAATGTTAAGTAACCTCCCCAAACAATGGCAGCAGTGGAGAACCAAGTGTTTAAATACGCACGGGAGACATTTTTCAATCAAACCACCACACAGGCCTTATGATCCTAGTTCAGTGTTCTTTTGAAATGTGACAGGAAAGAGGAAGGAGGAGTAAGGGAATGGATGGAGGGAGGGTGGGATGGATGGAGGGATGGATGGAGGGAGGGAGGGATGGATGGATGGATGGATGGATGGACGGAATTAAGAAAGGGGAAAGGCACAGGGCCTGCACAGCTTCAAGCCAGATGGGATTCTAGCACTGAGAGGGGGAAGTGGACCAGGGCTTCCATTCTATCTGTAATAGATACCAGCTTGCAAAGAAAAAAAAATTAGGTCTACCCAATGGATTCTCATTGAGTGTATTAACCACACATTAGGTTAGACTCCATGCCTGGAGTAGTTGTCCAATACCAAACCAACTCAATGGTATTTTTGTAGAATTTTTGTCTCATATTGCTTTGTTTGGGCATTTTTTTTTTTTTTTTTTTTTTTTTTTTTTGTCTTATCGGTCTTTTGCTTGTGTATTTTAGTTTCTGTCGCACTCATGTATATGTGTTTTCTCCACCCCCTCCTCCTTCTTTGTTTTGTTTGTTTTTAAAGAGAGAGAAAGAAAGGGATGTCATTGTGTGGGTGTGGAGGTAGGGGAGGATCTGGGAGGATTTGGGGATGAGAAAAGTATGATCAAGAACATATTGTCTAAAATATTTTTTTTCTGTTACAAGAATCAAGATAGAAACTTTAAAAAAAGAAAAGGAAAAGGCAAGAAGAAGGGAAGAAGAAAGGGAAAGATGGAGCAGGGAAGAGAAGAAGAAGGGAAGAAAGACAGAGTGATCAGAGGAAATGGAAAAGAGTAAACCAGGCTGGCCTCGAACTCACAGCCATCCACCTGGCTCTGCCTCCTGAGTGCTGGGATTAAAGGTGTGCCCCACCATGGCCCCTGACTTGGCTAATCTTAAGAGTGAACTTGAAAATAAAGAACACAGGGTCCTCAGGGTAAACTGGCCCTCTACAATTAGATAAGCCAAGCTTTACCAAACAGTTAAGCCTCTATTTAGAAATTACATTCCCACGAAAAGAAAGCAATTCTAGAGTTGTGAAAGGTAAAGGCTCTACTGTCTGAGTCAAGGGCAACATTCCTTTTCCTCTGGCTCTTGTTTGTGTTTGTTTCCCTAGTTGCAGCATACTTGTAGTTGACAAGAGAACAACATGGAGAGAACATAGAATGTCCAAGTTCAAGCCTTAAAATACCTGGCAGTTTCTAGTGTCTCTCTTTTAGAAACTAGAGTATGTAAGAAGACATATGACCACCTTGCTGTGGAGAAGCCCAAGCCAGCCATATGGGAAGCAAAAGATTACGTGGCAGAGGACTAAGCTACCTCACACGTGAGTGAAGCCTTCTGGCGCTGAGCAGCTCTGTCTAGCTGTCAGGTAAGACCAAGTGAGTTTCCAGATTAGCTAATTTTGAGTCAGACAGAGTACATCAGCAGTGTTTTGGGCTGCTATGTTTCAGTGTGGTTTGTCACGCAGCAGTAGATAACTGAAGTAGTCGCCGACAGCAGTGGCTACGTGTTATTTGTTATGAGCCTATGGTTGAGGTGTATGGTCTGTTGGTGTAGACCAAGCTTGACTAAACTTTCTTGGACTTGCTTGTGCCTCCAAAAACAAATGAGGGCTAGCTAGCAAAGATGACCTCCACTTCGGTGACTCAGCTATTGCTGGACAGGGTCTTTGTCCAGCAGTAGGCTTGTTCTCCTGGTCATGGCAGAATTCCAAGAGCTGATATAGAAATGTACAGTTTTCTAGACTTCTATTACATCCTGTGTATTCTTGCTCCATTGGCCAAAGGAGATCACATGGTGAATCCCCAGGAGGAAAGACCCTGGGTAAAGGGAAGTTATTAATTAGGAGCTATTATTACTAATATCAAATCCGCTATAAGAAACATATGCATGTCTACTGTGTAAGAACAGTATTAAATAATGATATTAAGACTTTGGATCTCCGGGCGTAGTGGCGCATGCCTTTAATCCCAGCGCTCAGGAGGCAGAGGTAGGTGGATCACTGTGAGTTCGAGGCCAGCCTGGTCTCCATAGTGAGTCCAGGACAGCCAAGGCTAAACAGAGAAACCCTGTCTCAAAAAAAGACAGGGGGAAAAAAGACTTTGGATCAAGATCTGGAAGGAAAAATATTTGAAATGAAATAAAACACTTAAATGATTGTTTTTTAAAATAGGCTTTGAGGGTTTTGTTTTGTTTTGTTTTGTTTTTTTTGTTTTTTGTTTTTTTGGTCAAGTCACTATGGCTAGTGACAGTGATGATCTTTTATTTCCAGTAGAGGGTGATTCTCTTGAATTCCCACACATAGAGGTGGAATAAGGAAGGAATTCTTGTTTTACCCTACACAGCAATATCAAGGCTCTTGTGTAACTTCTTAGAGTCCAGTTTCACTGTGTAGGCTCTCTAAATGTCCAGTAGTAGGCACTTGGCTTTGGGACTTCTCTACAGGAGCCCCAGGCGGTTTGCTTAGGTGATTAAGGAAAGCAGTGTAGATGTGAGTGGGAGAAGCACCTTGGTGGGAGGCGGGGGGGGGGGGGGGGGGGGGGCAGCGTTGGCGCGGCCTGTGAGTGAAACGCCTCTGGCCATTTTTCATCCACTGCGATTTTATTTAGGTTTGGCTTTGCCTGTTTTCATCTCCTCTATGCCATCGTCTCTCTGGGAAGCAAATTCCCTTCTCCTGGAATTTCAGAGTGGAAGTCTGAGGAACAAGCAAGGGGTGACTGTGATTACCAACTCCCAGATCCCAAGCTAGTCTGCTACTCAGAACGGTGTGATGCTGCCCCCTCCCTACACAGTGAATCACAGCAGTTGATTGCAAGATCCTTTGATCTGCACATCTTTCTTGGCTGCCCCTCCACTGGCCCCATCTTGAACTCTGTTAAAGCAATATTTCTGTTACTTTTTGTTCAAGGGCTAAGAGTAAGGAAAATTGTGTTCTTCTTGTCTGTGAATTTCTGGATGTCTTTGAGCTATAGGTTTCTCATCTGAAAAACTGTACAATCTGGACCACACACATGCTCTTACTGTGTGCTTTCATATGTTCCGGATGCCAGGGCCCAAGTCTGAGAGTTCTAACTCAGAGATGCCCTAAATCTCTGGTAGTGGCCAAGCACACCGGAAGAAGTTCACTGAATATAGTGAACACATCTATTTGACTTGTCAGTATTGTTTCAATAAAAATTTAAAATAATGCCTTTTTTGTTATAAAGGAAATTTTGTGCTTCATTCCAGGCTTGAGCAGGGCGCACGCCCTTAATCCCAGCACTCAGGAGGCAGAGGGAGGTGGTCTTTGTGAGTTCCAGGCCAGCCTGGTGTACCAAGTGAGTCCAGGACAGCCAGGGCCACACTCCCCCGCTCCCTCCCTCCCTGAAACCCCACACCTCATTCGAGTTGGGGGAAGAGTGTTAAAAGATTTCAAAAACTGCGTACAGGTGTTCTTTGTAGAACCTCAAGGGAGAGTCATCAAATGTTGGTCTTCCCCCGGACAGAACGAATGTAAGCCGCGTTTCCCACAAGTGTTTTGTTTTGTTTGAGAAGGAAAAAGTGGAAGGACGTGATGAAGCTGAAAACTACCACTTGTTTCGACCCAACTGGAAGGGGTCGCTACCTTTCTGTGCCTGTTAGATAAATACAATTTTAGCATCCAGAACAGCAAAAACCCAAATGAAGCTTCAGATCCGGGCCCCCTACGCCCTTCGCAGCTATACTAACCTAGGTGAGATTCCAAGTGGCTCCCGCAAGCGCGCTACTTTGCAGCGCATTTGCGCCGGACCCCTCTCTAGCCCTACCTGTTGGATAGGTCTTCCTCCCTTCGTGTACCTGCTATCCTGAGAAATGGAGCAGGTGAGGTCTCAGAACCTTTCTTTGCCAGTACCTTCCCGGTGAAGAGAGGGAGCCTCTGCTTTACTGCTGACTGCTTAAGGAAAAGGAGTCAAGTCCCGCACAGGGGGACGCCCTACCCCAACACAGTCCTCCGCAGAGGGGCTTCAAGACTCGAGAAATGCCTCGAAGCCCTGGACCTTCGGAGGATCCTGCTAATTCCAGGGAGCCGCTTCACCTCTGCTCTCCACCCAGGTGGCGGGCAGCGGCCCGGGTCACACAGTTCCTGCGCACCGACTTGCGCCCTAGGTCCGACTGCGGGCGCTTGGCTGCTGCAAACCGGTCTGGCTTCCCTGCAGGGCATGCGGGATGGAGCAGGGGGTGGAGAGAAAAGGGGAAGAGCTTGGGCGGCCGGCGGGCGGGGCCTGCAGCCTCCCGGAGTCGCTGCAGCCGCGCAGCTTGCTCGCTACCCGCCCTACTCCGACTCCAACGTGCAGTGAGGGGACCCTAGGCTGTGGGGCGCCGCCACTCCACGGCCTCCGTCTCCGGTCTCGCTGCGCCGCGCCACCTAGGGCTTCCGGATTCTAGTGGTCCGCTTGCCATTCTGCCGGCTAAAGGAGCGGCGGGAAGGAAGGGGAACGCGGGGACACGCACAGCAGCCGCGGCGCGCGCGCATTGCACACTCGCAGCCGCGCGCCCCCGTCGCCGCGCGTCCTAGCTGAGTGTGGCCCCGCGGCAGGGCCCGGCACCTGCCCGCCCCCGGCGCTGCCCCGGCTCCACCCCGCTCGCAGCCCGCTGCAGCCGCTGGGGAACCCGCGACATCCCGACAACTTGCCCGCCGTGGCGCAACTGGTTTCGGCCGCCAAGGCTCCAGCACGCCGGCCGGGGGAGGTAAGTTTCCTGCGCGTCCCCGGCAACCCTGCCTACACCCTCCGTAGCCGCTGCGCCGGAGGCTCTGTGTCTCTGCTGGGACCTGACCTTATCTCCACCCTGCCACTTTGCCTGTCTGAGTTGTGCTGGGGGTGACGTGGAGGGGGCGCCCGTGGACCTTCGCTCCTCGGGGGGCCACAGCTGCGCACTCCCCGTGGACACCCACCACCTAGCTACCCTGATCCTTTGGCCGCAGTGACACCCACTGACCATTCTGGCTCACTTAAGCCGGAGCCCCGTCCCTTCTTTCAGGGGAACCTGCTGAGTTTGGTTGCAGCGGGAGAGGGGTCCGCGTCATTCTCCCCCTGCTACAAAACAGTGGCGAACTTGTTAGGCGTCCCTGGGATGTCCAGAGGGGCTGGCGCGAGTCGGTGTTCTGGTAGTTTCTGGCTCTGGAGCTGGATGGAACAGGTGAAGTAGGTTTCTGCCTGAAAACAGCCACCGACTTTTTATGAGTCTCCTCTCTTCACTAGCCCTGTCAACGTGAAGCTTCAACATCTGGGGTTGGGGTCTGGGGGAGTGTGGAGCAATAGGGAGAGTGCAGGATTTGCCGCTCTGGTGCCAGGAGTCATCAGAACCAAAGACAACAAATGCCTGCTTATCTCTCATCTATGCAGATGAGTATGTTCTCATTTCTTACCCCCACCCCCCCAAGCCGGCTGTCTGTCCTGCATAGCATGCTTGGGTAGAAACCTGTTCCTGAGAAGTTGTTTGGGTAGGTTAGTGAATATTTTTTTTCTAGCCTACAGAAATCAGGCCTTCAAACGAGGACCTGTTTGCTATTTACTGTTTCCTTCAAAGGAAGCGCATACTGACCCCTAAGTACCAACACTCCACCCCACCCCCCCCCACCCCCACCACTCCCACCCCGGACACCGCCCCTTAATGACATTCTCTGTCAGATAAAGGTCCTCACTGTAAAACCATGGCCCTTAAGGACTGAGAATTTGTTAATCTGACCTAAGAAGTGGCCCGGGGGCAGTTCTCTTGAATTTAGGCTTGGAGAGCCCCTTTTGTCTCTCTTCCGGGAGGCTGCCCTTGCTCGAGTGGATCAAAGTCCAAGGATTGGTTTTTCTTGGACTCTGTGATGAAATAAATGAGGTTCGCTGACGCTTTTGTCAGAGGGCTACCCCCTGCAAGGAGCCCCCGGAAATTTACCAACCAAGTTCAAGGTTGAGCCTTAAGTGTCATGTATGCTCTCTGCGCTGTACACGCTGGGTTCTGTGTACAGAGGTGGAGAGCCCTGAGGACAGACGGGAAGTGCAGCCGGTCTTGATGACTGAAGTCCCTCAGAAGAAAATCCAGCCATAAAGAACTTAGAGCCACAGTACATTTCTGTCCAAACTAAGAAAACTGGAGGAACTGAAAACTGCCACCTAATATTTGCATCAGTGTCTTGCAATTTTTAAAATACTTTTCGGTATTCTCTTTTTATTTCAACCACTTCTGAGGGAGATGTGATAAAGATTGGGGTCGGGGGTCTCAGATTCTGGGATGTATCACAGTGACAAGTGGTTGTTCAGGTCACAGCCAGGTTTGCTGTTCCTCACTCAGAGCCAGCTCTGTGCTGGAGAAGTCTTCTCCTCCTCCTCCTCCTCCTCCTCCTCTCCCTCTCCTTCTTCTTCTCCTCCTCCTCTCCCTCCTCCTCTCCCTCCTCCTCCTCCCCTCCCTCCCTCTCCCTCTCCTTCTCCTCCTCCTCCTCTCCCTCCCTCTCCCTCTCCTTCTTCTTCTTTTTGAGAGGTCTTCTTTTCTGGTCGGTACAGTCTCACTGTGATTTACCGCTCACATTTTGCAGATGTGAGGGAACTCTGGGCTCAGGCAATTGTGGGAGTTTTGCATCACTTCTCTGAGTGGAGGTTCCAAAGGGAGGGTTCGTCTAATCTCCCGACAGTTTGCCGCTTTGTGTTTTCTGTCATTGTCCCACTTCTGATCAGGATGAGGTCATTCTGTTCAGCATGCTGGTTGGTGACCTGGGCTGTAGCTCCCACACAGCCTTTGTGCTAGATCATACCACTTCCAAGCCGAAAATCTTTCTCATACAAAACACAAAGTGCTTCTGGAATTATGCTTCTTTTGCCACTTTTAGCATTCTGTGGTGTCCAGTAATGTGGCACTACTTCCTTTAGGTCCTAAGAAAAACTTTTAACCTGTATCAGCCAAGGGCAGCTCATCATTGATTCCAGCTTCTGTTTACTTTTTCTGACTTTGATGGTGTACCACTTGATGGAGAGAAAGAAAATTGCAAGTGTGCCTTAACTTACCACCTATGTTGGTTAGTGTCTGTGCATCTATTTGACTTCACAGTATTCCGCGTAAACTTCACTTAGGTAAGAGTTGGTTTAGTATTCCAACAGCATATGCGCACATTTTGTTTTTCATTTTTAAAGCTTTGTAGTTTGCATAGAGTATATAATCCCCTCCCCATGGCTGTTAAATTAATGGAGGTGAATGCTGTAAACCAGACAGGACCTTACAAATAAACAAATAAACAGATAAACTCCCCACACAGCAGATAACTTGCCCATGAGAGGTGAGTCCTGCCTTCTGGTTTTTGGTTTTTTGTTTTGTTTTGTTTTTGTTTTTCAAGACAGGGTTTCTCTGTGTTATCTTGGCTGTCTTGGACTCGCTTTGTAGACCAGGCTGGCCTCGAACTCATAGCAATCGAGTCGCGCCTTCTGAAGCTCAGGTACAGGAGCCCGTTGTTGGTCACCCATGTCATGTCCTGAGTTCATCACATGAAACAGTTTTCTCTTTCTTGCCATCTATGTCATGCCTTTTTTTTTGCCCTCCAACCTCTCTCTTGTAATGTGTAGCTGGCTAGAAACTGACTTGTGTCACTTTATGACAGAACAGGTCTGGAGATGGAGTAGCCAGCTACTCCTTTCTATCCTTTCTACGCAAGGGTGCTGAGGCCCATTTCAGTAGCTACTAACACTGGCTCATGGTTTTGAAGGAGGAACCTAATTAGTGAAAACAACCTAGTTTCTGTTCCCTTTAAGAATTCTCTTTTCAGCCAGGAGTGGTGATACATGCTTGTAATCCCAACATTCAGGGAGGCAGAGGCAGGTGGATCTCTGTGAGTTTGAGGCCAGCCTGGTCTACAAAGCCAAGGCTACACAGAGAAACCCTGTCTCAAAAAACAAACAAACAAACAAACAAACAAAAAAGAAGATGACGACTTTCCATTCCTTCCTATATACAGAAAAGTGGTTTGGTTTGGTTTATGTATGAAAGAATGGGATACAGGGAATCTCGCATACTGTTGGCAGACCTTGCTATTTATTAGGGACTGAGATACATTTCCTTCTTATGAAGAATCTGAATGGTAATATTAACTTGTCTAAAGATGTGTCGTTTACAGGTAAGAAAGCTGAAGAGTTAGGAGGTAAACTGAGCATGGCCGTATGGATGCTGGTCCAAGGCCAGAGCTAATGTAGCATTGTAAGGAGGTTTATATTCAAGGTTGTGCCAGGATTTACAGTGAGGGTGCAGTTTTGACCTTTAGGAACCGTAGAGGTTTGTCAAAATTTCTGTTTGCCAGTAATTTATGGATCAGGTATATTTTAAGTGGTTCCCTATTTATGTTTTTAAATATGATTGTCTAAATAAGTGCCATTGTAGAGAAAATAAATGTCCATTCGCATCCATGTTCTATCATTATCTTGACTAAGATACATCAACAGATTCATAATTAATACTTTGTTCCAACCAGGGCTTGAAGAAAGGGACTCGTTTGAATAGAAACAAATACAGGATGATTTGTTCTGGTAAATAAAAGCCGCCACTAAAGGTGGCCCTGTCACCCAGGCAGTAAAATCATAAATATGCATACATTTAATTTGCATTTGCTAGTAGTCCTGTTAAATTGGAATTCAAAGCAGAAAAATAATAGGTGTGTGTGTGTGTCTACAGCCTTATTGTTCTCTGAAAAAATCAAGTTCTAAATGTGTTATTTGTTACAAAAAAAAAATAATAATTTCCCTTTGTATGGAATGCATTGGCTGGAGTTGGAGGAGTCTCTTTAATTCTTTAGAAGCTGCCCAGTACATTATGTAGCTCAGCACAGCCTTCACTTCTGGTTTTATCTCTGAAACTGGAGGTGTCTCCGCTAAATGCCAGGGAAGGGGATGAGGACCTAGCATCTTTTTGTTGTTGTTTTCCTTAACATCGTTTTGTCTTAATACATTTTTTTTAAAAACAAATCAACCTCAAGCTTATTTTTTAAAAATTGCTGGCTGCCATTGATAAGCGCTTTCAGCCATGTCCTACTAAAAATAAACAAATAGGCCAGCCTTGATTTTGTGCAATTTATCCTCAATGTTATCATCTTGTGCATGGCTTCATCAAAATGTATAAAGGTGATGATTTCACAGGAAAAGGCATGAATTCTCCACAAACTAGGTTACTCTTGGGATGACTTGGAACATAGCCACTGGGAGGAAGCCAGCCACGTGAAGTCTGTGTTCTCGCTGGTACTTGTTTCCCTACTGTTTATGGGACTGAGTGGACAGCATAAAAGCAGTGTGTTTGCGGGAGTTTATACAATGGGTTACCTGTAAGTCCTTGAGATTCCTGTCTCTAATGTATTTTAGAAAGCCAACTGTAAGATTGTAATGAAATTGAGAACACGGCTCATTGTTCCCACCCTAGAAATGGGTACACAGTCTTTCCCTGGAGCTTCAAGAGTCTAATTGCAAGCACTGGGAGCCTGGGGATCTAATTACCCTGGAGTGAAACTAAGGTTTGGAGACAGGACTGTTGAAAGTTCATCTATTTTGTAAAGTTAAAAAAAAAGGGGGTGTATTTAAGTTACATCCAGTAATGCCAACTGATGACTTTGGAAAAGCAGGGTAAAGACATAGCTAGCCAGGCCGGACAGTGGTGGCACACACCTTTCATTCCAGCAGAGGCAGGCGGATCTCTGCAAGTTTGAGGCCAGCCTGGACTACAAAGGGAGTTCAGGACAGCCAATGCTACACAGAGAAACCCTGTCTTGAAAAAAACAAAAAAGACATAGCTAGTCATAGAAATGTGTTTCTTTACTTCACAGATAGACTGGCATAAGAAATGCAGTGGGTTGAACATGTTGGCTGATGAGTTTTTCTTTCTTTTTTGGTTTGTTTTTGTTTTGTTGTTCTTGTTGTTGTTGTTTTGTTTTTCAATACAGGGTTTCTCTGTGTGTAGCCCTGGCTGTCTTGGAACTCACTCTGTAGACCAGGCTGGCCTCAAACTCCAAGATCGCCTACCTCTGCCTCCCAAGTGCTAGGATTAAAGGCGTGCACCACCACCACTCAGCAATTTATTTTATCTTAATTTCATGGCATTGTCATTTTGCCCACATGTATGTTTTGTGTGATTGTGTTGAATCTCCTGAAACTGGAACTGGAGTTACCAACAGGTGTGAGCTGCCATGTGGGTAGTGGGAATTGAACCCAGGTCTTCTGGAAGAAGTGCTCTTAACAGACAAGCCATCTCTCTAACCCACATGACTTTTTTTATTTCTTTGTTTTTTGTTTTTTCAAGACAGGGTTTCTCTGTGTAGCCCTGGCTGTCCTGGAACTCTCTTTGTAGACCAGGCTGGCCTTGAGCTCACAGAGATCTGCCTGCCTCTGCCTCCCAAGTACTGGGACAAAAGGCATGCACTACCATGCCTGGCTGGGTTTTTTGTTTGTTTGTTTGTTTGTTGGTTTTGTGTTTTTTATTTTTGAGACAGGGTTTTTCTGTGTATCCTTGGCTATCCTGGACTTGCTTTGTAGACCAGGCTGGCCTCGAACTCACAGAGATCCATCTACCTCTGCCCTCCAAGTGCAGTGATTACAGCCGTGCGCCATCATGTCTGGCTCAGCTGGGTTTTTAATGCTTAATTCATACCTTTTTTTCTTTGTTATTAAAACTGTCTCTACCATCATGTGACCTATTTGAGAGAGTAGGAAGTAAGTTGCAGGTGTTAGGCAAATATTTGTCTGTGAAAAAGGTTAGGTGTCCTCTTTTGTGTATGTTTAAATTCTTGTAACTTAGGGCTATGACAAATGGTGAGAAAATTTTAAATGTGTCAACCACCTCCAAATTAATGTTTAAAATCTTCGGAGGTTTCTTAATTATTTCAATGACTCTATTCCTTCCTGAGCCATTTTAGGAATATCAACCATACTGCTAGAAAACAGATGCAGTACTTTGCAACGGTCCTTTTTGCTATTAAAACAGTATCTATTCAATATGCTACATCTTTTAAATATGGCTTTATTTTCTTAAGTATTTGGGAAAACTAACATGTTTAAGAATACTATTTAGTTACTTCTCTTCTTTAGCAAGAAGATTCAGCTAAATAAAAATCATATTCATTGGTGCTGGGTATTAGTAGGTAAAGTGGACCTGAATTCAACTCCTGTCAGTCACATAAAAAGCCAAGCATGGCTGTGAATGCTTGCAGTTCTGTTGCTGGAGAGGCAGAGACAGGCAGATCCCTGAACTCACAGGCAAACCATTTATTTACTATGTATACAATGTTCTGTCTGCATGTATGCCTGCATGCCAGAAGAGGACACCAGATCTCATTCGAAATGGTTGGGAGCCACCCTGTGGTTGTTGGGAATTGAACTCAGGACCTTTAGAGGAGCAGCCAGTGCTCTTAACTTCTGAGTCACCTCTCCAGCCCCAAGATCCAGGTCTTAATGAAAGAACATAATGCTAAAAATAAGGCAGGTCGCTTCTGAGAACAAGACCCAAAATTGACCTCTGGCTGCCAAATATATGCACACACGCACACATGGACACATGCATGTGCACCCCCCCCCCCACAAAAACCACAAATACAATTGATTTTTATTTTAAACTATCTGATAAAAATATAATAATATATAATGTATTATATATGTATGGAATCATACTGAGATGAGAGTGAGCATGAAGCTTCTCTTCAACCTAAAAGACCTATCTCATACGTCTTGTTCACTTGTCACAATGAATATTTACACACTTCTTTCACTTGTTTTTCTGTTACATATCATTTGACCCAACAGTATACATTCCTTGGAGACATACACCATGGTTCTTTAGCACTGTTAATCTAGTGGCTGTCTCATAGTAGGTGCTCAGTAAATGGTTAAATGAATGAGTGAGTGTCACTTATCCTGTGATGGTGGGATGAGCACCACTGCCATTACGTCATTAGTTGTGAGGCTTTGCTTAAATGTTAGCCATGCCAACTGCATTGGGATAGTGATGAGCTCCCATCCTGAATGTGGGTGGTGCCATCTCATGGGCTGCGGTCCTAGATTGAAGAAAAAGGGAGAAAGAGCCGAGCACTAGCATAGTTTCTCTTTGCTCCCTGCTCTTCCCACATCCGCTGTGCTTCTCTTATCTTGATGGACTCTGTTCATTCAAACCCTGAGCCAAAAGAAACCCTTCCTTCTGTTTGTTATTTTTGTTAGGTATTTATTTCATCACGACAACAGAAAAAGTAACTGATAACGTATACACAAAAACGTAGACAGCAATGAGTAGAAATCATTAAGCACAAGCCAAAACCATCCAAAATGGTTAAGACAGGCTTTGAAACCACCTAGATGGCAAAGCATGTCTGCCTCTGAAGGGAGAGACTTTGTGATACTATGAAAAGTGTATTGGTTAGTTTTCTGTTGCTCTGATAAAACGCCATAACCAAAGGCAAAATTAAAGAAGAAAAAGTTTATTTGGGCTTATAGTTCTAGAGGGTCAAGTGTCCATCACCCTGGGGGAGGTGTGGCTGCAGGTGGCAGACAGGAATACAGGAACAGGAAGCCGAACAATCACTCCTTAATAGCCAACACAGCAGAGAGCAAGCTGGAAGTAGGACGAGGCCCTGAACTCTGAAAGCCCACCTTGGCCACATACTTCCTCCAACAAAGCAGCACCATCTTCTTGCACGGCCCCACCAACTGATGACTGAGTGCTCACCATTCAAACCTATGAGGGATGTTCTCATTCAAACCACCGCAAAAGAAGGCTTTGGCACTTGATGTACATTTTCCCAACCTCAGCTGATTTTCCTATAAATGTTAGATAGATTAATAATAATCCACTACTACAAAAGAAATAAGGACAGTGATTATCAAAGTGTGGTCCTCGTGGGCAGCATCAGAATTACCTGGGGACCTGTTAAAGATGCAGATCTTTCACTCTACCTCAGGCCAATGGAACCCAGAAGAGTGAGGAAGAGATTCCACACTCAGTGGCAACAACAGGGCCTCCAGGTGATTCCCGACACATAGTCAGTATTTGTTGTAAACGGTCAACCCTTTTCTTGAAGCATCAACCTCCCAGAGTGTTCTGTGTTCTCCAGTGAATCCCAGTGTGAGGAGAGGGTGCTATCTGTCTGCTCATCAGAAATCCCAGGGGAAAATGGAAAAATATTTCCCTCTGCCAGTCTTGGCTTTTTCTTAGAACCCTGGAGATGACAAGAGAACAAAGTCTTATGACTGGATTGGGTATCTAGAACTCTGTGTGTGTGTGTGTGTGTGTGTGTGTGTGTATGTGTGTGTGTTTTACTGATGGTCTTTGGCCTTTCTAAGGGATGGGTACCACCAGGACAGGAAGATTGCTCATGGTATGTGGTGATGGCCCTGACCCCATGCATGGCATATTTTGAGATATTTGCTTCAAAAGATGCCAGGTATAAGAAAGACAGTGAGAGCCAGAGATTACATCTAGGAAAGGAAATACTGATTTTTTTTTCTTTGACTCTTTTCTTTCCCAACTCCTGTTCTCTCTCATATGTACATACATGCAATGTATATATGTGGGTTTTTTTTTTTTTGCGGGGAGGGGCAGACTCATATAAGCCTAGAGTGGCCTTGAATTTACAGGCACGTATCACTGTGCTTGCCTTGAAGCAGTAGTTTTTTTGTTTTTGTTTTTGACAATTTTCAGACTATTTCAAGTCAATGCAACACTACAGATATTGATGAACCTTTTAGCTGAGGCAATGACAGGTGCTATGAGATATCCGAGTCCCTAAACAGGATCCTGGCTTTCAAGCCATCTGACTTTGTTGAGAGCCCACGGAATCCCAAGCACGTCTCAAGCCCTGTTTCTTTTCATCTCTCTCCACGCATCTACAAATGTCTAAAAGTCAGGGTTTCTATTGCTGGGAGGAGGTTTTATTTCGGCTTATAATTCTTAGGTCATACTCCATTGCCAAGGGAACTCAGGACAGGAAATCAAATAAGCAGGAACCCAGAGGGAAGAGTTGGTGCTGAGGCCATGGAGGAGTTGCTGTTGCTCACTGGCTTACTCACAGGGCAATAGGTGAGGACATCTTTTCAACTGAGTTTATATCTTCTAAAAGGGGTCTAGCTTTTGTCTGGTTGACATTAGATCAACCAGCACAGCAAGGGAGGAAATGGGAGCTAATCAGGTAACATGTGTGTCCATGAGCACAGACGGATGACAGCCGAGGCTAGTCATGGCACCCCAGAATGGAGCATGGAATAGGAGGAATCATGTAGTTTATGCCTTTGACCTGGTGTGTGCCCTCCCCTCTCTCCCTCTCTCCCTCTCTCCCCCTCTCTCTTCCTCTCTCCCCCTCTCTCTCCCTCTCTCCCCACCTCTCTCTCCCCCCTCTCTCCCTCTCTCCCTCTCTTCCTCTCTCTCCCCCCTCCCCCTCTCTCCCTCTCTCTCCCCACCTCTCTCTCCCCCTCTCTCCCTCTCTCCCTCCTCCCTCTCCCCCTCTCTCCCTCTCCCCACTCCCCCTCTCTCCCTCTCCCTGTCTCTGAATTAAAAAGTACATGAATGGCACTGCACTCAAAAATCCCAAAGGCACCTCTAATTCCATGCATCCAAGAAATCATCAATCCCTCTTCTCTACATCTGATACTCTCACAGCCTTCCAAGCTGTCAGTTCACTAGGCACCACATAGCAAAAGCAGAAACACGGTGCCCTGCTTAGACTCCGACTAATCTACTGTCCCACTTCTCTTGGTGTAATACCCTAAATGTCTTCCCCACTCATCTGCGTCTTGTTGTTTCTACAATTCCCTCCTGCCTAGTTTCTTATCTCGCTGGTGATTTCTGCATCTACTCTGGCTGTCTGATAATCATTACCCAGGCTGTAGCCATCGGGATAGACAAGGTCGAAACAGACACCAGATTATTCTGGATGGATCTTTGTCTCCTGTGGCCAGCTGAGAAACTGACAGGTTGTGGCTGCCAGGGCCCTTTACCTTGATGGCCTTGGACACTTTTGCATAATCTGAGGGTTTACTATTCTAAATAGTTAATCCAAATAGTTTCTCAGTTTCCCAGTTAATCCCAGTTTCAGGGAGTGTAGGCAGGTCCACCATCATAATCATAACCAACTGCTCTTAGGGACACAGATTGAAAATGCCAGTGTAACTCCTAGGACATACCCAACCATTTCTTTTTTTTTTTTTTTTGGTTTTTCGAGACAGGGTGTCTCTGTGTAGCCTTGGCCATCCTGGACTCACTTTGTAGACCAGGCTGGCCTCGAACTCACAGCGATCCGCCTGCCTCTGCCTCCCGAGTGCTGGGATTAAAGGCGTGCGCCACCACGCCCGGCTTACCCAACCATTTCTAAACACCAGGTTTTAGTGATATCTGGGACTCCCCGAGTGTGCTCATCGCTTTTATCAAGAAACTAGAGAATGCTGTCGCCCACTTGAGCTGAACATACCTTGACCTGTGCCCTTCAGCATCACATATGTGGCGAGTGTGGCAGCTGCATGTTTGGACGTGGACTGGGGGAAAACATCTTTCTCTCAAAAAGTACTGTCTGTGATCTGTGGCTGTGGTTTGCTCTGGCAGCTCAAGGAAGAAGGTCCAGGTTACTTTGCATAACTGCTGGGGTAGAATTTTTTTTTTTTTTTTTAAAAAGAATGCTTTGAAATCATGCCTTCTGTCCTTGTACATACTAGAAACCAGTTGAAATAGCTGGCAAGAAGCTCCTTCAGCTCTGTGTGAGCTGTGAGGTGTGTGTGTGTGTTCGTACACATCTACGATGTGTATACACCTTTGTGCATGTGTGCTCCTGTTGAGGGAGGGGCATTCATTACTTTTCTTGTTGCTGAGACAAAAGTAACTTAAGGAAAGGAAGATCCGTTTGAGTGGCAGTTTGAAGGTATGGCCCATCTCAACACATGGTCATAGCAGTCACGTCACACACATAGCTAGGAAGCAGAAAGAGCTGGACACCATGGCTCACCTTCCTCTCTCCGCTCTTCCCCTTTTTATTCAGTCTGAGACCTGGACTCTACCAGCTGATGTTACCCACATTCAGAGTCTTCCCTTTTTAGCTAATCCTCCTTGGAAACATCCTAAAAACACCCTGAGGTGTCTCTAAACCAGTCAAATGCAAAGTGAAGACTGACTGTCACAAGTGACCCTTGTCCCTGCAAACATCACTTCGAATCATGGCATTCCGTCTCTGGCCCCATAGGCTCCTGGCCTTCTCATACTGCAACCTGTCCTTATTCTAACTCAGAACTCCACAGAGCTTTAGGTTTCGACCCTGTCCAGAAGTCCAAAGTCTCCTCTGAAGCTCAAGACAATCTCCGAAGCCTGTGCTCTTATAAAATAAAACATATACTTCCAAAGCATAATAGCACTGATTCTCAATCCAAAGGGGAGGAAGGGAGGGGCTGTGGGAGCAACGCCAGAAGCAAGCAGGGCAAACACCAAATCCTTTAGTGCCATGACCAGCACCTGGAGCTTATGACGGTCTGTCTCAGTGTTCAGTAGCTCCACACTCGCTCAGTTCTGCTGCCTGGCATACACGTAGCCTCCCCCTCATCCAACTCCACACTATACCTACAACTTTCCCTCACGAACATTATGGCCCTGATGCATTCGACATTCTGGAGTCTTTACTGCAACATGGCTTTTACCTTCACAGCTTCACTCAGTGGTCTTTAAGGGCCCCCCTCCCCCCCCCCTTTTTTTTTAGTTTTTTGAGACAGGATTTTTCTGAATAGCCTTGGCTGTCCTGGAACTCACTCTGTAGACCAGGCTGGCCTCAAATTCCCAGCGATCCATCAGCCTCTGCCTCCCGAGTGCTGGGACTAAAGGCATGTGCCACCATGCCCGGCTATCAGGGTCCCCTTACAACGGATCCAACATCCCATACTTTGGCTGACCTCAATGGCCTGCTTGAACTTTGGTGCAAACCTCTGTGACCCCATAACTCCTGCTATTTCATGCCTGTAAATGCAGCACTGTGCGGATGGTGCTGTCAAGTTCTCCAGCCAGTTCTAGATGTCGTGTAGCCTCCTTTATCACTGCTGTTAGTGGCTTCTGTGTACCTCTTTAAGGAGGATAGGTGATTTGTGGGGTACCAACCTCTTTGCGGGGGTCCTTTCACAAGGGTCAACTAAGACCTCTAGAGAACACAGATATTTGCATTATGATTCACAGCAGTAGCAAAATTACAGTTGTGAAGTAGCAACAAAAATAATTTTATGGTTGGCGGGGGGCGGGGGGCGGTAGGGCGGGGGATGTCACCACAACAAGAGGAGGAGCTGTATGAAAAGGTGGCAGCATCAGGAAGGTTGAGGACCACTGGCCTCTATTCTTCTGGTTCACAGTTTTAAACCTGTTCACTCTTTTCCTTACCAGTCTTTGTGTTTTGAACTCTCATTATAAACCTCCATAAGCAGAGGGAAGAGTAACCATACCACTGCCGCCTGAAAATCATGCCGTCTAGAAATTTCCTTCACTAAACAACTCAGTCCATCACATTTGAATTGAAACCCACTCAAGTAATCAGGACATGGGTTAACACAGCAGCCAGTTTTTGTTTGTTTGTTGCTGCTGTGGTTGACAAAATGTAACGTTATCAGCCTCTAGTTTATACTAGAAGTTTTGATTACTGATTTGGTCAAAGGGCTCTGGGAAGTCACGGTTCTGACTGTGACTTCAGTCTCAGACCAGCCAGTCTATTCTGTACTATTCGGTGTTCAGTCTCACTGAGCACCAGCCGGTTCCTGACCCCACCCCCCACCCCCCAACAGCCCATGTGGCTGGGTATGGAGCTTGCCTTACACTGTGTGTTAGGGTAGTTCCTTAAGCTGCCTTGGAAGGAGGCTGTCACCACCTTCCTATCTGCTCTCTTGGAGGGGCTCAGTGCTGTGGATACTGAACTCAGTGGCCCCATGAAGCCCTCAACATCAGAAGGGTAGACGGCATAGCACGAGCGTCTTTTCCCCATGATGCCCTTAGCAGCATAGTACCGGCACAGACAACAGTGTTCAAGAGATACATTGACGACTGGCATTGCTTTGATCTCTAAAACAAACACCAAAACACCAATAGCAACAACAAACCTTCTTTGCAGAATCCCAGGAAAGAGAGGAAACACAGATGCCATGCATGCCACTGTGCAATGCTCATGCTGCCCGTGGGCTTTCCCCAACTTTCTACTGCTCAATGGCATAATTGTTGCCGTCAGCTTTTCTGTAATGGTCCCTGCAGTAATGACCCCCGAGAAAGGTTGCCCACAAGTCATATTTCTAGAAGGATGCTCCTGGGACAATGAACTGACTCCCTGGGAGCAGGGATGAAGGGAAGGTTTTATTATTATTATTATTATTATTATTATTATTATTACAGACCCCTTTTTAAACCCTAACTTTAAACCATATTCTGAGTTAAGTTAAAATTTGTAGTGAAGGAAGGGATGCAAAGGCTGGACATTCTTGTGTTTCAGAGAAAAGGAGCTAGAGGTACAATTGAGGGAGGCATGGGGGGGTAGGGAGGGTTAGAGGTATATTTGTGGGGGGCCGAGGGGGTAGGGAGGGTTATCCTCTCAAAAACCCCAGGTCTTCAAGGATACAGCCAGTTACTAATGACTTCCCTGTGCATACCAACGGACGTTAAGTGGCTCATACTCAAAAAAGATGCCACACTATATAAAGTGAGTTTAAAAGTCTTGCCTGTATGCTTCCACCACCAACTATAACATTTAATCAAAGAGGAAAAGGTCAAGATCCCCTATATCCATAAAAGCAGGCAGCTGCTGAGGAAAGAGTTAGATACTAAAGCAGTTATCATGGTGGTCCAGGTGTTTTTCACGTTGGACTAAGACACGGGGTTATAGAATCCTAAAGAGGTGAGAAGCTGCCCTGACCTGGTGCTGCAGACCTGCAGTCCCAGTTACTTGGGTTGCTAAGGCTGAAGGATCACAAATGCAAAGGCAACCCAGGCTACCAAATGAATTCATAGACAGCCAGGACAACTTAGGGAGGCTCTGTTCCAGAAGAAGAATTAAAGGAAGGCTGTGGGAGACCCTGAATACCACCTCAGTGAAGAAATAGGCTTCACCCATGCTTGCGTTGACTCTTTCCAGCTGGCCTTGTCGGTTACTCTGTAACAGACATTAAAACCTTACAGGGAAAGCCTTTATGGTGGTTAACCACTGCATGCTGCTGTTGCCACAGACCCACTCTAGCCACTATGACTTCCCTGCCGGGGACAGAAACTTAATGAAAAACAAACAAAAACAAAACAACAACAACAACAAAAAAAAACCCCAACCAAACAAAAAAACCCAACCACCTGTCTTAGTTCAGTCTGCTGTTACAAAGTGCCATAGACTAAGCGTTTTATACACCACAGAATGTATTTTCAATGGTTCTAGACACTGAAAGTCCAAGATCAGAACACCAACACAGTTGGTTTCTGGGTTGATAGAGAGCTGACCTCACATTGTATTGTCATTTGGCAGGAAGAGAGGGGCCTTCTGAATAGTGCTTTTTTGAGATTTATTTTTACTGTTACTTATATATATATGTGTTTGTCTGCTGTGGGTATGTGCACATGGTTGCAGTGCCCACAGATACTCCTGGAGCTAGAACCACAGCTGTTGTGAGTTCCCTGATGTAGGTGCTGGGAATTGAACTTGAGTCCTTTGGAAGAGCAGTATGTACTCTTAACCACTAGGAACAAAAACATCCTGAGAAGAAGCTATGTCTAGGTGTGAGCAAAAGATCTCTGGGAAGGAGTTTCTGTGCCTGCAGAGACTGATGGACCAATTGGGATTTCAGTACTGTGGAGAGATTGGAATTCTGTAGGTTCAGGGACCGATCACTTTATCTTGGGCTAGTTTTAGCTTTGATTTCTTGCCCCACTCCGTATCTGAACTAACACCTCGCTGTAGTAAGTAAAAACCTCTTAGAAGCTATAAACTCAGTGGAGCACTGGCTTCTACCAGCTCAGGAGCCAAGAGTGTCATCAGATAACATTTTAGGACGATAGAAAAGCTTTCCTTGTCTCAGTGTATTCACCTCTCTGGTGTACTCACCAATGTGTGTTTATTCTTGCCTTGATTTATGACTTTCTTTGTCCTGTGAAACAATAAAAACTCCGTGAAACTGCTTCCATGTTGGAATACAGGATTTGGGATAACCTAAATTTGTGTTCCTAGGCCATGGTCACCGGAATATGGCTCTGAATAAACTATCTCTTGCTGTTTTTACATTGACACCACTGAGCCAGCTCTTCAGCCTCCTGAGAACTCTCTTGACTTGGGTGGGTGGGACACACACACACACACACACACACACACACACACACACACACACACACGATACAGGCTTTCAGTTTGTTCTATGGGAGAAACCATCCCACGAAAAACCGTAGTATATACAGAGATACAAATAATACCTATAATCAAAACAATGGTTTTATGAAATAGCACTTCCACAGTATTTTCTGGAATGTTCCCTCCTACCTCCAACTTCAAATACATCATGGACACGATCCATTGGATTGATACTGTTTCCATTCTAGACCTCTGTCTGCAGTGTAGAGAGCCTAAGACTGATCTAGTGTCACGTCTCATGTTGTCTGTGGGTTGTTTCTCATATCCAGGACTCCACACTTAAATGCCTTCCAGGAAATGGGGGGTTATGATCATGTGAAGGCTTACCCCATAAAGTTCTGTCAGGAAGGCAGGATGAGTCCATGGAAAGTAGACACCTGTTGGAATTTGGACTATGGCTCATAAAAGCCACTTCATCATGCAGAGTTCATAAGCTTCAGCAATGAATCATAGCATTTAAATTGAGTGTATCTTTATTTTTCATATAATGTTTACCCAAACATTTGTACTATTATTTTTAGCGAGACCCTAAATATTATAGACAAAACAAACAAACACACAAACAAACAAACTCCCTAGTTAAAAACTTGTCTAGGGAGTATGGTGGTGCACACCTTTAATCCCAGCACTTGGGAGACAAAGGCAGGCAGAGATCTTTGTGAGTTTGAGGCCAGCCTGGTCTATGTAGCAAGTCTAGGACAGCCAGAGATACACAGAGAAAACCCTGTCTTTAAAACAAACAAACAAAAGTCTAGGACAATTTGTGTGCTTTTTTTTTTTTTTTTTTCCTCCATCTGGACTTCATTGATGTATCAAGTCTTCCCATCTTAACTGGCCACATAAGCACAAAATGAAAAGAGCTCAATTAAAGAACCCTGTGATTGTTCAGACAGTCTAAGCAAGCTGCTTAGAACACACATCCTACTGGCTGAGGGGCTTATCTGTCCCTGTAAAGTACAGCAGTGATTATGGCTATTTTTCAAATAGAAAACCTCTCCAAAGTCATTACATCTTTTAACAAGTCTTTGTAAGATTGTGTAAAGCAGAGTGTGTGGCTTTTGACTGGGAATCTCTTCAGAGTTGCAGTGTTCTTTGTCCCACAGTAATTGGGCCCATCTTGTTATTTCTGGAACTTCTCTCTGATTTCATTCATTTGTCTTAAGGGGAGGATCTACCTCCATGGCTTTAAGAGGGAGCCTAGGACCGAGTTAGCTTTTCTTGTCGTTTGTAACAGGATATGGGGCAGAAACAACTTAAAGAGGGTTTATCTTGGCTCAAGGTTCAGGAAACAAAGTCCGGCACGGAGGGGAAGTCGTAGTGGCTGGAATTGGTCTGTGACAAAGGAAGCTTGAAGTGGCAGTTGTCTCGTGTGGCCCACCCAGGAATCGGAGAAAGTGAGACACAAACTGGGGGCCTGTGCCAAAGCTTCTAGCTCCTTCCAAAACAGTGCATTCAGCTGCAGGCCAGGTGTTAAAGCACACAACCCTGTAGGGGACATTATGGATCTAACCTGCAATCGCCATACTCATTGGCCGCTGTGCTATTGAGAGTGTGCTGTGGTCTAGGATCGGGTCATACCCATGTTGTCTAAACTGTGCTTTCCACAAGACTCATTGCACTTTGAAACGGCTCTGATTTCATTTTTAAAGGCTCTTTCTGTCTCTTACTTCCTCTCCTGTCATCCTTTGTGTGTTTGTGTGTGTGTGTGTGTGCACTTGTGCAGGTGCCCATCAAGGCCAGAAAAGGGCATCAGGTTATCTAGAGCTGGGGTTACAGATACTTAGAACTACCTGGTGTGCTAGGAATTGAACTCTGGTCCTTTGGAAGAGTAACAAGTGCTTGTAACTGCTGTGCCATCTCTCTAGCGTCTGAAATTACTTTTTCTTAAAGAGGGAGAGGGTGGGAATGACCTCCAGGGGTTTTAGAGAGAGGACCTCGGGGTCTTTGCTCAAATCCTTTGCATTTCACTTCGTTGAAAGGCCAATAGCAAGTGCGTTTTCCAAAGTGCTGCCTTTTAAAGCTGAGGAGGGCATTGTTTCCTTCTTATTTTCTATGAAATATTTATAATGTGTTTGCTGCTTTATCTGATCCAAAGCAAGATTTCATAAATGCTTTTTATTTCACTTAATTGTAGTGGTAAAATATGATGGATATTTTGATGACAGTTTCATTTTCAGTTTTTATGTCCTTAGAACTCTAGACGACAAATCTCTTCCCATGGAGAAATTGCACAGAGAAGTTCCCCCAAATTTCCTGTCGCCTATCAGCAAAACTTCAATAAAGCAAGGAAAATGAATGATAAAAAAAAATTAACTTTATTTTAAGAGGTGATGTAAACAGACTTTTTTTTTTTTGGCCTGAGAATTCATCTTTGAAAAGAAACAAAGTCATGGCTTTGATGAGCTATTTTAGAATGATGCTTATTTATTGTTTTCCCTAAGATGCATGGTTTAGATAGAGGTGGGTGAGGTGAATGAGAAGAGAATCAAATGACAACTCTGCCTCTGCTGCCAAGAGAAATGGAGTTTTGTATATGTTTGTTTATAGAAAGCAAAACAAAAGTGTAGCTTGTAAGGAAACTTCCAGTTGGGCTTCATAATTGTGTCAAGCAACGTCTCAGAAACTGTCTCCTACACGGTCGTTGGTGAGGTAAGCATGAGGCAGCGTTTCCTTTTGTGCAAGCTTTATGAAGAGGCATTTCCACACATCAGAACCTTTAGAAGGAGCCTGGAACTTAGAGTTGTTCCCTCCGCTTCAGAGTTGATGGCCGCTCCTCCACACATGGCCTCTGCACTTGTTTCTGCATTGGCCCGCACCCTTCACTGTAATGTCGCCTTGCTCTCACCTGCTCACTCTTGTGTCTCTAGTGCTCATGTTGTGGTGACACCCCTCCCCAACCAAAAAACCATTTTGTTGCTACTTCATAACCGTAATGTTGCTACTGTTGTGAGCCATAATGTAAGTATCTTATATACAGGATATCTAATATGTGACTCTCCCCAAAGGGATCATGACCCACAGGTTGAGAACCTTTAGACTAGCCTGAGGCTGGCCTGCAATTCATGCTTGCTGGGTCTACTTGTGTATAAGCAGTAAGTTACTTTACTTTGTTAATCTTCTTAGTTTACCCCACCTTTTGAAAATGTGAACCATCTGGCTTCTAGTCTGATCATTGGCCTTGTGTGCTGCCAAATTTTAGGTTCTTTTTTTCCCCCATTTCTTAATTTTTTGGGGGTGGTGGTGGTGGGAGGGTTGCTGCATTTGAAATACCTTCATGACTTCACATGTCTCTTTTGGAGACTCATCTACTCTTTTTTTTGTTTGTTTGTTTCTTTGTTTTTCGAGACAGGGTTTCTCTGTGTAGCCTTTGCTTTCCTGGACTCCCTTTGTAGACCAGGCTGGCTTCGAACTCTCAGCTAATCTGCCTGCCTCTGCCTCTGCCTCTGCCTCCTGAGTGCTGGGATTAAAGGCCTGGCCAACACATCTACTCTTGAGACCCTCACTTTTGTCACAGCGAGGAATCGCTTTGTGCACGGAAATCTTTTGAAAACCTCAGCCTGCCTCCTCCCCCAAAGCTCCGAGTTTTCAGTTACTTACTGTCTTTGCCTGTTTAGAACCCTGAGCCATCTCTCTTCCTGGTCACCCCAGGCTTGCATAGCTACTGGCTTTAAGAAGACGGTCTCTGCCTGTGCCTTTTTCCTGTACTGACCCCTCTTAACTGCTCTGCTTCAGCAGCTCCCAAGCAGCTTCAATCTCTTCATTTTTCTTTGTTCGCTTTTAATCTTGCCGCTGGCCTTTTGAGTTTTATTCCCCCCCCCCTCCCCCAACCCTTACGTGTTTTTGGTTTGTTTCATTGAATTCACCCACAAAAGGCTGGTCCTACAGGGCTGTTGGCCGTCCTTTGTCACTGTTGTCATCATTGTGGGTATAGTATTGTAGAGCAACAGCAGCTGTACAGCACAGACAACACGTAAGACATGGAATCACAGGTCTTTAGTGTTTTACAGCTGCATGCTTTGATTGTGGGGGATGGGGACGGATGGAAGGAGATAGGTAGGACATGGCTGGCATGTTGGGGCCCACCATGGACGCATTAGCTGTGTCATGTTCAGGCTTTTCCTCTGAGGACAGGGATGCAACAAGAAGAGTTTTGAGGCCAAATGACGAGCTCATATTTTCAACTGGTCTTGTGAGCACTATAGGAAAGTGAGTTTGAAAGGAGATAAGTCAGGGGCAGTGAAGCTGAGAGCAGATTTGAGACCTCAGTAAAGGTAGTGTGCACAGGGAGCAGATTTGAGACTTGGAGGTGTTGACCCCCGAAGGTACGAATGCTGGCAGAACCTTAGGAGCAAATGAAAGAGATTCTTTGGTTTTTAGCTGAATGTTTAGGAGAGTGGAAAGAGATGCTCCACTGGGAAAGGTGTGTGGAGAAGACGTAGCATGGCATGGGGAGGAATTTGTGATGGAGATTCACTTGACAGACCTGTGGGAGGTCTAGGCTGGGTGCAGCTATAGCAAGAGTGGTCCAGGAGGGAAACAGTGGCTGCGGTAAGGTTGAGGTCACAATCCAAGCCATGGAAGCAGATGCCACTGAAACACCTGCAGGAGCTCCGGGTGGAGTCTTGGAGGAGTCGGGACGTGAGGAGAGATATCATGGCGGAGCCAGGGTAGTTGGAATGGTTGTGAATTGTTAAAGGCTTGAGGTTAATAAAACTTCTCTGACCAGGTGTGTGTAACAGAGCATACTGTCCTCTGATCTTAATTTGCAATTTAATTACCTTGTACATTGGCTCCGGCTCTCTTTTTATTACTGAACTGCCTTCTATCTTCTTCTCTGTTTGAGGAAATGGCATCTAATTTTTGAGATATGGTGCATATTCAGTTGTCTTAGGAGGCATCTGGTATGCTTCCCCAAAAGCAATTTCTCAAGCCCACTTTCTCTTTGGCATTCTTCTTCTTGTGACGCCTGGAGCTTTCCCCCGAGGCTGGCTTGTCACTGCCTGGAAGCTTATCTCTCCGAGCAGACTCAAGTCCAGAGGGCAGGGACTGCACCTCCCCCCTCCCTCCCCCCCCCCCCCCCCCCCGCCCTGTGTTCCCACCCAACTTAACAGCCTCTGTGCCTTCTACACCCTAGATGCTGCTACTGTGTCTCATTGATTATTTTGAGCTTCCTCTAGAAGAACAAAGGGGAAAAGGGAACGTAAACTTCTGTAGGATTTGAATCAGTCAATATGCCTTGAACTAAGTTGAAAATTCTCCCTTCAAAAATGTTTGTAGCCAATTGTTCTATTTCTTAAAAAAAAAGAAAAGAAAAGAAAAGGAAAGGAAAGAAATTGAAATACTAAGAAGGTCCCCAAAGGCCAATGGAAACTTCTTGTGACTTGCATTTATTGTAGCTTTTGACGCAAAGGATGAAGATGTCTTTTGACAACTCCTTTCTACCTGCTTGCAAAAGGACTTTCTCTCTTGGTGTGGTAGAGCAAGCCTCCCGTGCCTTTGCTTACATTTTGCCCAAGTTGAATTTGAATGCAGTGAGCTCTGGGGTCTGAGAAGTGCAACTCCGACTCCTCCAGCCCTTGTGCGCTGACGCTGGGATGACCTCTGGTCAAGTGGCTTGACCTCATTCCTGCCTCTTTTCTTTTTCCCTTCAGTAGAATGAACATCTAAATGCTGGCTCTTGACCGAGATCAAAGGCGTGATGTATTTGAGAAGCCAAACAGAGTGGTGACCTTTGAGGCCCTTAGAACAAATATATCACAAGCACTAGAGAATGAATTTTATAGGGATTACAGAAAGAGGTCATACTCAGGACATCGTTTTTATAGCAAGGGTGGGTGAGCAGACCTGAAGGTCCTCTAAGGAAGACTTTCTGTCCTAGCCCCTGGGCCCAAGGTTGGGAAGGAAGCATTTTACTGGAAGACTGCTGAGACTTTCTGAGTCGAAACATACGCTTAATATGGGTGCCGGAAAAGAAAGTAAAACTCGTGTTTACTTGTTAAAGAAAAGGAATGCTGGTAGGCAGCAGATAATTGGCTGGCTAGAGTTCAGAGTAGCACGTGTTGCTCCAGGTATTGTGTGTGAGTGTAATTTACAGAGAGTCCAGCACCAAGCCACAACACACACACACACACACACTGGCCACTGTGCGACTCTGGCTTAAGTATCCATTGAGTTTCCAGCACTGTTGTTGTGCTGGTGGCCACCTCATAGCTAACCACAGGCCACCACTCTCAGGGCCTTACGGAACTTCCAGCAGTGCCATCAAGCCCCTACTCCCCTACCTGACAGCTGATGGGCGTCATGGTGAACACCATTTGAGAGCCTGCTCCTGAAGTGTGTTCTCCTCAGACAGGATTCTCCAGAGGGAAGCCTGCTGTATTTTCTGCTCACACATTCCCTGCTCGGTGAGAGGTCTAGTTACATGAGATTCCCTTTGTGACAGCATGGCCCTGAATGTTTGAGGGAATAAAGCAAGCATCTTTGAAAGACAAATCTTGTGTGGGTATCCTAACTGTCAGGTGCCCCACAGCCCAGTAGCTGTGCTTCCTGCATTCAGGGTTTAACACATTGGAATAGGGATCTTTGGGTCTGTAATCTTAGCATTGGCTCTGTCAATATGACACTAAAATCTGAACTGAGTACAGTGGTATCACCATGCTCATCGTAGGGCTGTTTCTTGGTCCAACTGTAGAGTATAGCTTGGTCTGACTACAGGCTTTATCACAGATTTACTTAACACAGTCAAGACACAGCTGATGGAATGGGAGCTGTGGAAGTAGAGAGCAGAAGGCAGTAGTGGTGTGAATATCCCTCATCTGTTCACATGGGGAGTGGGACATAATGGTTAAAAGCTGCTGGAATCCCATACTGTGGTGCCCACATCCCTGCTGGCAGCACTGGAGACTTCCAAGTGCTCTGACTCTCCATCCACACGTGCTATGATGAGCTTCGCTCACCTTAGTCATCTAATAGGTCTATCAAAGAGGTACCTTGTGACTTTGAATTGCTTTTTTAAAAAGTAGTTAACATGTTTACCATCGTTAACTGCTTTCATGTTGTCCGTATGTAAGTCAGTTTTACACTGGAGAGAAGTAGAAACAGAGAGATTTGTACTTAGAACTACAAAGTCATTGAGAAAAAGAATTAAAATAACAGCATATTAAACTTTGGGAGAAGGCCAGGGCAATGAGAGGGAGACTCTGCGTGTGAATTGAGCTCCTCGTGGTTAGAAGTATCCACCAAGAAGTTTGAATAATCACCAAAGCACAAAGCATAAAATGTAAGAACAGACATCTTTGTTGTTGTTGTTTTGTTTCTTTTTTGTTTGTTTGTTTGGTTTTTTTTGAGACAGGGTTTCTCTGTGTAGCCTTGGCTGTCCTGGACTCACTTTGTAGACCAGGCTGGCCTTGAACTCACAGCGATCGGCCTGCCTCTGCCTCCCGAGTGCTGGGATTAAAGGCGTGTGCCACCAGGCCTGGCTAAAGAACAGGCGTTTTAGAAGAATGGAATTAACAAGGATAGGAGAAGTAAAAGTTGGTTCCTATGAGGTCTTTTAGGTCACTGGCCATGGATTTCCACCATGGAGATAAAGCATGGGTGTATTGGTCAGTACAGCATAAAGATACAAATGACACAGGGTTGATAATACAAGTAGAGGATAGAAACTGAATGTTAAGAAATAAACAGAGGGTCAGCCGGTGGTGGTGCATGCCTTTAATCCCAGCACATGGGAGGCAGAGGCTGGTGGATTGCTGTGAGTTCGAGGCCAGCCTGGTCTACAAAGTGAGTCCATGACAGCCAAGGCTACACAGAGAAGCCCTGTCTCAAAAAACCAAACCAAAACCAAAACAAAACAAAACAAAAACCAAAAAAGAACAACTGCCCCCCCCCAAAAAAAAAAAAAAAAAAGAAAGAAAGAAACAGTGATCTGGGTGTCATGGCACCTACAATCCCAGCACGTGGAAGGCAGAGGCAGTCAGATCTCTGTAAGTTTGAAGCTAGCCTACAGGCCTGGACGGCCAAGGCTACAGAGAGAAACCCTGTCTCAGAGAACAAAAGAAAAAAGAAAAGAAAAGAAATAGTGGAGAAAAGAAATGAAAAAATACTGGGGAAAACTAGTTTGTGATTAAAGAGGGGAAGGAAGAAAGGGAAGGAGCGAGGGAAAGAGGGGCTACAATGACAGTGATGTTTGCCTAAGCTTGCTCGGTGTCTGTTACAGTCTAGGTGCTTGCTAAGTAATAACAACGCATTGACTTCCTTCTTATTCAGAGAAACTCTTGAGGTCAAGGCTGTCATCACTGTTTTACTAACAAGGACACCAAGGGCCCTCTGGTTATTAAATTTTATCCCAGATGATAACGTCAGGTTTCCAAGCCAGGTGGCCCAGCTAGAGAATCATTTCTGTAAGGTAGGCTAATGACCGCTGTGACACTTCAAAGTCCATATGGTGGCTGTTTCTCCATCCTACGATGGTAGAAGCACATAACCTTTCTTCAGTCAGAAACCGACTGGATATGTAAATGCCCATCCTCGCAGTTCCTGGCACCTTCTTCTTTTCTAGCTGGGGAAGCCAAGGAAATGAAAAGAAGTACCCTCAGGTGGCAGAAAGGCAAGAAGCACGCTCCTTCTGTGTCTTCATAAAGCACTATGCTCAGGGCTGGAGAGATGGCTCAGAGGTTAAGAGTACTGACTGTTCTTCCAAACGTCCTGAGTTCAATTCCCAGCAACCACATGGTGACTCACAACCATCTATAATGTGATCTGATGCTGTCTTGTGGCCTGTAGGTGTATATTCAGGCAGAGCACTGTATACATAGTAATAAAATTCTTTTTTTTTAAAAAAAATCACTATGCTCTTTTTCATGACGATTCCATTTTCAGGTTTCACTCACCTCTCAAAGATGCCAGATGGCAATTATACATGAAGACGCACACTCACACATGCACACACGCGCGCACACACACACACACGTGCGCACACACACACACACACATGCACCCCACTCCACATGTGGCTGTAGGGGTTGCAACATGTACATGTCAAGGAGAAACAAACATTTAAGGTATAGCATAGACTCAAAGTGCAGAAGTAAAACCATGCAGACACAAGAAAAACCATCCAAATAGAATGCACAGTAAGAACAAAGCCCCGAGAGACCCCTCACCGCTCCTTTCTTCCCCCGTCTTGGGACACACTGATTCTCTACAGGGGCTTACGTGACTCACATAATCTTTGTGCCTCAGCAGTACTATAGTACTAGTTTGAGCTCTAGAACTGAAGGAGGAAAAAAAAAAAAAGATAAATTGCCCTAAAATATTGTCCAACAAAAGCCATTTTGCTGAACATAGCCTTTAATCCAGTAATTAATTTTGTTGTTGTTGTTTTGTTTGGGACAGGGTCCCCCTTTGTAACTCAAGCTTGCCTCATAATTAAGAAAGTGAGATCCTCCTGCCTCAGCCTTACAAGTGCTGGGATTATGGGATGTCCCACCATGCCTAGTCAGCGATTTCTGTTTTCACAGAAACAAAGTTACTAAAGAAAAAAAATACACCTAGAACAATGTTAATAATGATGATGAAAGGTTAAAAATAATTTCAGTACCTGACATTTAGAGAAATGATTAAACATATTAGCCCTAAGGATGGAATATTATTTGAAGATAAAGTACTATTTCAAATAAGTGGAAAAATACGTTACAGAAAATTGCAATTTGCTTACCATTTATTGTGCATTTGATTGCATATGAATATTGAGTGAAGAATATGAGAACATTATTTTTGCTTTTGTTTTCTTGGTTTTGTTTGAGACAAAGTGTCACTCTGTAGCCCAGGCTGGCCTCAAATTTGCTTTATAATCCAGGCTGGATTTTGATTTAGAACAATATCCCTGCCTCAGCATCCTGAGCAGTAAGATTATAGGAATGAGCTCCTGTGCCCAGCTGAAAGCAAGTCATTTAAAAAATAATAATATTATAGGCTGTAGAGAATAATGCAGGACAAGAAGATATGGGGTGAGCCTGATACCAACAGCCAGGAACTGGAATATAGATGACTCTGTTTTTAGTGTAAGCGAAGACAATGTGGTCGGAGAATTGTCCTTCAAGGCTTACTGGAAGTAATACTGATTGGAAAAAAAAAAAAAAAAAAGGTGCCATGTCAGCAGATGAGTTTTATTTTTGGATTAAAAACTCCTTTAAAGAATGTCTTAGGTCTATGATCACAGCCCATATCCTATTACAGAATTACAACAAACAAAAAAACAAGATCTCTGTGGAAGTCTGAATTCTATGCAGATATTGTACTTTGATATTGTATACAGTTGAAGTCCAGAAAATCACATAGGAACCATCACAGGGGAGCCTGGACTGTGGTGAGAAATAAGACCAGGCCATGTTAGCATGGGGACAATAGACTCCTTAGGGTCCATTAGGCCCTTAAAATAGGAGGAGAGGTCTTTATATGAGTGCAGGGCACAAATGCACATCAAGCAGCACAGAAGCAGGAAAGGATGAAGGGATTTCACGACTGTTTTGGACTTAAATTTTGAGTATGACAGTCTTATATAGCTCCCCTTTTACAAGAACAGAGCTTCCTGAGATGGAGCCAGAGTGGATACTGGTTTCCTTGAAATCTCATTTGAAAACTTCTCCACTTTGCTGGTCCTTCAATCATTAACAAGTAAGTAGATATGACCTCCATAGTCACTGTTGCTAAGGAAAATCACCTTTAGCATATGCCTATGATCCTTTTCAAAATATGTAATAATTTGGTTTCAAGGGTCACACATCTTGGTTGAGGTCTGGTTTAGAGCCTTGGGGGCTGATGTAGAATTCTTTGTGTCTAAAAGGTGTCACATCTCATTTTAAGTTCAGCTTGTGAGTATATATGGCACCAATATGACTTGCTATCACTGCTGTCTAGATAGCTGTTTGTTTTATGGGAAAGAAGTAGAGTTGGTATTGCAATAGTCCACTGCCATGTCTAAGGTTACTCAGTCCCTTTGTCTGCTCAGCAGAGAACACCATCTAAAGAGAGAGGATGCTGCCCACACGAGTGATCACTAAGAGAGTCAAAGAACCATGGATAGAGGCTGGAGAGATGGCTCAGGGGTTAAGAATGCATACTGCTCTTCCAGAGGACCCAAGTTTGATTCCCAGCACCCACACTGGGTGGCATACAATCTTCTGTAACTACAGCTCCAAGGGATCAGACACCTTTGGCCTCTTTGGGGGATGGACACACACACACACACACACACACACACACACACAGAGTGAGAGAGAGACAGAGACAGAGAGACAGAGACAGAGACACAGAAAGAGACATAGAGAGACAGAGAGAGGCAGAGAGAGAGACAGAGACAGAGAGACCCAGACCCAGAGACAGAGACAGAGAGGAGAGAGAGACAGAGACAGAGACAAAGACAGAGAGACAGAGACAGAGAAAGGCAGAGAGAGGCAGAGAGAGACAGAGAGAGAGACAGAGAGACCCAGACCCAGAGACAGAGACAGAGAGGAGAGAGAGGAGAGGGAGGGAGGGATAGGAAGAGGAGAGGTAGAGGAAGAGGGAGAATAAACCTTTAAAAAATAAACACATGAAATGGGAAGCACCTCTAGGTACTGTTCATGTGCAAAGTTTTCTGGAAGATGCCGAGGGCAAGAGATGGCATTTAGAGGGAAGGGCTGGGGTGAGACAGCAATTGCAAAAACAAATACGTGGTCCTTGACCTCAAGAAATTCACAGCAGATAGTAGATCTGGGGAAAGTACACATAATTAAAGAAGGTGGTGCAATTTAAGGCAAAGTGGCAAGAACGACGGGATGTGGCTACATGGATTTAAGCCTTTGTGGGGGGGGGTGGTTTTTCTATTCAGATGTGAAGACTGGGCTGGTATACAGAGCAACTCCATGTAGAAGTTATTGAGTCACACATTTAAAAGTGATAAGGTGCTAGAATTTATGCCCTTTGCTTTTGAAAGTAGCAAAAGGAAAAATACATTATAAAACACAAATTGCAATCCTTTTGTGGTGTGGGCAGGCCAGGGTGGGGGAAGCATGGAGACAACTTGCAGCCTCTTCCTGCTGTCCATCCATCATGGATTGTGGCCTTCTGCCACTAGCACCCTTCCTGAGCCCCAGTGAGCTAGTAGTCCCAGGCAGGAGCAACTCCTTCCTAGCAGTGAAGTGGGGTAGATACATTAAACGCATTTTCAGTCTACTACAGTCTCAGCTTAAATTGAGTTTAACACATTCTCTGAGTTAAGGGGCATCTCTGCTCATGCAGTTCTTGACGTGTTTGGCCTCCAGAGGAGACTCATTCTCTTACCATTTCTAGTTGATGCTCTCCTGGCATCCGCAGATTAGCCATGAAACATCTTCAAGTTCTCACCCACCTCTCTCTAAAACAGGACTGTGGCCACCTACAGTTTATGAAAAGAGAACCAGAGGAAGAGCTGCTGGAGCCAAGCCTGGTAGCTAAACCAGGACTAGGGAGCAATGCAAACAAAAACAAAAATATTCCCATGTCTAAGACCATAGGAAGACTTGGGGGTTGTTCTGGGCCAAGCTCTCTTGCAGAACTTAGAGTTAAGTAGCATCTGGCGAGAGAGTCCTGCCAAGGATATTGGAGCAGAAAGGTCTGTCTGTTCCTTAGGTGAAGCTGAGGGATTCTGCACCGAATAGATTGGAAGTTTGATGACCGGGGCATAGTGGGTGGGCATGTCTTCTAAAGCTCACTGTCCTGAGTCAGTGGCAGTGATGCAGAAAAGTGAGCCTTGGTACTTTGCACTTGCAAAGAAATTTGGTCCCTTTCCTCCCATAATAAAAGAGAAGTTTATATAATTTAGACAAGAGCCACAATGTACTCGTCAATGCCCATGGAGTTGCGTGATTGAATTGGTGAGCACTTGTTCTTAGAAACCGTAAGAAGCAGACCCCAGGGTTGCTTGTGGGACGTGAGAAGCAGGCTGTGAAGGGAGTGCGCTACCTACTGTCCAGGTGCTTGCATGTCACATGCTGCTGCAGCGGCAGGGTGCTCTATTCTGGCTTGTCACTGCACAGCTACCCCAGGCATGCACAGGGTGCTCATCCAGTCTTTCTCCAGCATTTGGCCTGTTCCAGAAGCCCGCGAGCTCACCTGCCACTGCACTCCAAACTTCACAACTTTGCATGTTTTCTTTTTCTCTATTTTCTTTTTCTTTCTTGCCTCTGTGTGGGTCTTCCCCAATGCCCACCCTTGATTAATACAACTAAAGTTTTGCTATTTTTGTTTTATGTTCTTTTCATTAGTCTTTTTTTTTTATTGAAAAATAAAATAATTCATATTACATCTCATTTTCTATCCCATCCCATACATCCTCCCATTCCTCCCTCCCTCCCACTTTCACCCCAATCCCCCTTCCCTATGACTGTGACCAAGGGGGACCTCCTCCCCCTGAATATGGTGCTAGGGTATCAAGTCCCTTCTTGGTAGTCCGCTATCCTTCCTCCGAGTGCCATTGGGCCTCCCCATCAAAGGGACATGGCCAAATATGGGGCACCAGAGATCCTGTGAAAGTCAGTCCCCAGTCTCCACTTAACTGTGGAGAATGTTCTGTCCCTTGGTTAGATCTGGGTAGGGGTTTTTTCACTAGTCTTTGGAATTGTTTTTCTCATCTCAATTTATTTCTGCACTGATCTCTTTTTATTTCGTCCCTTTGCCGTTCTAGTTCCTTGAATGCATTGCTAGGTTGCCGATTTGAAATCTGCATAGAGAAATGTATATTAGCTTTATTTATCTACTGCAGTGCCAAGGATTAAACCCAAGGCCCTGGCGTAGTCACCGAGCTTTATACCCAAGCCAAACTTTCTAACTCCTTGAAGTAGGTACCTACTGCTCTGAGCGTTCCTCTTTGTATTGTTTTTTCTGTATCCTCTATTTTTGATATTTTGTAGTTCCACATTCACTCTGTGGGCACTCATTCATCTAACTGCTTGCTGTGTGATGAGTGCAAAGAATTTGAGCTAAGCACAATGCTTCCTGAAGAATATTTTCAAGTGTGGTCTCCCTTGTGCCCTGTTAAATCCTTTAGGACCATTAGTTAGGGTTGGGGAGGAACAACTGAATGAAAGTTTTCTCAACTAAGTGAAAGAAACTGTGGATGCCTGCTCTGGGTCTGCACAAGAATGTGCCCCCCCCCCCCCCGGAGGCACAGATGGAACAGAGAGGCTCAAGGGGTCCTACTCCCCACTCTGGAACTATTTGCAATGAGCCAGGGAGTCATTGATTTCAGCTGAGTACCTACTAGTACTCTCTTCAGGCTCAGGTGCATACTTCCAACCCAGTGGCCCTGCCCCCAGGGTGGTCCTGGTTTAACTAAATGCATCACAACAGCACCCAGAAGTCAAAAGTCTGAGAATAGGACTATAAGGATGGAGAAGCGGGTGGATAATAAAGGGCCAGCAGAAAGAGCGATCAGAATCTAGTGTGTGTGTGCGTGTGTGCGTGCGTGTGTGTGTGCGTGCGTGTGTGTGTGCGTGTGTGTGTGTGTGTGTGTGTGTGTATGCAAGGTTGTCAAAGAATAAAATTTAGTTATTGGTCAAAAAGTAAATTTAATGTTATAAAGAGTTTTGGGTGACTGTTCAGGCAGCAAGGTATCTCTGTCATTTTTTTCACTTCGGAAGCTGCTCACCTGCACTTCCAGTTTACTCATGTAATTAAGTTTTATTCCTTTTCAAGGCTGATGGGGTTAAAGAGCAGATAGTTTAGTCTTACAGTTAAGCTTAGTTGTTTAGGGGTTAAGATGTTTTTAGGTCTAGATAGATGTTTTAAGTTGATAGAGATGAGATATGATAGATATTGATTTACATTCGGAATTTTAGACTCACCAAGATAGGAAAGATGTTTTCTTCAAGGTTGCCAAATACAAATAGCCAAATCACTACGAATGTAGCGTTTATATAATTCCTGATTGTTTCATGGGTCTTCTTGCTATCTGTAGTTTATTTTATTTATGTGTAATAATATAAATGTATATGTGAAAATATATAATAAAAATAAATAAAAAGAATAAATTTAGTTAACAACAAAGTTTTCTTTCATTTTCCTCTTGGACTCAAATGCCTACATTGTCAGGGATAATTTTTGACTAGTTGTCCTGGCTAGTTAAATGTCAACTTGACACAAGGTAGAGTCATCTGAAAGGAGGGACCCTCAATTGAGAAAATGCTTCTCCATAAGATGTGGCTACAGGCGAGCCTTCAGGCCATTTTCTTAATTAATGATTGATAAGGGGAGGAGAACAGTCCATTGTGGATATTGCCACTCCTGGGCTGGTGGTCCTGGGTTCTATAAGAAAGCAGACTGAGCAAGCCAAGGAAAGTAAGCCAGTAAGCAGCACCCCTCCATGGCCTCTGCATCAACTCCTGCCTCCAGGTACCTGTCCTGCTTGAGTTCCTGCCTTGACGGCCTTCAGTGATGAAGAGTGATGGAGGTATAAGCCAAATCAACCATTCCTCTCCAAGTTGCTCTTGGTCATGGTATTTCAGTGCAGCAGCAGTAACTCTAGCTAGGCTACTAGTATTTGTTAGGGGGCTATGAATTCCGTCGTGCTGCTCATGAGCTTGAAACGTGGCTTCACATTCCGACTCTGCAACTCTCAATAGGGCCCCAGTCAGTCAGCTGCTTAGGTCAGTTCCTTAAGGCATTCAGCTGCAAAATGGGACGGCTGTGTTCTGACTTCGCTTAATTTCTGTGCAATAAGCTTTCAAATATTTGCTAATGTTTATTGGACTACTTGATTGATCAAAGGACAGAGTGCACAGAGAGGAGCCGATGAGGTCACTGCCATTAAGGAGGAGCTCACGGTACCAGCTGGGAAGATTTGCTCATGAGATATAACAGTTCCGTGAGTGCGCAGGAGATGAGTTTCAACTGGTGTCACGGAGGGCCTGGCCATGCATGGAGAGGCCACGGAGATGTGGGAGCTGCAAGGAATTAGTAAAAGTGAAGAAACCATAGAAAAAGGAAGACCTAGATGGGGAAGGAAGGACAAGAACAAAGGCTCAAAGCTAGGCGCGGTGTGTCTGTTTAGTTAAGTAAGGGGCTGAAACAAAATGCTGGTAGCCTTTGAGGACGGACTGCGTGTTTAGATGTGTGTTTCCCTGTATTGTCAGTCTCCGTTGACGTAGTAACCTATACTTGTTCCTGTGGCTTCAAATGGCCTTGAGGCTCATAGGTATAAGCATGTCTATGAAAGAGAAACAGGACTGATAAAGGAGGAAGGACACGCCTGCCTATAAAACCACGGTCTGATGGGAAGAGCCACTCTGCAGAGCATTTGGTGAGGGTAAAGGAGTAGGCAGCCCATCTGCTCAATCGTTGTGGGAGTCTTCTGCCAGCCAGCCAGATGGTGGCAAGGGCTGATACCTCGTCGCTACACACTGAAAAACTGGAAAAGGCGATAGGAATACGCGTGGCCTCTCTTTGGGTCACTTAGAATATAACAGAAGAACTTGTTTCTTTAGATCTTATGTTGACCACTAAAGAAAATTGACCTTTGAGTTGAAACTTGAGGTCATGGGATCTTGGAATTGTTTGTGTGTGTGTGTGTGTGTGTGTGTGTGTGTGTGTGTGTGTGTGTAAACTTTATTTTAGAGCACTTTTAGATTTAAAGATGTGGTAGCTTCTGTTGTTATGACAAAATAATTAAGGAAAATCAAGTTTAAGAATCATTTTACAGTCAGGCATAGTGGCGCACGCCTTTAATCCCAGCACTCAGGGAGGCAGAGGCCGGGAGATTGCTGGGAGTTCGAGCCTGGTCTAAAAAGCAAGTTCAGGACAGTCAAGGCTACATACAGAAACCCTCTGTGTTTGTGTGTGTGTGTGTGTGTGTGTGTGTGTGTGTGTGTGTGAGAGAGAGAGAGAGAGAGAGAGAGAGAGAGAGAGAGAGAGAGAGAGAGAGAGGAGAGGTGACAGAGAAAAGGAAGAAGAAAAAAAAAAAAAAAGAATCATTTTCTTACAGTTTTGGTCAGGTGGCCTGTCGCTTTTCCCCTGTGGTGAGATGGCGTGTCAAGGTAGCAGAGTGTGGTGGGAAAAGGTGTGTACTTGATAGCATCCAGGAAGCCAGTAACATAAGGAAAGGGGCCAAGGCCCCATTGACCTTTACAATCACAATCCCAGTGAGTAATTTCCATTCACTTGGTCCCAGCTACTAAAGAGTACATTACTTCCCAATGGTGCCGTGCACTGGTGACCAAGCCTCTAACACATGGGCCTTTGGGACACTACAGATCTACAATATAGAAGAATACTGTCATAAATAGCCAGAGACAGCATTCTTGGTGCTTTGTCTCCAGTCTTGTCTATCATTGTCCTACATTGGTATGATGCATTTGCCTCAATTCGTGAGCTAATAGCAACTTTTAACTTAAGTCTACAGTTGGCTCAGGTTTGCTATTTCCCCCAATGTCCTTCCTTCTGAGGTCCTATCACATGTCCCCTTGCGTTCCTCTTGGTTGTGTCTTGGATTTTCCTTGGTTTTTCTGACCTTGACCATTCTTTTTTTTGTTTGTTTGTTTGTTTATTTTTTGGCCTTGATAATTTCAAGAATCACTGTCAAGTGTTTTGTAGAAGGTCCCTCAATGGAGATTGGTGTGATGTTTTTCTTATCATGAAGTATCTAAAATGATGTATCCCGGGAAAGTAAAATGTTATCCTCACCACCTCATATGACGATTAATAAGTCATGAGGATTTATCCCCACTGATGTTGCTCTAGGCTACGTGGCTGCTTGCCTGGTGTCCTAACTGAAAAGTTTTCCTTTTGCTTCCTTTTGTTTTTATTCTGGAATGGCTAGCAGGAAGTTCAGGCCACAGAAAGAGACTAGGAAGTGGTGCACCTTTTCATTAGGGTGGACACATTCACAAAATTATGTGGAACTCTTCTGCATGGAAGATCTGTCTGCATCACCCATTTCATTCAGCTACGTGCACCCTTAGGGACTCACTTAGGTATGTTTTGCTTTTCATTTAGAGTTGTAATCAAGCGTCGCTTTTTTGGTTTTTTGAGACAGGGTTTCTCTGTGTAGCCTTGGCCATCCTGGACTTACTTTGTAGACCAGGCTGGCCTCGAACTCACAGCAGTCCACCTGCCTCTGCCTCTCGCATGCTGGGATTAAAGGCATGTGCCACCACTGCCTGCCTCAAGCCTCACTTTTTTTTGTAGCTCAAATCATCCCAGCCGTGGGTCCTCCTTTTCTTCCTATTTCAGCTGTTTCTGTGTCTCTCAGCATTTCCTCAGTGTTGAGGGCCTCATCTGTTTGTATTTTCTAGGACACTGGGTGCTCTTGTCTCATTTTGCTGTGTGTTGTATGTGTGAGCCTTTGGACTTTGTAAGAATAAAGAAGAAACCCGGGTCATAAGATGTGTTAGAAGAGTGGATTTGAAAAGCATCAGTGGAAATGAAGCAGACCTTAGAGTGTTTTAAGGGCTCAGGAGAGAGATGAGAGTGTCTGGGATGCTTCGTTGCATAAATATGATGTGTGTGTGTGTGTGTGTGTGTGTGTGTGAGAGAGAGAGAGAGAGAGAGAGAGAGAGAGAGAGAGAGAGAGAGAGAGGGAGAGAGAGAGAGAGAGACCTAAAGCAGCTCCTGTGATTTTTAGAGGATGCCTCGTGATTAATTGGGATTTTAAAAAGTCATGCACAGAAAATGGAGAGATGGCTCTATAGTTAGAGTGAGACTTACAAAAATATCACCATCAGAAGTTACTGACTTCTGGTTCGCGAAAAGCCTTACATGGCTCATCTATGTGGAGTTAAACGGCTTGTCCACCTTTGTTCTGAAATGGAAGCTGCTTTTATTCCACTGAAGTCAGCTCTGACCCTCATTCACTCCCCAATCAGGTTTCGATTTAACACCCACTGTGTGAACTCACTTAAGCCTTAAGAGCTTCAGTGGCCAGGCCTGCTGAAGTCTGTGTTCTCATGATGCCTAAATCTAACTCAGGAGGATGGGTCTCCAAGTTTGTAAGCATGTCAGGTGGCAATGTGTACAGTAGAGGAAAGATAAGGGACAATGCGGAACTCTGGAGTGGGGCGATGGGATTGTTGTTTATATAAGGTGGTGCGAGAAATCCCCGTTGATAAGGGGACCTTTAGCAGAGACCAGATGGAGGCACGTGAGTCCTGCACACCCTGCACACCCTGCACACCCTGCACACCCTGCAGAGGGCCTGAAGTAGGACTGCTTCCTGTTAGTCATTAAGAGCAAGGAACGAGTGGGCTCCACGTGGCAGAGATGCAGAGTGAGTGAGGGCAACCGCACATGCCTGGGCAAGGGGGACACTGCTCACGGAAGGTGAGCTACTCTGGATGTGGTACCTAGGAGGGTGTTGGGACTTGGGCTTTTGTTTCGGGTACAAAAGAGGCATCAAGAAGGCTGAGGAGAGAAATAAAGGAATTGATTTCACACTTGAAGGGACCATTCTGGCCACCGTGGGGGGTGAGGACTGAAAAACAGAATTGAGGACAGACAGGTAGCCTTTTCATCTCAGTTAGTATGCGCTAGTCTTTATGAATTTTACCCTCATTTATATTTCATAGTTTAATAATAATTGTATGCGTAACACCTGCTTCCTGTATATCTTAATACTGCCCTTTGATGACTCTGTAGTGTTTAAGTAGCTGTTTGATAGTTTGTGTGTCTCTTCTTACTGCTGTAAACAATATAAATTTAGTGTCTTAAAATGACACCCACTCATTATCTTCTAACTCTGGAGGTCAGAAGTCCTAAAGTCCTAAAATTGAGGGAGTGACAGGGAAGTGGTCCTCCTGGGGGGGGGGGGGGGTGGAGGCCCACCACAGCCAGGTGCATATTTCCTTTGTTCTCCTAGGCTGCCACCATTCCTTGGCCCATAGCTATTTCTTCTGTCTGTCCGAGTCTCCCTCCCTGGCCTGTCCCACCTGTGCTGGCATGATCAGGGTCTCTTCCTGCACCTTACTCTCCACATGCCTTTTTCTACAGCATGTACAGGGGCTCCGCCTCCACAATCCGGAGCGTTAATTTAGTCGGTTCTGTAGAGCACCACCCATTCACAGGTGCATGCTGGGAATTCTGATTTGCAGGTCTTTGAGAGACCAGTGTTCAGCCTAGCACAGGTCCTGTTTTGTACTTTGTTGTTTTGCTCCTGGGGGCCATGCATCTAGTTTGGGGCCAGCATGCCAGTGTACTTGTGGGGTTTGACTGCCTTTTTCTGAATGTATGCATTAATATAAAAGTGCTGGAGTAGGGTTCCTAGGACAAAGGCCATGAGCATCTTATCTATTTGTTCTCTAAATATATGGCTGTGTTATCAGTAAATATGTGACTCTGTCCTTTTCTAACCAGCCTCTTTTTTTTTTTTTTTTTTCACACTCAAAGGCATATTTCCATAGGATCTTGCAAAACATTTCATTGTGTGGATTTAATTTCCTTGTTGGTTTGCTTGAATGTTTTTGGAGTGTGTGTGTGTGTATGTGTGTGTGTGTGTGTGTGTGTGTGTGTTGTCACTTGTATTTTCCAGGACAGTTGCTTTGTTTTGCTTCTAAGTTGTATCTGGAGCCAGAGCAGCAGAGACAGAGAGAGAACATTGCTTAAGTGGTAAGGCTAGCATTAATAAATGGTCATAATTAATTAATAATAAACAGAATTAAACTCATTGCTTTTACATCTCATCAAAGAAATGATATTTGAAATGGAAAAGACATTATTAAAAGGGATTCAGCAGACAGGGAAAGATCATTCCATTAACTCGAGTGAGTGCCTGTCTCCGGGACGGACACACACTGGCTCAGATTGCAGAGTGCTATAAGTGTCAGTTAGCAGATAACATCAGTGACTGCTTTTCGAGCAGGGAAGTTTCCTGAAGACCTGGGGTATACAGATGCCCTGCATAGTACTGAAAAATCCAACTTGGGCCAGAGTGATAGCTCAGTGGATAGAGGCGCTTGCTGCCAAGCGTGACAACCCAAGTTCGATCCCCAGGACTTACCTATGTGGTGGCAGGGAGAATAAGCTCCCCCAGCTGTCTTGTAATTTCCACTCCCACACCATGGCATTCATATATATGTGCCTTAGGCAGGAGATGAACTACCACCCATTACAGCGGTAGACTCTCTGCTTATCTGAAAGAAACATTTCTTTCTTGTCGCCACCTACAGATTAGCCCTTTGCCGTTATGTCCTTGCTGGTCATGCCTAGAATAGTTTCTCAACCCCAACCAACAAAGACAAAAACAGGAAGCCACTTTGATGTGGGCAAGGCCCTGTCACATACATGCACTTAACCTATCTGAATTTTCTCCCTGAAGAAGCCGAAGCCACTGGATGGGTCTTTTTGTTTGTTTGTTTAGGTGGCCTGTTGTTCCTGAGGCTGAAGAAGTAGGGAAAGCCTTTAAAGCCTTCAAGATGCAGCTGGTTTTTGGAGAGTTTTTGGTCTGACTGGTATTAGATATTGGGGGCTGGTCAACTAGTGAATGGCTCCTGTGCAGTGTGAGACAACGGACCGGAAATGAAGTGGTTGTGGCAGGTGCAGCTAAGGACAAAACTGACGCTCTGCCTCTCTGCAGCCACAGATATACACAGCGCAAGAACCAAGGCCTTTTCTGTTTTGTTTGTTTGTTTGTTTGTTTGTTTTTTGATATGTGCTTACCAGGAAAGTCTCTGGAAACAGGTTGCAGCGGGGAAAGAAAAAGCTTGGAACTGGGATTCCAGGTCAGTAGCTCTGATGAGATCACCAGGCTCCATCTGCAACTGAGCTGTTTGCATGTCATAAGCTGTGCTATGACTCAAGGCAAATATTTACTTAGTGAGAAGTGTAGGTGTGCACGGTAAGGCCTCCTCCTTCGTAAGGAGCATTTCCTCATGATGCTCATTAGCTGGGAGCAGCTCAGACTGTAAATGTCACATGAGCTCAACCTAAGCTGTCCTATGGCAAGTTATCCCTGAGTCATAAGATTTCAGGCTCAGATAGTAGTGGATGGATAGATCAGAGCTGTTTTGCTTATAAAGTGGGAGGGGCTAGTGGAAGTGGGAGGGAGAGTGGAGTGTTTCTGAGTAGATACTGGCTTCAAAATTTCTCGTATTTCTTTTGACTTCTTTCTTTCTTTCTTTCTTTCTTTCTTTCTTTCTTTCTTTCTTTCTTTCTTTCTTTCTTTCTTGGCAAGGTTTCTTTGTGTAGTCCTGGCTGGGATCTACAGAGAAACTCACTCTGTAAATTAAGGTGGTCTCTAATTCAGTGATCCACCTGCCTCTGCTGGGATTAAAGGCACCCGGTTACTCTTTAGTATTTCTTTCTTTCTTTCTTTTTTTTTTTTTTTTTTTTTTTTTTTTTTTTTTTTTTTTTTTTGGTTTTTGTAGCCTTGGCTGTCCTAGAGTTGCTTTGTAGAGCAGGCTGGCCTCGAACTCACATCGATCCATCTGCCTCTGCCTCCCGAGTGTTAGGACTAAAGGCGTGCGCCGCCACACCTGGCTCTTTAGTATTTCTAAATGTCACTTTACATTCTCATTAGCCAAACTAGAAAATAACAAATTTACAGAGGAGTTAATATGTTTTGTCACTCCATAGCAGATCAAACTATTATTCATGTTTTGAAGACTTCTTTACAGTCTCCTTATAAGTAGATATGTATATGAATAAATAAAAATAAAATTTAAATGTTGAATGAGATATACACTTTCATATTTTTTGGCTTTGAAAATTATACTTTTTTCCTTCCACCATGTGGGGCTTGAACTGAGGTCATCAGGCTTGAGGGCAAGCATCTTTATCCACTGACCCATCCTACCAGCCTCTGCTTATGTGATATTTTGTTTTATTGTTGTTTGTGTTCTTTTAAGGCCTCATTATCTAGTCCAGGCGGGCCTGGGACTCTATGTAGCCCAGACTAGCCTTGAACTCATGCTCTTCCTGCTTCAGCCTCTTACGTGCTGTGATCACAGACCATTTATATTTACTCCTCCTTTTGGGTTTTACAGTGCTAGGGACTAAGCCTGGGGCCTTGCACAGGCTAAGCAAATACTCCACCACTGAGACACACCCCCAGCCACAGAAAATGACTTGCTTTACTTAGCAGTATGTATTTTCTGTCATCTGAGCAGGGCTTTAGGTCCCAAACCAGGTTCCCAGTCAGTGCTTTGGTTTGTTTCAGGCTTTCCATCTGAGAGACAGTATAGGCTCGTAGGCTTTTCCCAAGACGTCGTTGGCTCATAAACACATTGCTAAGATTGCATTGGGTTTTTGGGGGTTTTTTGTTTGTTTGTTTGTTTGTTTGTTTGTTTGTTTCAGTTTTTAAAGACAGGGTTTCTCTGTGTATCCGTGGCTGTCCTGGAACTCTCTCTCTCTGTAGACCGGGCTTACACAGAGATCTACAGAGGATCTCACAGAGATCCACCTGCCTCTGCCTCCAAAGTGCTGGGATTAAAGGTATGAGCCACCACCACCCGGCTACATTTACTATTTTAGGGAGTGATCTATGGACAGGAGCCCTCCAGCACTTTGTGACTTCCTGAGCCAACCCTTGATATCAGGGTAGAGGGTAATTTAGTGAGACAGTTTACTAAATGTCTAGATAAGGTCACTTCTAATTCTGAAATTCTATAATTTGAAACATTATTTATATGGGACAATGTACTCTGTGTCCTGAGCTCCATTGAGATGTCTGGGGCTAGCTGGACCTCTAGTCATTGAATATGCAGATAGGCTCGATGCGTATAGGTAGCAGTGATAAAAGTCACGGCTGCTTGACCCTTATGGTGTCTCACTTACCCTTTATCTTAAGAGCCTTCATGCAGGCACTTGCCTTCTGCCTCATAGTGGTTCTTTGAAGTAGCCCTAATCTCTTCTCTGCAGATGAGGGACCTGAGGCAAGCAGAGACAAGACAGAGGCCATCTGGGCCCTCAACCTTGTAGCCTTTCTTCTCTGGTGCCTGGTGCCTCGTAACCCCATGCTAGTAAGCGGTCCCCTTATCTGTTTTGTCTTTCAAAGCCCTTCCATGAAGGTGAAAGGTCAGTCTTTTAAAAGTATGCGTTGTAAAGCACTTATCACTTCTGTCAAGACAACCAAACTGCTGATTCCAGTTCCTTCCCAATCTAATCAAATGCCACACTGAGTGTTGTGCCTCTCGGTGGTGGTGAGGGGCGGTAGGCATGGTCCCAGTGGCTGGTGGAAAGAGGAGATTAGGGACATCTCTCTACAAAATATCACCCTCGTGTATACAGTTGCAAGGTTTAACTATACTGCAAGTGGTCTGCAAAGTGGGGACGGGCCTGTCTTTTTAATATATTTCTTTACAGTAGTCAGCTAACTTTCGCTTGAGACCTGAGCTGAAATGCTCATTTGCTCATCATCTGAGAGACCCTGGAGGTTTCTTCACTAGGCCTAGTGATTCCATGATCGGAAATGCAGTCCTGGCTTTTGAGATGCTTTGTGTTGTTTGAGTAGCTCAAATGCCAAAACGCCTTTTTAAAATCACCCCAATTTCAAGTAAGTTTCTCTGAGAACTAGTATGGATACCTGAGAAGTCCTCTTCACGCATCCGCCAGGCAAGCGATGTTCCAAATAGCACAGCAACTTGCCCAAGGTGTACTTACTGATTTGCTAATGTGAAAACCAGTGGCCTCTGTGCCATTTTTTGACCAAAGTGCCAGTTTATCGATGATTGATTCTACTTCATCCTTTATTTTAACATGGACTGAGACAAAATGGGGGAATGGGGGATATAAATGTCTGACTTTAAGACACCCCTCCCCGGCCCCCGGCCTGTGATAGGTACTTCCAGGGTTTCTTGCTGGTTACAGACACAGACTCTAGGCTTCTCAGCCAGGCCCCAGATAAGGATGACAGGAATCTGTCATGTCTGAGGAGAAGACCATAAGCTTGGTCGGTGAACACTGTGCCAGAGAATCTTCCTGAAAGATCAGGGCTGAGCTCTATGATAGGCTCTTGTGGCAGCAATCCCTTGATCCACATTTGTCTTCCTTGAGGAGGCAGAGAGAGTAGGAGTTAGAACCAGTGACGTGGGCAAGAAGTCAGTGGCTTCATCTTTTTTAGCTAGTCACAGGTCGGCCTGGTGTGGCCAAGGATGGACCACATTACAAGATGAACTGAGTCACTGTGGTGATCTTAGCGTTTAGGTGGGAAAGTACATTTCCTGTGCGACATGCCACCATATCTCACAGGGTGATGTGACTTGAATACATGGATTTCCTGGCATGCCAGCCAAGGTTGCCTACCCCACTATCCCATTAAAGCTTATTTAGTGGAAATCATTTCCGCTTCTGGATGAGAGTTAGTCACATGCCTGTTCTCACACCTTACATGTTAATTTGGCAGCTCCTTAGAATGTCTGTATCATACAAGAGTCAGGGCCTGTGCTCGCAACTTGTTTGTGGCTGTTCCCTTCTTTCCAAGATGGTCTGAAGTGGGGAGAAGGAGCTGCGTCTGGATGCTTCTTGGAACCTGTCACTTCTGGGTGGAGCTTGTGACCTGGGAAGTGCAGGATCCAGCACAGGTTTATCTCAGGAGAGCTGTCTTTGAGCTGTGGGCAGCATTCCTTGTCTTGTGGAACCTTTGGGCTCTACCAGGCTCTTCAGGGACACTCTTGTCACAGTGCCTGGAGACCTCCTGCCTCCAGTTTCATTGGTGTTACTATTCACTTCCTTCAGCCCTGTGGTAAAGTTCCACCTCAGTCTCTATGACATTCTTGTGACAGGTCCCATCACTGCAGCAAGGCTGTGGCCTGCTTTCCTCTGCCGCATGGTACCGAGGGGACAGTAGTCCAGGTTCCAGGCCAGAACCCGCCTTCATAACATAGAATAAGAGAATTCAGCCCATGAAGAAACAAATGTCCCTGTGGCTAACCCAATGGTTTTCAGCTCTCTCTTTCTCTAGCTCCCCTCCTGCTTGCTGACAGCCCACACACTTGATGGATTCACGGATGCTAGGTGCCAAGGAAGGTGGTGTACTAGGATTCTGTGTGGCTCGTGCCTAATTTCACAGTCCTTCAGGACTCCCTCAGCAGACATCCTTGGCCATTGGTCGTCTTCCTTTAGTGAATTGTACTCTTCATAAAGCCACTGGGACAGGCCATATTCCTCAAGGCCACAGCCTGGATGGGCTCCCTGAGGAGGAGGCAGGCAACTTCTCTCACCGCACTGGTTCTTGTGCTACTGCATATCTGGAAATCACCCCATGCAGTGCAGCTGTTCAGGCATGTTACTTAGTTGCTTGTCTATTGACTGAGAAATAATGGACCACCAATCGCTCAGGCTAGTTACTGCCAATGTGTCATTTAGAGGTGCACACTGTACCTTAGCAACAGTGTGCTGTACGCTCTCTGCAACAAGCATTTATATAAATAATGCCTTGCATTTGAAATATGCTTCAGAGTTAGTGCAGCACTCTCATTTTTATTATCTAACAGGCCTCTGTTGTAAGAAAATGCAAGTAAGGAACTAATTTGAGGAGAAAGAGAGACAAAAATATGATCCTTACTGTTGCTTTTGTATAAATTATAATATAACTTAAAAAAAAAACAGCAAGTACTTTGGCTAGAAAAAATTAAAAATACACGGTAAAGCTGTGCAGTTTACACATCTCTTGAGACTTAACCAAAGTCTAAAGAGTAGAAAAGTAGATGAAAAATTCTGTCCTAGCTATATAAAATAAGAATTCATAATATATTAGATAGACATCCCTCCATTGTTTGAAAGAAATTATGTTTTAAATGACACGGAGTAAAGAAATAGATGGTCTAAGCCGGAGTTCCTTTTGCTTATAAGGCCATTGATTTATTTATTTTTATTCAGATGGTACTCACAGAACATAAAATAGGCTGTTTTATGGTGAAAACTGAAGGCAAGCGTCACCTCTGTATAGCTCCAAGATGTTTTTACCACTGCAGAGCATAACCCAGTCAGTCACTATACAACTCCAACTCCTTGAGCCTTGGGCATCTGTTCAGCTGCCTTTCTGTTTCGGTGGCTATTTCTTCTACTGGGAATCACCTAATGTCTCTTTCCGTGTCTGGCTTCTTTCACTCAGCATGGTTTCAGGCTTCATGCTCCCTGTAATATATATCAGTACTTTATTACCTGTTCTGGCTGAATAACCAGTATTTTTAGTCTCAAAACATTTGCGAGGGGGATGATGAAAACTCTGGAACCCGCCCACACATAGACCCACTATATGAGTCCCTCTGTGGGCAATATCCTCCTCTCACAGCAAGGGTGAGATTTTAGTTGCTCATAAAGTGCCAGCACTGAAGGAGCATGTACAGTTAAGGCCTTAGTTTGTTGCATATTTAAATACTCAGGAAGGAGGCAGGCAGCTCCATGCAAGGATTACGGGTCATTCTTTGTATAATACACACCTCCCGGGAACAAAAATAAATAAATAAATAAATAAATAAATAAATAAATAAATAAAAAAGAAAGAAAGAAAGAAAGAAAAAAATTCCGTAAAGAATGTTAAGAGAATTAACAAAAATATTCAGCTGGGCGTGGTGGCGCACCCCTTTAATCCCAGCACGCAGGAGGCAGAGGCAGGTGGATTGCTGTGAGTTCGAGGCCAGCCTGGTCTACAAAATGAGTCCAGGACAGCCAAGGCTAACACAGAGAAACCCTGTCTCAAACACACACAGACACACACACACACACACACACACACACACACACACACACACACACACAGACACACACAAATTCTTGAGGCTCTTGCATCCTGGGAGCCTGTTTTGATGTGGGTCTTCCAGAGAGTGCATGGAACACATGTGGACTCATTGGCACCCGGCAATAGTCCCAGTACGGAGGCTGGGTAGAGATCTTTCTCCAGCTTTAAGTTGCCTCGAGTACAAATGGGAACAATATGCACTTGAGTTCCCTCGGCAAGACCCCTATTAAATTCCTGGGATCTGTAAATGAATTAGAATCTGCTGGCTTATACCCCAGGAGGGTCTCCTTAGGGTTTTTTTTTTTTTTTTTTTTTTTTTTTTTTTTTTTTTTTTTGAGAGGCGGAGATGAGTCTGAATTACTCAGATGCTCCTGGGTTCATCCTAGGAACTCCCCGGGGACAGGCAGAGGAGGCCAAGGCTGACCAACCATAAGCCAGGGAGGGCTGAAGCTGACAGCACTGAGAAGCTTGAAGGGACCAGGTTCAGAGTTTTCCTTAGGGCCTCAGGGCGAGAACTCATTAACATCCAGATTTCAGCCAGTACTAATGGCCAATGTTTACCCCTACAGCAAGCTTTCTCAGCCATGGCACTGGCAGCGTTTGGTGATTCTTGCCTGGGGAGCTGACCCCTGCCTGTGGGATGCTCAGAGGCATTCCTACCCACTAGATGCAGTAGTATCTTTCCAGTTGTGACCAAAAATGTCTCCATGCATTGCCAGTATCACCTAAAGGACGAAAGTCACTCCCTGTTGAGAATCACTGGGCTTGAGGGTTTGATCCCAGCTGCAACTTTAGGTAGCTATGTAGTCGTGGGAAGGCTAAGACACTTTCAGTCTCATTATAGTGACGATATTCAAATGTCCAATGATAGTATGACAGCATCCATTGCCATATTCAAATGAGGTTATATATGTGAAGGGCCCAGAATTGTTCCTGGTAAAGCATAATTCATGAAGCGTATTAACACACAATTGCCACACTAGCTTCTTCCCCAGCATGATGTGCAGTACCTCTTACAGAATCAACAGGCATTTGAAACCTTTTCCAAAAGTCATTTCTATTACAGAGGTCAAGTGTGGGGTGAGGAGGCAAGATGACCTAGTAAGATTTTACTTGATCGTCAAGGCAGATGACCTGAGTTCAATCCTCGGGACTCACATGGTAGAAGGAGAGAACTGACTCCTTCAAGCTGCCCTCTGACCTCCCACGTGCACAGCCTGGCACATGTTTCTCACCCCCTAAGCAAATAAATAAGTGTGATAAAAGTGTATTTAAAAAAAAAAAAAGTCAACACATGTTTTAACATCACATAGCTTCCCTTCACTGGTCCCTCCTCCTGTTCTTACAGCTCCCCATCACTGTACCTATGAACTGAGAAACTTGGCTTGATGCCTTTGGATGGACCACATGTCAGTCGGGCGAACTCCCTAAGCTCTTTAGCTAATACCCTGGATAAACTGTAACATGCTAACCCTTTCCGTGTGTCAACGGCACGCCTGCTATTCCACCATTTCAGCTTTCTCCACAGTGATGGAGCTGCTGGATTCACTAAGGACTTGTGTCGGGGGCCCCATTCAAACCCACGAAATATTTAACAGCAGTTAGGAGTTTTCCGTGAAGGTTGGACTGTTGTGAGTGGATACTGTCATCTGTTTTTGTAAGGAAGAGGAATGTGTTCCAACTGGAGACTAGGCCAGTGTGCCTCTGTGCCCTGGGGACATGGGCATGAGTCAGGCAGGTTCCTAAGATCCCCCATGCTAGCCTGCAATCATAATAATATGTTCAATAACTCTTTAAACAGAATAGTAAACAATTGGGTGTGAGGAGTTGGGAGTAAAGGCCTTGAAGACCATCATATGGATAAAGGAAAACAACACTGGTGTGGTCGAGCTCAGCTCTCAGTAATGCACCTCCGGTCGTGATTGCTGGTTGGAATCACTGTGCTTTTCAAAGGTGTATGGCTTCTCTCCTTTCTGAGTATCTTGCCTGGGAGTGCCTTTCAGTGCTAATCAGGCTTGGCTTAGGCTTATCCCGGCTGCTGTGGGAATTCGCTATAGGGACGGTTTGGGCATCAGTACTGGCAAGCAGACTCAGGGAAAGTGGATGCCCATCAAGCAAGAGCCCTGCTTCAGACCTCTGTGGTTCTGGATCCCCACTTTAAAAGTGGATGGCTTTGGGGGAAGTCCTTCGGAACCCCAGTAGCCTTATAACCACTATTATAAGGGTTAAAGTATTAGAGACAAGTATACTTGTGTCAAGGGCATGTTGTACTCAGAAAATATTGGTAATAAGAATTTTGTGATTAACATAGAATACTATCTCTAAGGTCCTTATAATTAGTTGTTGCAATTATAATCCATTTGTGAACTATACCTGTAATTATCAGTTTCAATAGGCAGTCACTTTGCAAAGAACCCCTGCCTAACAGCGAGGCTAACAGCCTAGGCCTGGCTTCCTGTGAGCTTGCACCTGAGATACCCTTCGAGTATTCTGTGTGTACTTACACAAAGATGGTCTGGAATGAGAACACAGATGCAGTAGATGATTTGGGCCATAAAAGTCCAGCTTGTAAAATATGCTTAATCGGTTCTTGGGGATGAGTCTGGATCAGCTTTCCTCGGTACTGTTTGGTGCACCTCTTCGTGGACAGAGACTTACGCAGACACTTGTTGAATGTGTGGACTAGAGGGAGCTACCCTGTTATATTACCCACATGGACTAGGGTTTTCTTCAGTGAGTCCAGGCTTTATTGGGAAATGGCCAGGATCAAGGTTGATTTCTAATACTGGAAGTGTACTACTGCCCTATGGGAGAGGGCTGGGGACTAGGGAATGATGGCTCCACAGCAACGTGAACTTTCTCTTTGAAATGTTTGCTTCTGGGGTGGGGAGCATAGCCTAGTGATGGGGTGCTTGCTTGGCATGCACAAGGCCTTTCAGTAAGATCACCTTGCCATAAAAAATAATTTTATGTCACAGTATGTGTATTTTTTCAGGGCCAACACCCAAACCTATATTCTCACTTCCCTGTATAACACTTACATTTTGTTCAAGTTATAATATATCTTCTGGTTTGTTTTCTGTTGTTGTGATTAGCATCATGAGCAAAAAAACAACTCCGGGAGGAAAGGGTTTATTTGGCTTAGACCTCCAGGTCACAATCAAGTTTTGAGGTAAGTTAAGGTGGGAACTCCAGACAGAATCCAGGAAGAAATGCTGTTTACCGTCTTGCTTTCTTCTTTCTGCTCAGCTGGCTTTCCTACAGAGCCCAGGACCCCTTGCTCAGGGATGATACTGCCCGCAGTAGGTACATCAATTAGAAATCCAACAGATGCCACACAGACATGGCAACAGGTCTATATCACCAAAGCAGTCAACCATTTGAGACTTAAGGTAACTCTGAGCTGGGTTAAGTTGATAGCTAAAGCTAACTAAGGGAATCTCTTTTATATTTTACATGAGTAAATAAATGCATTAAAAGTTCACTTCAGCTGGGTGTGGTGGTGCACGCCTTTAATCCCAGCACTTGGGAGGGAAAGGCAGATGGATTTCTGTGAGTTCGAGGCCAGCCTGGTCTACAAAGCGAGTCCAGGGCAGCCAAGGCTACATAGCGAAACCCTGTCTTGAAAAACAAAAAACAAACAAACAAAAAATTTCACTTCAGTGTATCTAACATTCTGTGCTGTAAACTCTTTCGTGATGTTATAATATTGTCTTGAATATATAAATAGATGTCAATTGTGTAGATTCAGGTTATTGGGAATGCCTTCACCTTGATGGGTGCCTGAAAAAATGTTAGTTAAACTGAGCAACTATCCTAAGTTGCCTGTAACTTTATGGTATAAACATTATTGACAGTAGACTTGACTGGATAATGTTGGAGCTCCTAGCGTTCATGCTTGAAGACAGGTCACCAAAACCTAGAGAGGGTTGCTTTCTCACTTAGGGCAAGGCTAGAACGCTGCTTTCTAATTGAGTGTTCATACAGTTTAATTTTCTCAAGATTTTTTTCTTCCTCTTTGTTCAGCACAAGCAGTCTGATAATGCAGGGAAGTCATGCCTTCAGCAGCTATAAAGTGTGTTTCTGTCTTTACTTGATGGCTAGCTGACTGCCAGTGTGTGTTTAATCCGTCCTCTAGATTTCTGGAGCTTGACCTGTGGATGAGAGAACAGCTCTTTCCCCACTCAAAGACCCCAACCTTTAGAAAGGTTTCCTGGTAGATGGGTGTGTTCATTGTAAAGGTGGGGTTATTTCCCTTTCCTTCATCTTGTTTTGTGGTGGGATAAAGGACAAGGGACGAAGGGACAGTGCTGAGACCAGACACAGCAAGACATATCTGGAATGCAGAGTTCTGTCATTTGTTAAGTCCTGTATGACTTGTTCAAGGTAGAAAGATCAAAGAGGGTTTAAAAAGCAGGATCACCAGCCATGGGATGTAAAAATGAGAGTTGCATTGTGTCCAAACCAAACATAGGTTTTTAATTTTCCCTTTGGCTTTGCTTTTTAGTGAAAATAGAAAAGGAAACAGATATTTTAAGATGGAAAAACCACTCAGGGAAAGAAGAAAGAAAGAGGAAATGTAGGAAAGAGTAAAAATCAGTAAGTAAAAGTTAGCTTTGGTACCTGGGTTCCCTAAGAGTGTGTGAGCCCTGCCGTATCAAATCCCATTTCCTCTCTTGGAAAGTCTCCACCAAGGAAAATGCACTGTAAATCAGTTTGCTTGTCATGCAAGGAATACATTGTGGAAAACGTATAAAATATAAGTGATTAAAGAAGGTAAAATTTTGGAATCTATCCTTTATTTATTTATTTATATGAGTGTTCTATTTGCATGTATGACAGAAGAGGGCATCAAATCCCATTATATATGGTTGTGAGCCACCATGTGGTTGCTGGGAATTGAACTTAGGACCTCTGGAAGAGCAGACAGTGCTCTTAGCTGCTGAGACATTTCTTCAGCTCCCCTTCAGTCTTTTCTATTTGTGTTTATTTCCTAATTTTCTTTAGAAAAGAAGCATGCTGTTTTAAAATCTGCTTGTAAAGCACTTAGGATACTATGAATATTTTTCTGCTTCTAAGTAGGATTCAAAAGCATTTTTAATGGTTATTTCTTGGTAATTAGCATAATGAGTTTATTGGCTAATACCAGGGACTCATAGAATCTGCAGTCTATTTGTGAGTCTTCCCAGGAAAATCTGCTTTAAATCTACTGTTTGAAATTTATAATTTTAATCATTAAATATCAGAAATATGCTTTTAATATCCATGGTCATTTTCTTAAGACAGATTCCTGGAAATGCAATTACTAGATCAGCAGGGTTGTAAGACATTAGGGTATTTGTGCACTGCCCTGTTTATCTGTGGGAAGACACTGACAGAGATTTAGACCAGGAATGGAGGGGGGTATTCTGTTCCCAGCTTCCTTAAAAGTTGCGTGTAATCACTTTTCAAAAATCTTTGATATGTTGGCTTTTATAAATAATTATTTAAAAAAAATATTTGTTGTAATATGTCTTGATTATACATTCTTTGGTTTGGACCCATATGTATATTTTTAGTCATTTGTGTCATTTCTTTTCCAAATGCCTTTATGTACTTCGTATTTCTGAAAGTATTTTGCTCTGTGTTGCTTGTAATTATTAGTGCCCTCTCCATTATATGGCACAGATATTTCCTTCAGCTTGTTTAACTTTTATTTATTTTTGTTTTTTTCCTTAGAGATTTGAATCTGGCCTTTATCATGATTAGACACGTCTTTTTCCATTCTGTTGCTTTGTAAATATTACCTTAATTTTTGTTGAGTACTCATTGTGGTTTAATTTTTCATGTGGAAAGTAGAAATTTTAAAGGAAATTCTATTTACTTTAAAAAATATATATATGTTTGTCAAAACAAGAAATACGGGCTGGAGAGATGGCTCAGAGGTTAAGAGCACCATCTGCTCTTCCTGAAAGTCCTGACTTCAATTCCCAGCAACAACATGGTGGCTTATAACCACCTGTAATGAGACCTGGTATCTTCTTGTGGTGGGCAGGCACACATGTGGGTAGAATACTGTATAAATAATAAATAAATCTTTAAATTAAAAAAAAAAAAAGAAATATATCCTTTAAGCCAGGTGGTTGTGGTGCACACCTTTAATCCCAGCACTCCAGAGGAAGAGGCAAGCAGATCTTTGTGAGTTTGAGGTCAGCCTGGTCTACAGAGTTAGTTCCAGGATAGCCAGAGCTACACAAAGAAACCCTGTCTTGAAAAACTAAATTCATCATCATCATCGCCATCATCATCATCATAATCTTTATATGTAAGACCAGAAACCTACTTTTTATTGTGGAAAATGTATAAAATATAAATGATTAAAGAAAATAAAATTTTTAGAGTTACGGGGTTTTAACTTGATCTTTTCCAAAATAGGTAGGCAGTCAACCAGCATGGTTCAAAAACCTTTCTTTTTGCATTGATTTGAAATGCCCTATTAATTGAAGGCTGAATTCTAGACTTGGTTTTGTTTTGTTTTCTGAGACAAGGTCTCATTGAAGTCCAGGCTGGCCTTGTTCATATCTGAGGCTGGGCCTTAAGCTCCTCCTGTCTCTACTTCCGAACAGCTTGAGTCAGAGGCCTCCCACCGTGCTCAGCATTCCAGGTTGTTTTTAAAGAGTAGAGCAGACTAGGTTTCCATTCTCACTACTGATAAAACAGTTTGATAGGTTCCTACTCACTCATCTTTTCTCCAAAAAATCTCTATAAGTGCTCTTCAAGATTAGTTTTCAAGAACTTTAGAGTCATTTTGTCAAATTATATTAGTTATACCTACTTAATATTTTTAAAAAAATCTTTTTGGGAAGAGACTCTCGTGTTTACCCTTAGCTTTAACATTTGCCATATCATTTGATGAGGAGATCATTTTATTCTTTTTTTTTTTTTTTTATCTTATATCCTTTCATAAAAATACATGGCTTTATTTCAATTGTATGCATTTCTGTTTCGCTTCCCACCACTTGTTTAGTATCTTTCTTGTTGTTTATGAGTATGAAATTTAGCCCATCATATACGTTGCTTGGTTATTTCTAGAATGAATGGAACTTGACTTTTGCCCAGTGGCTTCATTGTTGTCTTCGAGTGATGCTATTCCATTCTGTCAATGGAACGTCAAAGCACTTCCGCATGGTAAATTTAGCTTCCAGTTCCCACCATTTATATTTTTACTGCCTTAAGTCATCCATGAGTTGTATCTCTCTTCTAGTACTTTGCCAGTGACAGTCCTTTTTTTTTTTTTTTCCTCCTCCAAAGAGATGTTTTTAGGAATGCATTAGGTATGTGTGACCTACTTGATGCACTGCCATGAATGCCAGTTGCCTAGTGCTCTAACCCACTAGAAGGTGACCCACCAACCTAGTAAATGGATCTATTTTAGGGAGAGTCTAACCAATCCCCAACTCCGTGGTGCTGGATTTTGAAAGATCTATAAGAAAAGGAATTTGAAGTGCGTCATATTCAAGTTGGAAAAGGAGATCAGCAACCCATGAAATGTGTCCAGTCAGAGTTTTCTGTACAAAATTACCAAGACCTTGTCTATACAGTATAATTGAATGCCTGAAGTGTACACTTAAACTTCAAAAGATAAATTAGTTTTTGGTTAATTGTGTCCTACTTTAGAGATGCCCTTTCTAAAGAATTGCTGTTTGTCTGAGGTACTGGCCCCATTTTTGGGGTTAGCAGCCTGGGTATTTTGAAAGTATATTTGTGAGTTAGCCATTGCATAACGGCTTACAAAAATGCATTTGGTGCCATTGTGAATGGGGAATGCTAAACTTTAATATTTGTTTCCTTTCTTAGATATTTATGTTGTTCTTATTTGTTGTGCTTCCTCATATAAAAAAATCTGGTTTAAGTAAATTATACTGTATGAGTACTGTAGCATTTTTACCCCCTTAAAATGTGGGGGCTACAGAGACTCTCAACTGTTGAGGTTGCTTCCTGCTCTTCTACAGGAAGAACTCACAACTACTGCCACTCCAGCTGTAAGAACTCAGCTGGCTTCTGGGGCACCCCTGCCCCCCACACCGTCTCTAGCTTCTGTGGACACCCGCTCACGTGCACATGTGCAAACACACACACAGGCACGCGCCAATTTTAACAATTTAAATGTGGAAGATATTGAACAGTACAACTAAGCTAATTGTTGTGGCACTGTATCTACAGGTGTGTGTACTGCCCTTCTAACTAAACATAATAATCACGCGAGATACCTAGATGTGGAGCATGTAAGAAGAAAGAAAAAAAAAAAAGAAGGAAAGAAGGAAGGGAGGGGAGAGAGAGAGAGACAGACAGACAGACAGAAAGAGAAACTATACTAGTGGACTGTAAATCTGGGATGAAAGGTATTCTGTGCAGAGCTAGTGAAAGAGGTAGTCAGAGCCCTGAGGATGAATTACGAATCCGAGGATGACCTCACAGGGTCCACATGCCGGGCCATCCCCCACGCCCCCCCACTCCGCCCCCAACCACCACCATATATGCACACCCCGTGCTCAAATGCTCACTGACCCATGCCTTCAAACTGAGGTGATGCTTCCTGACCCGTGCAAGGCTTAAGGTCACATGAACAAATACTTCTTTGTCTCTGAGCTACTGGGTGGCCTCTGAGCTGTCTGTATACTTCACTTTGCCATCTTTGATCAGTCATCTGGCACTGACCTCACGGTATTAAGAGTGTAGGTTTCCTCCTGCTGTGCACAAAGAAAGCTATGGAGAGGAGCTAGGACTCTTTGCCTTACTCCTAAGAGTAATTCCAGGGTTGGTTTTTGTTTTTGTTTCATTTTTGTTTTTTTCCTTTTTAGGGCCTCTGGCCATGTGATATTTTACATAAATACTTTTAAATACAGGCCAGCCTGTCCTTCCTCCATTGTATATACTGTTAATTCCAAAAACTCATTTGCTTTTCAAAGCCAAGGAAAGAGGGGACTGGGATTAGAAACAATGTGAAGAGTTTTCAATTCCTTGTATTCTTATTTTGTCAACTTGACACGTTTGTGGGCGGAAACAGTCACTTTAAGATGGATATAGTGGCTGCTTTGCATTCTCTGTATTTAGTTCATGTTTCACAGAGTCATCTGCAAACTGAGAGCCAACCAAGCAGCAAGGAAAGCCCAGAGAAAAGGAGCTTCTAGTATCTTTGTTCTGCTCATCCCCGTGTGGCAGCCACGCATAGGTTCTGGTCATTCCTCTGTGGTAGCCGCTCATAACTATTAGCTGTAGTACTTGGCAAATGCACATTTCTGGGACTTAGACTCCCTATTGACGTTTGTGATGTGGAAGGAAACAAAGTGGGATTCACAGACTAGAAGCTGTAAGACATAGAGAGCTTCATTAAACTCAATTGTGGTTTGTCCCAACTAAAGAGAACCAGGGGCATTCGTTTGGCAGGAAGCTGTTGGAACATGTGAGCGCCTGCCTCTTTCTAAGAGAACCGATGGTGGAAGGTGGTTGTTTGGTTATATTCCTGCCTTCTCTTGAAGAGTCTTCGATCCGACTCTCTAGCATTATTGTGCCAGCAATGTAAGCTGTGACCACAAACGAATACCAAGTGGCTGTGAAACTGACTTGTTACATAGTTTTAGTTAAAGTTTAAAGTGTATATATTCGGTTTAGTCCCCGGAAAACAGTTAACTCTTTCCGAAGTCGATGGATACATGGAGCTACCATTTCATTTGCAAATTTTTTGAGATCCAAATACAGTCAAGAAATTCTAGTTCCACGTAAGATAAGGTTAAACACTTCACTCTGACCCCTCCCACTGAATGCAGCTCTGGAGCCTGCCCGGACCGCATGCAACAGCTACGTGCAGACTGTGAAAATAAATAGTGGCTGTGTGGCGCAGGAAAGAACCCATATGTTGATATTCCACAGGCTGACAAAGGAGTGGGGAAATCTGTCCTCTCTTGCTTCATTGTGCCCAGAAGAGAAAGTCTGTGTTAAGACTCTCAGTGGACTGAAACCACCACCCACAGAAACTGGTTGGCTGCCTGAACCCTACCGGGACAATCACCTGCTGAAACAAAAACAGAACATTCTCAGCAAGGCTTAAGCAAGACCCACAGCCTCATGAGGTGGCTTTCCGAATGCCTGGCACATAATGAAGCCTGTGGAGAACCAGGGACATCACGAGTTCAGCTGGAGGAAAGCAGTCAAGAGAAACCAGGATGGAGACTGGTACAGATGCTGGGTTCTCTGATAGACGTCAAAGCAGCTATTATAAAGATGTTCAACAAACCAAGGAAGAACACTTTAAACAGCTGGATGGTGGAGGGAGGGCCTCAGCACATGGCTGGGATATATATGTATATATGAGCAAAGTTTAAAATGAAACACAGAAATACAAGGGCTGAAAACTTAAGACCACCAGACTCAGGATCAAAAGGGAAACAATGGAAGGAAGATGCTGGTGGAGCAATCTAACAGCAAATAGAAAAAGAGATGTGGCATTGGGAAGAAGCTAAGCCTCAGGACCAGTGGGATAATGGCAAAGGCATAAGGCTTCTGGCATCAGAGTTCAGAAGAAAGAGAGCCAAGCACAGCCCTGGAGTTCTAAACAAGGGGTACCCTGAGACACTCCAGGTGATACAAGATGCGCAAAGGTGCAAACATAAACCCAGAGGATCAGGCACGTCATTACCAAATGCTGAAAACCAGGGACAAAGAAAAACCTTGAAAGCAGAGGAAAGCAATCCTTTGCCTACAAGGAGCCACAATCTGGCTGCCTGAGGGGTCTGAATCATGGAAGCCAGCAGCAAGCGACACTGATATGACAAGATCATTATTTGATTGTCAACCAAGAGGCCTATATCCAGCAAAAATATTCTTCGGGAGCTTTCAGATTTCCTTAGATGAGTGAAACCTAAGAAAATCCAGTAGACCTGACTTTTAAAATGGCTGAAAGCTGTTCTCAGATGAGAAGGCAATAGCGCCAGGAGAAACTTGGACCCTCTGAAGTGAAGGCAGAGAAATAGAAATACTGTCTGTCTGAAAAATGCCTCTGATCTCTTTGGTCCTTCACATATGTAAAATGTTTACAAAAACAAAACAAAAAGCCTAGTATTACTTCATTAGGCTTTCAGCGTATGTGATACGCAATAACTGAATATAGAAGGAGGGCAAAGGTGCATATATGTTAAGGTCTTTTATATTCCAACTGAAATAATAGCAATATATATCAAATGTGATGCCTGTACTATAATCTAGAGATGAACCACTTAAAATTTACCAATGGGACACACACATATACACACACACACGCGCGCGCACGCACGCACGCACACACACACACACACAAGCCCACTCACAATCAATAAAATAAAGATGTTCAAAGATGTTCACTCCTGAAAGGTGAATTGACCCAAACCAGGACCATAAGCAAAACAGAACAATAAAAGCAAAGAAATAGACAAGAACTAATAAGATGAAAATGCTCTAAGCAGACAGATTAAAGCACACATTATCAAATGGATAAATCCAGCCAAGTTTTTCCTCAGAAAACTGAGTATCTGAGATATGTAACAAGTATAACTTCCACAGCAGATTTTAAAGGTGTAATAGAAAATGTGTAGTTCCCTGGTCTTTTTATTGTAACTACCTGCTAAAATGATATTTTTTAATATGTGGAGTTAAAGTATTAAAATTTCACAGTTCTTTATACTTTAAGAAAAAACATGAATACCAGAAAACTTCAAATTATTTGTGTATTGTTCATTAATATTAGTGTTGGTTAGCAATGCTATAAGCTAAGTCTTCTGCAAAATACTAAAAAGAATGTTTTGATGATCAGGCAGGGTGGCCCAGGGGCTATATTGTTTTGTTTTCTTTGTTAAGACGTTAGGAGATTTGGAAGTTCTTTCAGGGCTTGATTCCCAGAATCAGGACCAAGTATAGAGCTGTCAATCAATTTGGGCACACGGAGCACTTATGGCCACTAAAATGTCAGCTTCATAGCACATCTCCTGTGACTCCACCATGCCCACAGCTTTCTTGAAGGATGCCTCAACTGTTCAGCTACAGTAGAGAGGAAGCAATGCCAAGTAACTATTTTACCTTGTGCCTTTCACAAACCAGTAAGTTTTATTAACCAGTTCTGAAAGTGCTAAAGCCAGACTACTCTCTCTGGGAAAAAAAAAGTTTTAACTATATATTCCAGTCTGGAACCAATAAACAGAAGTTCCCAGCTCACAAGAAAATGATAAAATGGTCGAATAGTTTTTATTAAGAGCAAAATTGTTCCATAACTTTGAATCAACATATAATATTGTTGAATAGTAATAATTTCTGTAGGACAATAAATGCACAAAACCAAAAGCAAATCAAGGCTAACCCAGAATTCAGCAGTGAGGTAGCAAATGGAAAGCTGAACCTGTGTACCATCAGCATCTAAGGAGGTTTTTTTTTTTTTTTTTTTTTCTTAACTGCTAAGGTTAGAGCTTAGCAGGAAGGGAATCCTATTCACAACTCTTGGCTGATGACCTAACTCTTCGCACTTACAGGCAGTCCAGGAACCATGGGCATGCACAAAAGGTGAGCTGGCTCTCCTGGAATCTTCCTCTCAGTCATCACTTAACATTTAGCTAAGGTCCACTGTGTTTACCTTCTCTGTCTAGATTGTACACTCCATGAGTACAGCAAGCCATTTGTTTTGCTCCCGGCATTGAATGACATACTGCCTACCTAGCTCAGAGGTGCTTATTATACCTATGGTCAAACCAGATGAACATGTGCCAGCATCTCATCTCTTCTCAGCCTAGCTGGCAGGATGTGGAAAGGCATCTTGGCCTCTTTAAAGTGTTCTAAAGAACTCGACCCCTTAGTATGTGCCTCTTGAGGCTTTTTAACCTCATGGAGTGCAGATGTACTTATTGACTGAGGTTAACCTAACCAACAATCAGATTATGGATAGCAGTTGGTCCTAGTTACTAGGAGTGTAAGGAATTGAAAGATAACTGAAGGTGGGTGTGTTCTTTTTTTAACAATTTTTTTTATTATTTATTCATTCATTCATATTACATCTCAGTAGTTATCCCATCCCTTGTATCTTCCCATTCCTCCCTCCCTCCCGTTTTCTCTTTACTCCCCTCCCCTATGACTGTGACTGAAGGGGGCCTCCTCCCCCTGTATATGCTCATAGGATATCAAGTCTCTTCTTGGTAGCCTGCTATCCTTCCTCTGAGTGCCACCAGGCCTCCTCATCAAGGGGAGGTGGTCAAATATGGGGCACCAGAGTTCGTGTGAAAGTCAGTCCCCACTCTCCACACAACTGTGGAGAATGTCCTGTCCATTGGCTAGATCTGGGTAGGGATTCGATGTTTACTGCATGTATAGTCCTTGGCTGGTGCCATAGTTTGAGCAGGACCCCTGGGCCCAGATGCGCCCGTCATAATGTTCTTCTTGTAGGTTTCTAGGACCCTCTGGATCCTTCTATTTCCCCATTCTCCCATGCTTCTCTCACTAGAGTCCCAATAGGATATCCTCCCCTCTGTCCCACTTTGCTGATAAGTGAAGACTTTCATGGGACATGCCCCTTGGGCTAATGTCTAGATATAAGTGAGTATATACCATTTGAGTCTTTCTGCTTCTGAGTTAACTCACTCACTCATTATGATCATTTCTAGTTCAATCCATTTGTCCACAAAATTTGGAAATTCCTTGTTTTTAATAACTGAGTAGTATTCCATAGTGTATATGTACCACAATTTCTTTATCCAATCTTCTACTGAGGGACACTTAGGCTATTTCCATGTTCTGGCTATTATAAATAAGGCCGCTATGAACATGGTTGAGCATATGTCTCTGTTGTGTGCTGGAGCTTCTTCTGGGTATATTCCAAGGAGTGAAATAACTGGGTCTTGAGGAAGCCCTATTCCCAGTTTTCTGAGATAGCGCCAGAAAGATTTCCAAAGTGGTTGTACTAGTTTGCATTCCCACCAGCAATGAAAAATGTTCCTCTTTCTCCACATCCTCGCCAGCATGTGGTGTCGCTTGAATTTTTGATCTTAGCCATTCGGATGGGTATAAGATGGAATCTTAGAGTCATTTTGATTTGCAATTCTCTGATGACTAAAGACGTTGAACATTTTTTTAAGTGTTTCTCAGCCATATTCCTCTGTTGAAAATTCTCTGTTTAGTTCTGAGCAGTGGGTCGGTTCTTATATTGGTCCTAAATGAACGAGTTGTGAGTCCCGGAGTGTGGTATGGCTCAAGGCCTCTGGCCTGTGATCATATATTCTTCTCCATGCTAGTCTGGCCCTCATAAACTGTTACAAATTTTGCATGTACAGAACTTCAGCATTATAACAAACTTTGAGTGTATTTCAGATCATTTCTATAGACAGGTATGAAGAGTTCTGAAAAAAAGAAATGACTGCATTAGAGATTATAGGAATAATGTGTCCCCCCTTTTTTCTGGGTGAAATTTCTTGGATTTGTCTCTTACTCCTGCTATGTACTAGCTCTGATCTATTTTGGGTTTCTGTCACTGTGATAAAACATTGGCCAAGGCCTGGAGAGATGGCTCAGAAGTTAAGAGCACTGTCTGCTCTTCCTGAAGGTAATGAGTTCAATTCCCAGCAACCACATGATGGCTCACAACCATCTATAACGAGATCTGGTGCCCTCTTCTGGCATGCAGGTGTTACATGTAGGCAGAGCGCTGTATACATAATAAATAAATCAATCTTTAAAATAAAAAAAAACACAACAAAACAAAACACTGAACAAAACCAGCTTAGTGAGGAAAGGGCTTATTTGACTTACAGATTATAGTCTGTCTTCAAGGAAAAGCCAGGTCAGGAGCTCAAAGCAAGACACAACGGAGGCTGCTTCCTGGCTTGCTTCACCTGGCTACCTTTCTTATATAGTCCAGGCTGACCTACCTAGGGGATGGCACTGCCCACAGTGGGTTGTGTTCTGCTCTGTCAGTTAGCAATTAAGAAAATGCCTTATAGATATAGCTGCACAACAGTCTATATTGGTGTCAAGTTGACAGCTATGAAAGGCATAAGTGAACATAAACATAATTCTGAACATAAGAGGCCCATACTTGGTCTAACATATACATTTAAGAATGCTGCAGGCCTGCCTTCCTTCTGGAGGCTCTCACAGGAGCCTATCTGGCCTTTTGTAGATTCTATAAAGAAGGCCCAGAACTTCCTAGCATCCTTTCTTCTTCAAAACCAGCCATAACTGGTTGAGACTTCCTGCCCTTGTACCACTGTGATGCTGATTCTCTTCTCTCTGTGTCCATCTAAAGCAACCCTACAGCCATGCCAGGCCCGCCGGATAATTTAGGGTTAATCTTATTTTTGGTCATCCGAGTATCTATCCACCTGTCATGCTGCCATTCCGTTTAAACCAGTCGTTTCAGAGCTGGTACTTGTCCCTTCGTTCTCTTTTCTCATTCTAAGTTAGTTAGCCAGAGTCAGCGGAAGACCTTAGAACAAATAATGTCCTAGGATGAGTAAAGAAATTCTATCCGATGGAGCCTGCCTAATCTCTGTTTCTCATTTTAAAAAAATTATTTATTTTAAATTATATGTATTCGTGTGTGTCTGTGTCAAGGTATGCGCACACACAAGCCCAGAACATCCTGGAGCTACAGGTAGTTATGAACCGCTTCACATAGCTGCTGGGAGCAGAACTTGGGTTTTCTGCAAGGGCAGTAAGTGTCCTCCACTGCTGAGCCATCTCTCCAGCCTTCTAGCTGTTTCTTAAGGCCGGTAGCATGTTTTTTCCTTAGACCTAGGACTGTGTTCCTGGGTGCACAAAGACAGAACCTGTATTCTTATAAAGGAACAGGGATGTGTTGCCTCATTAAAAAAAATTTTTTTTTTTTATTTCTAACACAGGATACCTTAAATATTTTTCCAGAGTTCAGAAGACAAATTGAGGTGTTTTTTTGTTTTTTTTTTTTTTCCTTCCTCTGCTAGGCAGGTGGTTGAAAGTTGTACAATGCTGTTTTTCAGGCTATAAAATCACAATGTCCTTGTGCCTAAGCTCACTAAAATAGAAAAATTGGGCTGTATTCATTTGCATTTCAGTCTACTCTTTTGAGTAGATTTTTATATCTGATTCTTGCTATAATTATTTACATCTCTGGTGGAAATGCCACATCCAGTTGCAGATTAATTATACAATTATTAAAGGCCTCGATAGAGATCTCAAATTTCACTGTTAACATCTAGAGAAACACACAGGAAATTGAGGAGCTAAATCAGATATTTCCTGAGTGTTCTACTGGGCAACAACATTCATACGTACCTTCAGATTGACAGTGCCATGTAAATTTTCCCTAATGAAGTGATTTGGAAGGTAAGAGGGTTGGGAAGGCTCAGAGCCAAAGCTCTCTGTTGCAGTTACTGAAGTCTCTTCCAAGCCATTTAGTCACCTAGAAATGCTAGTGGGCACATACTCAGTACCAGGACCTTTGGAATGCAACAAGCACTCTGACATCACATTCTGCAACTTGTGAGGTGAGGATGCGTCATCACTCCTTAGTCTGTGCAAATCACCTTACCCAGCAAGGGCAACCCTTACCCTGCAGGCCCGCCTTTCCCAGGAGAAGGCCAGCAGCTCAGGAAGGAACAGACTCCCACACAGATTCACAATTCTGTGTCCTGTGACTAGGCGTCTGTGGGAACAGGAACAGAGGTGGGAGTATCTGACTCTCGGCGATGCTGGGGCACCGGAAAAGGTTCTTGGAGGGTAGGTGAGCCGCCGGAGCCAAGTCTTAAAGATCTACAGGTGATGGCCAAATGAGAAATAAAACCAATGGCTTCCTTGGCCAATCTAGCGGTCTGGGCAGAGGAATAGAGCAGCGTGCAAAAGCTTCCTGCACTGTGAGAACTGTGGACTCAGCCTTGGATTGTATCATTGGAGGTTGTTTCCTGAATCTCCAGAGGACACCAAAAGTGGTGAATGGTCAAGGCCCTGAACCTATAAATAGCAAAGTCTTTGCCTGTGAACCAGTCACATCCTCCTGCATATTTGAAACCATCTTTAGGATGCCCTGGAAATGCCATGTAAACAGTTGTGGTACTGCATTGTTTGGAAAACGAGAAAAGAAACAAACAACAACAACCAAAAACAAAAAACAAAAACAAGAAGTTCAAACTATTGAATAAGGGCCCAGCTTCCCCCCTCCCCCTTTTTTTCTTTTTACATCTGTAATTGGTTGAGTTTATGGATGTGAAATCCAGAGCAGCATAGGACTCACTATGTACCATTGTGACCCAAGTGTGCCACATGTGATTCAAGTGACAATAAAGGGTGCAGGGGCAGGGCGCAGACCATCGACCCTTTCTGCTCTGACTCAGGAAAACAGGTATTGGGAGTTTTAGATGAGCTATCATAAGTAAAATGTCTCAGACAGGGCAGGCAGTGCGTGTCAGCAGCCACTGATGACAGGGATAATCACAATCTCATTATGCAAGGTTGAAAAAAAAAAAAGATAGGCCAAGTCTGCAGTGCCCGTGCCAGTGAGTGTTGATATGATACTGTTGTCTAGGGACATTGTTAAAGGGCTTTTGTTGTTTGTTTTTGAGATGCAAACTGAAGCTTTGTAGATTTACAAACATTATGTCATGAATGTTGCAAAATTGATGAAACCCTGGTGGACCATCAGAGACTGGGGAAGACAAATGCCGTTTTTATCTGTTTGTGCTCAGAACAGAACCATCAGCTGTAACGGTTATGGCAGACTGGTTTGGTTTCTTCCTGAGCACTGGTAAACCTAGAGCCTGTGCCTACCATCCGGTGGCTTCTGAGGGAAGGATGGGAGCACGGGACAAATGTGGGTGAAGTGCTGGAGGGCTGCTGTCTCCTGTGTTGCTGCCTCCAGGCATCAGCTCTGCTCACTAGTCCCTGTCAGCCAGACCCTGTTCACTGCTGGCCCAGATTTCCTCTGGGAATGCTGGTGGCACTCTGCCTATTCCTACTGTTTCCTTTTACAGACATCTAGTCTTTTGACTTTACAATGTCCAGTTACTTTTTTGTAAGCATTGCCTCTGGCTCATCCCTTGCTTCGGCATGAGGGGAGGGGGCATTAGGGATAGGGGCTTTAGGGGTAGGGGCGTGAGGGGTGGGGGCATAAGGGGTGGGGGCATGAGGGGTGGGAGCGGGGCATAGCTTCCTACTTTCTTGTGATTCTCTTTAAGGTGCTGGTTGCTCTTGAAGATATTTTAAGGTTTATTTTCATCTCAATAAGAAATGGTCTCAGCTGGGCGTTGTGGCGCACACCTTTCCTCCCAGCACTCGGAGGCAGAGGCAGAAGCCAGCAGATTGCTGTGAGTTTGAGGCCAGCCTGGTCTACAAAGCAAGTACAGGACAGCCAGAGAAACCCTGTCTCGAAAAACCAAAACCAAAACAAAACAAAACAAAACAAAAAAAAAAACCCACCAAAAAAAAAAACAAAAAAGAAAGAAAGAAAGGAATGATCTCTATAGCATTTGTTTGTCCTTTGATTTTGGCAGCTAATTTATGGCACACTTTGGGGAATGTCTAGTTACGTAAGCCCACTTCTGTGAATGAATACCTACTTTTATTAATTACGTAAAACACCTTTCCATTTCTAATATCATCTTGCATTAATTTTACTTTTGAGACAGAGTCTCACTGTAACTCTAGCTAATTTGGAACGAGAGAGAGAGAGAGAGAGAGAGAGAGAGAGAGAGAGAGAGAGAGAGAGAGAGAGAGAGAGAGAGAGAGAGAGAGATCTGCTTGCATCTGTCTACTCCATGCTGGGATTAAAGATGTGTGCCAATATGCCAGGCTCCAAACTGTCGTTCTAATTATCATTTACACCATAGTTTTACATCACTGTGTTTAGGAACCTGTAGTTTAATGATTGAGTTGGGAGACAATGCTTTTTCTTGTTAAGTAGCTGTATTTGTTTATAACAGTAAACAGCTTTTCAAGGCACTAGATTTAGGCCTCTAGAATTGGGAATCTTCCCGTTAGGTTCAGGAATATAAACATTTCCATCACTCAATCGTAATTACCATTCAAGACTTTAAAGTTACCTGTATGTTCTATCAAAGGCTATAAAGACAGATATTATCAAAACAACAAGTAATAGTGTTGGCAGATCTGAAGGATTTGGCCTATGTCCGGTAAAGTTGAACCTTTTGTCCTCATCTCTGTCCTGTGGTCCTAGTCATATCTCGGAACTATAAACCTGAACATAACCAGAATGTTTGATTCTTATGCTTGAAAGTCTAAACGTGATTTATTTGGTAATTTTTACTAAAGTGCTGGAGATTTAAAGTATAACGCATGCTATTTTAAAATAAAACTAGACTTTTTAGAAGTCTAGAAAGCCCATGCTAATTCTCTGCCTTTGGGATATGCATTCTGGCCATTTGTTCTTAAGCATTTCAACCAAAAAATGCTTTAATGGAATGTTACAGTGCCTGCTCATTATCTTGAATTCGCTTGCAGGTCATTTGTTCTTAACTGGCTTTTTTTTTTTTTTTTTTTTTTTTTTGTGAGCATTCGTCATGGGTTGCTCTAAGGAAATCAGTCTCAATTGTTCATAACAAAAGGCATGTTTTAAAATGAAATATCTGAGCAAAGCTGATTCTGGGTTTTTTTTTTTTTTTTTTTTTGTTTTTCGTTTTTTGATGCTTCTAGTGGTACAGATGTTGGCATTGTGATGAAACAGAGCTTATCATTGGCGTCACTGTAACAGTAGGTTCCCTGGGGCAGCTGGAGATGAGAGTCTGTTATAATGACATGTTGAACAAATGCTTACGCTGAGGATGTGCAAGTGTGACCATGCCGCGCGCAGTTCTGTGCTGTAACAAAACAGACTCAATCTGGATCCTTATTGGTGTCCTCCTTTCTCTTTCAAGTAAGGCTCTGCAGTAGTGCCAGACCTGTCTTTTAAAAGTACTCGGCATGGTTTTGTTTTATAATTCTGCAGCGAAAGAGGACTTGAGATTTAAGCAACAGATGGAATTTATTCTGGCTGTCTTGCATATAGGAAGATACTAAGCAGTCCTGTAGAGTGCTTTGCTGACTTGCTGGGAAGGAACAAGGAGCACCTCAGGAAAATGTGCTACAGTAATTCTCGAAAATGCACAGTAAAAGTGCCAACTTTTTTTTTTTTTTTTAAGCACTGTTTGTATCATTTAGCTCTTAGAAGAATGGGAGTGCCAAGGCTGAAGTGAACGCAGTGAGCAAGCGCTCCCAGGTCTCTGGGACGTTGCTTCTATGGGCTTCCTCAAGGACTTTTGCCAAGCTGTGGGGTTGCTTATCTCTGATCTAGATGTTCTGAACTAAGGAATTTAGTTTGAGAAAATAATTGGATTAGTTATGGAGTGTGATAATGGTCATTATATCAAATGTTGGAAATACCTTAGATTTTTATCAATACATACATAGGAGTTTGGTTTTCTTATTTATCGGATGCCTTGTAGCTACATAGAGTGAGGCTTTGAAGGAAAAATGTGGTATTGTAAAGGAGAAGCAGTGAGATTTGTGGGTATCTACTGTCAATGTCATAAGAAGTCCATGATATAATCATACTTCACATACATTGAAATTGAAGGTATAAGTCTGTGTTACTATGAAAAAGGCGTTCACAGCTGATAATATGGAAGCTGCAAGTTAATGAGCATTGTATGTATTAAAAACAGACAGGCATAGAGAAAGATGAACACCCAGAGCGTTCATAGACATATCTCTGAGTGATGAGATTATTGGTAACTTTCATCTGTTACTTCCTGTGTGTTTACAAATGTTTGTACAAATAACAAATATCTCACAGCCAAAGAAACCGTGGAGGGGCACCACCTCCCCTGCTGCAAGGTCAGCTTTATCGCTGATAAAAGCACATAATGGAGTCAAAGTGTGTTGATGGAGTCTTAGGAGGTGAGGCCTATAGTCAGAATGACCATGGTGGACCGCAAGCATAGTGGAGCAATCCGCAGCACATTTGGCAAAGTTGGGAAAGCTGTAAACACATTGTGACCTGTGCAGTGGTCCAGAGGGTTTCACATGGCCAGCTCATGCCTTGCCAACACTACATCTGATGGAACATATACTGTAAGATGGAAAAACCATATCGTGAATTGCATCATTAATGTTTTTGCAATCACTGTTGTCCTGTAACCAACTAACTATGTTGGGCGAAAGCCATTAACTTAAGAGTTTGTATGTGTAGCCTTTCTAGAAAGAGCAATAGTTACTTATTAATGTGATAGTTGACAAGTGTGCAATATGCTTCACAGTTATTAACAAAGAACTGGATATTGTAGGCAGGAGTTGGCAAGTTATCTCATTAAAAAAAAAAATACCCAAAATACCCTTCGTATCAGAGTGAAATTGAACAAGGTAAGAGCGTTTTTTAGAGGAGGAGAAAAGCGCAGAGGGCTGGAGCAGGGAGACAATTGAGAAGAGGCTATCACAGCATGGTACATATGAAGATGACATCATGAAACCCATTAGTTTTATCTGCTATCCTAAAAGTTAATTTTTAATAAAAGGAGAAGTAGGATAGGAATCTCATCAGTGAGTAAACACTTGCTGAGTGTGCTCAAGGCCCAGGATCCTGGCCTTCAGGAAGAGAAGTGGCCAAAAGATACTGAGAGCTACCTTGTGAGCCACTGTGCCGACGGCTAGTGATCTGTATTTCTAGGAGCATTTAATTTTATTAGAGTGATAGCCAGAAGAAAGAGGACACTAACCCTCAGCCGCTAAGGAAATGAAACAGTTATTGAAAGGTAACAAGACCCAGCTGGTTCAATAAAACCTCCTGATATTCAAGAGGCAATGACACTCCTTATAGGAGTTTGAGGAATGGGGAATACACTACTAGAACTTTCCTGCAAAAATCAGAGAATGGTCATGTTACTACTTCACCTTTTAAAATATATATGGGGAGGAAGTATCAAGACAGAATTTCTCTGTGTAGCCCTGGCTGTCCTGGACTTACTTTGAAGACCTCGAGGTTGGCCTCGAACTCATGAAGATCTGCCTACCTCTGCCTGCTAGAGTGCTGGGATTACAGATGTGCGCCACCGCACCCAGCTAATATACTTTTATTATTATTTTTGAGAATTTTGTATTCTGATCATATTCGCCATCTACTCTAACCTCTAACTCCTCCAAGATCCGTTCTCACTCCCTGGCCCCTCCAGCTTTGTGTCCCCCTCCTGCCTGCTTTTAAAAATAGTCCACTCAGTTCAGTTTTCACTACCTGGCAACTCACAGGTTTGGAGCTGTCCACTGGACCTTAGTTGGCTTACCAGGGGCCACACCCCTAAAGAAAACCAACTCCTCCTTTCTCAGAAGCCACCAACTGTCAACAGTTCTCGTCTGGACTGGAGCCCCTAGCTGTCCCAGGTTGGGATGTTAAGTGATCTGGTGCAGGTCATGTGCACGCAGCCACAGCTGGTGTGAGTTCTTGAGTGCAGTGGATCTGTCACCTCTAGAAGACACTATTTCGCTCCAGTCCTCCCCTCCTGTCTCAGACAGTGTCTCTTACCTCTCTTCCTCAGAGGTCCCTGGGCCTTGAGAAGTGGCCATGGGACATAGATGTCCGCCTTGTGGCTGAGCATGCCACAGACACTTATTCTCTTCGCTCTTTGAATCGTTGTGAGTTTCTGTGTTAACCACTGTCCACATACGTCCTTCTTTGATGAGAACTCAGAGCTATATTAATCTATGAGTACCAAGGTACAACTCTAGGGCTGTTTGATACTCTATCTGCTTTGTTTAAAAAAAAAAAAAAAAAAAAGTAGTAGATTCACTCTTGGCCTGTGAGCTCCCCAGCTGTGGCTTCTGTAGTACCAAGCATGCATCTCCATTGTACTTTTTCTGACCGTACTGAAAAAGATTTTCAAGTGTTGTTAGTATGTCAAAATAATTCGAATACCAACAATTGGCAAGGAATGTATGTATGGACGTGTGCACTGCAGATCGATCTTTCTAATGGCTGCTGATAGAAAGCCTTTCAACAGTATACCATCAGATAGACTCAGGGTACTAGCAAATATCATGACCAAGTTGAGTCCATCAAGGAGTGGAAGCTTGGCTTGAAATCAGAGAACCTTTCTGCATATTAAGTGGACTAAAATAGAAAACTCTGTATGATCATCTCAAGAGGTGCCCAGAACGCTTTGCTAAAATTCAGTCACTGTTTATGACCACAAACCTCAGTGGATTGTATTCTTTAAAAAAAATTTTTTTTGTTTACTGCTTGTAAAGGTGTCAATAAAATAAAAAACAAACACCATCACTTTATGATAACAGAAAATAATCTGATATGCAGTCCTGAGTACATTAAACTTTAGTAAAATAAGGGATTGGGGAGATGGCTCAGCGGGAAAGAGCCCTCGCTGCACAAGCCTGAGGATCTGAGTTCAGTTCTCCTGCACCCGTAAAAAAGCCTGATGTCACTGCATACACCAGTAAGTGCAGCACTGGCAGTAGGGGCTGGAGAGCTCGGTAAGGGATGGGAGGGTCAGGGTCATTAGGGCTTGCTGGACAGCCAACATAACTGGGAAGGGAGAGGGGACAGCAAGCTCCGGGTTCAATGAGAGACTTTGTCTTATTGGGGGAAGTCAGAGAATGATATTATAGGGCATTCTATGTCCTTCCTTCGGCTTTCAGTCATGCACACACATGCACATGCACTTGCATGCAAGGGAACACACATACACACCAAAGTTTAAAATTCGGTAAAATAAAAATAAATATAATTTGTCACTTGGTATAGCTAGAATATATGGGAAATATCTGTGCAAATTATGAAATGTGTGCTTCATGAAAGAAAGGTAGTTTGTTTGTGCCCAGTAATATGCCCCTGTGGACTGCATGGTTTTGAATCGAAATACTACTTTAAGGTTAAGATAAGATGGGTGTAGGGGTGAACACCTGTAATCCCAGCATGTGGAAGGTAGACAGATCACAAGTTTGAGGCCAGCTTGGGCTAAATGGTCAGACCCTGTCTGTCTCATTTTAAAAGAGAGGAAGAAAAAATCGTCTTCCTCTGTGGGAACAAGTCATCGTCTTCATCTTCCTTAGTGTGTTCATTTTTCCTTCTGAATTCTTCGTGTGCAGAGATTTTCAGCCCGGGGAAATCTTTCTGCTCTGTGACATATTGTTAAGATTAATTGAGCCTCCCGATTTTACATTTTCTAAAAGCAATTTAAGTTTGAAGAATCAGGACAGGTTTTCACTGACACATCTGCTGTGCCCCTTTTCTTGCTTACAACCAGGTTTGGAAGACGTTGTGGAAACACTAATTGCATTTTTCTTTCACTTTTGCCAAAAGAAAGGGAGATGTATTTATGTTGTCAACGAGGGACTGGATGAGACAGAATCAGCATTCTGAAAGTGGTACGAGTTATAATCCAAGAAAGAGAGGAAAAAGAAACCCTTCCCAGATTTGGCAAGTGCAAAACCAAATGTTATTTAATAGACTTTAAATCGATATCTATAACTGGTTACTTCTGCCCACTATCCCATCTCCATCCACTCTAGGTCACTTTTCTCCTGTCATCTCAACTTTGTCTCATCCACATCTCTCATACCACTAGCTACTTCTCAGACAGGAACAAGCTGAAGGAAGTCCTCTTCCTTGTCACAGCCCATGCAGTTCTATGTTGCTTGTTTTCGTATGGGTCCCCAAGAAAATAGGAAAAGATGCCTACTTGGCACCCAGGTAGAGTTTTTTTTTTGTTTGTTTTTTTTTTTTTAAATACTTTCTCAATCTTGATTTGGTAAAATGCTTCAAATGTAACCCATTTCACAGCTCCATCTATCTCCATCTATCCTTCCCTGCCCCCTACCCTATGCTGCCTCGTCTGCATCATCTCTGGCTTCCAGGGGAACCTTCCCCCACTATCATCAGGTGGCCCTAGTCTCCAGCCCACACCCAGAACAAAACCACAGCCCTTATTCCTTCAGCATCTCTGCCACACATATTTGACAAGAGACCCCTGTGTGACAAGCGGGACTTGTGGGATGTACGCAGAACTCCTAATTTTGCCTTTCTCTGAAAAGTGGTCAGAAGATGAACTCACAGGAGACTTTTCTCCCACCCTCTCTTCTTCCCTCCCTCTGTCTCTCCCTGTCTCTGTCTCTCTCTCTGTGTCTGTCTGTCTGTCTGTCTGTCTCTCTCTCTCTCTCTCTCTCTGTCCTCACTGTTACATCTAGTATCCAGGGCTGCAGTGATGCTGGTGACAGTGTGTGCAGGCAGGCAGTCTTCTTGCACCTTGCTGAAGTCTGACCTGTGGGGGGGTCAAGATGAGAATACAGGAGAGCACGGGATATTTTTTTTTAACTTAGTTGTTTTTTAAGACTCTTACACAATGTGTTTTCAAGAGGAAAAGGTGGGTTCAGGGTAGGGAGATGTTGAGTTCGTTCATTGACAAGATGACCTTGAAGACGCTGTGGAGCACACAATCAGGACATCTAGAAGATGATGATGTAGCCTAAAGATGGATCAGCCTTCTCTAGAGATACAGATTTGAGTGCTGTCAGCATGTGGGCCTTAGCAAACACTGTAGGAGTGCCTGCTTAAAGGGAAAGAAGAATGGAGGAAACATTAAGGGGAGGGCCTGAAGGAGAGAAAACATCCTTACGCTGTGGAGATACCCTGATGACTTTAAAGAAATCAGTTGCTCACTCTGAACATTGATTCCCTTCCTGGCAAGCATTTGTGTAGGGGACGTCTGACATTATTACTTTGCACAAGTCTTTACGACAGCTCTGGGGCAAATAGGGATTATTAATTACTTAATTTTGTGACCTCTTAAATGTCTCTTGGCTTACACAATTATATGAATTCCTCATCTTTTTTTCTGATGAGATGGTTTGTTGGACACATCAAGTCTGCTAATATATTGGTTTTTAATTTGAGACCCAGGAAAATAGCAAGTTTGAAGAATCTAGGTATTTATGAATCTAGGTATTTATGAGGTTGATAACAAATGGTGATTAGCACTCTGCCCTTGAGCCCAACGAGCTCAACGCTTAGCTACTTATTCAGCTGAGATAACTTAGTGAATCAGGTCTCATTTTCCTCATCTGTGCAAGAAGATAATGGTCCTTGCAATGATAGCAAAGGATTGAGCAATGTTCCCAAAATACTTACAGAGGTACCTGGGATAGGTGCCCTCGCTAGGCCTACACTGCCACTTTACACTTATAGTGACAGTGGCACTGTGTGGTGAGAAGTGGCTTCATTTTACAGCAGAAGTTTTCAAAAGAAGAGTACAGGGGCCAGTGAGATGACTCCGTGGATAAAGGTGCCTGCTGCCTCGCCGTAGGGCCTAAGTTTGACACCTAGCGTCCACTGAGTGGAAGGAGAGAAAAAAATCCTGCAAGGTAGCTCTGACCTCTGCTCCTCTGCCATGACACACATGTGTCTGCACAGAAAGTAAAGTTAATTATAATAAAAAGAATTGAAAGGAGAGTGAAGAAAAATCCCTACTATTCCCTAAGAAGTGGGAAATTTAGATGACTGAACTCCGGTGGCTTGTAAAACTCCATTTCCTGCTAACAAATTGAGTTCTGGGCTTCAAAGCCATGCCTACTGAATTTCAATTGTATTCAATTTCACAGTTTGTATGAGACAGAGGGCAGCAGAGCGTCTAGACCAGCAGTTCTCAACGTGTGGGCCTCGACCCACATATTTACCACATATTTACATTAGGACTCATAAGAGTAGCCAAATTGCACTTATGAACTAGCAACGAAATACTTTTATGGCTGGGGGTCACCACATAAAGAACTGTCCTAAAGAGTCTCTGCATCAGGAGAGTTGAAAACCACTGATCTAGCCCTTTGTGCTTTATATTGCACTGGGTATTATGCTTAGCTCAGAAGACAGCTGTGTGCAAAAGTGACCACAAACTACAAGCTTCCTCTTTCTCAATAATAAAGCATTACTGTCTTCAAGTTTCTTGGAGGCTAGGAAACTTATGCCTTATGTTATCCTCTCAGCCCAAAAGAATCCGTAAAATGTGTGCTTAGGAAGCGTTAGGTTGGGACACGTTAGCCTCAGAGTTCTTTGAACCGTTTCCCCTTTTCCTTAGAATATATCTTGGTTTCAGCTGCTTGGGGCAAAAGCCTGCCTCTGGCAACATGAGCTATTGACACTGGAATCTCTAGTTTCTTTTTCTTAACAAGTTCTTTTCTTCTTTTCTCTCCTCCTTCTCCTTCCTTTCTTCTCCTTTTATTTTTTTATTTTTAATGAAAGGCTGAGTTCAACTTGTCAGGCACAGCCAAATGTGTGTATCCCTGTGCAATGTGCTGCATGTTGAGAAGGACAGTGATGTGACTGCAGTAATTCAAAGCAGGGGTTTAAATGAATAAATAAGAATAAGCCTGGGATTAGTCCCAATTGAAAAGTTCAGCGCTGCCAGGGAAGGTGGCATTGCTGCAGGGATTAGCAAATGGCTGGCTGTGGGGAACAGCATTCATGATCCAGGCACACTCTGAGTGATGGACAGCCTCAGCCCTATGCCACCCATCTTTCCTGGACACTCAGACTCAGAGTGAGGATCATAAAAGCAAGCTTTGGACCATTTTTCCTTCTCAGAAACCCTGCTCGGTTGCTATATGAAAACCTTGATTCAAACCTAAGCTATAGAAAAAGGCCTGGCTTTAAAATGCTGCAATCTGGAGGAATATGATGAAGTGAGACTTCCTTCCATACAGCCGACTGAGAGGGAGAAAACAGAGGAAGCCCTCTGGGTAGGGAGAATAGAGCGGGATCACTCTGTGATCAAGGCACAGAGCACGTTAACAAAGAGAAACTTGTTTGTATAGGGCTTTCACTGTCTGCAAGCCCATTATTGACACCCTATTATTTGATCCTTACAACAAAGGGTCTGTGTCCCCATTTCACAAATGAGAAAAGTAAAGCCTAAAGAAGTTGCCAGGTTGATGCAAAGTCACAGTACTGGAAGTATAATAATCTGATTTCAGGTTTTGTGCTTTCTTTGATTATAGTCCTGCTGAGTGCTAATTTGTAGAAATTATATAAAAAATTTCTAAACACCCATGTGTTACTCAGCTTTCCATTACTATAACAAAAGACCTGAGGCAGTCAACATAAGAAGAAAAGCTTATTTGGGGTCATGGTTTTGAAGGCTCCAGTCCATAGTCCTTTGGCCTTGTATTTGGAGGCAGTGTATGGTAGATGAATCCTGTTCACGGAACAAATGATTGGTGTTTCACAGCCCCTTCAAGGATACCATCCCCAGTAACTGAAAACCTCCCTCCTCAGGCCCCACCTTCAGAGGTATCCCCACCTCACAGAAGAAGGCCCAAGTATATACATGCAAATAGATTCTCAGACCTTTGGACATTTTCATTTTATTAAACTTATATTATGCCTTATGTAAAATCTTCTATCAGTAGACAAATGCATTAAATCTTCCAAGAGAAATATAGTACACAGGAAGAAAGAAGCATATACGTAGAGAAAATAATATTGATTATAATCTTGGATTATAACCTAGGAGGAGTTCAATGCCAAAGAGGTACCAAAAGATGGATGCTTATGGTATTGAAATACATAAGAACAAGATAATCCAACTCCCTTTTCCATTCTATTTAAAAGATACAAAAGAGCAAAGAGTAGGATTTCAAAAAGTATTTGAAATTTTTATTTTAATTTCTTTCTGGATATTCTGCCTTAAAAAAAAAAAAAAAGGAAAGTAACTACCATTCACACCTATTTACATGAGCCTGGCTGAAGCATGGTGTGTAAACCTCTACTTTTTTTAGTTTTGGACGTTTTTACATGGTTGTGGCTCCATGGGATGATGTGATGGCTTTTACATATTATTAAAAATGTAAGTTGAGAAGAGTCTGATGGACCCTTGGTAAATTTTTCATTGCTATTTCTTTAATAATTGGTGGGTTGGAGTTGGTCTCTTGAAGGTACATTCCATAGACCTCTCAATAATGTAGAGCTGAGTGGCTGGTGAATTTGTGAGACTTACATCATGATGTAAGATTTTTGTAGTCATACATGTGACATGACACCTGTATCCATTGCTTACCTGTGCTTTGACAGTGCCCACTGACTTCCTTTGATGCTAGTTTAATTGCTCCATTTTGAGTTGTACTGTGATGGTACCACCAAGGCAACAAAGCTGACCCTGGTCAAACACAATACATGAAGTTTGCATGGAGATAGTAAAAGACTGAAAGCTGAGCTTCTTTCCTTCCTGTTTTCTCAGAGGTAGCCGTATTTGAAGTGCTGTTGGGTAAGGGCCAAGGCCAGCTCATAGCTCTTCTGGTGTTGTATAAATGGTTTCAGAAAATCCTCAGTGCTTTGTTAGGCCACTGGAACCTGGGTGCTTGAGGCCTCAGGCAAATGTAGCTTCAGGGGTGAGTTTGTTTGCTTTCTGCCTACTATCAAGGGCTGAAAGCGGATCTTTCACTCGTTCCACTTCACAGGGATGGAAACAGCATTCCAGTTTAGCGCTAGAGCTGAGGCTAATGTTTGCACAGAGCATCTTCCTTCCCACTGAAGTGTGTTCCTGTTCCTTTTCTGTTTGTTCCTCCTGTTTACATTCCAGGTCCTTTTTTTTTTTTTTTTTTTTTTTTTTTTTTGCCATATGGGCATTTTGAGATCCTATTCCATATATAATGAGGCGTATACATTTCAACTAGTGATATGTTTACTATATTATATGTGCAGAGCTTGTCTTGAGGACACAGGTCAGAGTGTGGGGCATCTTTTGGGTTCCTCCCAGTCAGGAAGTACAGCCACTATTTTGACTGGTTTGGGTTATTTTGAACAACTCAAGAACATTACATAGTAGGCATGGTGGCACAGGATTTTAATCCTGTTACTTGGGAAGCAGGGGCAATCGGCCCAATCTCTATGAGTTTCAGGCTACTATGGTCTACATAGTGAGTTACAAGACAGCGAAGACTACATAGAAAGACCCCGTTTCAAAACAAAGAAAATAAAAAGAATATGACAATGGAGTATATGCAGTGTTTGAAATTTTCCGCCCAGGATTATGCTCAAACACTTTTTTGAGTAAGTTATGTATTTATTCGCTTGTGGGTATTTTAGCAGTTTGGTTGTTTGGTTGCTTTTGTTTTGTTTTGTTTTTGAGACAAGGTTTCTCTGTGTAACAGAGCTCTGGCTATCCTGAACTCACTTTGTAGACCAGGCTGGCCTTGAAATCAGATATTCGCAAATATTGTTATGAAAATTCATATGTCTTTTAGTAGAACTCAGGATTCATCTCCCTTGGGTTTTCAGTGTGCCCAAGGGTGGGATGGCTTCTTCTTAGGAAGTGCATATAGTCTTTTTTTATACTGACAGGTTTCTTCCCCCAAATTGTTGTAGCAGTTAACATTCCTAAGCTCCTCTGTTTTCAGATAGAATTTTGCTTTAGTGGTGGCAGTTAATGTGGGATGTTGAGATTGGTGCTGCCCATCTCAGATTATACATATAAACATGTGTTTACATTTCCTATTTATTTGATATATAGATTAAGAGGTAGAAATTTGCCTTGCCATATCCCCAAAGGCTTAACAGTGAAAAATGCCACAGGAAGAAATATAAGCCATCCATTGATTTAAAAATTAGTATTAATCACAATGGAGCTTACTGAAGACACGTCTAGTTTTATGGTGTAGAAGTGAGCATGAATCTTAACTGTACATGTGATAGATATTTAATCCATAGAGTGAAAGCAGAAGTGCTATTTGACTGGGGCTTGGTCCCTCGGATCCTGCCTCTGGCACAATTCATTTGCAACAGTTTGAATTGCATTTTATGGCTTCGATTTTCTCTAATTTGTTCTTGATTGCTTTGAGAGGAAGCAGTAAGTCAATATATTAAACATTGCTTAGAATCTTCATCACTGGGCATTTTAATTCTGTTAAGCATGTGTCAGCAGAAGGTTGAAAAAGAGATGGAACCACAGGACTCCAGATTTTAGGTTACATAATGGTTCATTCAAGTAACTTACCTATGTGGGCTGGAGGGCAATATAACTAAGAATAAGATTCCTGGTATTAGAAAAAAGAACTCTCAAAGTGAGAGGTGCATAGGATCCATTTAGAAAAGCCTGTCAGGCTAGATTTCCAAATAACTCTTTGCTTCCCTCTTGGACAGACTCGCATTAGTTCATTCATTCATTCCTCATCATTCATTCATACAAAGGCGCAACAAACAACAGTCTGTGGCAGGCCATGCTCCTGATGCTGGGCATACAGCCCAGAACAAATCTGGTTTTGCTCATAAGGAACTTACATTTTCAGAGAGGGAAAAAGCAAGAATAGAGATTAGAGTGAGATAGAAGTGGGGATAGAGAGGTCATGTGATACTCCTGGAGGAAATAAAAGGAGGGTAAGAAGCCTGGAAAGTCCTAGTGCCCCCACCCCCTTTAAAGGCAGGACAGAGAGAGCATCTCAGTCAGTGGTGCTTGTGTAATTGGGAGGAGCTGAGCAGCATACATGTCCACTAGAGGAAGTCCTCCAAGAGTTCTGGGCAGTATCTAGATGAGTTTCAGGACAAAGGGACCTCTGGGGTTGGAAGTTTAGAGGTGAGCAGGAGAGCAGAGACTCATCAGAGAAGCTATGGGCTATGGAATAATCTTAGCCTTTTTCAAGAGAATGGACAAAAATGCAAGGATTCTGAATAAGAAAGCAGTGATTCAGTTAAAAAAAAAAAAAAAAGATTATCTTGAAAATTGGGAAGAGTGGGCTGTAGGGGAAAGGCATGGAATGAAAACAAGTTGAGACCTCTAACCGGTGTGCTCAGGCAAAAACAAGTGGCTTGCTTAAGTGGTTTATTTTATGGGATTATCACAACCACTGGGCATCAGATATGGTTAATAACAACTGGCTTATTAGCAATAATTAATAATTTACAGATATTTTAAAATAAATTCTATGTCTAAGAGTGTTTCATTACTTTTTTTTTTTTTTTTTTTTTTTTTTTTTTTTGGTATTTTGAGACAATGCAAAGGCAGCAGTTTGAGCCAGGATTTGAAGGGCAAGCAGAACTTTAATGGCTGATATTTTATATAGTGGTAAAAGATGACTACAGCACAGTGAGAACTGGACTAATAGATGAAGTACCCGGAGAAGAATAATGAGGAAAGACGGGGTCAGAATGGAGATGCAGACGCTGGCGGAAGTATCTATATTTACTACGGGTAGCAGTAGGGAGCTGCTCAGATTTTGACAAGAAGAGTGACACAATGAGAACCCTGCTTTAGGATCTGCCCGATGTTCAAAGATGGGGTGATGGTAAATAACAGCAGGTGGGACCACAAATGTTGTTAAGTGTCTATCGCTCCCAGTCATTTTCAGCGCTCCAAATTCCCTTTTTTTTTTCTATAGTGCAGTTTTATAAATTAAATACTGATCTATAAGTTATGTTACAAATTAGTTGTTGATATTGTTAAGGAGGAGCAGTTGCCCCCCCCCAAAAAAAATCTCAAAAGGCCCAGTTGCCAGAATATGGAAGAACATAGGCTTGAACCCATACAAATCAAGGTCTCAATTTAAAAACTGGTATGCTGCTCTTGATGAATTTCATATGGACTGTGGGAGAACTTAATGCTTAACTTTGAGACAGAAAGATGCTCTGAAATCGGAATAGCAGGAAATGTATTTGGGAGACACCTTTGTATTCGGGGAGGAGTCACAAGTTACCAAGGTTCAGGTTTGGAGAGAGACAAACTGAGACAGAGACATTAAATAGGTGGTGCATGCCTTTAATCCCAGTACTTGGGAGGCAGGGGCAAACAGATCGCTGTGAGTTCGAGGACAGCCTGGTCTACAAAGCAAGTCCAGGACAGCCAAGGCTACACAGAGAAACACTGTCTGGGGTGGGGGGTGGGGGTCAAAACCTGTTATTCTTTAAATGTGTCTGTTATTCCTTTCGTTTAATCCCGATGCCGAGTGAACCCCAGTAATAATGTAAACTACCTTCCTCTTCGACTTTTTCCCGTAGTTTCGAATCTCCCAAGTCTTTGTTATTCAGATTGTAGCCAAATAACAGTTCGGCTGCTCTCATCCCCTTCTCTACCCTTCCTTGAAAACGCCTGGGAGTTTTCACTATTCTCTAGGAAGTCCAGAACCTGCTCTTGTACACTACCAGGCTAACATCTCTCTCCTACTGGTTCCCGTCTGCCACCTAGGTGGGTAGCTAGCAGTGGCTTCCCGCTTCCAGGACAGTGTTACAATGCGCCGCTGTTGCCACCTTTAGATTTCAGAAGAGTGCGCTCCTGTCTGGGAGGCTCGCCCAGACTAGCCCATGCTCCAGCATAAAGCCCCACATCACCAAAGGTCTGTCTTTCTGAGCTCGTACTTGCTTCATAAACATTTCCTTCTGAATGCCCCGGCCTTTATAACCTGGGTTCCCGCGAGCGCGCGCCCAACGACTATTTGCGGAAGGAACGAACTGACGACTCGCCCAACCACTGCTCGCCCTCCCCCGCCGCGGCGCCTCAGCAATGACGCATTCAGCTGGCGCCGCGAGGACGGCCGTATCAGGGCGCCTGCGTGGATGGGGCACGCATGCGCAGAGGCGCGAGCCCGCTGACAGATTCTCGAAGGCGGCGGCGGCGGCGGCGGCCTTGGGCCGCGGGGGAATGGGAGTCCCAGGGCCCTGACTGAGCACCGCCCCCGCCTCCCTGCCGCGACATGGCTCAGGAGAAGATGGAGCTGGACCTGGAGCTGCCCGTGGGCACGGGCGCGAGCCCGGCGGAGGGCGGCGGCCCGGGCGGCGGGGGCCTCCGGAGGTCTAACAGCGCCCCCCTAATCCACGGCCTCAGCGACTCGTCGCCGGTGTTCCAGGCCGAGGCGCCCAGCGCCAGGCGGAACAGCACGACGTTCCCGAGCCGCCACGGCCTGCTGCTCCCGGCCTCGCCGGTCCGAATGCACAGCAGCCGCCTGCACCAGATCAAACAAGAAGAGGGCATGGACCTCATCAACCGAGAGACGGTCCACGAGCGCGAGGTGCAGACCGCAATGCAGATAAGCCACTCCTGGGAGGAAAGTTTCAGCCTGAGTGACAACGACGTGGAGAAATCCGCCTCCCCAAAGCGCATCGATTTCATTCCGGTGTCTCCAGCACCGTCACCCACCCGGGGAATCGGGAAGCAGTGCTTTTCACCGTCCTTGCAAAGTTTTGTGAGTAGCAACGGATTGCCTCCAAGCCCGATCCCCAGCCCAACCACCCGATTTACTACCCGGAGAAGCCAGAGCCCCATCAACTGCATTAGACCAAGTGTTCTTGGACCATTGAAAAGAAAATGTGAAATGGAAACTGATTATCAGCCAAAGAGATTTTTCCAGGGCATCACCAACATGCTTTCTTCTGACGTTGCACAGCTGTCAGACCCCGGAGTGTGTGTTTCTTCAGATACCCTGGATGGAAACAGCAGCAGTGCCGGTTCTTCCTGTAACTCACCAGCGAAAGTCAGCACTACCACCGACTCTCCTGTGTCGCCTGCCCAAGCAGCCTCCCCCTTTATTCCAGTAGATGAACTTTCGTCCAAGTGATTCACCCATCTCGAATCCCCCTTCCCCAGCGGAGAGACAAAAAAAAAAAAAAAAAAAAAAGAAAGAAAGAAAAGAAAAGAAAAGAAAAAAAAAATCAAGTTAGAGCAAGCACTGAACTTTGTCGATTAAGTTGAGGCTGTTTCCTATTTAACTCTTCCCTCTTTTTGGAAATTCCTGAAATGTTATTCTAGAGAATTTCTATGTCAGGTTCCTGCGGACACCCTTGAATTCAGTGTAGTAATATTTTCGGACTTTTTATCAATAAGTGTGTTGAAGCATACATTTTACGCTGCTAATATGTCTAAATACATATGTTATCCCTTGATTTTTTAAATAATTGAGAGCTCTATTTATTTATGGGATTATTAAGTTCTGATAAAAATATAAATGTTAAATTTCAGTTTAGTAAACTGTTTTAAAATTCCATAGTTCATGGCACACTAATTTTTAATGTTTTCAATGAATGCTGTTTTCCATCTACTGAAGAACTTACCTACTTACAGCTTTTTAAAAAATGTTATATCAGTCCATTGGTTGTCTAGTTTACCTGGGAGTCCTTGGATATTTAATGTCCTAGGCAGAAAAGTGGATGAGAAGAGAAAATGACAAAAGGAGAAATTATAACACTTTGCAGCAAATATTTTAAAATTAAGAAGTATATAAAAGCAAACATTTAAGAAGGACATTTTCTAACTAAATTTTAATAGTACCTATAGTAAGTCACGCTAATATAATTACAAAAATGAAAAGTTTCTTTTTGAAAACATTTTTAACCATAAAGTGCATTCTTTTGGGTATAATCCTAAATGTGCAATGGGACAGTGCCTTGTAGTCTTAGTTCACATTAGACAGACAAAGGCAAGGCTCTCGCTACCATTTCAAACTTAACATTTGTAAAATGTAAATGTGTGGGAAGCCCTGTTGAGTGTTGGGAGAACTCCCAGACAGACAATATTCTCTCAATCCCTGATAGACTTTAAGCTATCCATTCATGTCCTGATTCTTAAAACTCTTGCCAATGAGAAGCCAGAGCAGCATTTGGCTGCTTTTCTGCTCTGCCCATCTGTCACCTTCATACTTTTCCCTTAATCAGGAAGGAAGCAGCTGTTTCCTTGCCAACAGGTACTTCCCACCTCCCACCAAGCTGGGGCATGGTTAGACAAAGGTACCTCTGACAGTGTGATACATCTCTGGCTGGGGCCATGTTAGCAGCAGTGGGAATGTTAGTTCAGTAAAGCCTGATGGTGTGCAAGAGATCAGTGGACAGCCACATCAATAAATCGTACGTAGGCTTTCTTAAATGTAGAATTATGGGGTGCTTTTCTTTTACAATTAAGATAAACAGCAAATGCTTTTTATATTATACTTACTTACAATACTACTTCTGTCTTAGATGGATAAGGCAGACAGATTGAATGAATAACAGACCCAAAGGAAAAGGTTAAAAACAATACTTTAAGAAAGACCATGACAAAAATCCCTTCTTACCTTTTAAAGTTGTCACCTACAGACTTTAACAAGTACGTGGAATTTTTATAACCATGAGAATAAATGGAACTGGTCAACTCTTGACAGTTGTATCAAGTTTCAGTAAAATGACATCAAGGGTAAGACTGTGTATGTCTGTTGTACTTGTGCTTCCACTCTTATTGTTCTCAGCTTAAACCTACACCTGCAATTTCCTGTTGGCTATCTTGACCTGCTTCCAGAATAACTTTAATCACACCAAAACAAAATTTACCTTCACACTTAATGTGTACTTGCAGGTCAGCGTCATTCCTGCCTCATTTCCTAGACTGGATGCCATTGGCCCATGTGATGTCTTCCTAATACATACATGTAAATACATACGTGTAGCCACGAAGTTCTGTCAGTTTCTTCTAAACTGTATTCAGATCCCACTCCAGCTCCCCTGGTACCTGCCTGCCTGTATCTCACCTCCCTTTGAGCTTGACCCTCATGCTTGCTCAAGAATGATCCTATTACATTATAAACTTGATTTTCTTCACATTCATATTCAAAACTGTATATATATAGTTATATATAGCCCTTATAGTTTAGGCACTTCTGTGAGGTCTTTAGTGATCTGGCTGTGCCCTAAAGTGACATCAGTCCTCTCACCTTAGTACTCACCTTCCTCCTGCTGCTGATAAACCACTTGATAACCCTTACTTAAGTAGACTATCTATTCTTCCATGTTTACACCTTTAACGTGTGTGTGTGCACGTGCGCGTGCGTGCGCGTGCGTGCGCGAATGTGGTTGTCTTCCTTTCACAATGCTGGTTCCAAGGATGGAATTTAGGTTCTCAGTCTCAGCGGCAGGAGCCAAAATTTACCCACTGAGCCATATTGAGCCAGGTCTCTACCCAGTCCCTTAGTTCCACATGAATTTTAACTGAAAACAGTGTGCATATACGGATTACAAAATACGTAAGTAATGTATATGTGTGTGTTTTAAAAACAAAAAATCTGCCATTTACTATGTAAAATTCATTATCTCTTTCTACAGGTAGCATCGGCTGACAGTTTGGTGTGCATGCCACAAGATGTGTTGCTCTGCATTTCCCTGCATACATGTGTATGTAGATGCAGGGAATCAACACGTGTTGGCAGCTCTTTATTTCCTTTGCCCCATGTTTAACCACTCACCAAGTCTTACTGACTTTATCTCCTGGAATCTAACTCCTGGTTTCAATCTCTGCTGCCAGCAAGATCTAGGCTATTGGATTCTTCTTGGGCTTCTTTCCCACTGGCGCTCAGCATACTCACTCCCAGCGGCTGTCTGTTCTTTGCTCAGTTACTCTCTTAGAATTGTTTCTCTTCTATTATTATTTGTATGAGTGTACCAAAATGTATCAGTTGTGGCTCAGAGGGTCCTCAGAGGCTCTTGCCTCTTCCCTTGCTTTGACTCCACCCTCACTAGCTAGCTTTCCTCTTTTATTTTATTTTGTTTATTTGTGTGTGTATGGGTCTTTGCCTGCATGTATGTCTGTGCACCTTGTGCATACCTGGTGCCTAAGGAGGCCAGAACAGGGCTTCAGATCTGATCCTCTTTAAGTGGAGTTACAGCCAGTTGTGAGCTTCCATGTGAGTGCTGGGAATAAAACTCAGATCCTCTGGAAGAGTGGCTAGTGATCTTAACCTTTGAACTCTCTCTCCAGCCCCCACTTTCTTCTTTTTAAATGCCTGGTATTCGCTCTTAACTACATCCTTTGCCAGGTCATCTTTCTACAAGGTATGAAAGCCTTTATGTTCCTAAGCTGCTGCTTTTCTGAGTGGTAAATCTTAAATAAGCTCTAAGAGTTTGTATGGGTAATTTACATCACCATAGTAACCTCAACCATTCCTCCCTAGCTCACATGGACATTTTCTTCCAAAACACAGTTTTAAGAGAGTAGTATTGCCAGTTCATAAACTTTGACCTAAAGCAATGAACAGCACTCAGTTAAAAGTCCAATTTGCCATATCTAATAAACTTCTGTAGCATTTTTCTTTCATTGTGGCAGTTTGAAAAATATATTGTGAATGAAAGAAATGACAGGCAGCTGGATGCTGAGACCTTTAAGCATACTTAGTGCTTGCCCTCCGAAAGCTCCTGTGTCAGGTTGTTTCCAGTGATTCACAATGATTAGGATAACCCATTACATAACCCACCTCAAAAGATTGTTGAGATCGTTGGCAGGAAAACAGGCAGTGTGAATTTAGGAAAGAGTGAGCAAAGACACCTGCAGATGTTGATTTACTTTTGCAGCAGTTTATGGGTACAGAGGTATGGAGGAAAATTATGTATATATATATATAATATATTCATTCATTCAGTGGTAAGTAGGATTAGCATCTGCCTCCTTCAGTCTTCCAATTAACAAGGAACTTAGGATATCTGAGGGCAGGGTTAGGAGTGAATTAAATGTTTAATGACCTGAGAATGTGTAAAGGAGGGGCTGAAGAAGGAAGAATAGGCTGGCCAACTGGGCCACATTGAAATCCATTCGAATAAGCACAAAGAAGTGGGTTGAACTGGGTAGGTTTGGGAGTCAGTGCATTTAGGTACTAGCTAAAGTTTACTGTGACAATCATTCTTTGCGAAGTGCAGTTGAGTAAGAAGCACTGAGGATGGTCAGAGAAGGGAGAAGAAAGCAGCGATGCACTGCCTGCCTATTCAGGGTCCAACCTTACAACCTGCCATGCCAAAGTATATGGAGAACCTGGTCTCTGTGATACTTCGGACTTTTTTTGAGACAGGGTTTCTCTGTGTAGCCTTGACTATCCTGGACTTGCTCTGTAGACCAGACCATACTTTTTTTTAAACATGATTTTATTTGGCTAGAAGAGCAGCCCAAAAGGCAAGCTTCCACCTGAATTCCACTTACTTGATAGGCAATGGTGCCATACTGCTTCTGACAGCCAAGACACAGATTGTTGACATCTAAGTACTTTTTTTCCTGAAAAATTAAAAGTCTTTATAATTGCTTTCTGTGTATCCAGCACTTTTTAGGGGCTAGTTTTCAGCATAATGGTTTTTACCATTTACCTGAGACGAATGCTATCCTGATCCTTGTTTTCTAAGTGAGGAAACAGGCAGGGTAGCAAATACACTTGCCTGGGAACCTCAAGCTGATGCTGTGCAGCTCATTGCAGTCATTATGAACACACTGTGGAGCCAGGTTGCTGTGGTCAGTGGATGAGAGGCCCTAACCACAGTGCTAAACAGTGAAGGACCATTGAATTGACAGCTGACATTATTGTGTGCTTCTGAGCAGTTACTTCTCTCTGTAGCTTCCCCAGGGTTTATGCCCAGCTCTCAAGACCCACTGCCTTCCAGGGTGAGGAAATCAGAGTCATTTAATAGCACAAATTTTGTTGACAATCATAAAAATCATAAAATCATAAAAATGAGTATTTACTCCTGGAAGATCTCAAGACAGCATTCGTATGTGCTCAGACAAAATTTCCATTAAACAAACAGAGAGAGACAGATAGTTTTTTAAATCCTCCCAATTACCCTATGAGGCAGATACTATGAATTACAGGTGAGAAAATCAAGTTTATTTTCTCAAATCCCTTTTTAAACTTTTTTCTCTTTGAACTTGGTTCCTTGTTTTTTCTTGGTAGTTTATTTGAGAAGACCCTGCTTCCCAGCTAGGTAGTGCACTTGATAATCCTGTTAGTGCTGCCACTTCTATTTGTAAATCAAATGATTACGTTTATTTAAGATGACACCCTTCAGTATCACTATTGTGCTGTTAAAGGGACTATCAGGAGGGTTATTCCATCATAGGTGAAATACTGAAGTATATGTAAGGAAATTATCCCAAACTTTGCATTTTAAGCTGGTTTGCTATTTGAAATGGTAAGAGATACCCGACCCTCCTCTTAGTTTTTCGTTTGTTTGTTTAAATATTCATAGATTTTTGTTATATTAAATTTAAATTAACTAGGTTTTTATATTTACTACTCCTAGGAAACAAAGCTAACCAATTTGAGTCTTCTCTACTTACCCCTTCACTATTTACAAAAACAAAAACAAAAACAAAACACCTTTGTACACATTTAATCTCAGCAATCAAGAGGCACAGATCTCTCTGAGTTTGAGGCCAGCCTAATCTACAGAGTGGGTTCCAGGACAGCCAGAGCTATACAGGAAAACTTTGACTTGAAAAAGAAAAAAGAAAAAAAGAAAATTTAAAAAGAAAAGGAAGAAGGAAGGAAGGAAAGAAGAGGCAGTTACAGTGTATGTGGTAGCTAAATTAATAATCCTTCTGTTCCTGTTTTTAGTTTGTCCTTTTTGAACTTCTAGAATAAATCCTTGTAGCAATATAAAAATCACTCATCAGCAAACTCTCAAGCAGCATGGTTCTAACTAGAACCCAAACACCCATCTTCACCCATCTGTAGTAGTGAGGCAGGACCACTCTGGTTCTTTTCCAGCTGCCTACCGGGGTCCCTATAGCCTGACTACACTCTAAGGCATGGCTACCCGGGCAGCAGTGAAGAAAATACAAAAACAAAGCACCAAAGGGGAAGGAGCATCTGTGTGCCAGCCAAGCAGGATGGTTGCTGGAGGCACTCATTCTCCTTCCCCCTCGCTTAAAGGACAAAGAAAGATTTCAGTGTGGCCTTGCAGAGTCACTGAGAGTCAGAGACAAGTGGCTATTCAGTGTATGTCCCTCCTGGTGAGATCTATGAACTGTCACTGAAGGTGCAGGTATTATTTTTTAGCACTGGTAAGTGTTGTCTGGAACTGTCACACTGGGCCCTCCTGTGAGTAGAGTGACAGCATGGCTTTCTGGAACCTTTATTTATTCTTCATCTCCCTTCCTTCACAGTCGAAAGTCAGGATGTGTTTAAGAATTACTTTAAGTCCCTCTCTCTATGTTATCTTCTTTGAGTCCCTTGGAGGAGGGGGTGGGAAATAATGGCAATGGTAGCAGGTGACTTGAGGTCAAGAATTACAATCCAGTCTTACCATTTTTTTTTTTTTTTTTAACTCTTGCAGCCTGAGTTAAAATTTCATACCTTCCTCAAGGCCTCATTTACCACACTGCTTACTACAGAGACTTCTGAAATGAGCTTGAGTGTGCGCCTCTAATGACTACCACTTAATTCTAAGACTAAATCAAAGCAAGCCGACTGAGAGACAGCCTTCCCTCCTCCTCATGGATTCCAGCCTGCCCACACAGTTGCCTGTAGTTCCTGCTCCCACATCTGCCTGTGCTTCCTGACAAGTGTGTCTGTCCTCTCCCTAACATGACTCTTCCTCCTTTCGTCTACACGGCAATTGGCCCCTTAACAAACTCTTTAAAAACTTGCCTAAGGAGGCCACCGTGGCTCTGGTGGCCTCTGGTCCTCCTGGGGATCTCTTTGGGGATCGTCTCAGAGAGAGGACTTCTCCTCCTCAAAACCACAACAGACTGAATTCTGTTTGCTTCATTGTCTCTTTTCCCATGCAAAAGTCAGAACTAAGTCTTTTACTTTTGTCCCCAAGACCTGAACATAACACATTTACTACCCAAGTTTTATTAAGTGGGTGGATCAATGGATACATGGATGATTGAATGACACTTTTGTTTTTGATTTTATGATATTTGTGGTGAGATTCTGTTTCTTCCATTGACTGACAGAAATTGATCGAAGAAACTAGTTATTAAGCACTTAAGAACACTGTGTCTTTAATTGAGGAATGCAGTAGGATTCTTAGTGGAAGGAGTCTGTCTAGTCACGTGGCTGAGCTCTTAATAGCATCCTAAGAGACTAGAAGTTCATCCATTAAGCAGTTCTGATGTGAAAACCTATTATGAGCCTCCCACTGGCTCGTAGGATATATTAATGTGAAAAACAGAGCTTGGGCAGGAGGACACACATTTGGTTTATATTCTAATTGTGAGTGTGCATGTCTGTAAAGGGTAACTTGCTATGTATTAAGAAGAACAGTAAAGAGGTTCTAGGAAGCAGAAATAAAATTATTGAAATGTTGCTGTGAGGAGATTAGAGAGGTGATGTGGTAGAGTCCCAAACGCAGGTGGCACAGGCTTAGTGGCTTTGAATTTGAGGGAGAGGGAGAGCCATCACTGGGAATAAACATAGACGTGACATGATTTATTTTAGGTTTTTGTAAAGGACACTTTTGAAAAGTTGAGAAATGACCTAGGAGAAAGGGCAGGGTAGAAATGAGGTTAATTAGGCCTAGGCTTTCCATCAAGCCAGCTATGAGGTGACGGTGGCTTGGGTAAGGTTGATAGTAGGGGATATAGGAGGAGGAGTTAAATTCTAGATGGATTGTGAAGGAAGAGCCAGCAGATTTTGATGGCAGATTTAAGGTGGACAGGAGCAACTGAGAGAGAAATCAACAACAATTTTGTGCCTTTGAGCTTGAACAACAGAAAGCACTGGGGCTCTCGCCAGCTATAAATTTGTGAGTGGAGTGAGATAACAGGGCTGGGGTGTGGAAGTACAGGTTGTTGATACCCATGTTTTGGATATATTTTTTTTTAAGGAGGTAATCTTTTTTTTTTTTTTAGCACATTTTTATTGAAAAATAAAATAATTCATATTACATCTCATTTTCTATCCCATCCCCTACATCCTCCCATTCCTCCCTCCCTCCACTTTCACCCCAATCCCCCTTCCCTATGACTGTGACCGAGGGGGACCTCCTCCCCCTGAATATGGTGCTAGAGTATCAAGTCTCTTCTTGGTAGTCTGCTATCCTTCCTCCGAGTGCCATTAGGCCTCCCCCACAAAGGGACATGGCCAAATATGGGGCACCAGAGATCCTGTGAAAGTCAGTCCCCAGTCTCCACTTAACTGTGGAGAATGTTCTGTCCCTTGGTTAGATCTGGGTAGGGGTTTGATGATGACTGCACATTTTGTCCTTGGTTGGTGCCTTAGATCAAGCAGAACCCCTGGGCTCAGATCTACTCATCATAATGTTCCTCTTGTAGGTTTCTAGGACCCTCTGGATCCACCTACTTCCCTATCCCCTATATTTTTCTCACCTAGAGTCTCAATAGGATGTTCTCACCTCTATCCCACTTTCCTGGTAGGTGCAGACTTTCATGGGACCTGCCTCTTGGGCTAGTGTCCAGTTATAAGTGAGTATATACCATTTGAGTCTCTCTGCTTCTGGGTTAGCTCACTCATTATGATCATTTCTAGTTCAATCCATTTGGCCACAAATTTCAGGAATTCCTTGTTTTTAATAGTTAAGTAGTATTCCATAGTGTAAATGTACCACAGCTTCTTTATCCATTCTTCAACTGAGGGACACTTGGGGCTGTTTCCATGTTCTGCTGATTATGAATAAGGCTGCTATGAACATGGTTGAGCAAATTTTCTTGTGTGCTGGAGCATCTTCTGGGTATATTCCAAGGAGTGGAATAGCTGGGTCTTGAGGAAGCCCTATTCCCATTTTTCTGAGATAGCACCAGATAACTTTCCAAAGTGGCTGTACTAGTTTGCATTCCCACCAGCAATGAAGAAGTGTTTCTCTCTCTCCACACCCTCGCCAGCATATATTGTCACGTGAATGTTTGATTTTAGCCATCCTGATGGGTGTAAGATGGAATCTCAGAGTTGTTTTGATTTGCATTTCTCTGATGACCAGAGATGTTGAGCATTTCTTTAAGTGTTTCTCAGCCATTTGATATCCCTCTGTTGAGAATTCTCTGTTTAATTCTGAGCCCCATTTCTCAATTGGGTTATTTGGTTTGGTGGCGTTTAATTTCTTGAGTTCTTTATAAAGTTTGGATATTAGACCTTTGTCAGATGCAGGGTTGGTAAAGATTATTTCCCAGTCTGTAGGCTGTCGCTTTGTTCTTTTGACAGTGTCTCCTGCCTTACAGAAGCTTCTCAGCCTCATGAGGTCCCATTTATTAATTGTTGACGTTAAGGCCTGGGCTGTTGGTGTTCTGTTCAGGAAGTTGTCTCCTGTGCCAATGTGTTCCAGGCTCTTCCCCACTTTTTCTTCTAACTGATTTAGTGTCTCTGGTTTTATATTGAAGTCTTTAATCCATTTGGACTTGAGCTTTGTGCATGGTGACAAGTATGGGTCCAATTGCATTTTTCTACATGTAGAAATCCAGTTAGACCAGCACCATTTGTTGAAGATGCTATCCTTTTTCCATTGAATAGATTTGGCTTCTTTGTCAAAAATCAGGTGACTATATGTGTGTGGATTCATATCTGGGTCTTCAATTCGATTCCATTGATCAACCAGCCTATTGCTGTGCCAGTACCATACTGTTTTAACTACTATTGCTCTATAGTACAGCTTAAGATCAGGTATGGAGATTCCTCCTGAGGATCTTTTATTGTATAAGATTGGTTTAGCTATTCTGGGTTTTTTGTTTTTCCATATAAAGTTGAGAATTGACCTTTCAATGTCTTTAAAAAATTGTGTAGGCATTTTGATAGGGATTGCATTGAATTTGTAAATTGTTTTTGGTAAAATGACCATTTTTACTATGTTGATTCTCCCGATCCACGAACAAGGGAGATCCCTCCATCTTCTCAAGTCACCTTCAATCTCTTTCTTTAGGGACTTAAAGTTTTTTTCAAACAGGTCTTTCACTTGCTTGGTTAGCATTACTCCTAGGTATTTTAAATTGCTTGTGGCTAACGTGAAGGGTGTAGATTTCCTAATTTCTTCCTCTGTATGATTGTCATTTGTATATAGGAAGGCTATTGATTTTTTTGAGTTAATTTTGTAACCAGCCAGTTTGCTGAACATGCTTATCAACTGAAGGAGTTCTCTGGTGGAATTTTGGGGGTCACTTATGTACACTATCATATCATCTGCAAATAGAGATAGTTTGACTTCTTTAAAGGAGGTAATCTTAATTAAACATCCAAGTGCGGTTGGGCCAAACAAGCATTTAGATGACCAAATTTCGAGTGAAAAAAAAAAAAAGTATCCTACAAATACACAGGAGTCATCTGCCTGTGGGTGCATTTAAAGTTGAGATCAAATGAGCTAATAAATAGTGAGGTCCACCATGACATTTGAAAGGCCAGGGAGAGAGAGAGAGAGAGAGATGGAGAAGGAGTGATGAGGGAAGTAGGAAAACCAAGAAAGTGGTACAGCCTGCATGCCATGGGAGGACATGGGCATGGTGACTGGTCGTGTGTGTGTGTGTGTGTGTGTGTGTGTGTGTGTGTGTGTGTGTGTGTGTGTGTGTGTCCACTGCAGCCGGTCTGACGGGTGATGAGAACTGATGATCACTGAGCTCAAGGAATCAGTGATGTGGGAGTTACAGGTCATAGGTCATTTTGATGAGAGCTATTTCAGTAGTGCACTAGGAATGGGACTCTGATTAGGGAGAGGTGAAGAGGAGGAAGGAGCACAGTCAGATGGGAGAAAATTGGATGGAAGAAAGTCAGATGGAGGAAGGACCGATAGAAGGAGGTCAGATACGTATACATGATCATCGTTTCAGGAAAATACATAGAAAAAAATCAGTTGACAATTTTTCTCCTCCACCACTCTGGCATTTTGTAATGGGGGAAAAATCTATAAGCTAGTGTTCTTACTGCAATCATGAGCTGACTATTAGAGCTAAATGCTTATGATTCATTTCCACACGTGTTGTCTGGCTCATTCTATCCCTTGTCATTTATTTTTTTTCCTCATGACTATTTTTTTTCCAATTTTATAAATTAAAACTTAGTTTCATACCCATGGCACAATTATTTCTGTAAGTCTGGCCCAGTTTTGTTTTTTTGTTTTTTTTTTTTTTTTTTTTTTTTTTTTTTTTTTTTTGCCCAGAGATATTTTCTTTTTTGGATGAATCCTGTGAATTTTTTTTTTTTAATCCTGTGAATTTTTAAAGTAGTTCATGATCTGCTTAGGTTTTATTTAGAGTCAGAGGTGTTTTCAAATTATTATTATTATTATTATTATTATTCCTTTTAAAAAATTATTGCTGAATAATGGGAGAAGAGAGGACCAGGATATTTTCCTCACTTTGAACTGCTCAGAATGTATTCTAGTCATGAAAGACCACAAGATTTCATCTGGAACACTTATCAATCTGTTCTAATCGTTTGCAGATGACATAGGAACAGCAGGGCCACGTGCAAACCTCAGAAGGAAGAGTGCCTTCTGGAAATATTGAGCTCAGTCCTGAGGTTGCAGTTTGATCTTTCAGGCTCTGTCAAGTACTGCATGCTTGGCAGAGCACCTCGTGACTCTTCTGTAGGTGGCCTGGGTTCTCTCTGAATCTCTGAGCTGCCTATGCCTGAACCCTTGCTTTGTTGTTTTGTTGTCTGTCCTTGTGTGAGTGGTGTGTGTGTGTGTGTGTGTGTGTGTGTGTGTGTGTGTGTGTGTGTGTGTGTCTATAAATATGTATAACTGTGTGTTGTGTCCATCTATGTATGTGTGAGTATATCGTGTGTCTGTTTGATGTATGTGTGTCTGTGTGAGAGTGTGAAGTTGTATGTGAGTGTGTATGGTGTGTGTGTGTAACTGTGTCTGTGTGCATCTGTATGTAGTTGTGTGTGTGTGTGAGAGAGAGAGTTTATGTGAATATGACTGAGTATGAGGTGTCTGTGTGTGAACATATGTGAGTTTGTATAGGTTGTCTGTGTGTGAGTCTGTGTGATGGGTGAAAGAGCTCGGCAAGCTGGTGAAACTGCTTCCTCTTTCCCAGCTTTGTCATTTTAGGCAAATTAATCTTGTGTACCTGTCATCTTGCCTATTAAATGGGAGTAGTTTCTACTGCACAATATTATAGGGATTAGAAAGGGGGAAATGTAAAAATATTGAGCAAACTAGGAACAAACTAATGGAAATCTAAAATATATAACTGCATATGTACATGTAATGTGAATTCCCTTATCTTCATGGCACACTTCTGGAAGGAAGGGTCATGTGTTTGTTCTTGCTCTCCTGCTGACCCTGAGCTATGGAGAAAGCACTAGGCATGTTTGGTAGTGATGGCAGATGCGTGATTTTCACAAAGAAATGGCCTGCTACTGTTAGCCATCAGTTTGTGGTGGGGGGAGAGGGGGTCCTTTGCTCTACCTGACAGAAATCATGAGCAGGTAAGGGGAAACTTTTCACAGTGATGGAGACCTACAGCCTCTTGTCTTTGGCTGCCACTAAAATGGTGGCGACTGCCACTCTCAATGCTGTTCCTTCTCAGCTGTCCCATCTGCCATCTTCTCTTTGTGTTTTAGTAGCAAGCAGCTGTAGTTGAAGTATAGCCTCCACAAAGTATCGCATGGAGTAGTCAAAGTAGCCAGGTACAAGAGATTTGTCTAAGAACTGTTAAGTTACAGAGGCAAATCATCCTGGCTCCCCAATAACATTAAAGCAATGCTTATCATAAAGGCATGTCACCAACTCTAAGAGTATTTAACAGATGTTATCTGTCTCGTTATTATATACTTAGCTCTGTTAATTCCTCCTTTACTTTGTAATATTCTATGTTTTTTAACCTTGTTTGTCAACTCAATCGACTTGAGAAGCACCTAGAATACAGAGCACACCTCTGGGTGTGTCCTAGAGGACATCTCCAAAGATGATTAAGGGAGCCAGACTTGCTTTAAATGTGGGTGGCAACATTCCATGGGCTGGAAACCCAGATGGGATAAAGGCCAGAAAGAAGAGAGTCGCCCAACTCAGGCATTCTCTCTCTTCTTGGCCCTCATGGTGTGAACTATCATGCTCCTCTGTCACTCCAGACTTGATGGACTGAAACCTCTGACACCATGAGCTAAAATAAATATTTGCCTCCTTTAAGTTGTTTTGCCTCCAGTATTTTGTCACAACAGCAAAACAAAACAAAGCAAACCGAAAAAACAAAACAAAACAAAAAAGCATCCTAATACGTGTATAGTTGATGTTTTTAATATTGTTCTATGTCATTTTAGAATTTTCTTCTATGGATGTATCACATTATTATTGCTAAACTGTTCCTGTCTCAGTAGGGAGTTTTGAGGTTTTTTGTTTTTGTTTTTGTTTTAACTTAAACTGTTCTGATATACATCTAAACAAACTTAAAATTTGAAGATCACAAGTACTTTTTGGCTGTCTTAGTTACTTTTCTGTTGCTGTGAAGAGACATCATGACCAAGGCAGCTGGCAGAAGGATGAATTTATTGGGGGCTTACAGTTCCAGAGGGTGAGTCCATGACCATCATGGTGGGGAGCGTGGCAGCAGGCAGGCAGATAGGGTGCTGAAAGAATAGCTGAGAGCTTACATTCTTACCCACAAGTAGTAGGCAGATAGTGCTAACTGAAATGGTGGCGGCTTTTGAAACATCAAAGCCTTCCCCCCGTGACACACCTCCTCCAACAAGACCACGCCTTCTAGTCCTTCCCAAACAGTTCCACCAATTGCAGACCATGTATTCAAATATATAAGCCCACAGAACCATTCTCATTTAAAACAACACATTGGTCTTGCTAATATACAATGCCTGCCATTGTTCTTACTTTGGGGTGTGTTTTGGAGGGAGGCTGTTTTGTTTTTTCGTTTGTTTGTTTGTGTTTGTATTTATTTTTGCTGTTGTGTTTAGAGTTCTCTTGTTACTGGAAAAAGAAACCAAACATTCTCTGAAAATAGTCTGTATTTTTTTTTTTTCAAATGAGTCTGGAATAGGCTTTTTCCCATTAATCCAAACTAGGAAGTTTTGATAACGTCTATAGGAAACTGCTGCTATGAGGTTTCCTCTTAAGCCAGTGTGATCAGAGATTCGGGCCTAGTGAATGTTCTGGAAGACCAGTGACACTTCTGCCATTTCAGTGGTGAGAGGCTAGAGGGTAGAGTGTGGGGACAGGGAACAATAAGCTGACAGCAGGGTTGACATCTGTCTTGTGGGATTAAAAGTAGGTTTAAGGTCTCCATCCTTTATCCTCCATGACTAGGGCAAGCTGAGATCCAACATTTTCTAGACAACAGCTTAGGTACCAGACATTGCCCTCCAGGTGGCTATTAAAACATCTCAGAAAGATAAGATTTTGACATTAGAGTTAACATATCTTGTGACATGCAATAAAAATGGCATAATGTATTTTATACCATCACACACATTAACTTGCTTGCTTTTTGCTTTTGTTGTTTTTGTTTTTGTTTTGTTTCGTTTCAAGACAGGCTGTCTCTTTGTCACTTTGGCTGGCCTGGATCTTGATATGTAAACCAGACTAGTCTCAGACTCACACTGCGATTAAAGGCATGTGAGTCTGTATCCAGCCTACATTTGCTAGGTTTATAGCTGTAAAATATGGGCACCAAGCAAGAATCGCAATGTTTGTTTTAAAATGTAAGAATATTTTGGGTTAATGTTTGGTTTTTGGGCTTTGGGTTTTAGAGGGGGCGTATGGGTGGGTATGTGCATTTTTATGCAATGTTTTTTTATTTCTCTGCATCTCTGTTCTTTCAAAGAGGACAATTGTTATTATTCTGTTAGGAAATTGCTAAACCATTTTATCCCAGAAAGTAAGAGGCATACATATGGCATAATCAGATGTTCTTGTAACTATTTCCTGTCTCAGTGGCATACTTTTCCCTTGACTTGGATTTAATTACTTGCAAATTAAGATCCACAAAGAGATTAAGAGATAAAATGCACAAAACTATGCAGTCCAGATTATCTTCTGGATTTTGTATGCGCTGGGGATCGTTGTGCTTATGGCTGTCTTTGCATTGAAAAGGCTTTGGGTTGCACATCCTGAGATGTCAAACAAGGAAGGTTAACAGTGGAAGGAAGCAGAGATTCAGACTAAATAGACAGATGAGCTGTAAAAACGTTACATTGGTCTTGTTTAAGTATTTTCCATATTAAATAGCTGTATAGCATGAATATATTACTGCCATGAATTTTTCAAAAGTGATTTGTGTCTGCGATACCCTGTGGAATGCCACATAATGGCCTATGTGGATATTTGAAGATAAAAATCTGTTAGAGCCCAGGTTTGAATTAAACTCACCCAAAGTATGATTTCTTTATTAATTTTGGCCTCATTTTGTGAGGAGGAATCTTTTTTTTTTTTTTTTAAGTTTAGAAAGCCTAATTAACTAATTAACAAAGTTCTGGACGGTGATAATTAGAATGAATTTCTAATATAAGCTGTCGACCTGATAAATACCTCCCAAGCTTGTACTATGGGCCAGCCATTGGGTTCAATGAAGAACTTTACCCCACAATGTACATGTTAAGCCCTTGACTTCAAGGAGTTTACATTATAGTGAGGGGGGATTTCAGCAGGAGAAAAAATAATAAAGTCACTCCCAGTGGAAGGAAATAGGACAAGGCTGCAAACTTGGACCATACTGAAGCACCTGCTTTGGGAAGAGTGGCTAAGCGGAAATACCCCAGGCAGAAGAGCAGTGGCATGTGCAGATGTGGAACAAGAGCAGGCTTGGTGGTTTGAACAACTGAAATCAAGCTCTGCAGGCTCAGGGCCAGAGGAACATCAGATGAGATTGCTGAGCATGCTGGACGGTGACTGGATAAAGGCCTAGGGAACACAGAAAGGAGAGTGGGTTTTATTCTAGCGCATGAAAGGTGTTGTAGGATTAACAAGAGGGACAAATCGAAGCCAGTTTTTTTTTGTTGTTGTTGTTGTTGTTATTCTTGCCTCATGAAGGATGATAGCAGAGGTCGGGGTGGACCAGTTAGGGCTGCTACATTTGTCTCGCCGAGACTAGGCTGAGGATAGTGGCCAAAATAAAGAGGAAAAGGTGGCTTTGAAAGGTTCTCAGAGTGTAGGGAGGAACACGCTGAAAGGGAAGAGTCTGGATTAACTCCTAGCTCGCTGAACTGAGTGAAAAGGAAAATTAAAGGACACGGCACGAGGTGGAAACCTCAGAAGACCAGTGGTACAGAGGGATGTAAGCTTTGTTTAAGGCTTTTAAGGCTTTAAGATGAGTTGTGTCTAAGGGGTTTGGGAGGTTCCAAAGGGGAGTGTCTTTAGGACAGTGGTCCTCAACCTTCCTGCGGCTGCAGCCCTTTAATACAGCTCCTCATGTTGTAGTGACCACCATCCATAAACTTATGCCACTTCATAACTGTGATTTTGCTAGTGTTGTGAGTCATAATGTAAATATATGATATGGGACCCCTGTGAAAAGACATTCGACCACCAGAGGGTCATGACGCACCATTTGAGAACCACTGCTTTAGGGCACATGAGTCAAAGGCAATCTGGCTAAAATTACATGTGATGCCAGGCAGGGTGGCTCATGTCTGTAACACTAACATTCAGGGACTTGAGACAAGAGGATTTTTAGTGCAAGACCATCCTTGGGTGCTTAACAAGTTTGAGGCTGCCAGAGGAACCTAGCAAGAATTTGCCTCAGAGGGGGCGAAAATCTTCCCATCAGTACATAGGCTTTATTTTAAAAGACATTTGAATGGAATGTAATACATTTTGCTAAAGAGGTAAAAGTATTTGTCCATTGAAAACTACAAAATATTTATAAAGACTCTAGAAATGAATGGAAAGATACCCCATGCTCACAGGTTAGAAGAGTTAATATTATTTAGATGTCTGTATCACCCAATGTGATGTTCAGACCCAACCCAGTCTTTATCCCAAACCCAGTGGCATTGTATAGAAATGGAAATAGTCTAAAAATCATTGGAACTACAAAGGACCTCAGGTACACAAAGCATTTGTTTTTAATGGTGGCATCTCACTTTCTGATTTCAAAGGAGTTACAGAGACCCATGAAATGGGATAAGAGGCCAGAAACAAACCCAGGTATATATGGTCATCTGGTCCTCAACTAGGATGCTGGAAGTTCACACTAGGGAAAAAATAATTTATTCAACAATTTACACTGGGAAACCCGGGTGTCTGTGTGCAAAAGAATGGAACTTACATTATACATGGAAAACAGCTGCATATACATTAAATGCTTATTAAAATGCCAGATACTATAAGTATTTGAGAAAAAGCAACTTAAGAAAAGAATCATGAAATAGGTCCTACAATGAATTACTAAGCATGGTTCAAAAGGAGAGCAACATTAAATGTGGCTTTTGTGCAAGGAAGGGACCCATCATGAGCATTCAAAGGGAAGCCACTGCATGGGCGTGGGAAGCCCTTGCCAAACATTCCTGATATGGGATTCCACTCTAAAATGAGTGTGGAAATCCTACAAATCAATAGCAAGAGAAAAGATAACCGAGTTTTCAAACTAGGCAAGACATCCTTGCTCCTGTGAGTTCCTTTAAGGAAAGAAAAATGTTGATGCTAACATGGGTGAAGGTAGTTCTGAACAGCAAGTCATCAGTTAGGGCCTGCAGGTTCATGGCTAAATTCTTCCTTCATTTCAAACTGCAGGCATTGACATGGCTTTATAGTAAGATTATAGAGTTATTACTGCGGCTAGAGTATGCCACATGAAAGAAATGGATAAGGTCAGGTCAGGCTGAGTCTCATAGGAGAAATAAGCAAAAATCCAGAAATAGTTTTTCAGTTAAGAACCACTTTGCTTTGAACCTGTAAATGCATCCCTGTGGTGTCATTAGAGGTTGTGTGTGTGTGTGTGTGTGTGTGTGTGTGTGTGTGTGTGTGTGCTGAACATTTTCAGATCTTAGGAAAAGCAATAGAAAGGTACTTCAGGTTTCAGAGATGAAATGTATACAAATTTGCATGACAGAAAAGCCCCTTTGGTAATAGCTGTCCCAGGCAGGTAGACTAATTAAGAGTCTAAGGGAATCATCTATGCAAGAAGTGATGCAATCTCTATCAAGAGAGTAGCAGGAAAATGCAGAGAAAGAGTTTGGGTTAAAAAGAATATCAAAAAGATGGATTGATTAAAAAAAAAAAAGATGCTCCATCAAATGAAAAAAAAAGATGCTCCATCAAATGGTGTGTAAAAGAAGGGCTCTGATGGCTTTTGGCTTGGGAGATGGGATGTCTGTAATAGCATTCTCTAAATAGGACAGCGTGTGACTAGCTGGTTGGAGAACAGTTAATTTATCTTTCATGTAAGGAACCCTGAAAGCAACTGTGATGATGCAGCTTGAGCTCTGGCAGAGTCTGAGTTCAAAGGTATTTGGGAGTCATTTCAGATAGATTGCAATTGAACCTGGGGTTTGTGGGAATTATACAGAGGAGGGGGCAGGGAGGGCCGGGGGGAGACTGTGGGAAACCTAAGCAGCATGGGTATTTGAGAAGTACCTGAAAGAGAAAGTTTGCTAAGTAGGCAAGCAAAGGTGTTCTGAGAAACCGAGGCATGGTTGAACGTAAATAGTTCTTGCTGAGTCCTCTCTGAAGTCTACCCTCCATAAAGGAGATAAAAAACATATGACAAAGCTTGTCTCTAAGTCTCCTCAGACTTAAACATCAGTGCCACAATAACTGAGAATGCTACCCAGCCCAAGGGAGGGAAAAACCCACCAGGGGAATGTTAATAGAGAACATGAGGAAAGGAGGTTTGAAGTAAGTAAAGGAAAGCATTGACTATGACTGGTAGCCAAGGGACATTGGACCATCACTAAAAGGAACAGTTAAATTGGTTGTTTAACTGTTCAGTCCAAATTTGAGAGCCTGCAGGGTTCTCTGAGTGTCAGTACTTCAGAGAACCCAGGAAAAATGCTGGATGAGCAGAGCAAACCATCAGAGATTGCTTGCATACTTGCAGTGACCTTGGAAGACAGCTTGCTGCTTTCTGTCAGTAAGTCGGGGAGGGTGACATGAAGACAAAGAATATCCTTTAGTCCTTCCATGGTTTTGACCTTGAATGTAAGGAGAGTGAGACAAGTGTGGAGCTTGAGAGGAGAGTCAGCAAGCAGGAAAGGAGCAAGGGTCCGCAGGCAAGAGTTCAACTCTCGCGTCCTCTGGTTGAAGAATCCTGTAAGAGGAAGGTGTTCAATTCTATAGGACAAAGCATGACCAATGGGAGAAGACTCAGGCAGGTGTGTGTTAGGGAGGAGTGTGTTAGTCAATTTTGTGCCGCAGTGACAAAATTTTCTGAACTGAACAGCTAAAAAAGCTCAGGTTCAGAAAGTTCAGTATATGGCCTGCTTGCTCCACTGTTGAGTGCCTAGGATGCTAGACCAAAGCAGCTGACTTCGTGTTGACCAGAAAGCAAGGACAAGATACGCTTCAAAGTCATGCCCCCAGTGACCTCCTTCCTCCAGCCACACCATACCTCATACTCCCCACCACCTCACAATAATGCCGTTGTGTTATGAACCCAGCAAGGGATTCATCCATTGTCTAGAACAGAGCCCTCAGGGTCCAGTCACCTCTCAGTGCTTGGATCTACCAACAAGAAGGCAAGCCTTCAATATCTGAACCTTTGGGAGTGGTACTTATCATAGATGCTGTGATAAAGCACACAAAGAAGACAGACCATGGGCCAAAAGGAAGGATGTGGTATATGAGGTCACAGGTAGACAGAGTAGTAAACAAAAGGACCATCATTTCTCTGTGAAGCAGGAACAGGATGCAGACAGTTGTCACTCAGGAGACATAGGAGATAAATGGAGTGGTCCATAGCAGGATTAGCAGACTGATCAGCTGCAGTGCCTTGAACCACTGCATTCCCCACCTTGGCACTAACATCACAATCTTTGACAAGTCATTTAGCCTTTCAGTTGCCTCTGTGTTCCCTGTAACCAAGCAATGAGCTCTAACTTTGAGTTATGGAAGAGATTCCATGAGATAATTCATGCCACACGTTTTAGAATGTTTGGCACACGAGACTCTTACTGCCTGCAACCATCATTATTGGTAGAGGGTGACTGCAATCTGGGATGGACCGAGCACCTCTCTAGGTGAGTGGGAGTGTATTGACCAGGGGAGGGTGAGCTTGGCAAAGGAAGTGATGTGTTCTGCTGGGAAGCCCTCAGATGTGAGAGGTACTCAAGATTGCCACACCCTGTCATGGAGAGGCTAGTTCAAGGAACACAAACACTGGAGAGGCCCAAGGCAAGAGGCCTTGAAGAACCAGCCATGTTGTAAAGGAGTGAGCTCTTGTGAGTGTTGACAGGAAGCCTATGAAACCAGAGAGCCACCCTGTATATGAAAGCCCTTTAAGCTGAGTGGGCAGTGTAGCAGAGGGCATGGCCAGGCAGAGCGTGGTACCATGCTGTAGAGAGCCTCAAGTGTTCGGGCCTTTTGTAGCTGAGGATATAGAAACTGAGCAGTGATGGGATCGCTCTCACGCTCTGTTCATTCTCCATGTGAGAGTGGCTACGATGAGTAATGATGCTAGAGGTTCAGGATAGGTGCTACCTGCCAGTGACGCAGCTGGGCTGTGTATGTTGGGAACTCCTCACCCCCCAGGCAAAGAGCGCAGCTATATTTCCGGCTTTTAGGTGATGACGCTGTGGCACAGAGCTGTTTGGCCAGGCCATTGCAGCTTGCAGGGACAGCAGCACCATTAACGCGCTGGCACTGTGGCTTCACAGACTTTCTGTGTCCACCCAGCCAATGTAGCATGCCCTGTTTTCAAAATGGCTGGACAGAGAGGGGAGTACCAGGTGGAGGTTGGGATGATGCCAGGGTTACATCAGCTCAAGGATAGTTAAAAGGGGTTTGACTGGAAGGATGAGAGTCCACCAATGAGCTCTGAAGAATAGTGGATGAATTATAGATATGAGGCCCTCCTGACCCAGCAGCTAGCTAGGGGGAAGGGCTTGATGTAATACTGTTGGAAGGCCTGTGGCTCTGTCTCTCTACAGTCTATGACCCTAGCTAGCCTGCCTCTGCATGGCCTGACAAGGCAAGAGCCTGAATCACTCAAAACCTCCAGTCTCCATGTGGTAGAGGTTCTGTGGAAATACAGAAGGACTGCTAGCCTAGTGGGTGCTCCTCGTCCCTCATGGCAGCCAGATGGTGTAGTGGTAGCAAGAGTTTCACATGGGCAAAGAGAAAGATTCTCTGGGCAACCCTCTAACCTTTGGTTGGTAGTGAAACTTGAAAGACTACATAATTCTGACCCAACCCCATCCTTCCCAGCCCTAAGCAGAGCCCAGATGCTGAGATGTCTCCTTTCTTTTCATCCTCATCTGGATTCAGAGCCTTTGAGGTTCTCCTCAACACTGCCACAGACGTTTCCAACTGTACTCTACATCCGGTCTTCCATCACCTTTTCTGCTCTTGGCAGTTATTAGCAGATACACTTTGTGTGTTGGTGTGTGTGGCTGCCTGCCACGGCCAGCTAGTCGGCAACTGATCCCTCCGTGGCCAGGCCCCTTCCTGGTCCTTGACAGCCTTTTTATCCTGTTCTGACATCTATCTTTCCTTGAGATTCCAAACTCTAGTTCTCCTGTCACCTCCCTCACCTCCTGACCGCCTCGCTTTGCCCCCTTTTAGCCTTGATTCTTCAATTCAGTCACTGCTCCGTTGACTCATTCGGCTCCCAGGCGTGTCTTAAACCTATACAGAGCCAAGCACATGTCAAACGTTCCTTAGAAATTTAATATTCAGTGATTAGTAACTGATTTATGATCTCTTGGCCTTGAATTAATTTTTTTGGCTTTTAAATTTTTTATTGCATTTTTTAGAACATTCCATCTAAGCCCTCTGACTGTGATGATTGAATACTTGTTAGAGGCAAAGCCAAGGGAAAGTATTAACTCCTAATCCTGCTAAAGACATCCTCATTATTACATGTGCTTGTGTTTTTGGCTTCTCTTTTGGGTGCCTTGACAACAGGGCACCCTGTCTTTGCTATAATCCCTAGTGTGCCTCATGTGAAGGAGTCCTGGAATAAGTGAGTAAATGAAATGCCCATTTGGCTAAGGAACATATCTTTAGTAGTTATTTTGATAGTTTTCCCTCTAACTACATATTTATATTTGTGGATGATTCAAAATCACTTTTGTTATTTATTGCCCATTGCGCCAGTTAGTTTTATGTCACCTCGACACACACTAGAGTTGAGAGGACCTCAGTTAAGAACAGGCTCCCACCAGGCCGGCCCATTCTCTTGATTAATGACTGATGTTGGAGGCCCAGCCCATTGTGGGTGGTGCTACCCCTAGGGAAGTGGTCCCTGATGATATAAGAAAGCAAACTGAGCAAGCCGGTAAGCAGCACTCCTCCATGGCTTGTACTACAGTTCCTGCCGTTCAGTTCCTGCTCTGCCTAAGTTCCTGCCCTGACTTCCTCTAGTGATGGACTATGACCTGGAAGGTTAAGATAAAATAAACCCTTTTCTCCCCCAAATTGCTTTAGGCTTGTAGTTTTATCACAACAGTAAAATCCCTAACTAAGATAACAAATTGAATGAAAGCGGTTTGCAGAGAACACATGTGAGATTCAGCCATGTGTACGTGTAAACAATCTTGCTGGGAAGGAAGTACTGCCCAGTGTGTTTGAGAAGAGGTACAGCAGCCCTCAACTGGGATTTGGCAACAAATAATAACAAAGATGCCAAAGGGAGGGGAGAGAGATTTAAAGTTGCAATGGGTCGTTCTCTTATATTCAATTTCTGTTAGCCCCGAGACATAGAAAAACATTAAAATTTTCCAGGTTCAACCTTTCCCTCCTGTATATTGCTTCCCTTTCCATGCTACGGTACAGTTTCCATTCTCTCCTACAAATGTCTTTTAAGATCTTTCCAACATGCCCCGCTGTGTTCCTTCAGACTTCCCAACAGGCAGAGCCCCTGACACCTGGTTCGCTAGAGATTCTCTTCAGCCATTGACCAGCTGTTCTTTATATGAATGTTTCTGGCCTATGGGAGACCTGTGTTTCTTTGGCTTTCTCAAGAGAAGAGAGAATCATCCTGTAAGTACTTGGTAGACTGCATCAGGAGCAGAGCCAAGCAGAACATCAGGTTATTTATTTCTAAGACCAAACTTTTGTCTTCTGGTCATAACTGGCTTTACGTGGGCATGGTTTATGTCATTGAGCAATTTCTGGGGCATGGACACGTCAAGGGGACACACCTTAGGAAACAAATGAAGACTAAAACGAAGTATAGAGAACAAAGAAGTAAGAAGTTACACCACACCAGCAAGATTAGATGCTTTGAAATCGGCCCCTTGTCGTAGAAAAAGTAAGAGACCATAGAAGAATTATATAAAGAGAAAAAGCCCACCTTTGAGGTTTGTTGTGATTACCCTACAGTGTGACTGGGAAGATATTTTTAATGATATTTTAATGTTAATAAATTCCTTTTCCACATGCCAAATACCATGGCTTTATATGTATTTACTCTCCTGACTTTTTTCTTCCTACCTCTAGCGTGCCTGCCAAATACGCACAAACACATTAGGTCTTTGTGTATTTAGGATTTAAAAGCAAGGTTGGGGAATATCCGGCTGTGGTGGTGTTTCTCTGAGACACGGTGGGGGATGCTGGTCAGAAGACAGCACATGACTTGTAGCTGTTTGTACCAGTAAGTTTCTCCCGTCATCGGTTGCTTGTGGGGAAATGGCTTTGAAAAGGCTTATGAATTCTTTTGGCATAACCTTTGTTGGGAAAATGAATTACGAGTGGTTCGTTTTAGGCCAAGCCTTTTGTTATCACCATTTAAAGCCATTTTGTTTGTTCACTTTGTGAGAGCCATTCTGAGCGCTGATGAATGTGTGTGTGAGGGAATACAAGAGCCTGCAATTTGTTTTGATTGGTCTCCATTTGGACTCCGAGAGAGCAGGTGCTGTCCTTTGGACTGGGTTTTGGCAATAGTTCGGGTATATAAATATTAGAAATACAGACTAAAGCTACATTTAAATGATCTTTCTCCATAAGAGTAGGAGAGCTTTGCATTGACTATTAGACTCTGTGTAAAACTCTCAGTTTTTACACCTTTTCATATAAATATGTAACATGCCATATGCCTGAACATCTGCATATATATGTGGCCTCCATTGTGCAGATATATAGTAGCATGCAAAGTTTCCACACTTCTTTAAGTCTACGCAAATATTATTTTCTTTAAAAATCTGAGAATGTGATTTTTTTTTACAGTTTAAAAAAATTTTTACACATAAATACAATATACTACACACAACAAGAGGAACCACAAAACAATTAGGAATTATATAAATGTTACATTCATAGTGTTTTGGTTATTTGTATTTGGCAACCTTGAAGAAAACATCTTTCCTAATGTAACAAGAGGGTTTACTTTTCCTAGTCTAAACTGCATAGACAGTTCTAACTTTAGAACTATGTCAAGGCTTATTTTCACTTTGGTGTGGTTTTTTGTTGCTTTTCTTTAAGCTTTAGAGAATGACCCACTGCAGCTTTAAGTCTTTTTTTTTCCCCCCTCCCTTCTGCATCTTTGTTATTGTTTGTTGCCAAAGCCCCTTTGAGGGCTGCTGTACCTCTTCAAACACACTGAGCAGACCACAGCAGTACTTCCTTCTCAAGCAAGACTGTTTACACATATACATAGCTGTCTCTCAACCTGTGCCCTCTGCAAACTGCTTACATTCGATTTCCTTGCTCCTCAGATACAGAAATGGAACTTTCTGTGACCTCCCCCTACCCCCACTCCCCCCCAACCCCCACCACCCAAGACTGGACTGACCCAGTTCCTCCGGCAGAAATAGAGAGCAAAGCCCATGCCACATTGTGTCCTAGCTGTTCGCATGTTCCTCCCTCCCTCCCTCCCTCCCCCCTGCTGACGTGATTTCTTTGAGAATTAGGCCCTGTCTTTGTCCTTATGGCCTAGGAACCGGGCTCACTACCTGACATGTGATACTCATTAAACGTTTATTGAGAGAATGAAAGAATGGATGTGTTTGTTCTTTCCATAATGAACATAAAAAGAGAGTTATTAAAGTAAAAATGATTACCAGTGACATGCACAAATGACCAAGGGCCCCGCATATTTTATCTGCTTTTTGCTTTGAGGAATCTGGAAAATGTGAATGTACGTACAGGCTGAATGCCATGAAGACATTTAAAATATGGCTGCCTTATGGAAACTCAGTTTCCACAGGGCAGGAGCTCTCCGGGGATTGAATAATTCATGGTTCTCCTCACTCCAAAAGGAATTGCAGTGAGGCTGCATCTGAAGAACTTGGCCATGGCAGCAAACCAGAACCCCCTACTGGGTCAGCACAGCTCATGGTAGAGACACTGGGGTTCAGCAGCAGAGACACACAAGCAAGACTGTAAAGCCTTGTTCAGCATTAGCCTAAGTTACTTCCTCATTTCCGCCGTGTTTAATGAGCTGTGTCGCTGGGAAGACCAGGAAGGACGTGTAGTTAGCATCCTTCACTTCTTGTGTCTGTTGGTTGACCCACTTAGATAATTAGCCACTCCCCACCACCACCCCACCCCAGCACCCCCACCCACCCCCCACCCCCTCCCCCACCCTCACTTGACCTTGCCTCAGACTCATCTATGGCAGATTAAAAAGCCTGAAGCATGCAGATCTACCTGGGAACCCAGGGCTGTAGGCTTCCTGCTGAAGTTCTCCAACATGGCCTTTAGGTATAAGTATAGCATCTAAAACACTCGGTAGCTATGGGCTTTTAAACAGCTCCCTACAACCTTGGAAATTAAGAATGCCCTCTAGGTTAAGACTCACTAACATAGAACATGTTTTACATGAAATAATTATGTAAACTAATATTGTAGGCCAACCATTTGGTTGCATTTACAAAATGCAGAGTAATATTTACTAGTCTTCCAGTCCTTTTACTTAAGCAGTAAAAGGCGCAGAGTTACCATGATGGAAAGAAAGTTGAAGTCAAATGGCTCTGAGGCAAGTCTCAGCTCTCTGCCCTCTGACCTGGACTGCAGGGAAACTGTCCAGGGTCATGGCCTCACTCTTCCTGTCACACTTAGGCTCAGGGAGGCCAGCCATAGAGCTCAGCAACTTGGTTGTGACCCACTGAAGTTCTTACCATTTTTATGTTTTGTTTTTTTGTTTTTTCGAGACAGGGTTTTTCTGTGTAGCCCTGACTGTCCTGGACTCTCTTTGTAGACCAGGATGGCCTCAAACTCACAGAAATCCGCCTGCCTCTGCCTCCCAAGTGCTGAGATTAAATGTGTGCACCACCATGCCCAGCCCCTTACCCAATTTTTAAGGTCGTTAAACTGAGGATCCTTTGCCGGTCACACGCAGCCCACCTTTCCATTTGAGAATCATGATTTTTATGATTCATCACCTCATAGCTACCTTCCCACCTTCATTTCTATTTCCATTTTGCTCTTTGCCCCATCGCTGGCATGCTCGTCCTCAGTCAATTCTCATGCTTGCTCTGATGAGTCACAGAGAATTCATCTGCCTAGCTCAGGTTTTCTCTGGGATCAGATGGTTTTAGCAGGCTGGTCCTTGGGAGCCTCAACTGTAGTCTAACTTCTGTGTTCTGCACTCGATCTTAGCCAAAAGGATGAGAAGCTATTCCCGGCCAGGTCTCAAGCCTCACCATGTTGTTCGGGCCTCAATAGACACCTCTCCTTTGCAAGTCTCTTAACATCATCTCACCTTGAGTCTCTGGTCCTCTAAGAAACCGTGGCTTCCTGATGGTAACCATCTATGTTGAACTACTACCTCTTGCTTAGCATTTTTTTTTAAAATACAGGTTCTTCCTTTATATCCCCAGTTGGCTTAGGATCCACTCTATAGACCATGATGGCATTGAATTCACAGAGATTCTGCTGTTGTCTGCTTCCTGAATGCTAGGATTAAAGGTGTGCATGAACACACCCAGCCCATGCTTAGCTTTTCAATCTACCCAGCACTTTGATAGCCAATTCTATGCATCAAATTCCTCCTCTTTACTCCCTGTGGTTCTGTTTGCCCTAGTGACCTCTGATGACACACTCAAGGTAGTCAGTTATCTGTGTTCCCTTTCCTAGTTAGAGTGGTTTACATGGCCACCAAGCCTCTGAGGCCTGTTGAAAATGCTGAGTCATCATTCGTGCTATGCATGGGCAGTAATTAGTTACTTGCTCCAGTGTGCAGCCTAAGGATTTGAGTTTTCTAAAAATTTCCACAGCAAGCCAGGCCTGGTGGTGCACGCCTTTAATCCCAGTACTCGGGAAGTAGAGGCAGGTGGATCTCTGTGAGTTTGAGGCCAGCCTGGTCTACAAAGCAAGTCCAGGACAGCCAAGCCAAGGATACACAGAGAAGCCATGCCTTGAAAAAATAAATCCACAGTAAACCCACACCCAAGTCCTCAAGGTGGGCATGGGGAGTGTCACTAGGTTCATTTACCACCTAAATGCTTCCTTCCCTTCTACAAGTCAGCATTCCAACAAGAGTACTTGCCCTAAAGTGACTGTATCCCATCTGCTTTATGAAACAACCTATTACAAGTAACAAAAGAGCACCCTGGGGGCTAAAGTGATGGCTCAGCAGTTGAAAGCCTACATGGCTCTTGCAGAGGACCTGATTTCAGTTCCCAGCCCCACATCCAAGGGCTCATAACCACCTGTCACTCCAGCTCCAGACTATCTAATGCCCTCTGGGAGCAACTTCAATTCACGTGCCTATACCTCCACGTAGTTACATGTGTGCCCATAATTAAAAGTAAAAATAAATTCTGAAACACTAATGAAGCTAATTTGAGGGATGCTAAGGCGCTGTTTGCAGCCTTAAGTGGGATAATGTGTGTGACATCATTCCATATGTCATAGCGACTCATTAAATGAAAATCTCAGCCATTAGATGTGAAGGCATACACTCATAGGCATGGCACTTGGGAGAGGATCACTTGAGTGAGGATCAGTTGAGCTTAGGAGTTTGTGGCCAGACTGGTACCACATTCTCTTTAATTTTTAAAAATTTAAAAGATAGTATACATTCTGTGCTCTTTTTGTGTATGAAGCGATATGAGTCTGGGCATCACCCCAGACTCTTAAGCGTGTGAGTACAGGTGTTCCTCGGGATCCATCTATCTAGTTTTCACCCTGGCTTACCAATTGCACTATTCTAGCTGGCCACTGAGCCCCAGGGCTCTACCTGCCTGCCTCCCCAGCATGAAGATTACAAGTATGGGCCACCATGGCTGTGCCAGGGCCACCTGCTGGCACTTTACATGGGTGAGGGGACGAAACTCAGGTTCTTGTGTTCACACGAGGAGCACTTTACACACTAAGCCATCACCCCAGCCTCTAAATTATTTATTCTTTTATAGAATCCAGATAGTGTGTACCAGAAGCATAGGTAAATAATCAGAGTCACAAACAACAATAACAAAACCCTTCGTTTCCTGTCATGTGTTATGTTAACCAACTCCCTGTCTCAGCATCTTAACTATGTAACAGTATAAGATGGCTCTGTTTAATTTCGGAAGTCTTTCTAAGATGAGTTTTAACTTGGAATCATGGGTCAGATTGCATTTCAACACATTTACTAAGGAGATTATTTCCTTAATCAGCCATTGGGTTTTCTGCATTATATGGCCTTGCAGATACTATGAATGCAGCCCTGTCCAATTCTTATCAAAAGGTTGGTTGTGAAGAATGCCATTCACAGAGGACTGCCAGGAGGATATGCAGCCTGTTCCTCACCGAGAGAGTCTAAATTCTCCTCGTGGTTTGTGTCAGATCATCAAAGAGCTGACAACTGGGATCTCTACATATTACTTTCTTTTCAATTTCACTTTACCAGGAAAAGATGAATGAGAAATGAAAGCTCTGTCATCAGGGAGTTTGAAACTTTGTATTGAAAAGGAAAACACGTAGCTTTCCAGATGTAGATGAGTAGGAAGATCAAAACAGGATCATGAGCTCCAACATAAAAGTGGGACACAATAGAGCAGGACGAAAGGGTTAGTGAGCTCAGAACCTTCCACTGCCCGCGAGGTGGAGGGAGTCACGGTATGCCATCTCTGTTGCTTCTGGAGGAGAAGTTATTTCTATCAAATGAAAACTGAGCCAAAAGCATCAGGATAGGGAAGGACAAAGAACCAAAGAAATTGGTAAGGAGCAAACCTAATCAAATGTATTAGGTGCTTCTTGCTTTGCTGTGACAAAATACTGGACAAATACAACCCAAGGAAGGGAGGGTTTATTTTTGTCTCACAGTTTGAGGGAAGACAGTCCGTAACGTAGACCAGGCATGGAATCAGGAATGTGAGTAGATGGTCACATTGTATCCAGAGGGCCAAGACTGGAGACTCCTGGTGCTCAGCTCACTTTGTCCTTTCCTCCTCTGTTTTTAGTCCAAACTCCAGCTCATAGGACAGTGGCAACCTATATTCTGGATGAGTCTTTTCTTCCTCTGTTAAACCTCTCTGAAAACTCTTACAGAGATTAAGATGTGTCTTTTAGATGATTCTATATCCCACCAAGTTGACAATGACAACAGTCACAACTTATGGTCAAGTCTAAATGATGGTGAGGGGACTCTGAGCTGTCAACTGTTAAGACTCCTTGAAACAGAAGTGTCACTGTCTATGAGAAAGTGTTCAATGGATGGAATAGAGTAGGAGATAAGAGAATTAAAAACATCCCGAGCGTGACCATCTGTGGTTATGGAATAGAGGAGATGTTACAGGTTGGGTTCTCTAGAAACAGGTGCTGGAACAAAGCGTGAGGTGTGTGCTATTTATTAGAAATTAACTGTATGGTGAGAATTGTGCTCCCCAAAAAGATATATTGAAGGCTTAACCTCAAGTACTTGTACATGAGACCTTATTTGGAAATGGACTTTTTGAAGGTGTTTTCAACCGAGGATGCGCTTGTTGGGTTGGGCTCTAAGCAAGAATGGCTCTGGAAATGAGGAGAGTGTCATGTGTACACAGGGACACCTGGTGAACATGCTGTGAGGCAAAAGAGGCCAAGATAGGATGACCACCACCAAAAGTTGCGGGATGAGGGTGGGGGGCAAGGAATGGGGCTACCCAGAGCCTCGGAGAGATCATGGCCCTGCTAGAACCTTGATTTTGAACTTTCAACCTTGAAAAATGGGGGGGGGGGTAGGGGGGAGGCGCAAAATTGTCAGTTCAAGCTGCCTCACCTGTGGTAGTTTGATAAAGCAGCCCAGAGAAGCTAAAACGAGCTATGAGGAAGGACAAAGCCAAACTCCCATGCAGAACCCAGAACCTGAGCTGACTGCATGAGGAGCATGGCTGACCACAGGAAGGATTGTCCAAGGAGGGTATGACCTAGGATGACTGTCTCCCTGCAGAGGCTGACCCAGAGGAGCTAGCTGCTAGCTGGTTACTGATACCACACACACCCCCATCCCACCCCCACCATGCTGGCAACTCTTCCTCCTTGGAAAAAGATCTGATTGGTAAATCTTTGTGTCGGCTACAGTAAGCCATGAGGAAAATACCTGGGTATCAGGCACATATGTCGTTATTTTGTTTTGACTGGAAGAAATATTAGTTGGGGATAGCACTCAGTGGTGGATGTGGACTTACTGTGGGGAAAGCCCTAGGTTTGATCCGCAACATTACAACAACAAAAAGAAATCTTTTTTTTTTTTTTTTTTATGATTTAAAGTAGAAAGATAACTATGACCAAATATACATATGCAATTAAATTTTTAAATTACCAGAAAGAAAGAAAAAAGAATTGAATTATAAACTTGATAAATCCAGCAAAAGAATGAGAAACAATCAATACAGTAACAAGTGTAGTTAATCATGAACATGTGTGTTGGAAGCAAGCCAAAATATAATTTTTATAACAGATATGATTTTTTTATAACCTACCAAATGGCAAAGTCAATTTTTTTAAAATGTAGAAGTCCATTTTAAGCTATTTATAATAAATCCTAGTAAAAACAAGCAGGTAGTGGGAGCAGACTTAGTCTGGTACTTTGGTAATTTGCTGTTTGGTAAAATTTAGGAATGTAGTTCAGTGGTAGAGTGCCTACCCAGCATGCATCATTCTCTAGCTTTGATTGAGGGCAGGGGTGCTTACACTTTAAACCAGGTGGATATGGAGATGCTTATATGAAATTCCAGCACTTGGGAGGCTCATAAATTCAAGGACAATCTGAGCTATGCAGCAAGATCCTATCTCAGTTACTAGTATCTAGCTAGCCTTGCATTCGATCCCCAGCACCACATAAACCCTACATTAAAGTGCATGCCTCGAATCCAGCACTCTGGAGGATCATAAATTCAAGGGGACTGTCAAGCACATAGTAAGTTGGAGGCCAACCTGAGCTACACGACACACCATCAAGACAAAAACACTTATTGGGGGTATCATAAATGTGTTGAGGAATGCTATATTCTTTTTTTCTTAAAGGAATGGACAACAAAATGATTATATATAAGTCTTAAACCCCTCCAAAAAGAAGGAATTTTTTTGACAGTATTGGGAATTGAACCCAGAACCTTGAATACGCTAGGTAAGTGCTCTACTGTTGAGCTACGTCTCTAGCCCAAGGAAGAATTATTGACAGGAAAAGTATAAATATTGACAATTAAACGGAAGGCATTCTATGAGAGTGTCCTTATGAAGCTACCAGGTCCTTTTGAATGCACCAGACTGAGGCTGTTTCCACCAACTGAAGGGTGTTAGATTCAAATTTTGTCTTGAAAGAGACTGAGAAGCAACTTGAAGAAGAAGTGGAACAGCTGGAAACTCGGTGGTACCTCTGTCTTGAAGGTGATGGAGGCCCTGGGATCAACAAGCCACCTGGGTGGTAGACACAAGGAAGGGGACAGGATGGGAGCTTCCTGACTCAGACACAAAGGCCAGCTTCGTCATAACTCCATCACCATGGCTGACTCAGTCTTGCTGGCGTTGGTGGCTGGTAAAAATGAATCCTCACCTTCCTTCTTTTAAGATAAATTAAAAATCACTGGAAATGTGGGTCTGGTGATCAAGTGATAAAATTCTTCAGCTTCAGCCCGGAAAAGCTAAGCTGTGAGGAACTCCCTTTGGCCACTCTGGAAAATCAGATGAAACATGAAGATATCCATAGATTTCATGGTTGGAACCTAGAGTGAAACCTTAGCATGTAGCGTGAGGTTTAGTTGTTAAGTGGGAATGACCAATCCTCTTTTTCCTAAGTCGGTGTGAATCGAGCTTGGTAATATTCTGTCACTGCAGAATTGCATAGAACCGTGTATGACCAAGTTAATATGGTAATTGTGGTTTGGAGTCAGTTTGAGTTTCAGGATAAAATAAGAACTGTAAATTCTAAAGACTACACAGCAAAGGTTCTTGTTTTGCTTTTAAATGTATTTAGGGATTGCTCTATTGAAGATTCAATTTACGAGTTTTCCTTGGGAGAACTAGAGAAAACAGAATGGCAGTAGTTGACCAGTAATTGGTGTTGTAGACATTAGAAGTAAGGAAATTGATGTTAGTCAGAGTATACATAATTTAAATTAATTCAATAACAGTATAACGGGAAACATTATGGCCATAACATTTAAAATGTAAGTAAAATGGATGGTTTTCTAACAAATTACAAATTACTAAAATTTGTCCAGAGTAAAGTTACAAATTCCAAGAGTTGAATAATTATAGAGCAAAATACCCTGAAGACTTCCATTTTCTGAAATGCATCAGTTCCTTAGTACGCAAGCCTTATAACAAAGCATCCAGTGTCCCTCTAAGTGTATACTTAAGACCTTGTGCAGAGCACAACTGCAGTGGGTTCATGAATACATTGATGATGTCATGTCCAGGAGACACCTGGTTACTCCACAACCTCTGACTCTTACTATCTTTCTGCCCGCCCCCCCCCCACTTCCATGATATCCCCTGAGCTTTTGGGCATGGGTGAGCCCAATGTATCAATAGGTGTCCCATTTGGGATGCCCATAGTCACTTAATCTCTACTAAACAGTTATTTTTAAATATTAATAGGTAGATGATAGAGATAGATAGATAGATAGATAGATAGATAGATAGATAGATAGATAGATAGATAAGATAGATCTCACTACTGGTAATAGCAAGTGGAAGTGTATGTTTGTGTATGTGTGTGTACATTTGCACACTTGTGCATGTGTGTATGTGTGTGTGTACGTGTGTACAAGTAACAAGCATAGGGGAGATTGTTTTCATAGCAATGCAGCAAGTTGTTGACATTGATTATTCTAGGGATATATAAATGTAAAACCTGATTAATTTTTACTTTATATCTATCTACAACCTGAACTTGAGTATGATCCAGGCGTGGCGGCACAGACCAGCCATTACAGATACTCAGGAAGCTGAGGTAGGAATATTGCAAGTTCAAGGCTACCTGAGAAACTTAGTTCCATCGTGAAGTGCTTGCCTGGCACACATGGTAGTGGGGTTCATTCTCTAGTGTTGAGGGAAAAATGATTACAGTGAGCCAGTATCTCCTCTATACTAAACTTAGTTATAGCCAAAGTTTGTGGAAGTCTTGTTTGCAGTATATCATCTAAGCAACGCTAACAAAAATTGATTTCTCATAGAACTAAAGCTGAAGGATGTTTGCGCACATGTCAAGAGTCCTCTATGGAAACTAATAGGGGAATGTCGGCCCAGTCTCTGTGGCTTGAGTGGATGCTTTTATCAGTTGGCGACTCTGCTCTAGAATCAGATCATGCCGTCCTTTGCTTCGGCAAGTAGGGACTTCCAAGTTAAGTTGGATGCTACCTTAGTTAGTACACATTGGGTCCTGTGGTTCGTCCTCTTGCTATCCATGTTGTCGCGCCTTCATGTGAATCCCTTCCTTTATTCTCACCACTCCACCCTAGAACCACATCTGATTCTTTGAGGGAGAGGCAGTATGGATAGCAGTAAATCCTGACCAGTGGTTTCTTCTCTAACAGGAACCGAGGGGGGACAAACGCAGTGTCAACGATGACGAGGCCAACCATCACCACCAACTACAGATGACTTGCCATTTTATTTACAAAGGTAAGAAAATGTATTCTATATTTCTAATTAATCCTGGCAGATGCTCTATTGAGACATTAATTTTTCTTCTGTATCTTTATCTTCCTACCTAGTTCCTTACGTTTAACTTTGACCATATCAAATTCCAAACAAACGTCAATCAAACGGGACATAGACAAATTTGAATATCTGTCTGTGTGTGGAGGGCAACACATGGTAGGGGTGGAAAATGCCATGAATTATGACACATGGCTAATTTTTAATCACCTTAAAATTCTCCTTATATTTAAACAAATACTTGGAGAATACAGCAAAGTATTAAAAAGAATGCCGAGTGCATTTACAATACTTTTCAATATCTACCCTTCTTTCTTTTGTAGAAATAGTATGACTATAATGTTGTTATCTATGTTTATCTTGGCTTATGCACTTACACGTATTCCTTGTACTCAGTGCAGAAACATAAGAAGCCTAACCCCACAGTGAGTAACCCCACTGTGCTCAATTAATAGTCCTCTGTGGTGCTGGGTTGGTGCTTACCCTCACCTTTGCAAGGTCTAAAATCAGCAGGGAGACTGGCCTCTGGACATACCTGTGGGTGATCAATTATCTTGGTTGCACTGACTGAGGTGGGAAGACTGGCCACTGTGGGTGAGATTTTTCATGTTCCCTGAGTAATGTTTCTGGAATATATAAAATAGAGTGAGCTAAGCACGGGCAAGTAAGTTTTTGCTTTCTCCGCTTGCTGCCGACACAAAGTGAGAGGCTGCTTCAGGCACCTGTGCCTTGATTTCCCTGCAGTGATGGGCTGTACTTTGAACTAAAATAAGAACCTTTCTCCCTTAAGTGGCTTTTGTCATTGTAGTTTAGCACAGACAGGTAAGAGCCTGTCCCCAAGCGTTTCATTCACCTCCTTTACTTGGATATCCCTAGTTGATACAACTTTTGTCACACATCACTCTATAATTAAATGAAATCTCAAATATTAAAAAAAAAAACTAATAAACAACTTGAACCTTTAGGGGTGATTAAGTTGGAATATCAACAAATATTGATCAGTGATTTCTTTTCTAACAGGATGGGGGCAGGCGGGCAGAAGCACTATCAACACTGTGTTGGGTATCCATCTGGTATTTTGATAGGACAATCTCAAAATTTTCGTATCACTAACGTCACCCATCACTACCATGGCCCTCATTTATATGTTTTGTGCTTCTCAAAAAGAATTTAAATGAATGGAATATGGTGGCCTATGTTTCTCGACTCCTTCCTTACTGTCAAGTCAGGAGTGGTTTACAAAGTGATGAAAAACACTTTCAGACTCTGTGCTCACCACCCTTCATTCATGCCGATTAGTCCATTTCCCAGAGGTTGTTTCTCAATCTCCCGCAGAGCGCCTGTTGAAGTGTTTCCATTTTCAAAGCTGAGGGTCTGAGAAGTGCCACTGCTCAAGTGGCATTCTTCAGGGAGGTTGTCCTTGGCTCTATTGAGCAACTGAAGGTTGGTTGGCTTTTTATCCTGACCTGATATTATGAAGCTTTTCAAGCATTTTAATTTTCCTAGCATTTTATTCAGAACCCATACAAGTACTATTCTGAGGAAACTGGAAAACATTCAGTTCCTCTTTAAACAAATAACGCAGATGTTCTGTGAGACAGATGTCTTTGAAGACTCCAATCCTAATGTGTACAGGTTGAACCGACTCCATCCAAAGGCTCAGCGGCTGAGGCGGGTTGAGTGTGGGAGCAGTAGACATGGTGAGGTGGTCTCATCTACGTCCTTATGGCCTGAGTCATGTCGGACACATGACATCAGGGGTGAACTCAGTTCTTTAGTTTAGGTGCAGAGGAATGGCTGGCTAATTCTTTGGTACTTCAAATACTGAACTTATTAAAAGTCCAGGATCCAAAGGCTTATAAGAAAGTCAATAGATCTATGTTTCCTTGTGGTATTAAATGACCTTTGGGTAATTTAAGATCCTGAAGTAATCTTGGGATAGAAGGTAATTTGCAAAGAGTAAACAGTGTACAGAAAGGGAGAGACCCTAGATAAGTCTCCACCAGCCTCTCCCCTCTACGGTCAGAGATCTACAGGAAAGAAGAGGCAGAACAATTTTAAGAGCCAGAAGTGGTAGATGACTCTAAGGAGAGAGCATCTTCCAACCCAACAGGACTGGTCCATATCTGAGTCACACATAAGACCCCCACAGGTTCAAACCAGAAGCTCAATACTGAAAGAGAGTGGACACAAAATTCCACCCTATCCAAGATGCTATTTGCAATTGGTTCCTGATGGGAAAGTGAAAATTGAAATTAAAATGAGGAGAGCCCTTATTTGACCTGACAAATTATCAAAGGTAGTAATCGTTGCTCAATGAGAGATGATCCCACTCATTCCAAATATGGCTGAGTGGGTACAGACTTCCTGGAAGGCAGTTTGTTGGTAAGTCAGTAAGAGCTTTAGAGTGTTAACACGCTACTATGACTTAGTCATTCCAGGAACTGAGTCCAAGATAACATTGATATTGCACATATAAGATATAAGCATATATAATTATCGCATTATTTGCAGAAGCAAAATTTCTGAGCCACCTCAATAAAATCCATCAATATTAGCCTTATTAACTAAAGTACTGACACACAATTGGATTCACTCAGTGTTGTCTCCTTGCACCTAAGAGAAAATATTCTTTTTCCAGTGAGGATTTTTTTAAATCATAAAAGGGACACATGCTTATTATGTCAATGTTCATTGAAAACACAAAGATGGATTTTATCATTTTTCATACCAAGATGCACATGTCAAAAGGTAGAGATGAATGTGCTGAAATGGGACTCATGGACTTGCTTGCTTGAGAGAAGTAGCATTGTGAGTGGGTTTGTGTGTGTGGCTGGGCCCTCAGCATTCTAGTTCATAATTTCGGTGCTTTCCAGATACTTCTACAGTGAGCTCTTACAACCTGGAGCAAAATAAATTTTAAATAGCTTTTAACAGGAAATCAACCCACATGAGAAAGGTCTAGGCCTTCTACAGCTTCTTTCTTCAGTCTTACAAAGTTAAGTACACTCGCAATGAGCACTCTTGGATTTTCTTTGTCCCTCCCCCCGCCCCCTGCCCCCACCATCTGCCTTTCTCTGAAACAGTGCCAGTGACAGCAACAAAAACAATGTGTAATATATATTTTGTTCTTTAACAGCATAACGAGCAGTCAGATTTCAGATGGAAGTGTTTTCTCCTTTGCAGATGTCGTCAACAGCTGAAAATGGAGACACGGTACCTGGAAAACAAAACGAAGAAAAAACCTACAAAAAGGTGAGTTTTTTAAAAAACTTACTTCAGCAAGTAGGAGCACTCGCTGCTCTGCTGTTTGTCAGGCTGATGGTGTTAGGTCTTTCCTTCCTCTAAAGCAGTTTACTTTAGCAGTTTACTATCCTACCTTCTCCTGTATTCTATGGAAATGAGCAAAGACTTGGAGGCGGAAATGACAAAACATATCATCGAATGATGGAAATGGTCGGAAGCCTGCCAGGGCTCTGACTGTTGTCGAGAGAGCTGCTCGCTTTTCAGAACAGCTAGGGGAGAATTGATGTTTTTGTCTATCCAGTTACTAGAAGTTGCCCGTGTCCCCACCATCACGTCTTCCTTCTCTCTCAAAGGCAGCAGTGGCTGGCAGGGCCAGGTTCTAACACTACAAACCCCCCCCCCCCCGCCTCAATAATGTAACGTGATTTTTAAATTTTATTTTAAAGTTAGTTGATCAGCAACCTTAATGTTCACTAGCCTGAACTCTTGGTTGACATATAAAATAGCATATTTAGGGTCTAGGGCTTAGGGCATGGCTGTCTTTGAGAGACAGCCTTCTGCACATCCCAGTTACCAGATGAAGACAGGTGAGGGGAGACAGTTAGGTTTCTGACTTTCTTCTTATTATTCTAACAAAGAGACTCTCAGTGGTTTGTGATATTCTGTGTCTAGCATATGAATCCTTTAATTGACTCACTGCAAAATACTAAGTACTTTCTGTCTTTAAATTTTTTTTTTTTTTTTTTAACGGTATAAATTGCTGTCACTCTGTTCCTTTTTTGAATCCTCTAAGATTTCGTATCTTTAGTCCATTTCCCACAGGCCTCTTTTTCTGGGCTTCTTACCAGAGCATCTTCTTACCAAATGTGTCTTACCACTCTCTGGAATTGATAATTTTTGACTCTTACCAATCAAGCTAATGTTAACATCATTATTGGATAAAATATGTCCCTCATCACCACTGTTTTCACTTCTCAGTTAACCTTATACAGTAGACCTTTTAAAAGCTCTTGCCTCCTGCTCCCTTGGGATGGCAATATTTGTGTATTGTAGATTTGCTGTATCCTATATTTTCTTTCTACTTGCTATTCTCTGATGGACAGGTAGTGGGAACTTTTCTCAAGATGTCAGCTCTGACCGTGTATTCGGGTCATGAGTCTCTGTGAAGCTTTGCTTTCTTAAGTGCTATTCTCCTGCAGATCCCCTTAACTCGTCTTTTCTACTCAGAGAAACCTAGAAATGTAAATATGGAGATTGGCATCTACAGTGAAGATGGGGTCAGGGAGAAGATGCCTCAGGGTGAAGATGAAAGAATTTCAGAATGGCCAGGCAGTGGTGTCATACACCTTTAATCCCAGCACTCTGGAGGCAGAGGCAGGTGGATCTCTGAGTTTGAGGCCAGCCTGGCCTACAGAGCTCAGTTCCAAGACAGCTAGGGCTACACAGAGAAACCCTGTCTTGAAATAAAAGAAAGAATTCCAGAATGTCAGGTCTTATAAACTTTGTGTATCCAGCCAAAGACAGTGATGCCAATGCTTACGTTTAGACATGAGTGGATAATTAGTTGTGTCTTCTTTACCCAATAAGCATAGGAACGGTGTACAGACACTTAGTGTGCCAGCCTGTCGTTACTTTAGGTCAGCTTCAGGAAGTATCCTCAGTCAGCAGCAAAGTGCACAAGATTCTGGACTGAAATCCTTTGTCATATGAACATAATAGAAAGACTATGGTCATGACACCTCGGTGCTTTCCCAGTGTGCCCTGGTCCAAAATGTAGCAACACTGGGAGGATCTACAATCAATGAGCATTGGACTCCGTGAGGTTGAGAAAGTCATAAAAGGTGCTGTAATCATTCCTACGTACACCAATGTTTTAAGAAACACAATAGTGTAGGGATCATTTGGTAATATGATTATTGAAAGGAGTATAAGAGATGCAGCGATAAGCCTTTAATCAGTGTGGTACTGATGGTACATAGCACACAGGGAACACTTGATGAGAACACGAAAGTTATACTTTGTAAATGTACAGAGATGTAGGAAATTATGCCTGCTACCCCACTTCCGGCTCTAGGAGTATGTAAGGCTGCCTTGCACTCCACTAGATTTATCTGTAACTGAAGGGTCCCTCTTAGTTATGAAGTTCTGACGCAGCATGGATCTGCTTAGTAAAGAGCCCTGGTGACCCATCCTTTCATATGCATACATATGTATATAATATATATATATAATTTTTATTTTTTATATTTTATTCACAGTACATCCTGATTGTTACCCCCTCACTCATATCTTCCGATTCCCACCCTCCATCCCTCTTCCACCCTATTCCCCTCCTCTAATCCTCTGACAGGGTGTGCCCTCCTCCCCCGCTATCTGACCACAGCCTATCAGGCCTCATCAGGATAGCCTGCATTCTCTTCCTCAGTGGGCCTACAAGGCCACCCCATCAAGGGGAAGTGAACAAATTTCAGGCACCAGAGTTCATGTCATAGTCAGTTCCCACTCTTCATTCCACCCCCCACAACCGTGAAGAGTGAGCTGTCCATTGGCTGCAGCTGAACAGGGCGTTTAGGTTCTCCATGTGCATTGTCCTTGGTTAGTGCATTAGTTTGTGCAGGCCCCCTGGGTCCAGATCCTCCAGCCTTGATGGTCTCCTTGTAGAGCTCCTGACTCCTCCTGGGGTCCTTCCATCCCCCCTACTCTTCCATGTGATTCTTAGAGCTCTGCCCAAAGTCCAGTCCTGATCTCTTTCTGAATGGAGTCTCTCAGATAGCTTTATCTCAAGACCTAGCTATACCACTCCTGGGCATATACCTGAAAGATGCTCCACCATACAACAAAAGGACATTTGTTCAACTCTGTTCATAGCAGCTTTATTCATAATAGCCAGAATCTGGAAACAGCCTAGATGTCCTTCAACTGAAGAATAGATACAGAAATTGTGGTACATTTACACAATGGAATACTACTCAGCTATCAAAAACAAGGAAATCATGAAATTTACAGGCGAATGGATGGAACTAGGAAAGATCATCCTGAGTGAGGTAACCCAGACCCAGAAAGACACATATGGTATATATTCACTTGTACGTGGATATTAACCCAACCCACTCTCTCTTTCTTTCTTTCTTTCTTTTTTTTTTTTTTTTTTTTTTTTTTTTTTTTGACCCACTCTTTCTTATGGCTGAAAACAACCCAGGTTAAGGACATCTCCCTCCCCTAATCTACTGCCAGGGCAAGAAACACCCCAGAAGAGTCTAGAAAGGCATTTCCATTCACTGGGAGAAGTGAAAAACAAAGGTAGGGCTCTGAGGTGGTGAGAGAAGCCACTGTAAATTAGTATTAAGCAGTTGCCTTGGGCTTTCTGTACTGGCCTCCAGATCAGGTGGGCAGCGGCCAGCAGCGCTCAGCTTCACCATGTCACAATTTCTATGTGTTTTAGGGGAACAGCCAGTGTTCTCTAACTCTCTGTCAGTGTCTTGATCATTTGCATATGATTGCTGAGCTGGCTGCTTTTGGTTCTTCCAAACACCCATTTCGCTAATCTATTATCAATTCTTGGCAAGCCCAGGAGGGTTAATGTCTTCAACTAAGGGTAAAACAGGTTGGGTTTTAACTGTGTAAAACAAACATGTTGCCCATTAAGGCAGGCACTAATAGATGCCTCTCTGTGTTTACAGAGTCTAGGTTTTCCACTCAGTTAATTTGCTGAATGTCTTCCGCCAGCGTTGTAAACACATAAGCCTCCAGGAGCCAGGCAGGAAGCAGATTTTTGCTATAACTATGGGAACTATCGTAAGGATACACTCCTTCCTTTGGGGGTGGGTGCCATTGAGCTAACAGCTATGCATAAAAAAAAATTGCATCCCAGTCTGTCATATAATTTCATTTTTTAGGAAACAAATACAGAACTTGATGTCAAATCTCCCAAAGTTCTTAACCATCAACTAATTCAAAAGGTTGTTTTTACGTTCACTCTGAGAAAACAAACAAACATGCCAGTACAACCTTTCTCACCTTCAAATTGCAACTAGTTTGCAAAGTAACACATTCTTGCTATAAGAAAATGAAAGAGGAAAGAAAAGCCAGCAAAAGAAACGCCTTTGAGAACTTGTCTCTGCTTCTCAAGACTGTACAGTGTGAGAGAAATATAAACTGCATGACAAAAAATTTAAGTAATGACCCAAATCAGTATTAACTGCCAAGACAAATGGCAGGCATTTTGCTTAATCACCACAAGTCCCAAGTAGCTGGAAGCTCACTGTTGTCTTGCAGACTCTGGCAGCTTCCAAGCTGGGAGAGTAATTTCTTGTTTATTTACCTTCTGTCACTCCTTAAAGGGCTATGCCTTCTAATTTGCTTAGTTGCCTAGGTAGTGGTGTCTGATGAGCATGGCACACACTTGGATGAGGGTGACTTGCTGAAAGCACAGGAAAGGCTAATTTGAACTCTCAGCCCAGTGTTGGTATTTGGGGCACATACATAGCCTGTCATAGTGTGGGGTTGACTGAGTCGGCCTCGGGATGGTGTAAAGGTTTGAACTTTATGTTTCAGCCCAGTGTTGTCCTATAGAACTTTCTGGAATGGTTGAACTATTCGATAGGCTGCACCAAGTCTATGACAATAAGATTCATGAGGTTGTTAGGTGGCAAGCATGTCTGAGGAACTTCATTTTTATTGATGTAATTGTTAGTATTGAGGTTTTGGATTTTTTTAAATGTATTTTGATTGTATTACCCTCCCCCATTTCCTTTTCTTACCTCTTTTCTGCTGCATCTGGAACCCTTCTTCCCAACACTTTTCTTTCCTAATTTATGTCTTTTTTTAAAAATAGCCTATTGAGTTTAAGTAGGGTTGCATGTGTGGGTTATTTCCTGCATCGTGCGCAACTTTCCAGTGGCCAGACTGTTGAGCAAAAGCCACTTCTACCATTAACTCACAATAGCTAGCTCCTCCTGGAGAGGTGAGAGTCTCCTGTGCCCTTCCCCCAAATGTGTTGGAATGTTGAAAGCTCCATGTTTTTCTTGTGCAGATAACCACAGATACTGTGAGTTCATGGGTGCAGTCTCCATGTCACGGTCAGAAGACAGCAATTCATAGCTGTCCTCTCTGTTTTTCAGATCTACATTTTTTCCCCCTTCTCTCTGAGCCTGGGACAGGATCAGGATTTGTGTGTGTGTGTGTGTGTGTGTGTGTGTGTGTGTGTGTGTGTGTGTGTGTGTGTTTGTCTGTGTCTGTGTGTGCGTGCGCGCGCGCACGTGCATGACACATATATCCCTTTGAGGCTTTACACTCCTCTGGGCTATGGGATTTTGACCACATTTACAGTTCAGGAATTCTCTCCTGTATAACAGGCTCCCAATCCAATCAGAATGTGGTTAGTTATCCCCATGACAGTGGTGCCATTATTGCATCATTGGGCACATCTTGCTGGCAGGTCAGTTTGTAACATGCAGGGTCCACCACTACTACAACCACTGATGACCTTTATAGGCTAGCAGGCTGAGGGAATCTTTGTTAGTAAGCTCAAAGCTTAAACGGGTATCTGTTGGTTACCATAATGGATGTCGCAGTTATAGGCGCTAAGGAGCTGGGATACTGTTGTAGAGAACAGTGATAGGGTGTGATAGCTGTACACACCTAACAGCTGTACAAGGTGCGTGTGGTCAGGGGGCTGTGGCACCACTGCTTTTCTATTCAAGGAAACAAGAGTTGGACATAAATTAAAGTAGGAGAAGATGGGAGAAAAATTTTTCTAATACAAGTTCTTTCATGAAGTCAAGGCTAGCCTCAAATTCACAATCCTCCAGCCTCTGGCTCTTTAGTGCTGCGATTTCAAGAGAACATGGCCATCCTCAGCAAGAAGAACATTTTTTTTCTCATTAATTACTTTATTCATTCACTTTATAGCCGGGTGAGGTGGCACATACCTGTAATCCCAGAACTCTGGGAGGCAGAGGCAGGCAGATCTCTGTGAGTTCAAGGCCAACCTGGTCTACAAAATGAGTCCAGGACAGCCAAGGCTACGCGGAGAAACTTTCTCTCGAAAAGAAAGAAAGAAAGAAAGAAAGAAAGAAAGAAAGAAAGAAAGGGGGAGAATTATTCTCTTTACATCCCAATTCCAGTTCCCTCCCACCCTCCTTTCAAACCTTTCCCCTGTTCCTTCCCCAGCACATCAAGTCCCATCAGGACTAAGCACATCTTCTTCTACTGAGGCAGACAGGGCATCCCAGCTAGGGGAAAGTGAACCAAAAGCAGACAACTGCATCCATGTCAGAGACAGCCCCAGCTGCACTTGCTAGGGAACTTACATGAAGATCAAGCTGCCCATCAGCTACATATGTGCAGGGAGCCTAGGTCCAGTCCATACATGCTCTTTGGCTGGCGGTTTAGTCTCTGTGAGCCCCCATAGGCCTACATTAATTGACTCAATTGCTCTTCTTGGGTTCCTCTATCCTTCTCCCAATTCTTCTACAAGATTCCTTGAGCCCTGCCTACTGTTTGGCTGTGGGTTTCAGCGTCTATTTTGATCCACGCCTGGGAGGAGAGTCTAGGCTCTTGCTAGGCTTCTGTCTGCAAACATAGAAGAACATCATTAATAGTGTCAGGGGTTGGCACTTTCCCATGGGGTAGGTCTCAAGTTGGGCCAGTCATAGGTTGGCAAGAAAAATATTTTTCTGAAAAACATCAAAATGAAGACTTACTGAAAGTTTTTGACCCAAGTGACTATCAGAATTTTCCTGGTACTAGTGAAGGATATTGGTGTTGTTTAGGGGATTTATGACCAGGTAAGAAACTTAGAAACAAGCAGAAAGCAGGGAATGAATCCGCAGGGATAGGCAACACTTGGGAAAGATAATGATGTCAGAGATCCAACTCCATGCATTTTTTTTTTTTTTAAGACAGGGTCTCATTGTGTAGCCTGGAATTCGCTATGTAGACCAGGCTGACCTTGAACTCAGAGAGATCTGCCTGACTCTTAACTCCAACTGCTGGCATTAAGGAAATATGCCACCATAACTGGCCTCTGTATTTTTCTGTAAAGATTTATTTTTACATATGAGTGTCAGCACTGTGTGCATGTGTACCACATGCAAGCCTGAAGGCTTCATAGGACAGAAGAGGATGTTGAATCCCCTCAAACTGGTGTAATAGACAGTTGTGACCCACCCAGTATGGGTGCTAAGAATCAAACCCAATTCCTCTGCAGGAGCAGCAAGTCCTTTAGTCACAGGGCCATTTCTACACACACACACACACATACACACACAGGCCTCTATATTTTAAATGTGATGAAACGAATTAATTTTATCCCTCCCAAACCAACAGATGGCAGGATGGCTGAGTGACATGTCCCCTCACCTAGCAGTTCTTTGCCAGAGAGATGACTTGAGTCACCACCCTTGCCTGACGTTGTGATCTCCCACTTGGAATTGAAAGAGTTGCCCAGCCACCTGAACGTGTGCTACTGTAGGAAGTGTTTGTTGTAGTCCTTTGCCTTTCTGTCCCCATCGCCTCACCTCTGTACCCTGTGTCCATCCAGCCTACTTCTCCTTTCTAGGTCTGCCCACAGCAACCTTCCTCCCCTCAGAGACTGAGTTCTGGTGACTACAGGCTCCAGTGGGAGGGGGGGAGGGAGAGCCAGAAGTCTCCTGCTTTTGATAGCAATGAGTCTCTAACCAATTTGCACCGTGTCTGGTAGGAAACTGACAGGCTAGGACACACATAGGGTAGGAGGCCTTGGCCCAAGTGCTCCTATTTCTTTCATCTTCTGTCCTGTTTTTCAAGACCTTGGTTTTGTCGCATTGCAAAGCGTCAGCCAGTTTTCCTGTCCATGGAGCAGGCAGTGATGAGGGGGGAGTAGAGATGCCTGGCCCTTACCACATTTACAAGGACAGACAGCTTTCATTACCTTATAAATATGAGTAACTTAATGGCCCAGAGACACTTTGATCCAAATCAAAGTAGTTGTTCAAGCATAACCTCCTTTATCTAGTCTTTATGAAGGCACACAGCTGCCACTGGAGAACTCTGGAGTCAGGATCGCAAATTGGAGGAAGACACATCTGTATGTACTTGGTTCATACATACTTAGTTTGGATTCATATGATTATACAACCTATTCAAAACTTGAATAAGTCCTTGTCATCACTGGTAGGGAAAAGAGCTGGTCTGTGGTCTCATGCCCTGATCACTCTTTCTTTCCTTTGATTCTAGAAAGCCATCCCACTTCCCTAAAAGCAGCAAACTTACCCCTTATCCTGGGCGCCTGCCCTCTTCAGCTTGGCTTGGACACCTGTGTATGTGTACTGAGCATCCACAGTTGCCATAAACAGCAACTACATGGGTCTCTAGAAAGAAGGTCTCTGGCGTGTTGAGCATGACTTAGTCAGAAATTGTGTTGACTGGAGAACATGTAAGGTGTGGAGACATTTTTACTTCTCGCAGCTTGGGAAATGGTGCTCTTAGCTACGTAGCGATAGAGGCCCAGGACATTGTGTCCTAAGATGTCCAGGACAGACCTGTCAAAGCATCATCTAAATGTTAATAGGACTTGGGCCTAACCAAACTCAGCCTTTAAAGAGGAGGGTGGGTGTGAGGCCTTATCTGCTGACGCTAGTCCGTAATCCTAGGCATTTTTTTTTCCATTGATCTATGTCTTCATTTTCTTCATTCATAAAGTATAATGGATATATGCCCTGACTGTTCCACAGTGCTGTAAAGATCAAATGATTTAACATATGTGAACACAGCTGGATAAAGTAGAATGCTAATGAGTGAAGTCACAGTATTTGTTAATGAGAGTAAGATCCCTCCACTGTGATCTCCACATTCATCTACAGGAACAGCAAAGTGGCCGTGTGACTGCCAGCCTCAGGACTAGACTCATAGAAATGGTTGCTTAGCGTCCTGAGGACAGTTGCCGTCAGCCTGGACCTGGGACGAGGAGTGGGGAGTGTTGGATACTGTCCTTCCCCGTAGCAGTGGCTTATGAAATAAGATGCAAAGATGAGCTGTAATAGTGGACTGCCACTGGGATTTTAAAAATTGAACAGCAAGGAGGGAGGGACAATAAGTAAATAATCATGTCAGATTGACAAGCATGAGTAATGATAAACCATTGTCTCCCTCCTCACGTGGTACACACCTCACCCCAGACCTCTCAGCTTCTATAATACATGTTTTCAAATATTCCTGTATTACTTTCATCAAGATGTCACATATCATTGAGCAGCAGCGTCAGAGAGAACCCACCAGGGAAGCAAGCCATCTTGTCAGTCTGTTTTTCCAAATTGGTCACTGGAAGGTGGCTGCTTTCTGCATTCGCATTGGAGGAGGTCCTGGAGTGCTTGAGTGTGCTCCATCTCTGCCTTTCAATCACCAGTGCTCCATCTTTGATCCCCAGTCCCAGGAAACGGTACATGCTAAGTTTATAATCTGCTATAGGGCAACAGCCACCACAACGTAGTTGTGTTTGATACTTGAACAGGACGGTGTCTGGGATGTTTCTGTTTGTGTGTCCAGACTCTGTTGGCACTGTTGTTGCTGCTCACAGTGAACGAGGAGTTGTCATTGCTTTCTAATGCAAAGACAGAATATACTGCCTCCTGCATGGCGTGGTCAAGGGTTCCCATCTGACCAGCAGACCTCCTTGCCCCAGGCCCATGGCTTGTCCATCTTTGTTTGTCCCACTACAGATTTTTTTTTTTTAAAGAGGTCACATAGGAGAACATCAAAAATTTCCAAGGCTAGAATTCTGGATTCTGAAAAAAGAGGACCAGAAACATAAGTTGAGTTTTAGTCTTTTAAGTACTTAATACTCAGAGGATACTCATCACAGTGTGTTTATTTAGAGGTTTGCTGTTATGTGGTGCATTGGCTACTGGAATAACTTTTATTTTGTTCCATTTAGTTTATGCTATCAAAAAGTCCTTTTTCTTTGATGAATAAAAGCATATGATAGAAGCAATTTTTAAAAAACTAAGCTGATAAGACCACTAACCTTGTCTGCTGTATGCCTGATACAATTCTTAGCAGTATAGAACTATTCTTTTTATCTTCATGGGTGTGGGGGGGGGCAAGGGGGGAAGAATTCAGTAAGGGTGTCAGAGAGATAGCTCAGTGGGTTAAGGCACTTGCCACCAAGTCTGGGACCCACTTGGCATGAGAAGAGAACTGATTCTTGAAAGTTGTCTTTTGACCTCCACATATGTACTATGGCATGTGTGTAGACACATATGCACATACACAACCATGAATGCATGTGGGTGTGTACACACACTCGTGCACATGTACGAGTACACACACACACACACACACACACACACATATGAACAATATAATTTTTAAAGAACCCAGTGAGAAGCTCTGCTTGGCTTTCTGTTTTCATGAGTCCTTGAACTCACACAACTATGCACTGAAAATATTTAGGGAGAAATATTTCATCTGTGCTGAAAATGTAGATGGGAAAAAATGGTTCAGAGAGGTTAAGTCACTAGTGGCAGAATAAGGTGTCTAACCCTGACAGTGTCCAGAGTCTGCCACACTCCCTACACTAAGGTCTGAACACTGTGTCCGGAGAGTGGTGCTGCCAGTGACATTAGGATGGCCATGCTCAGCCATGTGTGGTGGTGTACATCACATCTTTAATAGCTCTCATGGGAAGTTGAGGCCAGAGGAATGCAAGTTCAAGGGTTGCGTGGTCCTTAGAGTGAAACTTTGTCTTAGAGGAGGTAAATATATATATATTTTTTTTTAAATATAATACATATGTATAATATTACCTACATCCAGCATCCATTCTTCTATATATTCTAAATCATCTCCACTTCCTGAAAACATACAAATACCAAGTAGATACTATGCCAATGACTGCTGCGCTGTACTGTTTGAGGGAACAAGACAAGGGAGAAATATCCACATTTTCAGTCCAATGAAATATTTCTCCCTAAATATTTTCAGTGCATAGCTGTGTAACTCGTGAAAACATAAAGCCAGGCAGAGCTTCTCATAGTGTTCTTTAAAAACTACATCGTGTGTGTGTGTGTGTGTGTGTGTGTGTGTGTGTGTGTGTGTGTGTAAACACATGCCATAATGCATATGTGGAGGTCAAATGACAATCTTCATATATACGTATATGTATGTTGCATATATGTGTGTGTATGTATTTTGTTTATATGTATGTATATAGTCTTTCTGAATTATTCACTGCAATAACAGAAACTAATGACACAAATAAACCTGGAAATTCTGATTTGGGAAAAAGACAATACTCCTGAGAAATTATAAAACCACATTTTTCCCTGTTTCAATAGTCTCAAAGCCAATTTCCCTATTCCAAAGTGTGTCTTACCTTAATACAGAATCCAAACTATAGCCAGGAGGATAGCTTTTTCTAGAAAATAGTAATGTTCCAGTAATTTAAAAATGAGAGATAAATATATTTTCAGGACATTTTGCAGAGTGCTGAAGATAAAAGGATAAATAAAATCATTCAAAATGTTTTTCTTGAAAGGAGCTCAGGATTGACAGTGAGTGGGGAGTGAAATCCGTTTGGCAGATGAGAACTACTTTAAATGAGAAAGTTGAGAGGAAAACACCTTTGAAAACCTAGTCAGCTGACAGCTAAGTGGATCCTCAGGTGTGATGGTTCACATTAATCTGCTAGAGGACGCAATGGGCAGGAAAGTGACTGCTCTGAGAGTTCCCCTGAGGGAATCAAGTTCTCCCAAATGAATGCCTACATTTGTGCTGAGTACAGCCCATCATCTGTTGGTCCCCTGTCAGTGACTTTCATTATACTCGAAAAGGAAAGGGAGCCTGTTTAGTCCTATGGTGGGCTTTGAGACATTCAGCACATCATAAAGAAGGAAGAGGACACACCTTGAATGTCTGTGAGTTTGAGACCCTGTCTAAGAAAAAAAGAAGGGAAGGAAGGAAGGAGAAAAGACGGAAGGGAAATGTCTTTCTGTGGAGACCTGAAAATTTAGACTCTCATTCTGCATGCTTGTATTTATTTATTTATTTTATTTTCACCCAACTCCAATGTATCAGGCAACTCTCAGCCACCACCCGCCCCCAGACACAATATAGGTTCCATTCAAGGGAAGTGTTGGCACTCCGTTGGGTCTTGTCACCTTGTTCCCTGGGCAGAGGGTGTGCTGCTCTCACAAGGTCCATGACTTCAGCCTCCTCAGGGAGCAGGAAAGCTTGCTCATGGAACAGAGAATTAAAATGCAAATGGTCTGGGTAATCTCCTAATTCCCCTGAGGTATGTTTTCATAGTGTGACCTTGTCATTTGTTGTGGGCGTTGTCTGGGCCTAGAATATAAAGGGCATTTGGTTAATCAGTTGACAAATATTTATTTAGCTTGGTTAGTGGTATGCCTTAAAGGTAAAGCAGAGGCCAAGAGAGTCATCGCCCTAAATAATGTTGTGATTGTTTTGATAAGAGGTAGGCCAGAAAAAAAAAATCAGGTTAATAAAATAACCACTTTTAATGATTACTGACATCTGATAAGAATAAAGGGAGTATATGAGGGCTGCTGCTGAGGCAAGGTATTCAGGGAACTCCTCTAAGGAGTTGGCGTGGGGGCTGCGACACTGGTGTGAGAGTGAAGCAGCTGAGAGAAGAGTAGGAGAAAGAACATCCTTGTCAGAGAGAATGGCATTTGCCAAGCCCTGGAGGCAGGAGGCAGCTTGGTGGATTCCAGGAACTAAGGAGAAGTTAGCGTGGTGGGGACTTCTGAGTGAGGTAAGTGTCTGCGTGGGGTCTGCAGACAGAGTTGTTGCAAGTGGGGAGGTGGTTGCCACTAGCATCTGATGACAGAGTTTCTGGGACACATCCTGAAATACGAACAGCCCTTCAGCACATTGGTCCAGAATGCCAACAGAGCTAAATTAAGATAAGGTATTGGTCTACCTAATAGACTGAGGGAGGGGAGGGGTTGATCTTGACTTGGGTATGGGCTGAGGAAGAGATCGGAATAGTTGGTGATCCCAACTATTCTAGCTCGAGTTCTAGAATTGTGCCACTGATAGAGATGGAGAAGGATATCTAGGGACAATGACATCTTTTAAACTTGGACAAGCTAGTTGGGTAATGCCAATAAGAAGAGAAGAGCCAATTAAGAAGTTGAAAATGTAGATTGGGAAGCCCATGAAACAGGCATGGAGGTTCAGCTTCAATTCATCAAATTGTAAGTCTACAGGAACTGGTGCTGCATTGATTTAAAAAAAAAAAAAAGGCTTTGTGACAGGAATGTTCTTATTTTGATATTTCCTCTGAAGAGTTATATAGACTAAGCATCCTTAAGGGCTTCAAAATCCAAAACTTTTTAAATTTTTTATTAATTCTTTGAGACTTTCATACATGCATACATGTATTTTTTTTTATAACATTCACCACCAAGTCCCAAACTTTCTCAGTGTCTACATAGCACTATCCTGGAACAAGAAGGCAGTTCTATGCTCTTTTGAGTCTATACTTGCTTTTCACACGTCTCCCCTCTCAAACAGCAAATATGGACAGTCGCTGACTTTGCTCCTTTCATTGCACAAGGGTGTCTATCAAGCTGCTGGACTGGAGAAACGGGCTGCTAGCCAATCCCATGTCTTGACTGGAAAGATAATGGGGAAGTCTTTGCTTAGACCAACATCTAGAAAGAGTGAAACCTTAGGAGACAGAGCTAGGATTCATTACTAAACTCTCCTACAAGGAGCAGTCAAATGGACTTAGAGATGACACGTGACCAGCGTCAACTTTCAAATGCCCTTGAAGTGACCCAGGAGAGAGGTAACCCAAATCATCATCACAGTTGACTTAAACAAAGTGAGGGAAGCCGCACTGAACTTTCTTTTTTTTTCTTTAATTGTATTATTCTTACTTTGTGCACGAGTGTGGGTATGTGTGTGTACAAGGCTGTGTGTGACAGCACACATGTGGAAGTCAGAGGACAATGTTCTAGAGTTAACTCCACTGTGAGTTCTGGGGACTCAGGTCATCAGCACCTCTGCCTGTTGAGGCATCTCAGTGGCCCTAAACTGAACCCTTTCTCTTTTTTTTTTTGTTTTTTGTTTTTCGAGACAGGGTCTCTCTGTGTAGCCTTGGCTGTCCTGGACTCGCTTTGTAGTCCAGGCTGGCCTCGAACTCACAGTGATCTGCCTGCCTCTGCCTCCCGTGTGCTGGGATTAAAGGCATGCGCCACCACGCCCGGCTCAAAGGACACTTGTCACGATTCAATCATTCAACGTGCAAGTTCTACCCTGCCTGACCTTCCACCCCCTTATAGCTCATCTCTAGTTGAAGATCTCAAATTGCAGACTTCAGACCACGTCCCCACAGAAAGTGTATGACAATTGTAGGATTAAGAACGGAGAGCTGCAGGCTGAGGCAATGGTGAAGGCAGGCAAATCCCAGGTAACCCCTTGGTATCCCCACAAGCTCAAACTTATGCAGGACACCTACCGTGAGTATAGAAATACTGTATTATGGCTCAAGTATTAAATCTACTCAGTAGGAAGAGACACTAAGTGGATGATATTTGGTCCTACAAATCCTAAGTTGCTTTTGTCCTTAATGGATGCCCCACTTGTGCCCCAGTGGAACTTAAATTCCAGAGGAGTAAGGACCATTGGAAACTGATTCAATGTGAATTCAGTACTTTATGGAGGCACAAATATGACAGCTACCCTCCCCATCCTAGCTCCCTGCTCAAAATTTGGAAATTCTGAACAACCTAAGACTCTGTTTTTCACCCGTGGTAATCTGTATCTTTGAGTATGAAAGAGATAAGTTATTTTCAAAAAATATTAGAAAACTGTCAAAAGCAAGTTGTTTGCGCATCCGTGACATCTTTTAAGAGCCATGTCCAGAAAGGGACTCTTTGGCTTCTTTCCCATTCATTAGGGAACTCTACTGGGCTTCGAGAGCTTTCCTTCCCCTCTGTCTCTGCCTTCACAGGGCCTGCCTGGCCTTCTGTGACAACAGAATTCTCCTGGCAAAGCTGGCGCCATCCTTTCTAAGCACCCAAAGTAGGTTGGATGAGGATGTGTGGTTCAAGACAGCAGTATGGGGCTGGGCAGGTGGCGAGAGGTAGGGGTGGGTGGGCAGCTTTGCTTTGCATACATTTTAAAGAAAACCATGAAAGTACTAAGCAGGGCAAATAGCAAGCCCCAACTTCCAGATTACATGGTTTTCTTTTTTTAGCTGTTAATTATTTGAAACAGAGGCAGATCAGTTAGTTCTACCATCTTCTTAATGCTGTATGTTTGGTGGTCTATTCGTCTGGGATGAAAACTAAGATCAGGTTTCAAATACAAAAAGAGCTCTAAAGCAGTGAGGTTGAACTGGAGAGCAAAACCAAACTCTGGGTCTCCTGAGAGTCAACCTCGTAAAAAGAAACCTTTTTCCCCAGGAAGTATTCACCATAATAAAAATGTCAGAAGTTTCCATTTCCTTTTGGAATTTAGGACATGCCAACTCAGTCTGCGTTGATGTTGATCTCTGTGCTTTTTATTCATTCATTTCTGAGCAAGTTTTTTTTTTTTTTTTTTTATAGCATGTTGCTATTTTTTAAATGTACGGTGTTTGTTGTTTTGGATTGCGTCAGTCTTGAATTGTTTCACATGTGTTCATAGATGTGTGGGAATAGACACAGAGTATGCTAAAGCTTCCGACTTACCTCAAGGAAAGGTGTCTCACCAGAATGCAGAGCTATGTGTGACATCCCTTGGCCTCTCAGAGTCCTTGTCAGGGAAGCACACTGGTTGGTGCACAAGGCCGGCTCTGGCCACATCCGGGCTATTCAGGCTCAGCATATGCAGGCACCAAGGAAGAGTATAAGCCAAGGCTCTCCCCCAAAACAGGAGCAATTACAGGCATCCACGTTCCTCTTGCTCTCTCACCTATTTTAGACTCAGCATTTGTGTGACTTTTCCTGGAAAGATGTGAACAGACTTCTATTCACCCAGATGGGGAACCAGCAATAGCCAGAGAAACAATTCTACCTAAATCTAGTGTAGTGAGCCAGTGAGGTTTTGGGGGGTTAACTACAGACGTGTGAGTTACTTATGGGAGCATGGGTGACTCAAAGGCAGGTAGATTATCAAAACAGCTTATCCCAGCATGGACCCTGGCTAGTTTTATGCCAGCTTGACACAGACTAGAGCCACTTGACAGGTGGGAACCTCAATTGAGAAAATGCCTCCATAAGACTGAGCTGCGGGTAAGCCTGTAAAGCATTTTTAAATTAGTGACTGATGGGGGAGGGGCCCAGTCCATTGTAGGTGGAGCCGCCCCAGGCTGGTGGTCCTGGCTTCTATACTAAAGCAGGCTGAGTAAGCCATGGGGAGCAAGGCGGTCAGCAGCACTCCTCCATGGCCTCTGCATCAGCTCCTGCCGCCAGGTTCCTGCCTTGTCTGAGTTCCTGTCCTGACTTCCTTCAGTGATGTACAGTGAAGTGGAAGCTTTGCCAAATAAACCCTTTCCTCTCCGTGTGTTGTTTTTGGTCATGGTGTTTCCTCACAGCAGTAGCAACCCTGCCCAGGTAGGATGACACTGATTTACAACAGCTGCATCCTTAGAGCTCACTGCCCAACTTGAGACAATGTTTCAGAGGGACTAGACACATAGCAGCACCCCAAAAGCACTGGGCACCCAGGTGGCCCAGAACATGTCCAGCTTTTTAGCCCCTACCCCCACCAACCCCTGTGCCCTCATTCAGTAGATGAGGCTAGCCACATATTTGCCTTAAGCAGGGAAAAAGAAGTGAGCACACACACACACACACACAAAAAAAAAAAAAGAAATGGACACAGGGTCCTTAGCCTGTGACCTCATGCAATCAAGCTAACACTATTAAAACTTACCTTTTGAGCCATGATCCCACTATGGCATTCATCCAGCTGATTAAGGATTGCCCATGGCCTCAGGCCTCATTAGTATGGTGCATTGAGTCTGTTATCGTTTGTTTGAGATGGGGTCTTTCTATGTAGTCCTGGTGGTCCTGGAACTCCATATGTGGACCAGCCTGGGCCTTAACTCACACAAATCCTCCTGACCCTCACTCTCAAGTGCTGGGATTGAAGGAGTGCACCACCATGCTCCAGTGTTGCTATTTTTATGTGTCTTATCCAGCTAGAGAGGTGGAACTACCTTCATTCGCATTTGTGTCTGTATCTGTTTTTATTGCTCAGAAAGTTTTAACTTTTTTAGATATTTTGCATTGACTTACATGTACAGTTTTGAGAATTACTCGTGAATACCATTATTGCTATTTTATTGCTAAGATCTACTTACAAAGTAAGGGCACTGTGTTTTTGTTGCAAATATTTTTCTGGCCCAACATAAGATTTTAATTCTGCTACCTGCTTTTAGTGAAGATTTTTCTAGTAAGAAGAAATGTATCAATTTGTGGTTACAGATCAGATCTTTGTTGCATGTAAGCATTGTGTGATAATCAAATGAAGATGTTTAGCATGCCCCTTGTATCATACACTGTCATTCACTGTGGTAAAAACATCCCATATGATTTCTTCTAGCCTTTTGAAGTAATCAATACAGTCACCCCACTGTATTGGAGACACCATAGCTTCCTCCTTCTAACTGTGACTCTGTACACACTGGCCAGTCAGTCTCTCCTTTTCCCTATCTCTCCCCCATTGTTTTTCCAATAAAATCTTCATAAAGACTTTCATAAAGTCAGCCTTGCTTCTGCTAGTTTCCCTGAGGCTCTATTTCCACTCCCATTTTTCAATTTTGTTTCTATAATGCCTTGCCTTAACTATAATGACTTATAAGACATAGTTCTCATGATATTACTTAAATTTGAAGGTTTTCCTCTAATTTAACTTTAGGACAATACAGTCATTCTAAAAGGATTCATTCTATGGTTTTGTTTAAGTTGTAATGCATGCATTAATAAATTTAGGGAGGAAATAACATTTTTAGCTTATTTCATCTTTCCTTCTAAGGATGGAATGTCTATGTAGTTACTCTTTTTTATTCACCTCAGTGAAATGTTTTCTTTATTGATTTGTATACCATTTTTAGGTAAATATCTTTCTGTGTAAGCTGTGTGAGACTTTTCTTGTTTGTTAGTATTGGGGGGATTTTTTTTTTTCTATTATGAACAGGATTATTCTTCTCGTTATAGTTTCTGACCAAGAACATCTTAATCCTCTAAGTTTATTTTATAAACCCAATTTGTAAAAATTACTTCATTGGGTTCATGATTGATTCTTGGATATAGATACAATATCTGTAACTCTAATGTATACATTTTAATTTTTCAGTCAATCTGTTTTATTACTGACCTTTTTTTTTTGCCTTATTAATTGGATCTTCAGAAGTCGAAGTATCAGAGGCTCTTTGTGATAAGTGTGTCAGCTGTCTTCTTGACTTTAAAGGACAAATACTCTTGTGCCATTTCCCAGAATACTCTTTGTACACACAGGTTATTAATAGATGTGTAAATAAAAGACCTTTGGAGAGTGTCGCTCTAGCATTTCTCTTAGTGTGGTGCTTTCTTTAATTTGAAAAGGTTGTTTTCTTTATTAACAAGTTTTCATTCTGATTCTAGTTTTACCAAAAGATTTTACTATTATTATTTAATCAAGTACTGTAACTTTCCTATATTTGATTTAAGTGAGCCTTGGAGAGGCGATAGTTGTAAACACAGCTTTTGGGAATACTGGCAAATGATAAAACTGTGTTTCTCTTAAAATAGTATTCTGTTTACAGTTTACATCAGTCCCGGCAGATCGGGTATATGCATTATTTTTATAACTTGAGAAACTGTAAGAATTTCTCCCTGTGGATCTGCTGATCATTGCCTCAAAGCAAAGTTTCCTGTGTGTCAGTTATCTTAGGGGGATAATTTTTGCAGCGTATTTGTGGGTAGGCAAGTTCTTCCTAAGAAAACATTTCAGTGTAGGCGGAAGAAACGTACTTCTTTTGTTACTGTTATTACTGCTTTGAGGTTGGTTTCTTGTTTGGTTTCCTGGCTAGTTGGTTTTATTTTGCTTAAGATGTTGTTAATTTCTCTCTTTTCCCTTTTTGAGACTTTTTTTTTTTAATGTATATTCCTGAATAGTTGGCCTCTGGATCTTCATTGTAAACACTGGGGCATGGGTTCAGCAAAAGCATCTCTTAGTTGGTTTCTTGACAGTGGCTGGTCCTGTGATGGGCTCTTCTGCACTCTTGCTGTGATTGAGGCCATGCGGGGGGTGGGGGAGGGGCTTAAAAAGATAGAGGGAGGTAGACGAAAAGTGGGGAGAGACTGCGTGTTATTCCTCACTTGCTTCCAAAAATAAGATGACTTGCACTCCTCTCCTATAGCCCATTTTCCTACCCTTCCCTAAACATCCTGTGGACTAGAAGCTCATAGGGCTCTGTGTATTTCAGGTTAATCCTCTAGGGGAAGAAATGGTCTCCATCATCTTGTACTTCTGTGATCTAGGGAAATGAACATCAAAAGAATTTCAAACACACATCATGGCGATTTCAATACTGTGGGAAAACAGTGTGGGTAAGGCATGGCATGGTGTGCAACCCACCAGCTCTCTGAAAGCCTAGTAGATCCTGACATGACTAGAGGGGAAATGTGGGGGTGCAAAATGTCCAAATGAGCCTTGCTCATCTGCAGCCTATGCGGTCCTGGAGACCATCATTGATCCTGAAGCCAAATGTATACTCTTCCATGTGAGAGACCCATTGACAAGTCATCTGTTTGGTAATGAGCTAAGGCACATTTGGGCCATCCCTTAGGTCCCTAGGCAAACCAGTCTCCTCATTCTAGCATAGTGCAAATTACCAGTGGCTTTTGAGACTAGTGGGACAAAGAATAAATAGGTAGGGGTACCTCACATAGACAGGACCCGAAGGTGTTGAATGTTTTAAAGGTAACATGGGTATTGGCTTACTGTTGCTACAATAATGAATTATCATAGGCTGTGCAATTTAAAACAGCACAAACTTCTGATTTTACGGTTCTGTGGGATGGGCCTGCCTCCAACACTTACCTCAGTGGCTAAAATCAAGGTGCTGTGTGTCTTTGTCCCTCCCTGGGGAATAGTGAAGACTCCTTTCCTGGCATCTAGGTCTTCCCTTTCCCAGACTCCAAGGGCCATTTACATTCCTTGCTCATGGCCCCATCCACCCTCCTCAAAGCCAATGGGGAGAGTTGAGTCACTCTTGCATTATATATCCCTTTCCTCTGTAGCCTCTTCCTCTTTTTACCTGTAAGGACTTTATTACCTTTAGAACTACTTGGGTAACCCAGGGAAGTCTCCCTGTGTATGGTGAGCTGGATAGAAACATTTGTAGCTACAAATGCATTTTTGTCTATTCAGGTGACACATTCGTTTGTTCTATAAATGAAGACAGGAGCATCCTTGGGAGCTCTTCTCTGTGCCTCTCTGATATCTGGCAGGCCTCCTCTGTGTATCTAAGTGCCTGCTGTCTTATTATTATATTACTGTCAGTTTACCTGAAGCTCTTTCCAGACAGACTGAGGTCCGAGCAGGAAATGTCTCATCTCTGCATTTCCTTCTCTTATTCTCCTCCCTCTTCTGTTTACTCCCCCCGCCCCACCTTGAATCATTGAGCTCAGCAATGATAAGCCCTGTTCCTAAATCTCCGTGCCATGAATCTGTGTGGACACGAGATCATTTCACCCAGGGCACACATGAAGCTGGACTTTCTGTGACACTCCCTGTGATTGAAAAACAAATGCAGCTGGTGTTCTTGCTATTAGCACAGGACAATTGATATTTGAATTTTCAGTCAAATGTTGAGCCTGGCGCTGCAGATGGCTTGGTCTTCTTCCCTGCCTGGATCAGAACGCCTCTCCCTCAGTGTCACTTGCCATGTCGTTCCTGTGTTTACAGAAGCAAGGCATGTCTATGAAGCATGTCCGGAGGAAGGAAATGATGTATGAAAAATTACGTAGGGTATAGAGTCAAGTGATCCCTCAGCTGGAATCAGGGTTATAAATATGCCAGTGACTTCATATGTGCCACGGCACTGGGATTCTCAATCTTTAAACAGTTTCAATAAACTTAGATGAACTTATTTTTTGAAAGTGGAACATTAGTTACCCATAGAGATTGTATCCTCTGTCTCTCTGTCTGTCTGTCTGTCTGTCTCTCTCTCTCTCTCTCTTACACACACACACACACACACACACAAATAGGAATAAGGTCTTTACTTCTAATAACAGAATTAATCCTTGGGAGTATTTGACATTCACTGTGGTTTTTGCAGTCTGAGAATAGTCACCATCATTTGAGGTAGAAATAGAGGAAATGATTAATTTAGAAAGGAGAAGGATTGTGGGGTGGGTGGAAGTGACATTTTCTGCTTTGTATTCTTAGAAACTTAGACTTTCAGAGTTGGATGTGCCTCTGATAAAACTGTTCGTTAACATACGAGGAAACAGAAGCCAAAGAAACTTTCAGTCCCTGGGACAAGTTTGTGCTGAGTGCAGAAACCCAAGCTGGAGTAAGGTTCACATCTCTGGAAAGCAGCCCTTTTCAGCCCTGCACTCATCTCAACACCTTCAGTGGTTTCCCAGAGGTGACCAGACCGTGGCCTCTGTTCCAAAGATGTCCTGCATAGCAGTTTCCGCTCCAGGTTTGCTTGGCTAACAAAAAGAACTCTGTAGTTTCTCTGCTGCTGGACACCCTCTGTGTGTGCCTGTGCCCAGGGAAGGGGATGGGCAAGCAGAGCTGCCCACACACTGCCAGAACATTTTCAAGGGCCTGAGTCAGGGCGAAAATGATGAGAGCTGTGCTCTGGAACTCGCTGCCACTTCCTTGTTTATGCAACAAACATGAATTAAAACAACTGCAATTTCAAAGCATTGTTCTTGATGGGCCTGGAATGGAGGGCGTTCCTTTGGTTCGAGGAGCAGGACAGCAGGCATCCTGATGATGGAGCGAGTGTTCATGTGACACATTCACCCTCTTACTGTGAAGGCCTTCTTTATCAGGTGTAGGCCTTGCAAGTTTTACACTTAGGTGAAAATATGGTTCTCAACAGGAGGTGCTTCTCAGTCTCTACTGAAATGTCAGGGTGTCATGTCAGGGGAGGAGGTGGTGACTGACTTAGAGCAGGTAAAGGCCACACAGGACAGTCCCCCACAACATAAAAGTATCCAGTCCAACACTTCATTCAAGCCAAGAAACCCTGACTGGTGGGAAGTTTGGCTTAGCTAATTCTTGGCTTTAGAAACTTGTGCAGAGAAGTGTCAGTTTAGAAACAGACTCACCTAAGTAGATCCGGTCTGCTACGGCTTGAGGAGAGTTCTGTAATCTAACAGGGTGAGGGGACAGGTGCAAGCAGCTCATTTGGAGAATGGCAGCCAATGAAAGCAGTCTCTGTATGACCTAGGCTCTCTCCCAGGCCTCTGTTCTCAGTTACCAGAGTGGAAAGGCAGTTTCTCTTTGTTCTTTCCATCTGTGGGCTCAAGGGTTTAGGTATACTGGGGTTTTTGTTGTTGTTTGAGGGAGGGGTGGGTGTCTTGAAATAGTTTAGATAACCGGATTTGAAGAGATAATTAAGAATAGACAGAACAAAGGGACACTGTGCCATTATCCAATCTTTACACAAACAGCTGCAGGCAGAGAACCTGTGCCAGGTGAGGGATTGGGTCTCAGCAAACTCCACCATCAGCAAGGGCACTGGGAAACGTAAGGAGGGCTCAGAGGACAAGCTGGTTGGGAGGATGCCCTAAGCCTTCCTTCTGCTCTGATCTGCTCAGGGGCAGGTGTCCTGAGAAAGATTTGCATTTCCTTGTTCCTCTTTGAATCTTTGAAAGAAAATTTCCATATTATTTGGGATACCTTGCCCCATCCCCACTCACCCACCCCCAACCCCCACCCTCACCACACCAGGTGATAGCCTTCCATACAGAGTCAGTCACATGGTCAAGATACAAGCTTTCCAATCAAGCTCCTTGTATAAGCCCTAGCCAAGATGAAACCCCTCCCATGACCACACCCCCTCTCCCATGGGAGCCCCAGCAGCTGTGGTGCAGGCCTACCTGCCTAGCAGGTGGTGGTGGCAGGAGCCAAGGCGGCTTGTGTTCACTTCTGTACACATACTAGTCCGTTCTCTCAAAAGCCCATTCACTTACCCAACTGGATGACAGAACTTTCTCCCAAGCCAGATACCAAATCAGATGTGTTTAGTTCACAAGCCTGCCTGTTGCTAGGCAACCATAGGTAGACTCTGGAGCCAGTTATCAGCTTCTAGTGCTGGCACAGAGATGAAAGGCTCCTGCCCAGACACGGGCTCTGTCCAACAAGGCCTAGAAAAAGGCAAGATAGAGGTGTGGTGCAAGGGATAGGGTAAGCTATTAGAGGGGCACAGAATGCACGAAAGAGCAGTCACCATGGAGGGCATAAAGGCGAGTGAGCCAGCCTTTTGTACAACAGGCTCAGGAACATGTAAGAAAATGTAACACGGGGCTCTTCAGACTGTTAACCCCGTTTGTGTGTGTCCTGAATGCTTACTGCCTTGAGGCCTGCCCAAAGGAGAGGCCCTACAGTAGGCCTATGTATCCACAGCCTATAGAACCTGAGTGTTGAGTCAATCTTTATCCATCCATGAACCACTAAGTCCCTTACTGAATAAAGCATATTCGTGGCTGAAGAGCCATGTAGATTGCTTTGTTCTGTTAGTCCAAAATGCTGTGGTTTGCTGGGACGATCATCTGCACCCTTGGAATCTGATAAAAAATGGCTGCTTATGAACAGAAGTTTTCTCTTTAAGTGGTTGTACTCGGTGACTGAGTTCAGGAGAGCTGAGTTGAGCTCTGAACAAAGGCTGAGGTTAGAGGCAGACAGATGAGCACAGTTGGAGGAATGCACAGTCCACAAACGCCTGTCCTATAGAAACATTCCTGTTAACTGTGTTCCTCGGAAAGGGGGCAGGCAGCCATCCTGGACTGAGCAGTTGATTATGGACCAGACACTTCTATTTGTGCTATCAGAGCAGGTCATACATCTTCTGGGTCCACAAAGCATCCCTTTTAGATGGGCCACTGGAGGAGGGCCTGTTGGGATCAAGTTGAGGGGTTCTACAAACATACTCAGATGTATTTCCATCCATCCTAGTGGTGATCAGCCCCCATGGGAGAATTCTAAGTAGTTTGTTTGTTGCTCTGACACCTAGTATCTTAAACAATACCAAAAATAATTCAACAGTGCTCTTTCAGAGTTCAGGGAGGGGTCACTGGGCCTTCCTGTAGCTGGTAGTGCTGGAGGTCGCAGGCAGGTGAAGCAACACTGCTTCTTCCTTTACCACTTGGGGGAAATGCCCGATCTGTTCTCTTTTCTCAATATCAGTCTGACTCGGAAAGTTATAACCCAAAGAAGGCGCAGTACATTATCTTTCTGTTGTGTCCTGGTATAACTATGACTGGAGAGAAAATAAAAAGGCATGAGAGGGGGGGTGGAATGAAAAATGTTGAACCATATGAAGCTTTCAGTTGATGACCATAGATACTGAAAACAAAACAAGATCAGAGAGTGGACTTTCAGTATTTTGTATGTATAGGAAATCTTTACAGTCATTAACTAAAAACCTTCATTTTAGAGAGGAAGAAACAAAACCACTGGGTGTCAGAGTCCTTTTACAGCATCTAAGCTCCCTCATGGTAGAAGGGGCTGGAGCTTCAGAGTTTTCAGTGTATTGCTGAGCCTATCAGATCAGTTTGTTCCTATTTGCAAATATTGAAGGGGGGGGTTATGAGATCAAGATAGCAGCCAGTGGCTGTGGTGTGTTCTCTTGTACCCCTGGTCACTGAGTGGGATGGTAGAAGGGTAGGAGCTTGCGACTCTGATCCCTCATCCCTAGTGCCACATGAGTGTCCCCCTGGGTCCTGGTACAGCTCCTCAGACTAAGTCCTCACCCTTTGCAGAAGAGTTGATCATCTCCTCTGGGTCTAGAACATTCTAATTCAGAAAGCTGTGATGGACAGGAATCTGAGGAGGCCAGGGAGAGAGCCAACAGACTGGGTGAGAAGAGGCCAATAGGAGATCAGAGCAGCCTGGAGATTTGGCATGGCTGGTTTGTCTAGATGGCCAAACAAACAAACAAAATGTCTTAGAAACTGTTGCATGGGCCTAAAAGAAAAGTGTAATGGGGAAAATTGTGTCTTGATTACAAGTTGAGCCTAGATCTTGGAGGGAGCGTGGAGACTGAAGAGGCAAAGGATACTTCATCCAGATGTGCAAGAGTGCACAATGCTTGAAATCACCACCCAGTTTGGATACGATCACCTTGTTGTGGGGCTCTGGAAAGGCTTGTGAATGGATTTTCACCTCTCAAGCTATGTGCTATTTCTTTGAGTTTATTTTTATTTATGTGTGTATGGTGGAGGGAAGTGGGTTCCTGCAGAGTTCAGGAAAGGACAGGGTCCCCTGCAGCTGAAGTTACAGGCAGTCGGGAATCATCTGACTTGGGTGCTGGGGCTCGAACTCCAGGTCAATCTGGGAGCTTTTTGGAAAGATTGCAGGTGGCAGTCTCTGTGTGAAAAGTGAGGAAGGGTTTACCTTTCAGGCTTGCAAACTTTCATCCTCTGTGGTGGCAAGAAGGTTGAAAATAAGTATTACAAACAATTCAGTCTTTGTATGATGAGCACTTAAAGTAATTGCAACATAATTTAAGGGGATAGCATGTAAATATGTAAGTGCCTTAAATATCTCTGAAAACTGTCTCACTAGAGCCTATTAAATATTTAAAACCAATCTTCTCTAGGAATATCTGACTTCCAAATCTTAAGGCCTCATCTAATGACAGCCAATACTGATGTTTCATATCTCTGTGTTTAAAGCTCTCTCTGCGTTGTTTTCTGGTGGCTTCTCAGGGTGTGGCAGAACCATGAGGCTGCTAGTAACGGTACTTTCAAAGTGTTGAACAGTTGCTGGGATAATTACTTCATATACTCTAAGGATAAAGGGGGTGTCTTTGCTCCCCAGTCTTTCAGAAAGAGCTTGCCATTGAGACTTAGAGAAATGACATTACCATGCCTTATCATGATGACCCTGCCTCATTGGCAGCCACAGCCCTTCCCTTCTCAACTTTGACTTTATATTGCATAAATGCTTTTTATTCCTGGAGTGTATAATATGTTCATATGGTATATATGTTAACAGATATCTAGGTATATAGTTTAAAAAAATTTTTTTTCTCATTCAATTGAAGAATTTATCGTGAAGCTCAAGCCAAGGGGTATAAAATTCTTAACTGGTAGAGATTTGAAAGTGAAAGCAAAGCTATTCTTATTTCTTCTAGCCCTGCTTCCCTAGTTATTAATCCCTTCTTTATGTATAATTTTCATAGATCAAGAAGCTTGGGTGTAAACAGATGACTAATGCAATTTGAGGCGCACATAGGGGAAAGGAGAGTGTCATTCCTGCCTATCTAAGATGGTTCACTTCTGCTTTTGTTCTCTCTTCGGATAAGTGGGCATGGAAATGTCCTGCTTTGTAATTTATCTTCTAAGTTAAGGAGCTGCAGACACGTGCCCACCTTGTTAGTGCTCTGTGTGAAACACATGGCATTCCCTCTGCTTAGCCGACAGATGAGTTGGAGGGATGGGAAACTTCTGACGCCTCTTGGGTTAGACCATCAAGGTATACACAACGAAAGGATACTGATGTGCCCAGGATGTCCAGTTTCTCTGCAGGTCTTGGCCCTCTTAAGAGTGGTGATTGTTCTAGCTCAGCCCCTAAAGCATGATGGCCCCTCTCTCTCTCTCCCTTTCTCTTCTTCCCTCCCTTCCTCCCCCCACCCATCCCTCCCTCCTTCCCTCTCTTTCTCTTTTCCATATATCTCTCTGCATATATGTGTGCAACCATGGATAGATCTCTGTATGAGTGTGTCTGTGGTGTGTGTGTGTGTGTGTGTGTATGTGTGTGTGTGTCTGTGTGTGTGACATGCAGCAAGAGCTAAGGAGACATGAAAGAAGTATGAGGCAGGACTAGGGTTGAGTAACCTCTTGAAGTAGGGAGAGATAATATAAGGGCAGAAAAGATAGGTAAGAAAGTAGAAAGACGTTGCAGGGCTGGAAGATGGCTCAGAGGCAAAGAGCACTTGGTTGTTCTTCCAAAGGTCCTGAGTTCAGTTCCCAGCAACCACATGGTGGCTCACAAGCATATATGAGATCTGGTGCCCTCTTCTGGCATTCAGGCACACATGCTGGCATGTATAAGAAAGAAAAGAAAGAAAGAAAGAAAGAAAGAAAAGAAAGAAGAAAGGAAAGAAGACAAGAGAAAGAAAGAAAGAAGAAGAAAGAAAGAAAGAAAGAAAGAAAGAAAGAAAGAAAAAGAAAGAAAGAAAAAAAAGAAAGAAAGAAAGAAAGAAAGAAAGAAAGAAAGAAAGAAAGAAAGAAAGATAGATGCCGGGCGTGGTGGCGCACACCTTTAATCCCAGCACTCGGGAGGCAGAGGCAGGCGGATCGCTGTGAGTTCGAGGCCAGCCTGGACTACAAAGCGAGTCTAGGACAGCCAAGGCTACAAAGAGAGACCCTGTCTCGGAAAAAAAAAAAAAAAAAGAAAGAAAGAAAAAATTTTTGTTTGTTTGGGTTTGTTTTTTGGTTTTGTTTGTTTTTTCAAGACAGTGTTTCTCTGTGTAGTCCTGGCTGTCCTAGACTTGCTTTGTAGACCAGGCTGGCCTTGAACTCACAGCAATCTACTTGCCTCTGCCTTCCGAGTGCGGGAATTAAAGGTGTGTGCCACCATGCCTAGCTACTAGACCTAAAAACATCTTAATCCCTAGACAACTAAATTTCATTGTAAAACTAAGCTACCTGGTCTTCAACTCCATCGGAGACTTCAGAAAGAATAAACTTGATTAGCTGAGTATGCTGGGAATGCAGGTTAGTGGCTTTCCAAATGAGAAGATGACAGAGACAGTTTGCTACCTAAATAGTCACCCAAAATTCCTTATTATGTTGGAGCATCTTCAGCCTTCTGGCCCAATATATCTGTCAGACATATTTGTGAGGCAAGAACTGTTGAAGACTTGCTTACCCTGTCTTGGCAGAGTTTGGCCGTCAACTCTGCCTGCATCTAAGCTTGCCCTTTTTTAGGCAGAATTCTGTCTGTGGTAGAAACGACAGTGTCACGTTTGCCACATTTGAAGCCATCTCCATAAGGAGGTTCTTAGATGCTCATCAGCCTCTTTGAGGTAGGCTGGGTGTTGCCAGGAGTTAACCTTTCTCATTGTCAATGAATCTTTAAAATAATAAAAATCATTTTTAAATGCCATATTCTACATATCTATGAGGTTTTAAAAGACCTTATCTAAGTATTTTACCTTATCTTTCTATAGAATCGTATCTATCTGTTGCACCTAAGATGTATATTCTTGTGATAAAAGTAGACTAGTGATTGACATGACCCATGACTTGATCAGCTAACAATTAACTTGTATAACTTATGTATTCTAAACCGCCTACAATAGCACTTTCAAAGTATTGGAAGTAGATTTTGTATTATAATTGAGTTATATGAATACAATACCTCTTTTTTTTTGAAGTAGAAGTTGCATAGGATTTCTTTTCAAGAAGAGGGGTTGGTTTTGCTCCTGTTCCACACATAGCTGGCCAACAATCCAAATTCTAATTAACTTTCTAAAGTTTCCAGGCTGCCAGCATTACGACGGCTGCCTTCTTGGGCCCCTTAGCACCCAGGTCTCTGTGTACCTGAACTCAGAGTGTTTTGTGAAAACAGAACTCTGAAGGAGTAATGCTTGGCTTTGGCCCTCACCTGCCTACACACCTGTGGAAAAGAGTTAGCCATAAGCAATGCAAAGACGAGTAACTGGCGGCATTACCTGGTGACAGGCCCATGCATCCAACAGGCAGCATGAGGATTAGCCAAAACACTGCGCTAGAGACTGTGCTCCCTTTAAGTGTAAAACTGACAGTGCTGGTGCATTCCATGACCAGTGACAGTGTTGGGTAGAGGGGTCTGGATAGGAACCTGGCTTCTAGGCCTAGCTTTTCCATGTCAGTGGTATGTGGCTCAAGATAAACTTCTTTGGGTTGCAGTTTCTTCATAGGTAAGTCTAAAATAAAAAAAAATTAGTAGAATGCCTGGGTTACAGTGGGCACTCACAAAGGCCAACAGGCCAGGAGAATGCTGAAGGGATCCTGTGCTCCCTTCATTCTCACCACCCCATGTTACTCAAAACAAAAAACAAAAACTGAAGTGGGGTTATGACAAGAAAACCACCTGCATAATGAAAAAGTGCAGCTAAAGATAGGAGATTGTTGCCCACTGCTGGGAAACTCATCTGAAAGGGCTTTTTATTTTATTTTTTACTAAATTTCTTTATTTTTCATGTATTCTCTTACATCCTCATTGTAGCCCCCTCCCTTGTCACCTCCCAGCCACCCCTTCCCCTCACCTCCCCCCTCCCCTAGTCCTCAGAAAGGGGGAGCCCTCCTCCCCTAACATCTGACCCCAGCCTATCAAGTGTCATCTGGACGGCCTGTATCCTCTTCCTCTGTGGCCTGGCAAACCTGCCCCACCAGGGGGAAGTGATAAATGAGTGGGCTACAGAGTCCATGTCAGAGGCAGCCCCTGCTCCCCATAGTATGGAACCCACATGGAGACTGAGATGCCTATAACCTGCATCTGAGCAGGGGATCCAGGTCTTCTCTATGCATGGTCCTTGGTTGGTACATCAGTCTCTGCAGGCCTCTCTGGGCCCAGATTTGTTGGTTCTGTTGGTCTCCTTGTGGAGCTCCTGTCCCCTCCAGGTTCTTCCATCCCTCAACTCTTCCATTTTAAACTGTGATGTGAGACTATCAACAGACAGATAGACAGACACTTAGACTGTGTCTGTGTATGAGTTGCTCCAACCAGATGGGCTCTGCATACCCATCTCACCCACTCCAGGATTTAGTGCTCCTGCCACAAAGACCCCATTGTGGAATATATTCCTTATGTATTTATAAAACATTAATTGTGTGACTATAAATAAAGTTCTTCTAATGGACTATTTCAAACATAAAAGACTCAGTAATTATACATTTTAGTACAGAAATAAACAACTTTATTTTGTTGATGATAAGGAATAGCTACATTTTTTTTTTTTTAAATCCTTGGAGAATTTGGAGTTTCCACAATAAAGCTTCCTAATAGAAAGCATGGAGTCTTTTCCAGAGCTTCCAGGGGGAGTGTTTTGCAAGTGCAGCTTAGCTTCAATTAGCACAGAGTAACTGAGCTTGGTTACTAGTCTGTGGCCATAAAAAAGGGAAATTATGAAGTTAACAGCAGCTATGCAATAAGCGCACACTAGTGATTAAGAAAATTGGACCTAAAACAGCAAGTTTGGGGGAAAAAAATTAACATTGATGATGCTGGTATTGGAAAGACTATGAGAATAAGAACATTCTTATACTTTATTGGTATCTAACTTGAAATCTCTTCTAGCAGGATCTCAGCAGACTCTTCCAAAAGTTTAAATGTTCCTATCCTTTAACTTGACAATTCTTATGGGAATCTATGCTGTAAGATATTAAAAAAACAAAACAAAAGGTTCGGGAATAGATGAACAAGTATCTATTCCAGTACTTTAGGTGATGTACTTTACCCAGAAGCAAGGGCTGAGCTAGCTGAGGGTTGTAACTCATGCTGAGGCGTGAGAACTACAAGTTCAGAGCCAGGATACATTAGCAAGGCCTTGTCTTAGCAATAAGAGCTGGGAGAGAAGCTTAGTGTTCAAGCCCTTTCTTTGGGGGAGGGGTGGGAGAGGTGTTTCTGTGTAGCTTTGGCTGTCCCGGACTCACTCTGTAGACCCGGCTGGCCTCGAACTCACAGTGATCTGCCTGCCTCCGCTTGCTGGGATTAAAGGTATGCGCCACCACGCCCAGCTAGAGCACTTCCTTAGCATGCATAAGCCTCTGGGTTCAGTCCCAGGGGAGGTGGGGAGGCATGTTTTATTACAAAGGAAAAGCACATTACACAAACAGTCCTCATTAAACACACACACACACACACACACACACACACACACACACACACACACACAGAGCTCTCTTTCTTAGTCATAACTCAGTGGTGGTGAATTATGCACATTCAATTGCTCTTAAGGAGATCGGCCAACAATTGCAAATGAAACTCTTGATAGCATGGCATTATGAGTTCTACTATATTTGTCTTTTAGAAATGTTGCAGTTTAAGTCATTATAAATATGGCATCCAAGGGAGGGAGGGAGAGAGAGAGAGCCAGTATGATTACAAGAACAATAATCTGTCAACGGGAGAGCAGTTGAGCCAATTGCACCACATGCAAGCTGTGAAAAATCTGAACACTGACTATAAGGCATTGGTCAGACTGGAAAAGCTGTCACTGAATCCCTTTCAGGAGCAATGTAAGCGAAGGAAGCCAGTCCATGGCAGCAGTAGCAGGAAGTGGCAGCTTTTTTCACAAGAAATCAGACAGGGGAAAAAAGACTGTAGCTGAAGCCAGCCATGGGGCTCACTACCTAAAGGTTCTATAGTGCCACAGGCAGGGAACCAAGTGCCAAAACCCTGAGCCTGGGAGGAATATCACAGATTCGAAGCATGGCACTAGTGTTGGTGAAGTTGGACACAGAAGCCTATTATGTGAAAGAACCAAGTTGCAACAAAACCTAAATAGTAGGATCCCACTTTTTATTAATTTGCTTTTGTGATGCCATGTCTGTGCACATGATAAGCATATGCTTAGCACAGAGTTCTACCCTCACCTCCAATGTGCACACCTATCTGTGCCTTTTCATTGTATTGAGAGAAAAACATCAGATACAGATGAGACAATTAGAGTATAGTTAACCCTAGCATGCAAAGATAGAAAATAGGAACGCTTGTGTTTTACCTTCTATAATTGAGGATTATTTAACTTTTCCTCAATGAACACGTGCTACAGTCTGATGGATTTTTCTTCTCCAAGTAAAGCAATGCTTTCTCTGTAAATGCTTGTTTTCTGCTTGAGGACATTTTGAGTCAAGTCAAGATCAGTGGAGTGTAGCTTCATAAGTTATAGCACTTGGAACATGGGTTCGATTATGTGTGGAGGCAGGAACGAGAACACCTGTGGCTCAGGCCACACTTGTGCTTATTTCTCTCGGTAACAGAACTGAGCTAGTTCCCGCATCGGGAACTGGAGGCTCAGCTCACTGCTCTGCCATTCTCAAAGTACAACCTCCAAACATGACAAAGGAAGGCTGACTCATCTATTCTCACCCCAATAGAGGTCACACTCCTTCCTCTTAAGGGCACGATCTGGCATCTGGCCATGGCATTTCGTTTCACATCTTATCACCAGAAATTAAGTTGTATGCCTACACCTAGCATCAAAAGAGTCAGGCAAAAATGCCCAATTAGACCTTTAGTTAGTGTGAACAGGGTTTCTCAGTCTTGAGAGTATCAGCTTTGGGGTAATTCTTCATTGTAGGGCCCACCGGTGCTCCTGTGCGGTGTTGAGCACACCACTGGCTTCTAACCAACAGATAGCAGAAACTCTCCGACTGAAACAACCAAGATTATCTCCATGATCTTCCTGCTATAACCCCGGGGGGCAAAGTCACCCTTCACTAAGAACAGCTGCTAGATAAGGAAGAGTAGATACTAAAAGCTTGTAGCAACACCTGTGAGAAGCATTTGTAGCACAGAGAGAGAGAGAGAGAGAGAGAGAGAGAGAGAGAGAGAGAGAGAGAGAGAGAGAGAGAGAGAGAGAGAGAACAGTGCTTATGTAATGTTTTAGCTTTAAGGTTGACAGCTCCCTTTTCAGGAAATGTAACATCCTAAAATTCTGTGGCATTTAATTTTGATTGGTTTCAGAAGGTGGAGAAAAAATGCCAATCCCTATTTTTTGCTATTGAATCTAAATTTGTGCTTGTGTTGAGTAAATACTATTTCCATTTCAACACATGAACAAGTGCAGTTTTGTTCCCCTGTGTGTAGAAGCGATATTAAGAATGCGTTAGGCCATATTTGTGATGAATGTCTTCCGTTTAAACTTTAACATTTGTAGAAGACTAATGCAGTAGCGTTCATAAGGCCACCCTGTCCTAAATCATGCGGTTCAATTGTTGGCAGATATCCTTAAGGACAATTGAGTGTGCCTATGCCGAATCCACCACTGCTGAGTTGCAAACACCTTAGGGGCGATGGGGTTGTTGATGCTGAGGAGTGTTTGTGTAGCCCATTTTCCTTTCCATGAAGCAGGCCTCTCTGACAGGACTATCAGTGAGGCAGAGCTGACTCCAAGGGAACTGTGCACCATCTTTTCTTCATCCTACCTTTCACTACCAGCATTTGAGACGTGGATGGTCCATCAAGCACTGGAGTCCTGTTCAAAAGCTTCTCACTGAAAAGGGAAAATTAAATAGAAAGTGTGTTTGCATTGGACTTCTTCCAAGATTGTTTTATACGCAGTGTGTCAGAATGACCTTATCCCAAGGCAGTTCAACACACAGAATGCAAGCCCAGAAGCAGGCCTCATTGAAACGGGGCTATAATAGTCTTAGTTTGAAAAAGTGTAGATGGCTGCAAAAAAAAAAAAAAAAAAGTATCAGAAAAGTAGTTGCCTGCCATGAAAGTAATACAACCCAAGGAAGTCATTCCTGGAAGTAATGATGAAAGGAGTCTGCCATTTCTGGCTGTTGTCATGAACAGAGACAGTGTGGAGAATAGGACCTAGAGGTGATGGTAGAGTGTTAAGAAGAAAATGCAGAAAGGGGAATAGAAACCTGGCTTCCATGAATGGGAACCCAGGAACACAAAGAAATTGTCAGTGATTTAGTTTGGCCCTGGTTGACTTATGTACAGACAGGAATGAGTCTCTGGCCTGTGACCAGTGCAACCACGTTTGTATAATTTGTACCATCCCTTTCTAAATGCAGAGCTTAGAAGCAGCTGCAAAAACCACAACTGCCAGGAGAAATGTGATGTATTTTTCCCCTGCACAGGCAAATGTAGCGACCATTCGTAGGGGTTAATTACAGATCATGTGAGAACAAGACTGGGGTGCCTGGGGCATCTTACAACTGAGCTCCTCACTGGGGGGCAGGGGGGACCGTTCTGTCCCTCCTCCATCCAGCATCCAACAGAGAAGAGGAGAAAAGCCCCTCTCCCTTCTTTCTCCGTTAGATGCCTGTGGGTGCCCAGCAAGCTGGACGGGGCATGGAGGCCACTGAAAGCACACCCAAGTCAGTCTCTTACTGAACTAGGTAAAGCATGCCAAATAGCCCTGTGACGCTGGTTTTTATGGTTCTGTTCCCAGGTGCAAACAGGAGCAGTTTTATTCTGAGTTAACAGATAGATATGTCCTAGACCTGCTGTAATTTTCATCTGAGCAAAGGTAGATTCCACCCAGAATATATTTAGAGAAACAGTGGGAAGGGCCACTAAGTTATTTGTGAGGCTATTCCCTAACAGTAATGGTTGCCTGGGTTTATAGCATTGAGAACCTTTAAGAGAAGAGAGAAACAAATCCGGACTTACCCCCACTACAGAAATAATGTCCATTCGGGTACCTTTTTTAGTCTCAGTTTCCTCTGTGGGTGCACACACATGCTTCTCCAAATTCCAGTGGGTCTGTGTTACATGATGCTGCTTAGACATAACACGACATTTTATTTCTCCACATTACAGGACAGTTTTTGTGCCGATGGCGATAATTACATCAAGTCACTTTGTCGGATATTCTTAACTCAGATTGAGGTTTACATGTGAATCCCTGACTTGAATAAGAATAAGGAGTAGTTAGCCCAGGGAACTTGATGGTCCCCATTCGTGTGTGGAATGAGAGAGCCTCTCGTTGACACGCTGGTCACCCCTTCCTTCAAACTCCTCTCTGTGTTCCACTAAAGCCACCTCTCCTGAAGCGTTGTCCCACTACCCTAGGTGCTGCTCGTTTGGAGCCCCCTCCCCTGCTGCTCCCTGTTTGGGTTGCTTCTCCCTGGTTTTCAGTACCAGCTACATAACCAATCTGTGATTCCAGCACCCAACTTCCGCTCTGAGCGCCTAACCTGCTTCTTATCTCAAACAGGAGGACTCCTCATCTCCCGACAAGATACATTCGTTTTTCACTCTGCCCTCCACAGTTGAGGGAAAGTGACCTTACTTCTCAGAACTGATAAAGAAAAGCATCCTTGGATGCTGTTGGTGCCCTCGGTCCCTCATTTCTGACTCACAGCAAGCCCTGTCTGTTCATCTCCAAGATCCATCTCATACTTGACTTTTCTGTCCATCTTCTTGTTCACTAGACTTCCCTGCGTCATTACCATCCCCACATGGACCATGCGGGTGCCTCCTAGTCCCTCTCCCTCCTACCATCCCTCCCATCTGTTCTCCACACAGCATCCAGCGACCCTTTCCAATCAGATGCCACTTCCTCACATAAAATCCTTCACTGGTTTTTGCCATCTGTTGACCAGCACAACTGAAACACATCAAACCCTTAGGATGCCTTCGAGGGCCCAGATCTACATCTGCCTACTCATTCCAGCCCCCGATGCCAACTCTCTACCTGTTGCCCACAGTGCTTTGCTCCAGGTCTCTGCAGTTTCCTTCTTCTAATGCTGAAAATGAGCTTCCCTCACCCATGAATAGGACCTTTTCCTGCCCCATGAAAGCCCATAATGTCTCTTTGTTAAGGATGAGGATCCTGTTCAGGCCACTTGAATCCCTAGTTTGTAGAGAATTAATTAATTGCTTGGCACATGGTAAACACAAGGCTAGGGTCCAGTGCCATGACCTGCTATCTGGCCCATTGTCACCTCTCAAGGCCTCACCCAGAGCACTCCCTGGCTTGGCTTCTGTAAGTGGGTCTCCAACCTCTTAATCTCAGTGATATCACACTGACCTTCCTGTCATCAATCACTGTTGTTATGGACATGTCTTGGTTTGATGTGTCTTCCTCCACCCCAGATCAGAAACTCCATGACAGCAAGCACCATGAGCTGACTTCGATTCGTGGCTTATCCAATGCCATGGGCTCTTAGATCTTGATTAAATGAACAGCAGCCGACTGTATGATGTGGTGGCAGCAGCTCTTCTCTGCCTAGCACAATGCTGGGGAAATGCCAGGGCTGGGCCTGTGACAGAGCAGTGTATGTAGTACACAGGATAATAGGACCCTCAGCACATCCACATCCTTGTTCTTGGAGCTCTGACCTTTTGTTTGTTTGGTTGGTTTTGGTTTTTCGAGACAGGGTTTCTCTGTGTATCCTTGGCTGTACTGGATCACTTTGTAGACCAGGCTGGCCTCGAACTCACAGCGATCCACCTGCCTCTGCCTCCTGAGTGTTAGGATTAAAGGCATGCGCCACCATGCCCGGCTTGGAGCTCTGATCTTAACTACATGCAGTGTCTCACCACCTTAATTCTACAATCCAATAGCCAGTTGCTGGATATCTGTCCCTTTCTTCTCCCTCACTTTTCTCCTTGGGACAAATGAGAAGACTGAGATTTGCTTCTTTAGTGCAACTGCAGGATAGGAGAGAGACCAAAAGCTGCACTAAAGCTACAGAAGTGAGGGACAGTAGTAGAAATCTCCCTGCCCCAACACAGATGGCCATCTTGCCATAGAGATAGGCTATATGACTACTTTCTATGGCCTGTTAATAAACATCTCTGATTTAGAGTTAGGATCTCTGGCTATCCTTACTGAAGGACAGGCTGGCCATGGGCTGTGCCATCCTTTTCATGTTGCGTGTAGATATCAAGCAGAATGGAGGCGGTCAGGTTAAGACAGAGCTTCTAGAGGCAAGCTGCCCGAGGGCTACACATGCTCCGAGACTAAGGATGCTGACCGCTCATTCAGAGGTCTCATAAAAAGCAATAACATGACCACACATTTGTACTTTTGAAGCAGATATCTCTAGCAACATGTATCCAAGCTGTAATCCCATAATTAGTTCAGATTGCCTAAGGGGGGCGGGGCGTGAGGGAGACTGCTGTTGACATGGCATGTTTCAATACTTCCTATCAAAGCCAGTAACATCAGATGGCTTATTAAGTGATCCAGTTTTCATAGACAGTGCTTTGTAGGAAGCAGTTTCCTGTAACCAATGTAAGGCCATTAAACCCTCACTGTAGCTGGGATCATTGCTTTCCCTGTGGTGGCTCTCTGTAGGCATTCCATCTTACTGTTAAGATGCTCATTATTTCATTGTTCAAGTGCTTTCCAGTGTCTGTCAGCTCCATCTTCAGCAGGGAAAAGTCACGTGTCAGGCAGATGTGTAAACTCATGTTTGACAAAAGATGGGGTCGCTGAACTAGGAGCCTTCCAGAAGACCGGGGATTCAGCCCTGGCTCCAGCATGAAGTGCTAGCCGTGGGATCTAGAGCAGTTCATTCCAAGGTCCAGCTGAATCAATGCAATGGGCAATATGAATCCCTAGCCGTGTGCCAGCTCTGATGATCATATATCATCATTAAAGGATTACAGTCTGAGGACTAGTGATGAAGCTCAATAGTAGAGCACTTGCTTGGCACGAACAAGGCACTATGTTCAATCCCCAGTACTGCTACAAACAGAGCTTGGAAGACTACAGTGCATCACATGAATGCAAGCTGACACCCACCTTCCTTAGTATCCACATCAGACCTGGACAAGCCCCAGAAAGAAAGAAATGGTTTGTCTTTGTTATGCTTTGGGACTCTATCTTTCTCCAAGTTTCCCGTGCTTAGTATCCAGGCAACACATTGCCTCCACTTATCCCTGTGAGGTCCAGAATTAAAAATAGATCGTGTTGCTGTGTTCTGAATCTAAGCCCATATTAAGCCTATACTCAAGGAGCCTACAGTCCCTCCTGGAGTTGGAAAGGGGACCAGTCATGTTCCAGGACTTTGGGAACACAGCACGCAGAGCCTGGCAGTGGAGACTTAAGCAGTGCAGAACATATAAAAGCTGTCACTGCAGTCTTGCTGGTATCCCAAAGAAAGGAAGGGAGCCCTAAGGCTTCTAAATTGTGGGGAGAGAACGGCTGCTTATAGGAGAGCAGCCACCGACACCTCAGACTGAACGCTCTTTGTCATCGTCAACACTTGCTGATCTGATAATCATGCACACAATCAGGCAGGGTTTCAGAATGAATTCAGTTTTACAGTGCATCTTGCTGGACATGAAGCCCGAGCCTAATGCCCAATGGGAAAGGGGCCTAGAAGAATCATGTGTCATTGAATGCAAAGCAGGGCCTTCCATGAAGCAGACAGGATGCTCTCTAGTTATACGCAAACACGCCCATGTTAAAGCATTTTGTTTTCTGCACAGAGATTGGGACAGGAAGCATGTGGGGTGATTTGTTTCTACCAAGGCAGCCAGACACCACCTCCCCCACTCTACCAGTGATGCTAATGATGTGATTTCCCAAGAGACTTGTGGACCTTTGTATGGCTGCTGCCTGCGGTTGGGTGTGATTAGCAGCTAATTAAACATTTTTATCTCATTTCATCCAAAGGAATGGCTCCTTCAGGGCTCCTTCCTTTGCTGTGGACAAACATCTAGACTTAATAGAGAACCTCCAACTTTGACTCTTGGGTCATTTTGAAGAATGAGATATGGGAGCATGCCTGCAGAGACACCTAACCATGCTGAGCCATAAGTTTACACCTATAAAGAGAACCGTTGTCACCAAGCTCAGCTACTCTGTTAAGTGTGCTAAGGGTCTCTGTTGTTAGAGACCACAAAGCATAGCTGTCTATAACACAGCCACTCTTGTCTTAAGTCCTAGATCTACCTCCTCACCTTGTAGGAAGCTGCTAAACATACCTGGGTCCATGGAATGGAGGTTGTGATGCAGGATGAAAATCCTTTACTTCAAACTCTTGGGGCATGTTTTAGATATAAAAATTGAGGAACGTTAACTAGGCATAATGAGATAGCTTGTGGACAGAAGCCAAGACTGAACACAAAATTTCTTTGACCCATGCTATGGGTAGTTCCCAATGGTGGAGCATTTTGGATTTCAATTTTTCACATTGAGGGCGCTTACCAAGTGTCACTCACCTCTCAAAGTTACTGGGAGGATAAATGGACCAGCATAAGTCAAGGCCATTGAGAACCCTGTAAATGTTGTGGAAGTATGTGCTACGTTTACACTGGTAAAATTATCATTATCCATATTGTTGAGTATCGGTCACAAATAAGTTGCTCAAAAATGATTAGCTTATTTCTATTTATTACTATGCTATTATTTCTCCCACCCAAGCACTTGGTTTTTAAGAGGCATGAAAAGAAATTAATATGATTACAATTTGTTTCAGTTTTTTGGTCTTGTCCCGCTTATTTAACTAAACATGTCAGTGAGATTCTTATTCCTCCAGGAACTCACAACTTAATCTCATACCATAGGAGAAATGTTGCTTTCAGTGTTTGTTGGAGCCAGAGGACATTATTTTACCCTGTTCCCAAAGTTTTGTTGCACATATTCTAGGGATGTGAACCACCATCCATGTCAGCAGTGTCTCTGGTGACGTTCACAGCCCCTGAAGTCTAAGGGTTCTGGTCAAGGTTACAGACTACTGGCAGCTGAGACTGCCTTCTGTTCCCAGGGTAGGGAACAGCAAGGAACACAGTACCCTTTCTGCTGACAGACTTGCACAGAGTGATAAAAGACTGCTCTCATGGCTCTGGGAAACAGTGTCTGGGGTGGACACAGAGTTCAAAATGCACTGAGGCATGCAGTCTGTTTCAGGGCTAGACAGAACGTTCTGAGGTACTGGCTCCTCTGAAAAACATTGAGCTTGTGACAGACCACCCAGAGTGATAAGTAGGAGATGCAATGGCTTTTGAGTCTTTAGACAGGGTTAAAATGAAAGAAATCCATCTCTGCCTTCAAAATTCAGAGCTACCGGTACAAAAGGTCGCTGACACCAACCGCTGGCATCACAGAATGCAAGGAAGGAGTGTTAAAATAACAGCGTTGGTTTTTCAGGCGCTAGATGAACTTAACACTCAATCCTTTGCATCTTGCTTCCTGTAGTCTTAAGTCAAAGAGTATGTGGGGGAACAAACAAACAAACCACACAAGACATTTTCCCGTGTTCTACATGGTCCAGCATGTGGATAGATGTCCTCAGATGAAGGACGACAGATGTTTAGAGTGGAGGAAGCCAAAGGCTTAAATGAGGAGTCAAGGAATGGCTCTTACTGGTGTCTAGAAGCTTCTGAACAGTACTGGTGGAGTGTAGCCATTTCAGGCAAAATCAACAAGTCTTAATGTGGGACTCACCTGTGTTAAATGTCAGTTTGGGGCTTCAGTATTGGGTGACTGAAGATGCCTTAGGAAAAGAATCAGATATTGGATATAGAGTGGACAGGTTCTAGGACACTACCAAATGTGCATAGTGGTAGAATAGCATCCAAATAGACGGAGAAGATCTGAGAGCCGTATGCATAGAGATGAGACTGGAAGGGCTTAATACTAGACTGTTACCATTGGTAACAACAGCAAAGGACTGTGAGGTTCACAAATCAGACTTGTTACAGACTTGTTACTTCAGTTACAGAAGATAGACAGACTCTGGTGCTCCCGGTTTGATCACTTCCCAGTGGTAGGGAGGCCCTGCAGGCACAGAGAAGAGGATGCAGGCTATGCAGATGAGACCTGATAGGCTGTGGTCATATGGTGGGGGAGGAGGGCTCCTTCTGTCAGAGGTCTAAGGGAGGGGAATAGGGTAGAAGAGAAAAGGAAAGTGGAAATGGGAAGATACAAGTGAGGGAATAATAATCAGGATGTAATGTGAATAAATTATAATACTTTTTAAAAAGTAGACTCTAAGAAACCAGTGAGGAAGCGACTAGAGAGACCATCAGGAAAGCTGGAAGTGGCTGCAGAACCTAGTCCTCCTCACTGAAGCAAGAAAAAAATCTTTTTAAGGAGAGGTGTTCTTTGATAAAAAAAAAAAAAAAAAAAAAGAAAAAGAAAGAAAAAAGAACAAAGGATGGAGGGAGTTGGGGATCAGTGTTGGATTCACAAGATGAAAATATTGCCCGGGAAAATAGAAAGTGTTTCCTTTTTAATGTGCTGGATCATCTTTATTCCATTCATTTTAGTCGGAGTTTCTCAGATGTTTGGAGCAGGCTAAATCTTTGCGGTAGGAACTTTCCAGTGCTCTACAGGATGGCTAGACCCACTTGGTATTTGTAGCACCCACAACACACCAGTTGTGATAACCAAAACTTCTACAGACATTGCCAGATGTCTCTGGTTAAGAACCACTCGTTTAACTTGTTGTTTTCTGCTGTGGTTTGTGGTTCTGTATTAGAACTGCCAGACATAAAAAGATGCCACATGCTAAGGTCAGTGTACTGAGATGCTGAGGAAACAGCTCCATAGACAAATACCTGCTGCACAAACACAAGAACCTGAGTTCAGATCCCTGGCACCCACATAAAAAAGCTTGACTTGGCACAACCAGCTTTGGGGGGCTAGAGGTGGGAGGACCCCTAGAACTGAGTTGGTAAGCTCCAAGAACAGTGCCTCAAAACGTAAGGTAAGGAACAGTCAAGGAAAATATTCAGCATCAACCTCTGACTCCCACATGCATGTGCACACACATGCACCATGTATGTGCTCACACACAAACAGGTACATATGCACACAAAAGAATGTATTCTAGAGCCAGTAAGACATGTCAGTGGTGTAAACCTGACGGCCTGAGTTCAATCCTTGGAACCCATGTTTAAAAAACAAAACAAAACAAACAAAAAAACTAGATGTGCCAGGGTGGGTTGGTAACCCGGAGTGGTCCTCCCTTCTCTGAAGAGAAGGAAAGGGAGGAATAATAGGAGAGGGGGTGTGAGAGTGGAACCAGGAGAAGAGGAAGGTGTCCATAGAGTGATTAAATAAATTAATAAATAAAAATTAGTATCTTTATTCTACATCTTTTATCAGAGGTCAATGAAGAAAAATTCAATTACAGATCATTTCCAAGACCAGTAGACAAATTTTAAAATTAAATTTTATGTGAACACCAAAAACTCCAATAATTTTTTTCTCTCTATCACTTCTTATGGAGAGAAAATATTCTTCCTGATCCACAAGTATGTTCTACGAAAAAAAAAAAGTTGTTTTTGTTGTTGTTGTTGTTGTTGTTGTTGTTAGATAAATCCAACTATACCATTTATCTTTGGGTAGAACCCATAATGCTCCATATTGAAAATGTTCCATGATGTTTCCAAGTTCTTAGTAAAAGAAAAATAAATAGTTTAACCTGTTAACCTTAGGAACATTGTGTATGTAAGATGTCACACATACAAAAATAACCACATGGTGTGTCAGTTGCTTTTCCTCAGGGTGACCAAAATGCCTGGCCTGGGTTACCTAGAGGAGGAGAGCTCATTATGGCTCCTGCTGTCAGAAGGCACTGTCATCATGACCTCGAGGGAATGGAGGAGCAGATGTGTGGCACTGGACACACACACCTACAGCTGCACCTACACTCTTCACCTACAGCTAGAGAGACACAGAAAAAAGGACCTGAAACAGGGCCAGAATATGAGCCTGCCCCAATGACCTATGTCCACCAGCGAGAGGCCATATTCCAAAGGGTCTACATCCTCCCAGTGTAGCAGCTAAGGCCAAGTGATGAAATGCAGGAGCCTGTGGGGGACATTCCACAGTCAGTACAAGAAGTCACCCGAGGAAAAGGATCCTTACTAGGTTTACTAAGCCCCAACTTGCTACCATTTGGGAACAAGGAGAGAGTTGCCGCACCCTCCAGTTTGCTGCCTGTGACCTTGAGCAAAGCCCTCCATGCTAACATGGTGCCGTGTTTCCTCTGCAGACTGCATCCTCAGCTATTAAAGGTGCTATCCAGCTGGGAATTGGATACACAGTGGGGAATCTCACTTCTAAGCCGGAACGCGATGTCCTCATGCAAGACTTTTACGTGGTGGAAAGTGTGTTCCTCCCCAGGTAAGAACATTGTATTAATCTGAGATGATTCCATGTTGAGGAAAGTTCACTTTGACATCCTTTTGTTGAAGGACTTTTGTACCCTGCTCTTGTACATACTGGTCTACAGGGCAAGTTCCAGGACAGCCAGGACTACACAGAAAAACCCTGTCTCGAAAGGGAAAAACAAAAAAACAAAAATGCACAGGCCTCCAGGGGTAGCAGGCATGCACATGGTGCACCCACATACATAAAGTCAATACACAAAGTAAAAGCAAATAGATCTTTTTTTAAAAATATGGTTAATTAATTTAAAAAATAGACCAGAGGGGCTACAAATGGCATTGCATCTGAATTAAGCCATTAAGTTGTCTTTTCTGATGACTTTGACTTAAATTTCCTTGAGAAAAATGTAAGATTAGGCTGCTATTTTGACACCATGTTTGCAAAAACACCAAAGTTATTCATACATCTTTCAGTCTGTGGCACAAAAAACATAAATTGTTTAATCAAATACATGGGCTGATGAGATAGCTCAGTAGACATTTGCCTCCAAGCCTCTTTGCCTGAGTTTGACCCCCGCGACTCACAAGGTAGGAAGAGAGAAAGCCATGTCTCATAAGTTGTTCCCTGATCTACCCTCACACCATGGTATGTGTGCGTGAGTGTGGGTATACATGTGTGTGCACACACAAAATAAAGGAAATAAAAATATTTTTTAAGATAAATATATGTGGAGATGGATAACAGTGATGGAACTGTATACCTGATTGAAATGTCTCTATGCTGTGTCAGCTATGCTCTAATTAGTAAAAATTTTAAAGTCAACTCCACCATTACAAAAAAAAATTCATTGTTTGATTGAACTAGACTAGAAAATAAAGGCATGCTCCCTGGGGGTGCTTGGTTTGCCCTTATGGCTATAAGGATTGGCTTTTCAGACACACTTGTATGTTCAAAATGAGCCACTTTGATGTTTATTACTGGGCTTGGTCAATAACCATCCTTCCTTGTCTGTGGGGGTGTGTTCTAGCATCCCCAAGCATCAGAAAATCTACCCATGCTGATGTCCCTTAAGTAGCACAAAAATGTCATGTGACCTGCATGCATGCTCCTGCACCCTTTTTATTGCATTTATTTTCATGTATATAGGTATAAACATGTGAACATGCACCTTGAAGATATTGGTTCTGTCATTCTACCATGTAGATTCTAGGGATCCAACTCAGGTTTTTAGGCTTTTCAGCAAGTGGCTTCACCTACCAAGTCATGTAAAGAGTCCTGACCCTTACTTCATAGCATCTCTAGGTGTCTCATGCTACCTACTACACTGTGAATAGTTGCTTACTGTGCCATTCAGGGACTAATAACAAGATAAACAAATATTCATGTTCAATGCAGATGGAATCTTTTAAAACTTTTCGATCCACAATTTGTTGAATCTATGGTTGGAGAAACACCCTATAGATGGTGGGCTGTGTATGTGCCCCTTTTGTTCTTAGGGAGGAAGAGTAAATAATGGCTTTGTCACCTTTTTCTTTTTGAGTAGGAAGCTAATGTTGTAAGTTGTCTCTCAGTGTTTGGGAGACAGAGGCAGGTGGATCTCTGAGTTGGAGGCTAGCCTGGTCTATAGAGTGAGTTCCAGGACAATTGGAGTTGCATAATAAGACCCTGTCTTGAAAAGGCAAACAAGAGCCGGACGTGGTGGCACACGCCTTTAATCCCAGCACTCAGGAGGTAGAAGCAGGTGGATTGCTGTAAGTTTGAGGCCAGACTGGTCTACAAAGTGAGTCCAGGACAGCCAAGGCTACACAGAAAAACCCTGTCTCAAAAACAAACAAGCAACAACAACAACAAAAAAAAAACACCAAGCAAACACAAAGAACAAAAAGGCAAACAAATAAAATATAGCAAGTCATACATTTATTGTGTGTATATATATATGCACAGTGTGTGTGTGTGTGAGTGTATCTCCCCATGCCCATATTTCTAAGCTCATCTGACGATGTTGGTCAGGATAGGTGGCCAGGGCAGGCTCTGGTTGTGAGCAATTGAAACATCCTGAGTTCTCTAATGTCCTCAGTCCTAGAAAATGAAATGATTAAAGTAACACATGATTTAATTTATTTTTTAACATTATTTTTATATGTATTGGCATTTTTCCTGCGTATATGTCATGCACTACTTGCATGCCTGATGCCCTCAGAGGCCAGAAGGAGAGGACATTGGGTCCCTTGACGCTTGAGTTAGAGATGTTTGTAAGCCACCATGTTGGTGGTAGAAATTGGATCTGGGTCTTCTGCAAGAGCAGCCTGTGTTTTTAACCACTGAGCCATCTCTCCAGCCCCTGAAAAGCTGCTTTAATTCACTTCCACACTGAAGCAACAGAATCGGTTTCCCTTAGCAACCAAATGCATTGTGTTGTTTTTCTTTTTTCTTTCTTTTTTTTTTAAATCACTCAGAGCTATTTTTAGATATCACATATTTATTCTGCAGATCATTTCATTTTGTCGATGGCCACAGGCCTGGACATTTAAGATTTGAGGAAGATAGAACAGTCTAGAACAGACCCTGTCCCGTCTTTGGTTACTTGGTTCTCCAAAATCAGAGTAAATAAGTAAAAAGAATCATGAGCATGAGGTCCCCTGGAGAGACACTCTAGATAAATTTTCATTACTGGTGGCATAGAGCAGAAAGATATTTTATACCATTTGTACCATGCACCATGAATTTGAAGTGGCAATGGAAAGCAAGCTTTAGATACCTGCTGTCAACCAAACATGCTTTTGTTCATGTAGTGTACAATGTATATGATTATAATTTAGCTTAATCGGTTTTTGAGACATGGTCTCACTGAGTAGCTCTCATTGTCCTGGAACTGACTAAATACCCCAGGCTGGCCTCGAGCTCACAGAGAAGACCTGCCTGCATCTGCCTCCAGAAATCTGGAATTGAAGGTGTACACCCCCACACCGCCTAGCTTATTCTTAATACCTTTCACATTAAAAAAAATTGGCATATAAAGTAATTAATACCCCTAAGCTCTTAAGTCACTTAACACACAAGTAAATGGTAAAGCTGGGACTTGAACCCAGGGTTCCTGGCCCCGAAGTTCTGCTCTTTCTGTCCTATAGTCACACAGCTCTGGAGAAGTATTTCAGGCTTCTTTGCCCATAAGAATCTGTGCTGCTCCCTTCTCTTTTGTAGGAGATAGTGTTGTGGATTATGCTTCGTTCTGGCAGCTGTGCTCCAAAAGCTGAGAGCACAGCTTAAGGATCATTCCATCCTTATGGACAATTACCTGGCTTAACACAGGTGCCTGTAAACCAGGGCTGGAGAGAAAGGGTCAGGTTCTTTGGCCAACCAGCATAGCTGCCTTGATACTTTCAGGTGCACTAAGAGACCTTGTCTCAAATAAAGGGGAGAACAGTTGAAGAAAGGCACGGTGTATGAGCCTTTGCCCCCTACATGTACATGCACATATGTACACACATACACACACATGCACATGTACATATTCGCATGTGCATGGCCACACTAACAAGTACATATACCACAGACAGCACAACACACAGAATTATATTTTTTGAGGGAACAATGTTCACCTCTTCGACCTGGAGGTACACTAATGTACATGCACACACACACATGTGTGTGTGTATGTATGTATGTATATATATCATTTTGTTTGCACGCACACACACACACACACACACAATTTTAATAATAACAAATTCCATTGTTTTACTTAACCCCAAGGAGAGAAACAGCCCTGTAACCGTTTATGAGCTGTGGGACTATACTGAGATGGGAATTGACAGTTCTTCTCACCTACATCAGTGGTTCTCAACCTGTGGGCCATGACCCTGTGGGAGTCAAAGAACCCTTTCACAAGCGTTGCCTAAGACCACCCGTGTATCAGATATTTATATTACAATTCATAACAGTAGCAAAATTGCAGTTATGAAGTAGCAACAAAAATAATTTTATAGTTGGGGTCATCAAAACATAAGGAACTGTACTAACGGGTCACAGCATTAGGAAAGTTGAGAGCCACACTGCTTTTGGTCATAGGCTATTTTAAAAATTATTTCATATGAGGTCTGGAAAGATGATTCAGTAGTTAAGAATCTGGCTGCCCTTCCAGGGGACGTGGTTCAATTCTCAGCACCCACGTGCCAGCTCACAACTCATTAACTCCAGTTCCAGGAGATCTGACACCCTCGTCAGGTCTCTGAGGGCAGTGCACGCATGTGGTGCACAAACGTAAATTATTTAAACAAAACACCCATACAGATATAACCAAAATATATTTTTAAAATCCTTTTTAACTATTTCAAGTGTTTCTAGTTATAATTATTTATCCAGTATCTAACATTCAGGTCCAAGAAATGGTCCACACTAAGCTCAAGATCTCATTAAAACATCGTAATAGGATTTCACTAGAGAAGACTGGTAATTTCCCAAGGAAGGAAAAGTGGAGAGAGGAGGAATGTCTGACACTGACACCCCCACCCCCACCTGTGATTGGCAGGGGATGCCAGTGTGGAGTGGCCCCTCACCATGTCAAGGTGTGTTGGTGGTCGTTGTGAAAGGGAACTTCACAACCCCTATGAGCAGAGAGTAATTTTTCTCTAGAGGTTAAATTGGCCCAGGGCTAATAGAGATAGAATTTGAAATCGAAATTGTCTTTGCTAATGTTCTCTCTCTCTCTCTCTCTCTCTCTCTCTCTCTCTCTCTCTCTCTCTCTCTCTCTCTCTCTCTCTCTCTCTCTCTCTCTCTCTCTCATTTCCTGAACTGCAGTGAAGGGAGCAATCTGACCCCAGCACATCACTACCCAGACTTCAGGTTTAAGACCTACGCTCCACTGGCCTTCCGATACTTCCGAGAACTCTTTGGTATCAAGCCTGATGATTACTTGGTAAGAGCTGGTCGTTTTTCCTTTCTACAGAATGCATGACGTTATCTAAAATAGCAGCAGTGACAAGTGCCTGTCTCTTAGGAACCTCGGGAACATAGTAGACTTTCCAAGTTTTATGATGTTTACATATTTGGCTTCAAAAATGCAATTTGATGCCATAGCTCTTAACAGATAGTTATAAAATCTGCTGTGACAGTTAATACTTCAATAACTGTGATATTACCGCTTTGGGTAATTAGCCTAACAGATACCTTATAATTAATTTAAAAGACTTGTGAGTTTTACTGATTAGATTCTATTTGAATGTCTCCCTGTTTTATTGGTCTTATCTCAGACCTTATCCACGGGTCTCAGGTCTTATACACAACCTTTCATTTTGACCTGTAATTTCAGACAACATTTAAAAGAAGCTGGCTAGTTTTGTTCTCCACATTTCTTCCTGAAATCACTCTCTGTCTGTCTCTGTCTGTCTGTCTGTCTGTCTGTCCATCCGTCCGTCCGTGTCTCTCTCTCTGTGTGTGTGTGTGTGTGTGTGTGTGTGTGTGTGTGTGTGTGTGTGTGTGTCTGTATCTGTCTCTCTCTCTCTCTCTCTTTCTCTCTCTCTCTTATTTTTTCAAAACAAGGTTTCTCTGCATATCCCTGGCTGTCCTGGAACTCAATCTGTAGACCAGGTTGGCCTCCAACTCAGAGATTCACCTGCCTCTGCCTCTGTCTCTGCCTCTGCCTCTTGGGTGCTATGATTAAAGGCATGTGCCACTACCACCAGACCCTGCAGTCTCTTTTTAAACATATTTTCACATGTATAGGGGGAACACTCTGTCCTCATCTCTGTCTCTTCTCTCTGTCCTCCCTCCATCATAACAGGAGGCACAGACACAGCAGCCCGTGTGTGATGTGCAGTATAATCTTCAGGTTTCTCTTGTTTCTATTCAGAGAGCTCAATGTTTGGTTTTGTTTATGGTTTTGGGTTTTTCGAGACAGGGTTTCTCTGTGTAACCTTGGCTGTCCTGGACTCACTTTGTAGAGCAGGCTGGCCTTGAACTCACAGTGACCCACCTGCCTCTGCCTCCCAAGTCCTGGGATTAAAGGTTTACACCACCATGCCGGGTTTGAGAGCGCAGTTTTTGTTTAGAAGAGCTGCTCACCTCATAAATTAGTCACTGTTAACACCTTGGAGCTTTTAAAAAGATGTTTTTAAAGGAACCATAGAAAGGCTGCCTCTAACAGTCACTATTGTCCCTGGATTATCTCAGTAAGACTTTGGGACACCCTGGAACAGTGCCTTTCGGGGTTGGTGCAACAGCGTTTGTCAGTGCTATAGAATGCTTTGACTTCATCTTACAAAAATGAATAAGATATGAAGAGAAAAATTCAAAGCTGGTGTCTGCTCCCTTCTCATAAAACCCCATCTCTTTAGTTGGTCCTTTAGAAAATTATGATTTCTTTGTGTACATATGTGTGTGTGGTATTCACATGCTTGTATTTCTGCATGAGGTCATACACATGCTACGCTGTGTGTGGAGGTCAGAGAACAACCTTGAATGGAGAGGAAGTTTCTTTCATTGCTTGCCACTATACTCTGTACTAGCTGCCCTGCACTCGTTGGCTGTGACCTACTGGGATAGTCTCCTGTCTCCACCTCCAATCTCCTGGAAGGAGTGCTGGCATTAACAGACACCACTGTATCTGCCACAGGTTTGTGGCAAGCACTTTTACACACCGAGCCAGTTACCCCAACCCAGAAAGTCAGGATTTCTTCACAGTGATACAAGATGCACAACTAAGTCTCTACAAGACAGAGATGATGAAGCATCTGAGCATCCTGACCTCTGCAAGTCCCAGTGGCTCTCTCTGCCTCACTGCCCCTCTGAAATACTGGTGACACACCATCACCCCTAGCTCGAGCATATGTGCCTGTTCTGGAGGTGGAAGGAAAATTCTTGGGTTTCTAGTCATTTGGTAATTCCTTCTGGATGTCGTTAAACTTGTGAGCAGCCAAAGCGATACCACAGCTGGCTAATAAAGGCATCTGTTACAGAACTGGGTCTGGTGTGACAAGATGCTCATCTCAGGCCTACGATGGCCATTGCCTCACAGCCTGGGAAGCTCAGCCTGAGCACTTCTGACCACACACGGTTGCTTGCTTCTCACACAGCTTACACGCGTTCTTTAATGAGTCTTTAAGCCGGAGAAGTATTCTTCATTGAGTAGGACTTACAATGGAGCCTGGGAGATGAAACCAATGAAAAGGTCCTCGTCGGTGTGCCTGGTCTCCAGGTGTGCTGAAGATTCTGTCCACCCACCAAGTCACAGGCAGTGAGCATGGTCCCCCAGTAGCCGCTCTCCAGCCATCACAGGGTGATTGTCCATCCTGAAGAACCCAGCTGAGACAAGTCCAGTCCATCTCTCAACGTACATTTTGAAGCAAACAAAGCACATGGCTCCAAAGGGTCCCTGTAAGGAAACAAAGGGTGTGACACAAATACCGAGTCCCAGCGTCTGTCAAGTGGGGCCGTTGAGACCCACACTGTGAGGATACGTGGCTGTGAGTGGGGGAAAGAGAGAAGAGACCACTAATGAGTGATTGCCAGGTTCGTAGATAGATTTGAAATCGCACCCTTGTTAGTTTTGTGCTGTGGTGTCTGGGTTTTTGCCAGAGTTATTGTGTCTGTGTTCTCAGTTTCATTAAAATTCTCCGTGTGCTTTGCTGATTACATGTTTCAGGTCTAAGCGTGTGTGATTTGGATAGGGAGGCAGCGGGACACAGTGCTTCCAAGTGCATATTTTTTTTTCCTAGACAAGCACCTCCCAACAAGAGGCTCAGGGTGTGTCCATCTCTGCTGCAGCGACAAGCTGTTTGCTCTTTACTTCCCCTCCAGCTATTCACAAATCCAGTGTAACTCATAGGAGTTGCTCGTGGGAACTTTTAGGTTTACCTACACCAGTAAGAGTGAAAGCCCAGTGAGCGTTGTACAGCATCAGGGAAGTAGGAGGCGAGTTCATCTGTGACATGTGGTACAGGTTTACATTGTTAGGTTGCATGGCAGAGCCCCCTGGGTTGTACGTTCTTTCCGGTAGGTACAGCAGGGAGGCCTTGCAGAAAATTGGCAGGGGGAGAGGCATACATTTGAGCAGCTTTCACAAATGCCTGGGCATGGGGACTTTCTGATCGTGGCCAATTCAATTCTCTTTGTCGTTTCAAATCAGCCTTTTAGAAGTTGCTGAGGACATGGCAATGAAGCTCTAGGGCTCTGGAGTGGAATCCATATCCTTTCTGGTATCATAGTCTCCGTTACTTACACACTGGTGGTGTGCTATCCATAATGTTAACTCAAAACATTACCAAATTAGGCCAAACAACTGACCATCAATAGTTTTCTAATTGACATAATGGAAGAGTAGTTGACAAAGAACTGAGCAAGTCATCCCCATAATAGGTCAGTGCTGATAGAGAATTTTGAGATACAAAATTTTTTATGCTACATATATATGTATCATTTTTTTCAAAAAGTACAGAAGAGAGAAGGGGAAAGATAGAAGTTGCCAATGGCTTAGAAATAAACACTTGTGCTTCTTTCTCTTCTTGCACAAACATGTCTCCCATGCACAAACATGTCCGTGAAGCCATCAAAGCAAGATGGCATCTGCAAACTGCCTGTGGCCATTTTCACTAGTCCTTGTCATCTATCTCCCTTGCTACGCCTGTGATTCTGTGCCTCTCCCCACCCACCACCCTCACAAAATGCACCGAGGAGTTTTCAACCTTATTTTTAGCTGCCTGCATCTTCGAGGCAGGGTTCCGTGTGCTATGACACTATATTAAATGGAGGATTGTGGTTCTGGGAAGAGGAAGCAGATCCATGAACCAGCGGAATAAAAAAAAAAAAAAAGAAGAAGAAGAAGAACCAGTGAAATAAACGATCAGAAATAAACCAGCACGTCTACCGCCAATAGATTGTCAACAACTATATCAAGAACACACAATACGAGAAGGGCAGTCTCTTCTATCAATTGTGTTGGGAAAACTGGTTATCAGGGGCTTGGCAAGATAGCTCAGTGGTTAAAGGCACTGGCTGCTCTTGCAAAGGACCTGAGTTCTATTCTTAGCACCCACTTGACACCTCACAGCCCTCTTTAGCACTACTGTCGGGGGGCTCCATCACCCTCTGGCCCCCATGGGTACTGCATATATGTGGTGCCCAGTCATATGGTATATTCAGGCAAAACACTCATACACATAAAATAAAAGTGAGACAAATTTTCAAAAAAAAATGAAATGAAATGAAAAATAAATAAGTAACAACCTGGTTATTCTCATGCAGGATAATGAGGCTGGATCCTTATCTCAGGGAACGTAGCTCGGTGGTAGAACATTGCATAGTGTGCGTAAAGACTTGGATTCCACCCCCAACACTTCAGAAATACAAAGTGAAAAGGCCTGGAGTCAAGAGTTTATGTCACCTTTGAGAAGATGAGATGAGGGAGCCTCACGAAGGGACTGATGAGTGAGACAGCTGGACAGTAGCACTGGGCCACTTGTGGCCATGAACTTGCTGTCAGAAGCCATGGCAAGATGTGAAGAGATGACCATCGAGCTCAAATTTACATTTGGAAAGACCCCTGGTTTCCAGAGGAGAGGACACTGGAGGGGATAAGAGTTGTATTTGAGTTGAGGAGCATGCCATAGATAGAAGTTGATTGAAAAAAAGCCTTGACCTTGGGGTCTTGGCAGGGGAGATGGTATGAAGGAGGGAGGCAGAATCAAGCATTTGGATACAAATAAGGAAATGTGAAGTATCAAGGTTCCGGCTTGGAAAACAAGACAAATAGTGTGTCATCCTTGAAGATAAGGAAATAGAGGAAAGGCAAAAGACGGGAGCCAGATGATTTAGAGATGCGATTTTCTGCTGTGTGTGGTGTACACTGCTAAAGTCACACCTGGCGGAATGGGAGGAATGGAGACTGGAATACTGCCCATCTTCTACTCACTAAACATATTATCTGGCCAAAAGCTGAATTGGCTGTGGTGAAAAAACAAAAATCAAAACAAACAAAAAACATTATTCTCATTACAACAAAAGAGCCGTATAATTTTTTGTTTGCTTTTTGAGACATGGTCTTTCTTTCTATTTCGTGAAACTCACTCTGTAGACCAGGCTTGCCATGAACTCACAGAGGTCCACCTACCTCTGCTGGGATTAAAGGCATGTGCCACCATCCCTAGCAAAGCCATACAATTTCATCATAGCCTTGATGTGAACTTGAATGCATGCTTGTCACATGTGGAGTTCTGAGCTGTAACCAAGTAGAGATATCAATTACAATGGTAGACACATCGGAGCCCTGGAGTCCTAAGCTGCAGGTGCCACATCATCCTCTGTTGAGGCAGTGACCATGCAGAGTGTCCCCTGGGAGAGCAGAGGAAAGAGAAGAGACAGGGTCTGTGTTGAGTCGATGCATATGCATGGGCACTGGGCCTTCCGCTGGGTCTTCGCGGGCTTGCTGTAAACAGAGCGCCTTCTGCTGCGTTCCTGTTTAACAATCTCACAAGACACAGGCAGGTCAGCTCAACCTACTGTACCAATCAAAGACAATGCATGCAGTGAATCTAGAATCCCTATCCAGATGTTGAGGATGGTACCCAAGGTTCTCCTTGTGTACCCATGTGCATGCCCATATATATGCATTTAATGCAAGGCTACTTTAACCATGCATGGTGACACAGGTCTATAATTATAGCACTTGGGATGTAGAGGCAGGATGATCATCAATTTTAGATCATCTTGGCCTCCATAGAGAGATTCCATCTCAAATAAAATTATATAGTTTATATATGTTTGGTGTGTCCATGTGTACATGTTCTTATGTGCACATATGCTTGTGTGGCCACATATGTGGGTGTGGAGGCGAGAGTCGGCGTCAGATGTTTTCCTCTACTCTTCGTTCTTCATCTTATTTTGAGACAAGACCTCTCACTAAACTGACTCCACAGATTCATCAAGACAGCTCCAGGGACCCATCTTCCTGTCTCAGCCACCCCACCCAGCTTTATATATAGCTGCTGGAGCTCCAAATGCAGATCCCCAGGCTTGCAGACACTTTTCCCGGGATCAAAAATTTGCTTTAAATATTTGATTAGGAACGGGCATCATAGCTCATTGGGGAACATTTACCAAGCCTGACAAGGTTCTGGGTTCAGTCCAGCACTGTGAATACATAAATGAGTACATACATACATACATACATACATACATACATACATACATACATACATACATACATACACACACGCATATAAAATGCTTTTTGTATATGTTTTTGCTTTTTTTTTTTTTTTTTTTTTTTTGCTTTTTCAGTACTCCATCTGCAGTGAACCTCTGATAGAACTGTCCAATCCTGGAGCCAGTGGGTCCTTGTTTTTTTTGACCAGCGATGATGAGTTCATCATCAAAACCGTTCAGCATAAGGAAGCCGAGTTCCTGCAGAAGCTGCTGCCAGGCTATTACATGGTAAGGGGCTTCACGCTGCTGCAGTTTCTGCAATTAGGTTTATGACTTTCTTTGGAGGGCTTTGTTCCTGTGTGTTTTCCCTTCTTTGTATTTAGACCATGTTGTGACATTCATTGGATACACTTTAAGATGTAATTGCCAGGGGCCAGCAAGATAGGTGAGTGGGAGAAAGCATTTGTTACACAGCCTGATAAACTGAGCTCAATCCCCAGAACTCGTGTGGTAAAAGAAGAAAACCAGTCCCACAGAATCATCCTCTTATCATGGCATGTATGTGCCCACAAATCATATATATGTGTGTGCGTGTGTGTGTGTGTGTGTGTGTGTGTGTGCATGCGCGCGCATGTGCACATGTGCGTGTGTGTGTGTGTGTGTGTGCTAGTAACAATAATAATGATGAAGAAGATGATGATGATAAGAAGAAGAAAAGTAATAGTAAATTCTTTAATTCTAAGAAGTAGTAACCGAACACAGTAGTGCACACCTGTTTTCCCAGCGTTTGGGAGGCTGAGACAGAAGGACTGCAATTTCAAGGCCTGCCTGGAATACACGGAGAGGCCCTGTATCAACAGGGGAGATGATGTGAAGGAAAACTGAGAGATGGAGCATAGCTGTGGAATCACTGCTTAAGTGCAGCTCAGTCCTCACCTTGCTGCTGATGATCCTGTGCTCCCTTAGCCCTTAAAAGCTGGAAAACAGGGTCTGTGTGGCGCAGCTGTAGTGATAAAGGAAGAGACAAGAGGTAATGCTCTTGGCACCCAGTGGTGGACATACTATCCATGGTGACACTGATTGATGCCTTGTCTAGTTAAGCAAGGCTTTGGGCATTGTTCCCATTGGCTCCTTTAACCCTCACAGCAGTCTTAGGCACTGTTGTTGGTGCCAGAATGAGGCAACTGAAGCAAAGATAAACTGGAAAGGAAGGCAGGCGATTTGAGGGAGAGAGCTGCTGAGGTCAGCCTACCAGAGGCTACACTCCAGCTCCTACACCATACACCAGCACCCAATCTGTAATAGCTTTTTGTACATACTGCATGCCAGAATTCAGGCCCATGGGTTAAACAGGCGGTCATAGTTACTTTTCTATTGCTGTGACCAAGACAGCTCTGTGACCAAGACAACTCTCTTTTTCTTTCTACATGGAACATGTTAGCATTTAATTAAATTTAATTAATTTAAGCCCCCAGGACACAGGCACCTCCAACACCTTAATCTTCTCTTCAGCTCTTCTGATGAAGAATTTGGCCTTCACAATGATTGGCTGCTTAGGGAGCTTGCCCTTCCCTAGAACTTTGTACTAACCCAATCGCACAACATTAGTGATGGGAGCGGCTCCAGTCTTGTTTTTTGCAGCATTGACCCATGTCTTCTCACTGACTGGTGGCCACAGCTTATCCAGGTTGACAGTTGGACAGAAGTTCTGGTTCCGCTTTAAGTGGTAATGCCTCACACCAACTTTCCCAAAGTCACCTGGAAGGTATTTGTCGGAGTTGATCCTGTGGTGATGCATGCCTCCAGCATTCCTGCAGCCTCCAGGGTGCTTACCGATGCGGCTGTGACTGTGGCTTACATGACCCCAGGGTTTCCAGGTCTTCCTTAGTCTGGACGGCATGGCAATTGGCTATCCTGGACTTACTTTGTAGACCAGGTTGGCCTTGAACTCACAGCGATCCGCTTGCCTCTGCCTCCCGAGTGCTGGGATTAAAAGCGTGCACCACCATGCCTGGCTTAAGACAACTCTTAGAAAAGAAAGCATTTAATTGAGAGCATGCTTACACTTGTAAAAGGTCAGTCCACCATCATCATGATGGGAAGCAGACAGGCATAGCACTGGAACAGTAAGATGAGAGCTTTATATTCTGATCTGCATGCAACAGAGAGAGAGAGAGAGAGAGAGAGAGAGAGAGAGAGAGAGAGAGAGAGAGAGAGAGAGAGACTGGGCCTGGAATAGGCTTTTGAAACCTCAGAGCCCACTCCCAGTGGCTCACCTTCTCCAACAAGACCATACCTCCAGGTAGGTAGGTAGGTAGGTAGGTAGGTAAACACACACATAGGTTCTTCATTTATCAATGTCTAAGAGTTCATAGAAGCCAGGTATGATGATGACCTCTAATCAAGCATGTGAGGGGCCAAGGCAGAAAATTACTCTTAAGTTCAGCCTATACTTCAGAATAAGGACCTGTCTCACAGGGGGCAGGGAAGGGAGATCCATGTAAAATCTGGGGGAGGAGAGGAGGAGCCCCACCATCATTGATTCCCCTCACAACTGTGCTTGAATCTCAGGGTGACTTCGTGAGAAGTCTCTGGAACAGAGAAGAGTATGAACAATGTTCGCATGACACAGTTGAACATGAGACGATCTTCAGGAAAATAAGCCAGGAGCTAGAGAGATGGCTCAGTGGTTGAGAGCACTTGCTGCTATTCCAGAGGACTTGAGCTATGTTCCCAGCAGTCAATTATCTATAACTCTACTCCAAGGAGTGTGGTAACCTCTTCCAGCCTCTGGGAGCACACACACATGCATAGCGTGGCACCCATGCTTACACATAAATTAAAATTAATGAAAATAAACCATACATTTCTAGAAATAACTAGAGTCCTTCTGAATTGCAAAATATAAGATAAATTTGTCTTCAGGTAGATTCCTACTATATTTCATTATATAGAAGACACTGGAGGAGAATATAAGGGGGAAAGACCCTGCTTATAATGACAATAATTTATGGTGAAAATTATTAGAAAAAAAATATGTATAGGAAGACATTATAATTCTCTTTGGGAAACAAGTTACAAACAGTCTAACATAGGAATAATAATGAGTTCAGGAAAAACTGTGATAAGCAAAACTCCAAAATACTTGAATCTGTCTGACATGATAGTGAATCTGGGACTATCTGGAGAGGAGGCGGATCATCAAGCCAGGGAACAGAGATAGGGAGGGGAGGGTGCATCTATGTATGAGCAAGTTATAATGATATGTGTGTGTATACACGTGTCAAGTGTGCTCTAGTTTCTGTCCCGTTGCTATGATAAAACACTCGGACCAAAAACAGCCTGGAGAGGAAAGGATTTATTTGGTTTACATTACTTATATCACTTACATTACTCATAATCCCAAAAGTCTGGGCAGGAGATCAAGGCTGGAACCTGCAAATAGGAACCCGGAGGAATGTTGCTTGCTAGCTTACTCACAGTTTCATGCTTAGCTAGCTTTCTTATACAGCCCTGGACCACCTACTTAGCGATGGCAACACCCACAGTGTAGACAATTCCCCTACAGACATGCAGCAGGCCAATCTGACCTAGAAAGAAAGGCTGGCTAAACCAGCAGAATACATGAGCTCTGGGTTGAAATAAAAGACCCTGCCTCAATATGTAAGGTAGAAAGGACAGTGATGGAAGACAATATGAACTTCTGGCTTCCACATGCATGCGCACACTCAGGTGTCCACATGCATGCAAGCACAAATACATGCAGGCATTTACCAAGCACCACACACATACACGGACAAGGAAAACACAAGGTGCCTGCATAACCTGTACCAAAAGTCTGTAAAGCGTCAGGTAGTGTTTCAGATGTGGTATAACGGACCAGCGAGCTGCCTCAGGGGGTAAAGGCGCTTGCCACCCAGCCTGGCCACCTAAGTCAGATCCCTGGAACCTACATGACAAAAGGAGAGAACTCACTTTTCCACGTAGTCCTCTGATCTCCTCCGCACATGTGGCATGGCACATACATCCCCACTACTACCCCACACACATAGACAATAAATAAATAAAATGAGACTTCTTTAAAGCTATGTGTTGTATAACTATAGTTTCAAAAGATGGGCCAGTGGTTCGGGTGAAGTGTCCGGAAGTAGACCCACGTATATTTGATAATGTGTTTTATTACCCTAGGACAGATTTAAACTCAATAGGGAAAGCTTATTTAGCTGTCAACTTCATGGAAATTATATTCCTATATCAGCTCTCTTACATACACAAAATTTATTGCTTATGAAGTAAGACCAAACATAATGCTGAAAATTATTTTAAAAGTTAGAAGGAAATAGAAATGTAAAACCTTAAGCTACCAAAACAAACTAAACAAAAGCATAATAAATAGAGAAATGTGATTCTGAAAAAGGACAAAGCATTTATATAACATTTATATAACAAAAATAATCAGCATAGGGTTAATGTAACCACATAAAATGATATGAAGAATGTAAAAGCGGTTGTTTTCTCGAATTAGCGAATTGAAGGAGGAATTGGGGCCAATGAAAATGCATGAAAGATGTGTATGTGTGCTGGCTAATTTTGTGTCAACTTGCATTAACTGAAAGAAGGGAACTTCAATTGAGAAAATGCCTCCCTAAGATCTGGCTGTAAGGCATTTTCTTAATTAGTGATTGATGGGAGAGAGGAGGGTCCAGCCCACTGTGGGCGGGGCCATCCCTGTGCTAGCGGCTCTGGGAACTATAGCAGCACCCCTCCATGGCCTCTGCAGCAGCTCCTGCCTCTGGCTTCCTTCACTTATTGCTTTTTATCATGAGCAGTGATAAATAAGTGGAAGCCAAAGAGAGGCAGGCAGATCACTGTGAGTTCGAGGCCAGCCTGATCTACAAAGTGAGTCCAAGACAGCCAAGGCTACACAGAGAAACCCTGCCTCAAAAGAAAAAAAAAAAAAATTAAGTGGAAGCCAAGTAAAACCTTTCCTCCCTAAGTTGCTCGGGTCATGCTGTTCCATCAGAGCAGCCTGAGTGACCCTAACTCAGACAGTTAGTTCTCTAATAAAAAGGCCACATACTAGGAGGAAATATTTACTCCATATAAAAAAGGAATTTTAGAAATCTAGAATGGATCAAGAACTGCAGCAGGGATGAAACACAGAAGAATGAGCAAATGATATTAGCACAAAATTATCATTGAGGGAGTAGCCAAAATGCACCAAGAACAGTTACTTTCTACAATAACCAGTGATACTCAGCTTCCTAAAACTGCAGTTCTCATCAGCCATGCCTATAAAGATATTGACATCTTGTAGTATTTGGTACTCATTAGGGTAATGGGAATGCACTGTCTTACAGGTTTGCTTGCAAACTGCTCTCACCATTTAGAAAGAGAGTTTCGCAAGCAGAATTAAATTTTAAAACTATTCACCACTTACTCCCGCAATTAATTTTCTCTTTAGTTACATTAGAGAATAGTCACCAGCAGTACCCGCCAGCTCTTTGTGTTTAGTTGAAGCTAATTTGGAGCTTTTTGTCAGTGTTTAATTCAATTTTTGCTGCTATGCGCTTAGAATGCTTATGTTACTATTCCAAGAACAGATTTCGAAAGACATTGGAGACAACAGAGACACTTGTGCATCCATCCATTCTAGCTGTCTATCAACAGCAGAGTGGGTAAAGAAAATGTGGTGCACATATGCAGTGGAACTTCTTTTCAGCCATAAGGAGGAAAGAAATCATGTCATTTATAGGGGGGAAAATGATTGCAACTGGAGGTAATCATATTAAACAAGTTGAGTCAGTCTCAAAAGAAAAAAAAAATGCCCATCTCTCATTTGTGACTCTCAGATGCATAAAAATCATTTTGCAGGGACAGTGAAATGACTCTTTAGGTTCAGACACCTGCCACCAAGCCTGGCAGCCTAGATTCAGTCCCTGGGTGGAAGGAAAGAATCCAGCCAGGCACATTTGTTCTCTCATCTGCACTTTTATGCCATGGCATGTGCATGCCTGCATGTTCATACAAAAATAAATTAAAGTGTAATTTTAAAATTGTGAGCAATCATTTGGTTATCCAATAGCAAGTAGTCATCCCTGAAAACATACAAGCAACATAATGCAGACTGATCAGGGTGTGTGTGTGTGTATGTATGTATGCATGTATGTATGTATGTATGTATGTGTATATATATATATACACACATATCTATATATTTGTATTAAATATGTGTGCATATAGTAACAACAATTAAAGGGGGAAAAGGCCATGAGTTTGAAAGAGAGTAAAGGAATGTGGAAAGTTTAGAGGAAGGAAGGGGAAAATAACATAATAATGCAATCTCAAAACAAAAAATTTCAACTGTGTATGTATATGTGACATGAAAGAATAAAATTCCTAGGGGAGCAAAGGGGACTAATGAGAGGGCTGGGGAGAGGAGAGGGCAGGAAGTATAGGGAGTATAAGTTAGAAATTGGGTTTTTTTTACAGTGGACATTGACAGCACATCCTGTGTTCAGCCATATCAGCTTCAAAACACACTGTTAGTGCAAAATTACTTCGTGAAAATGAAACAGAGAAACTTTTTTCCCTTTTCTTTCTTTCTTTTTTTTTTTTTTTTTTTCCATTCTAGAATTTAAACCAGAACCCAAGGACTCTTCTGCCGAAATTCTATGGGCTCTATTGCATGCAGTCAGGGGGTATCAACATCCGAATTGTAGTGATGAACAACGTGTTGCCGCGTGCCATGAGGATGCATTTGACCTATGACCTAAAAGGCTCCACATACAAGCGAAGAGCGTCCCGAAAAGAGAGGGAGAAACCCAACCCCACGTTTAAGGACCTGGATTTCCTGCAGGACATGCACGAGGGCCTGTATTTCGATACAGAAACATACAATGCCCTTATGAAGACGCTGCAGAGAGACTGCCGGGTAAGGAAGGGTCTCTGCTTGCCTTTGACACAATCTCAACTGTAGGAGCTTTAGCTACGACATGCCCATAGCATAACCATGAGGAAAGGCCCCTTTACAAGTGTGGAGTCTTGTCTTTCCCAGGCCCAGTGCTGAATCAGGCTCCCCAGATCTCTTGAGGAAATGGTGGATGATAAGGGGATGACCTGGGGTCTCTTAACACAGCTTTGTTGGTTTTTATAATAATCTCTGCCAGCTTCCTTTGATAAAAGGAAACGAGAACTTTTACATTCCTTCCTCCCTTGGGGGGAAGGTAACTGAGAAGGAAATGAAATTTAGATTTAATGCAGAAGCCAGCAAGGAAAGCCGTATTCAAATCTTGTATGAGATGGGACTTCAACTGAGGAGACGTGTTTAGCGAAAATGTACTTAGCGAGATTAATGAAGGGCCCCCTGGGGACCCACTGTGAACTGAGCCTTGAAGAACAAATGCTGTATATTTGAGGCAAATGTTCTGTGTGGTCTGTGAGGCAAGGGGAGGGAAGCTAGCGCGAGTGCTCTGTGAAAGTGTGAATGTCGAAGTAAGCGGAGACTCCCCAGCCTGTGATGCATATACCTTATCATACCGATTTATAAGGGTAAATGGCCAAACCCCTTAGGTTCTGATATGGCAAAAGTGGGTAAAAGCCCTTTTATGGAAAAATATAGAGATATTATCCTGGTAGCTCCTGAAGAACGATCATGACGATTTAATAAATATATCATCCAGAAATATTCTTGGACGGGCTGACCCGGATGGACTTGGAAAGCCCAGTCAAGCCATTTAGCAGTCTTGGATGCTATTTGGCTGAGCAGAGAGCCTTGATGGTGCAGGCTCGGCCTAGGCTTTGCAAAGGCTTCCTAGAAAACTGATAGTACCACTAGTCTGGACCCATCAAGAAATAAGGGCTGTGCTATTCGGGCTGGGGATTTCTGGGTCTCTCCTGGGCCTGGGTAGATGACACATGTTATTGTGATGGAGAAAGGACCTGCACACACATATCCAGCCTGGCCACACTGCAGATGAGGAAGGTGAGCTGAGCACTCTAGTACGCAGAGCAGAGAGTCGCCCCTGAGGAAACTTATTCTACTTTCTCTGGATTTGTCCTTGCCCCCTGCTGTAGAATGCACGATAGCACATGACAATAGCCCCTTAGACTCATTTTCCTTATTAGCATAATTATTGCCTCATACTTTGTTATATAACGGTGGCAGGCTGAGAGCTCATAGTGTGCCAGGCAGCCTAAGACTCATCAGAAACCACTTCCTTCTCCCTCTGACCCCTTTGATTCAGCATAGTCATGCTCCCAATTGCAGAAGAAGTTTCTAAAAGAAGGTAATAAAGGCAGGTTTGGGGGGGGAGGCGTGCATGCTTTTAGTCTTGCACATGGGAAGGTAGAGGCAGGCAGACCTCTGTCAGGCTGAGGCCAGCCTGGTCTCCATAGAGAATTCTAGACCAGTCAGTTCTACATAGTCAGAATCTCTCTGTCTTGAAGAAAGAAAAGAGTAGCCAGAGATGTCAAGGACACTACAAGGAAACCTACAGAATCAACTAACCTGGGCCTACGGGAGTCCCCAGAGACTGACTTACCAACCAAAGAGCATGCATGCGACAGACCTAGGCCCTCTACACATATGTAACAGATGTGCAGCTGGGTTTTCATGTGGGTCCCCTAACAAATGGAGCAGGGGCTGTCTCTGACTCTCTTGCCTGCCTTTGGATCCCTTTCCCCTAACTGGGCTGCCTTATCGAGCCATTGATTCTGCCTGCATCCAAGCTTGCCCATTTTTAGGCAGAATTCTGTCTGTAGCAGAAATGGAGACATTTTGCCCAGTGGCTTGTTTGCCACATTTGAAGCCATTTCCATAAGGAGGTTCTTTGATGCTCATCATCTTCTTTGAGGTAGGCTGGGTGTTGTCAGAAATTAACCTGTCTCACTGTCAATGAATCTGTGAAATAATAATTTTAAAAAATCTTTTAATTCCATATTCCGTATGTCTCTGAGGTTTTTAAAGACCTTATCTATTTTACCTTATCTTTCTATATAATCATATCTATCTGTTACACCTAGGGTGTATATTCTTGTGATGAAAATAGACTAATAATTGATATGACCATGATTTGATCAACTAATAATTAACTTATGTAACTTATTTATCTGAAACAGCCTGCAGTAGCACTTTCAAAATATTGAAAGTAAACCTTGTATTATAATTGAGCTGTATGGGTACAATACCACATATTAGAGCAGAAATATATATATAATGTGTGTGAAGCATAATATTAAATTTGAATTCTATATCAATGTTTCTAAAATTAAACTTATTTTGCATCTATATACAAAATTCTATACAGCTCTCCAACTTCTAAGGAGTCTTTACCATTGTTATATTTTTACAAGTCATAGGAGGAACAGTGGGAACCAAGCAAACTAAAAAATATCCTGCAGAGCTATTCAGCTATCTGGAGGATTCATGTTTTTCTTTGAAAAAAAAAAGAAAAAGAAAAGAAAACATACACACATTTTAATGGAAACCTTTTATCTTGTGTTTTTTCTACCCTTGCAGGATGTGGGTGAAAAGTTACTTCCAAATTCCCCAGAGTAGTCTCAGCCTGTCCAGTCTTAGATTTGTTTTTCCCCTTACCCTCTGTCTCTGAGTGTGTGTGTGTGTGTGTGTGTGTGTGTGTGTGTGTGTGTGTGTGTGTGTGTGTATTTTCTCAGTAATACTGAAAACAGTCTCCTAAGGCCACATGCTTCTATGCCAGGAAGAAAAGGTCAAATGTAAATGCCATTGGATAGGATTTGTGCATGCATATGTGCATGCGTGAATGAGTGTGTGTGTGTCTGTGTGTGTGTGTGTGTGTGTTTTCTGAACCCAATCCTGAGAGAACAAGGTCACACATGACTTTTCATCAAAAATGAGACCCTGGAGATGTGACTATCTTTTTCTTTTTTTTTTTTTTTTTTAACATGTTTGTTGTTCTAAGAAAAGTAGAAACCAATGTCAAGTACTCAAATTGCACTTGAACTTGAATAAGACTTAAGTAGCGGAACTTGCTTTCTCTTCAGAAATGCTTTCATCCCTATGGTACAAGAACATATAGATGCTGAGCCTACCTACCTACCCTGACCTACCAAGTTGTCTGGGATCAGGAACCAGTCACTGGTTCTGGGGGTGGAGCTGCACTGGGCAGTCCTGGGTTCTGTAACTGAGGGTCCTGAAGCTTGTCATGGACTGCTCTGTAAATCTGATAGATGCTGTCTTAGTTAGGGCAAAGGGTCTTATTTGGCTTACCTATGAAGAGGAGCAAGGCAGGAACCACCTGGAGGCAAGAGCTGGAGCAGAGGCCATAGAGGAACACTACTACTGACTTGGTCCTCATGTCTTGCTCACTTGCCCTGGGGTGGCACCAGCCAGAGTGAGCTGTCTACGTGAGGCTCCAGAAATAAGCCAATCCTAGAACATTATTGTGGCAGTTCTCCAAAGGGAGAAAGGTGAGCCAGGCTCATTTCGGGACATGTCCTCATTGCTGAGCATGGGGTGAGTGACCTCCATGTTTGATCCACTGCCAAACAGTACGGGAGATGAGGTGATGACAGTGTATTGTGAGGGTCAGAGTAGGTGATGTCATAGCTTAGTTTTGAAGGATGAATAGAATTCTCTGAGTAGGCAAAGCAGTGGAAACATTATTTCTAAGAAGAAAAAAAAAAAACTATATATATTGGATATGAAATAGCATGACATACTCTAGTGACCATAGTTGTTTGTCACTGTAGTGCTAATAATTAGGAAAGGCATGTGAGATAAGAGAGATATGCATCCAAATATTTGCCAAAAGCCTTTTCCAGTGTTATGAAAACTCTACTGGAGCTTTAAATAACAAACCCAGCAGACCTCTGGAACTCTTCTGCACTGTTGATGGAAGTGTAGGTTAGTCTCTAGGTGCTATGGAAATCAGGATGGAGGTTCCTCAAAAACTAAAAACAGAACCACCAAAATCCAGCAATGCTACTCTTGAATATATTACCCAAAGAAACATAAGTCAGCATACCACAGAGACCCATGTCTGTTGCAGCAAAAATCATAATAGCCAAGGCTTGTAATCAGCCTAGGTGTCTATCAACAATGAATGGATAGGGAAAATGTGATCTATATACACAATGGTGTTGTATTCAACCATAAAGAAGAGTTAAATTAGGTCATTTGCAGGAAAATGGATGAAGCTAAAGATCATCCTGTTAAACAAAATAAGACTGATTCAGAAAGACAATATTGCATATTTCTCTCATGTGTGCAATATAGAATATATACATGCATGCATGGCGTGGAAGCAGAAGGGGACTTCTGTTGGAAACAGAAATGGGTCAGCAACAAGAGGAAGAAGGAGAGGATAGTGGGGGTGATGAACATGGTCATGTTTGATACAATTAGATGAAAATCTCATTATTAAATCTATCACTGTGTACAATGAACTAAAAATAAACAAATGCAGAATAAAGAGCCCCCAGCAGTTGGCCCCAGCCTCTCTGTGGCTTTCTGGACAGACACAGGAAGTCGGCTCACTGCTTACTGTATTCCCCAGCTTTCTGCCCGCCCGCCATCCTTTTTTTTCATATCCTGCTATAACATCTCAGACTGGGGGGATCCCTTAGCCTGAGTGCTGTTGGGAGAGCCCTGTGACTCACTGAGCCAGCCCAACCAATCTGTGTTGTCCCGCATTCCCTATGGATTGCTTCCCAAGCTGCTCTATCTGGACTCTTTTGGAATGGGCTACGTGGCCTCAGCATACAGCTGGCCCTTTGGGGTGGGGATGGGTGCGGGGTGGGAACCATCTCTCTGTCTGGTTTGCCCAGTGGTACATAAACCCATATGTGTCAGCCTTCCCTATGTAATGGCCAGTCCCTCACCAACTTCATCCTGTGGAGCACACCCCACTTAAAACTCTTCTCAAAAACTAATCCTTCCAACCTGCTGAGTCTGGTTCCCACGCAGGACCTTCCCAGTCCCTATATTGCTAGTCTTTACTAGCTGTGGATGGGGGAAAGTTGGATATGTGAAGAGCTAGTCCCCTTCCTTGAAGCACTTCCTATCCATTGGACTCATGTTGGTGCACTCTGATGACCCTCCGCTTCTGTAAGTGAAATTGTCTCGGGGCAAGAGTGATGGTGCCTGCCAGGACATCATAGGTCACTTGCTGTCACAAGCAGAAAGGAGGAATCCAAACCCTCCTCAGGCTTCCAGCATGATAGAAAAGCCAAGCTGTGCCTCCGTGTGAAAACTGCTCTCCCATATGCTGTGTTAGCCTCCTCCTCCTCCTTGGCTTTCTTGGTCCAGACCACATGACCATCAGGTCACTAGCTAGTTGCCCAAATCAGTGCCCTGGCTCTTGATGTCTTCTATCCCTCCCTTGCCCATTTTCATCACCACATCTCATCTAGCCTGTCTCCTGGTTACCGCATGAATCCGCCTTTAGGATCTGCCTTCGTGGGGGCTCAGTGCTCATCTGGAGTTTCAATAGCCTCTTCGCTCATTTTCAGTGTCGGCAACTTCCCACTCATGCCCCCTAGCATACTCTTTATTCTCTTGGCTTACTCTGCCAGACCATAGTTTCCTGTCTTCTTTTCTCGCCCTTCCTTACTCATCTCAGGACCACTGGGACACCCCTTCCTCCTCCAAGAGCACACTGTGCTACGCTTCCTTCTCATCCCAGCGTTACGTCCCTCATGAGATATTTAATGCCCTGTTATTTTCTCATGTACAGATCCTTAAGCCTGAGGATCAAGCCTTAGCCCTTGTCTCTACATGCCCGGTGCTCAATCAGTAATTAGCAAATAGTTCTTGGAAACTGTACTTGAACAAAAGAATAATAAATGGCATATCTGAGGATAAAGAGAGGCAGGCATGGGTGCCGCTTCAAGAAATCTGGCTTTTATGACTTCTGCGTCTCCAATCACTCTTGCAGTCCCTTTGAAGGGAACATCCAGCTTGCTGAGATGCATGCCAAATGTGGCATTGAGGATTTAATAAAGCAGATGATTTCCACTCTGAATCACTCGGGACTAAAGCTGCACTTGATATCCTCACAGTGAGTCATTAGTTTAGCTTGCGTGTATTTTATATTTCAGTGATTTTTTTTTTCCCCCCATGGAAGCCATGTTGTAATCATGAGACCTTTGTTTGACGTTGGCCCCTGCATCCCTTAGGTATGTGTCCTCTCTCTCCTTGGGGTTTTAAATTAAGAGGTTCTAAAGGCTCTTAATTGTAACACGAAAAGCCTCCAGTAAACAACCTTTGTTTCTTTCCTCCGGCAGATGGTTATCCACTTTAAAATTAAAAAGGAAGTGAAGTAGACTAGTGTGATCAATAAGCAGATTCCTATCTGAATTTACATCCAAATGACAGATTGCCCCTCCAGGTTATATTTGACACAATGAAGAGTTATGCTGGTTTATTTAAAGGATGTGCTGGGGTGGGCGGGGTGGTAGGGTTAAAGTTCACATTACATAAGAAGTGATGGAGCCAATGGAGCTGTTTGCATTGTCAGTGAACAGGCTTGCTTGTAATGCAAGACTTACAGGCGTCTGCTGTGGGGCCTTTGATTTCAGGGTCAACTGGGAAGGGAAGAAGATGATGCAATGGGCTGGATGGGAAATCTGCTCAGTTGCAATGGGAGCCTTGGTCCTGTCTTCCTGCATCTGTAAAGGAGGACTGTAGGAAGTCAGAGCCTGGGCAGACAGCTCAGTAGGTAAAGCATTTGCTGTGCAAATGTGCAGAACTGCTTTGACTCTCCACAAGCCAGGCTGGAAGCACCTCGGGGAGCCAGTGTTCCTTCTTGAGGCCTCTCTGCACCCACGTCACTTCACTACAGGAGCACACTGCTGCCACAGCCAGAGCATAGCACAAAGTGACGATTGTGACAAGACTTGTAATGGAAATTTTATGTATGAATTTTGGAATAGCAATTATGAATTGTTTTGAACTTGTTTTTAATATACTGTGATTATTTTTTCCCCTCTGATGTAATTTATCTATGAAAAAAATCTAGGGCCCCATGCGGTTTCATAAATTTGACAAATTATTACATCTCACAATATTTGGGGAGTACTCTAGGGAGAGTGAAATGATGACAAAGTCTATTACTGGGAACTTCTGTTTATAATCTAAATATTTCTTAATCCTTCAAGTGGGAGTCATAGTAGGGACTGGCTGGATAATTAACGACCTACGTGAGTCATTGTACATTTATTATCATGCTTTGTTAAGCAGCAAAGTTATTAATTTTTCAGTAGCATGGAATCGATTTTTTTTTTCTCCACAAATCACCGTTATCATAAATATTAATAGGCCCTGAGAATGTAATGAAGCCAGTTCTGCTGGAACATTTTGATGAGCAAAGTGGGCTGCTGCAGCGCACGGCAAGCTCTTGATTTACGGACTGGGTGTTCACGAGCTTGGGTGTGTCTGAGTGGGCTGCAACATGGCTTATTTCATGTTAATCTGGTATTATAAGTAATCTTTATCCTCCAGATGCACTTTCTTCTGTTTTGTTTTGTTTATTGGCCTTTTTGTTTTTTGGGGTTTTTTTTGTCATTAACTTAGATAGTTTTAGAGGTGGGTTGCTTTCATGGTTTGGGTTTTGTTGTTGTTGTTATTGTTTATTTGTTTAGGGTTTGGAGCATGTGTTCTTTCGGTGTGCCACGGCATAGTGTCAAATTCATGGTCCTCCCACCTCCACCTGGGATGCTGAGTATAGTCATGCACCACCATACCTAATATTTTTTCTTTACAAAGATAACATGAAAAAGAAAGGACAGATGAATTCCTTTTCCAAATAGGTTATTTACAAGCAATGTAAATGCATATATTTAATTTGCTTCACTATTTTAAGTTACATTAGATTTTTGCTATCTACAATATTAATTATTTTCATGCCATAAAAATATAAAAATCGATCAGGTTTGGAATAGCTGGACAAATAAACGAATCACACACACAAAAAAGAGTATATTTGCAAGTATTCTAAGTGTTTCCACCTATACAGTATTGTTTTTCTTCTTTTTTATGGAGTCACATGCAACAGTTGGGGACAGTCATATACAGATCACATATGCCCTTCACCTCATGTGCCCTACATAATGTACATACATGTACGTGTACCTTAGTACATAATTTGAGTGCTTCACAGCCAGGAAATAGACTTGAATGTAATCCACTAATATGTTCTTTCAGTCTTCTTAATTTTTCCAGTTTTGTATGCATGTATGTGTCCTGGGGGTGGGTTCCGTGCAGTTATGTACATAAGTAGATTTACATAACCACTCCCACCAGGCTCAAGTATGGAACAGTTCCTTCTCCACCGTGCCTCAGGCTACCCTTTCCTAGCCTCAGCCACCTCCGTCTTTTGCAGTGCTTCCCTGATCTCAGGCAACCATGGACGTTTTTCATGTCTATAACTTGGCATTTCAAGAATATTGTATACAGAGATGATCACGAAGATGCATTCATAGTTCCAATGCTGGGGCGGCAGAGGCAGAAGAAATTAGAAGTTCAAAGTCAGCCTGGGCTTTAGGAAAAGGAAAAAAAAAAAAAACTACAAAAAGTGCTGTGAACATCATGAAGCTGTGCAGGGTGGCTTTTACCCATCATAAGGCTCTTAGGTCATTAGCATCAGATTTGTATCAATAGTTCGCTCTTTTTTACTGCCAATTGGTCTTTTGTGGTATGAATATACGGACTTAATACTAACCTGCTGAAGAATATGGGGCTGTGGATGGGGTTGCTTTTTGAATGGTTGAGGTATGCTACAGTGAAAACTTTTTGCCCCAGCTTTTACGTAGTGCAAGTTTTCATTCCTCTGGGACAAATGTTGGGCGTTATTAGTACATTAGATGAAAAGTACATAGCCTGATGCGGTGGCACACACCTGTAATGCCAGCACTCAGAAGGCAGAGGCAGGGCATTCTCTGTGAGTTCGAGGCCAGCTTGGACTTTAAAGTGAGTCCAAGACAGCTAAGGCTACACAAAGAAACCCTGTCTGAAAAAGCAAAAAAGCAAAAAGGAAAGAAGGAAGGAAGGAAGGAAGAATGGAGGGAGGGAGGAAAAAAAGAAGGGTAACAGTTATAAAAAGCTGGTGCACCCTTTTCTGGCCTTGTAGCCCATTCTCCCTTCCCGTAAACAGATGTGGCTGATCTGTGCTTTCCTCACTTCTGTCAGTGTTTGCTGGTGGCATTTCCCTGTTTAGTTTTGGTCATTCTATCAGTGTGTGTTTGGGTCTCTTGTTGAAACATCACCTGAGTATGTACTCCCCGAAAGCAAAGGCTGAGACCAGCAGAGAAGCAATGTAAGGGTCTTGTAAACAGAGCTGAGCGCGGGTGGTGGGGGGTGTGAGGAAAAACCTTACAGTTGAGCCCCATAGCTGCTAATGCAATGGAGCTTGAGGTTTTGGGATTTCAGGTGTGCGTTTCTAAAAATAAACCTTTCCGTGAGACTAAATTCTCTTGGTGCTTCATCCAAAACCATTCAATAGCCTCCAGTATGGCTACATTGCACAGTAATTCTTGACCTGGCTTTAAATGTCTGCTACTAAACTCTTAATTTCTGTGAGAACAGAAACTGAGTGGCTTTAGTTCCCCATCCACAGCCTGCTGGAGGGCGTGTTCGGTGGCACCTTCTGATGAAGCCTAAAGATGTAACAATAACAAACGCTTTTGACATAGTGGATCTTACCTAATCATTAAGGTAATAAAAGCAGATCTTAATACCAGTGAATCCATGGCTTCTCATGAGAGGAACCCAAAGCCAACCGTGTCACCTTTACACATTTGTTGGAACTAAAATTGTGTTGCTCATTGGAGCAGGACGTGCAAATAAATGGCTGGTAAGCTGCATCTTTGTTGACTTCTCATTCTCCTTGCTCATTGACTTAGAGGATGGCTGCTAATTCTCGCATTTAAGACTGTCTACACGTCACAGTTGCTTGAGGGTCTTGGAAAGGGGCTGATGTTTGTCCCAGTTTGTGCCAGTTGCTGCAGGTTAGTTGTAATGCATGTGGCTGACAAGAACAAGTCTCCTGCTGATAGTAACAGAAGGGACAGATGGTCATTGTGGGATGGTGACAGGGTAACTGTAGAAAAAAATAAAGTATTATTCTGTGTTGCTCATTCCCAACTTCCTATCAAGCAAAAGATACCTCAGTGTGAGCCAGACACATAATTCTCAGTATTTTGCTATCCCAGTTTTGGTAGAAAAAAAGGTTCTATGTTAGATATAACCTAGAGATAATAAAGTAGTTTAACACGTAAAATTCATAATATCTACTGTGAATCCATATGCACAGCTCCAGATTCGTGGACACAGAAGGCATGGTTCCTAGGCTCGGCTCATCCATAGACTGCCTCGGGTAATGATGCTTCAGGATTTGATTTGAATCAGGCAGTGCTCAATCTTAGAGGTAGCTTTTCTCTGTCCTTACAATGGCACTAAGAAATTGGTGGCACAGGTTCTCTGGACAGATGGAGACTGCTCGGGTTAAGCTTCCTGGGTCTGCTGAACTTACAGTGCTGGCTCTGGGCCTCATCCCAAACCCATGGCCCTCCGTCATCATCCTTAACCTGTAGGTGTGATGGGGAAAGACTCTGAAATTAAAACCTTATGTCCTAACTAGTTATCAAAGGATAGAAGGCCACCACGCCAGGCCTCAGGCTCTGGTGATGAGGCACTGGGATAGGTCCTGGAGGAATCTGACAAAAGGCTGACAAAATGGTTTAGAGCAAGACCATTGGATTTTCACAGCCTGTTTCCCAGAGGGAAGGGAAGGGAGGGGGCACTGGTAAGTGATAGATTGCCAGGAAAATAAGTAGTGCAAGCATTTATTTCTTAAAGCTTAATGAAAAACATCACGAAGTCCGTTGACACTTGCCAGCATGTATGGTCAGGATTATCCTCCAAGCATTAAGACAAGAGCTCTCTCTGAGATATGAGACGGTTACAGGGCATGGTTGGGGACTAGAGCCATGACAGTGAGTCCTGTCTGAGCAGCTGTTGAAAATTCTCATTAGCTACAGAAACTGAAGGGTTATCAGAGCACTAATTTTTATAACCCTCACTTTCATTCAAATGGAAACATTTTTTTAAAAATTCTACAGAAAGAATAGAAAAGGGAAACTGGGGTTTGGGGGAGAGGACCCTGTCCCAGGCCTAAGAAATAACTTCTTTGTCTTAAAGTTTGGAGAACTGAAGTTTGTCTTGATTTCTGTTGTGGTTATCATTGTCATCTTCATCATATGCATAACTACTTGTGATTTTAAATAGTGTGTCACAAGGAGACTGAGGCAGGAGGATTTCAAGTTCAAGGACAACCTGGACCATGTAGACTCAGTTTCAAAACATGTTTGTGTTTGTGTGTGTTTGTATATATATATATAGTGTGTGTGTGTGTGTGTGTGTGCACAGACGATGGATATACATGTATACATATTAAAATCTTGAGTGATAGATAATTGTTTCTAAAGCATAGAACGTAATTCTGCCACTTCAGGCTTTTTAAGTGAACAGAAAGGCAAAAGTTGCCTTTGTACAGGTCAGTCCTGCATAGTCCGGACCTGTGAATCACTGTGGGGACACAGTACAGAAAACATTCTTTCTATAACTAGGCTAAAGATCTAGTAACTAAAATTGTATGTCCGTATTTTCTCTTTATTATGTTAGCCAAGAACACTCTGTGCTTTATGGGGGAAATTAAATTAAATAAAAAAGACAGCATTCAGCTCTGACTGAACAGGCACAGACACATAGTCTTGCACTGTTCTCTGAGGAGCTGACTTAGGACTAGCAGGCCACGGGATCCGTTTTTTCTTCAAATCAGTTAATTCCTGGGTTGGCTATCTCTAGGAAACCGTTTTTAATGTACTTATCTTGTTGGATTGCTATATTTTGTAGCAGTTATTAGCTCATTACTTAGGGGCTATATCTGGACCCGCTAGAGAGTTATCAGGGACCTTGAGGAATCTCCCCGTCAGCTCCACATTTGGTCTTTGGAGAGAGACTGGCCTTTGAGAGGAGCGTAGCGCACGAGCCAGCCTCCTGCTCAGCTCCCTACTTCTGATCTGTGTCTTCATAGCTTTTATCACTAGCCATCAGCTGCTGAGACAGTGGCAAACTACGTAGCCAAATATCAAAATGCATTTCATTTAAGAATCTTGAGGAAGCACATGAAACTTTATTTTTGAAAGTTCTAACATACATAAAAGTGGGCAGAATGCTACTATGTGTGAATATATTCATATATATATACATATATACAGACACATATACATATATTTGTCTTCATATATGTTTCGTGCATATATGTATATGTATTCCATACATCTGTGTATATGTGTATGTATATATACATATATATATACATGTACATATATATATGTGTATATATATGCCTGTTGTCAGTTCAAAGCCAATCTTGCTTGCTCTTCCTTCCTTCATTTATTTATTTACTTTCCATACAATCTGAAGCACATCCCAGCCCTCATATCCTTTTATTGATGCATATTTCAGTATGATTCTCCTAATGTTGAAGACCCCTTTTTAAATGAAATAAAACAAGGCCATGGATTTAAGAGGGTGCAAAGGTAGGGGAGGGCAGGGGGCATGGAAGGGGATTGGGAAAGGGGAGGGAAAGGACATAAAACACCCAGGATACCATATCATACATTTAAATTAAATTTTAAATACTAAGGTAAAATGATCAACCTAACCGTCAAATAGGCAGTATCTAAATTTCTAATCATTTCTAGAATCCCTTTTTAATTTTACGTATTACACAATCTAGCCTCCATCTTAGGGCAGTATCAGTGTTCTTGAATGATTAGAGTCCACGCTTAACCTGAGCCTATGACAGGCTTCCCAAAGAGCAGTGTGGGAAGCTCCCCAGCCTGAAATGCAGCCTCGCTTACAGCAAAACATTAGTTGTGTGCACACTAAACAGTAAATGACAGTGTTCGCAAATATCATCTTAGTTTTCCCTTTGAACAGAGTAGACAAAATGCCCCCTAATGTAAGTAGCTTTGCAAACACTGGACACTTTCATCTTTGTTTTCCTGAAAACATCTCATACAATCACAGGAAATGCTTTCAGTGCCGAAATGTTGGCATGGGCATAGTAATCGTGAGGCACAGGAATAGTGTCGAGTGCTTGGACTTGAGGCATGGAAGTGTCGTGTTAGAAATGGTTTGTTGCTAAATGTCTTTCTTTTTTATTTTGCGTGTAGACATGGACCGATATGACCCATGTCCATTCCTTCCACGGCAGGAAGCACAGAGTAGAACAAGCCTTTAGTGAGTGCAGCATCTTCTTCCTAATATGAAAACTGCAGATGCAACCTGGCCCCGAGCACGAAGAAACACATTAATGTGTTTGGGTTTTCAGAGGGAACATTTGTTCCTAGCAGCTTATAATAAAGTTTTCATGGAATTACCATATAAGTTAGGCTGCAAAAAAAATCCCTTCTGAGTTGAAAAACTAAAAAGCCTGTAGAAGAAACTGCATGAACAGCATCCAGACTTCCATCTTCAAAGGACCTTTACTTGGGCATTTAAGTAGCCTAGGAGGTGAATCTAGGCTGGTGTTGAACAAGGAAACACGGACTGCAGCCTGGAGAGTGAAGACCTTTGATGTGAAATTGGGGCCGCGCCACCAAGCAATGGCTAGTCAGGAGGCCTTAAGTGGGGATATGATGTGACCTAGTCTGGCAGTGGGTCACCAAGCTGATCCGAAAGGGAAGTTGGAATGGAATGATTAGAGAAGAGGGATGTTTTGATAACAGCAGCTGCAGAACTGGGCAGCTAATGAAAGGAAAGGGTCCCCCGGAGTCCAAAATTTACATTACAGCGATTTCAAATAAAAGAGGGAAGTGGGGAGGGAGGAGGTTTGCTTTGGGACAAAGTTAAGAGTTTAGAGTTACAATCTGGACTGTTTAGAGGCTTTAAAATACCCAGCGGCCACTGGGAATATATGAGCTATAGCTTAGGAATGAGAAGAAGCCAAAGACAACAATTCAGGAATGTCCTATAGGAAGGTGGTAGGTAGACTTGACCTCTGAGTTGTACATACACATAATCTAGTGCTCAACTCTGAGGGGCTGATTTCGCAAGTTCATCTTTGTCACGTGTCCCGCCGCTCTGCTGTTCCAACGCCCCTTCAAGTATCATGGTCTCTCACCGAGACTGCTGACATACTTCACAGTACTTCCTGTATGTGTGCCAGTTATAAGTTCTGGCTCTAAATGTTCTTAAGAGAGAAGGGAACATCACACTTTGTCAGGAAGAGGCCTTGCCGCGTTCCAGCCTGGTTCCAGTTTTCTGGAGCTCTGAGAAGGATTTCCGTTTCTTTTCTCTCCATGAGGGAGTAGACTGACTGCTACCCAAGCTAGATGAAAAGGCACCTGTGTCTATCTATGTGGTAGCTTGCGTTTGGAATAGTAAATGTACAGAAATAGAACTCACCAACCACAGTAACATCAGACAGATTTTCTGAAAATAACTGTGCACCTGCGTGATGAACTAGACTGGGGATGTAGACGTTGCTCACCCTTAAAGCTCATGCATGTTATACTTGTGGCAGATAAGTCAGTTCCTTTAACAAAGTGTCTGGGAGGATAAGAATAATAATTGTTTGGCTCCTAAGGAAATCAGGACTTCCCACCCACCCACCAAAACCACACCCATGAGGAGGCAGAAATGCATTTGAATTTTTGTTGGATTTCTAATGAATTTTTTTCTCAGAATTGGTGTTTGCTTCTAATGATATGTGCATTTTCCCAAACTAGCATGAGTTATGGGTTGCAATGAATTATCGTAATGAGTCTAGATAGTGGTTGCTTTACGTGAGAAATTTCCCTAGGCACTTCATCAGTATTGTCATACTTAATCTCATAAGCACCATTATGTAATAAGCAATATTATTGTCACAATTTTATGGGTAAGGAGACCCACCTAGGGTCACAGGGCTTATGCTCTTTACCCCCAAATGGTTATCCACCAATGTCTCTAAGAAGGAAACTCTAGTTCTGATGAATATGAGTGGAAAATTCATCATCAGCCCTTGACAATGACGAAGAGCTTCTTGGGCTGGCGGGGGCGCGGGGTCTGGGGAGGAGAAGTGTCCCCAAGCCTTCATTTCAGTATGGTTGAGAAGCAGGACTGAGTCCCTACACTCCTTGTTTCAGAGGCTGAGCCCTTGGCACCCTGACCCAAAGCAGACTTGTTCTCCACAGTGTCCACTGCTTTGTGGAAGGGCTTGGCTGCAGAAGCATGCCTCCATGGAGAGCTAACTGCCCTGGACCAGTGACCAGCAGCATTACCCATCCCTCCCACTTCCTCCCTCCCATGCTGACCTCAGCCATGCTTCAGTTAGTTAGGGGAGATTGGTTCTGCATAACCGTAAGGTCATACACAATCTCTGGAGAAGTAATGTGTATGCTTCAGCCCTCTCAAGTAATATGATCCTGCTCTCAACTGTTGTCTGTCTCCTCTCTAAAAATATAACTTTAGCATATCAAAAGATGAAGGGTGAGTCTGTGGCTATAGCCTAATGATAGGATGCTTATGTAATATTCACAAGGCGCTGTTCCATCCCTAGTATAGTTTAAAAAAAAAAAAAAAAAGAAGAAGAAGAAGAAGAAGAAGAAGAAGAAGAAGAAGAAGAAGAAGAAGAAGAAGTGAAGGGTAATTCTCTGGAATAACTGACACTTGTATACCAGCCATTATGCACACACCATAAATGGCAAAGATGACTGAGACCCAGGAACTGGCATATTTCTTTTTTCTTTTTTTCTTTCTTTTTCTTTCTTTCTTTTTTTTTTTTTTTTGGTTTTTTTTTGTTTGTTTGTTTGTTTAGTTGGTTGGTTGGTTTTTTTTGGTTTGTTTGTTTGTTTTTTGTTTTGTTTTTCAAGACAAGGTTTCTCTGTGTACCCTTGGCTGTCCTGGAATTCAGGCTGGCCTTGAACTCACAGAGATCCGCCTGCCTCTGCTTCCCAAGTGCTGGGGTTAAAGGCATGCGCCACCACCACCCAACTTGAACCTGCATATTTCAAAGACTACACATGTCCTATTTAATAAAGGCACTCCCACCTACCTCCGTGAAGTTGCATCCACAAGTGTCCTCCCTCCCATCCAGCTCCCTCTTTCAAACAGCATGCGTATTTGCTCTAAAAACACTTCAGTTGGGGGATGGAGAGATGGCTCAGCGGTTAAGAACACTAGCTGTTCTTCCAAAGGACCTGAGTTCAATTCCCAGCACCCACATGGCAGTTCACAGCTGTCTGTAATTTCCCCTCCAGAGGGATCTAACATCCTCACACAGACATACATGGAGGCAGAACACCAATGTGCCTAAAACAATTTAAAAATTATAAAAAACAGAACAGTTAGGCTGAAGGCAAATGAGAAGCATGAAGAATGCTGGCATTTTTTACCCTACATTGGCCAGGGACTAGGGTCAAGTTTTTGTGTTTTCATTTCCTGAGCGGCTTCATGTGAAAACAGCAGCCATGACAGCATCCTGAGGTCTGGAGAACTCACTCACACTGGGAGAAAAGGAGAGGGTTCATAAAGGGAAAGATGGCATTTTTGACCAGACACTTCCCATTTAAGGCTGGTCTGGGTGTACGAGTCTCCTACGCTGAAGGATGGTCACCTAGGTCTGTGTCCTGTCATGTTCCTTTCACAGCAGCACTTTCTCTTTTGTCTGGCTACATCTGCCCATATTTAATTCCTTCACCTCCCCACTGTCTACCCCAGTGGATGATGAAGCATTAAGCCCTGTTGTTTGTTGAGATCCTATATATTACAAAGACCTGGTTGGCAACTTGGAAAGACAGGCTTTGGGAAAGGTCATCACTAAACTCAGCAAGATTCAGATGTGGAGAATAAAATCCAGGCAAAAGCCCAGTGCATGCTGGGGTGTGTGCACTTGTGAGACCAGGCCTTCCATCGCATGTTCTTCATCGGTATAATAACCAGCTCATGGGGCTGATGTGAGCGGTGAATCCAAGGGAGGAGCATGGCGTGTGAAAAGCATTAGATAAATGCTATTAGTGAGCCACATAGGCTTGGGGCAGCGGGGGAGGGCGGGTTCCTTTAGATTTGCATAAAATTTTCATTCTCCCACCACCCTGGCAGTCCTTCCTGCTGGTAGCCTCACAGGAACTAGGAGGATTTTGATGTTGATGTTCTGCCTGTCTGCCTCTCAATAGACAAGCGCAGGTGTGGCAAGTCTGCTGCCCCAGAGCTCGTGGACGCCAAGGCTCTTTAGGGTGACCGAGCTCCTGGGTCTTTTCCTTTGTCAGGTGCTGGAAAGCTTCAAGATCATGGACTACAGCCTTTTGCTGGGCATCCACATCTTAGACCACTCCCTCAAAGACAAGGAGGAGGAGCCCCTGCAGAACGTGCCGGATGCAAAGCGGCCCGGGGTGCAGAAAGTCCTCTACTCCACAGCCATGGAATCCATCCAGGGGCCAGGCAAGTCTGCAGATGGGATCATTGCAGAGAACCCAGACACGTAAGTGCTGCCACATGCCCAGTGCTGATTTGGGGTACCCCAGTCACTGGGTGGTTATATCCAGTCACCTCCCTGAGTGATGGCTGGGACAAGATGCCTGGTTGTGGATACATGACTTAAACCAGCTTCTTTTTTTTTTTTTTTTTTTTTAAATCTCTAAACAACTGGATGAGTGGCAGCTCCTCAAGTTTGTATCAACCTTTCACCCATACAGTTTCTGGCTTTAAATAGTTCCTTTAAAAAAAAAAAAAAAAAAAAAAACTGAATATGTTTTCCCCTCATTTGCTACACATTCAAAACATCTACCATAAGAAGGAGAAGGAACTCCGGATTTGGATAATCATGTACTTCAGTAAACACATAGTAGGAATGATGCTGACACCTCAGAGATTTTTGTCTGCACAAGAAGATTCTGTTGGTCTCACCTCTGTACCCTCACAGACATTGTGGCTCTCTTCAGCCAGATGTGTTAGTAACTGCAGGCCTCATTTGCATATGTAAAGTGCATATTTGACAATAGAAATCATTTCAACCGCAGAAGATTGTTGAAATGGTTGACTCATCACAGGTGAGCGTGTGCTGAACAAGGAGACAGAGGAAATCCTTCCTAGGGCCTCAATCGCCTGCTTTCTAGGATTCTCGGGCCGTGACTAAGGCAGGCGGACATTTGTCTTTCATAAAGGAAACTACCACATTGTCAGTCTTTGTTCAAACCTTTGCTTGCACTTCCAAATATCCAATGATCCATTGAACAAATTATTCTATCTACGTATTGTGAAATGCTACATCGCTATTAATCACATTGCCACTGATGTAAGATTCCACATTAGAAAATGTAATGTTCAAGTTATAAAACTGCTAAATCCAGTAATCTCTTCAGATTAGTGCATACTTACATACATACATACATACATACATACATACACACACACACACACATACATACATACATACATACCCTGCAAAAAATGTATCTCAGGAATTAAATTTACAACTTTGCTCTGTGTGCTTTTCTGTTTTTATTGTTTTGAGACATGGTTTCTCTATTATGTGGCTCTGGCTATCTTGGAGCTCACTATGTAGCCCAAGCTAGCTCTGAACACAAAGATTCATGCCTCTGCCTTCCAAGTGCTGGGTTTAAAGGTGTGCACCACCATGCCAAGCCTCTATCTATTTTTTTTTCATCCCAAAGTAAACATATGATTCTCTAGATCAGAAAAAAGTAATGTTACGTGTGTGTGTGTGTGTGTGTGTGTGTGTGTGTGTGAAGCTTTCGTGTCATTCAGGCTGACCTTGAACTTTCTATGTAGCCAAGAATGGCTTTCAACTCCTAATTCTTCTGCCTCTGTCTCCTCTATCTGCCACCATGCACGTGATTTTATGCAGTGCAGGAGAGCAAACCCAAGGCTTCAGGCATGGTAGAGAGGCTCTTCTGCGACCCTAGTTGCAACCGTTTTTTTTTTTTTTTACAAAGCAATATTTTACAGGGCTCCAAAAACCCTTCTTTGCTCATCGTTTTTTAAATAGAAGTGGCTTTGTAATGAGATTCTTCCCATCCAATTTGACAGCTATGAAGTTATTATCCTTTAAAGTGATGACAACTTATGGCAATAAAGGAAGAGCTAGTCTAGAATTCTCAGTGTTTTCAGTGTATAATTAGCAATGAGTTTTAGGTTTCTGAGCTGGTGTTATAAAATATCTTCCCCTTTGCTCTATCCACAGAATGGGAGGCATTCCAGCTAAGAGCCATAAGGGAGAAAAGCTGCTTTTATTCATGGGCATTATTGATATTCTCCAATCATATAGGTGAGAAATTTGGGGACGTGATCTTTCATTATTTCAAAAAGTAACCAAAACAGTTTTTTTTTTTCCTGAAAATGTACCAATTGAGAAGCATTTTGCATTTTCAGTGTTATCTTCCCCTATCTGTTTTTATTTTTAGATTAATGAAGAAGCTAGAACATTCCTGGAAGGCTCTTGTTTATGATGGGGTGAGTGCCCTGTGCTTTGTTCAACTGTAGACACTTCTAGTCCCACCGTGGCTGTCATTAGACTCAGAGGATAGCAAAGGTCTTTCTGTGCTCAGAATCTGAGGCTGGAAGGTTGCCTCGAGTATGAGAGCAAGACTATACATTTGAACAGCTCTTCAAGTAAATGGCTCCCAGCCCAACAGCCAAGCCAGGTAGAGGCTGGGAAAACAAAACTGGGGTTGTTTCTATGTGGAATGCGAAGGTCCCCCTTCTGAGGTGATGAGTGAGGAATAAAGAACTAAATTTTGTCCACAGGTTAATGACCAGCTTCCATCAAAATGTACCATTAAATTATAGACTCACAAAGTTGTCTCTAAGACTCAGCCACAGGCTCAGTCAGATCAAGGATTCCTCTTATGGAAAAAAAATCAAAGTCCAGGGCTGGAGCAATGGCTGAGTGGTTAAGAGGACTATCTCCTCTTCCAGAGGTCCTGAGTTCAATTCCTGGCAACCACATGGTGTCTCACAACCATCTATAATGTGATCCGATGCCCTCTTAATGCAAATAGGGTGCTCATATGCATTTAAAAGAAAAAAGGTCAGTTAATTTTAGCTGAGAAAAATAAGAACCCTCACAGCACCTTGAACGCAGAAGGTAGATGCCAAATACCCCAAGGCCATTTGGTGTTCTCAGAGAAGCTTCCATTCCATTACCATGTCAGGGACCTAGTCTCAGATTAGCAAAGGGTCCTTACCTTTGTCTATTGAAACACGTCTTCATCGTAAGAAAGACCTTTGTACTTGTTATTCATTTGTGAAACCATAAGCGATAGATAGCCAAGACTTATTTTCGTTCATTCGTTTACGAATTTATTTCTTATTTAGTCAGGAATTTTTTCAGACCAAAGATAACAGCAATGGAAGCCTAAAGGCAAGAGCTGAGTGTCAGTCAGCCTTGGGGTCCCACTGTTTCCTACCAGCATTTCTGAGTCATGGCACCTGTTGTGAGAAACTGCTGTCTAGACAGAAGCTGCCAGTACCATTGGCAGATCACACGTCACACCGGAAACAAATGTCCAGCCACATCTCCAGATCCCCAGGAGTCTGCTCAGCCTCCCTACTGTGTCTAAAGAGCTGGGCCCCTTTAACTGCCCATGGTAGAATTACTGAAGTCTCTAACTAGGAGTACATGGATTCATGGACCAATGTGTTCTTGGATAAAGGAAGGCCTGGGACTCTGGCTATTGTCAGTGTCACACAGCCTGTTAAAATTAGACCGCACACCAGATGGAGGTCTCCTGACTTCTGCCTCAGTACCCCTTGAATGCCACTGCAGACTCGTCATGGTGTCCACACTTGAACTTTTAGAAATGTCACTGTTGAGACCAGAAACCTACATTCAAAATAGCATCTACCAGGTGAACATAGCGAATCGGCTCATTCATCCATGCTGTTTTCTGGATTATAATAAAATGACCTGTCAGTCCTGAGGGGCTCCTGCCAAGCATGAGAGCAACCTGGCCCTTCAATCCACTCCAGGCCTGTGTGATTTGTAGATAGCGCAGTGTAACCTCAGGCAGGCCTCTTGCATTGTTACCTGGCGATGAAAGCACACTGATTTAAATGCCACTCTCAGGCTGGGGGCGCTCTGTGTGTTCCTGTTCTTTACAATCTAACTGAGGTCTGTGCCCTTCTTAACTGCCCCTTGCAAAGCTGCAGATGTTCCTAGCCAACAGTGCAGATACCCCATACAGTGGCGTATTCACTCCAAGTGCCACCTTCATCCAAGATGGTGTTTGGGTTGCTAGTTGTGTGTTAGGGGAGAAAAAGCATCTAAGTCCCCCCATGCCCTGGTGGTGTTGACAGGAGGGACAAAATTTTCATTTATGGAGCAGAGTCCTTCGGCTGTCTCCCTGTCCCCTCATGTTCCATTTTGTCCTGAGCCCATACACTGTCTACTCTTGACTGCATCCTGACAGCTTCCCCCAGCCCTAGCCTTTTGGTCCTTGTAATTCTTGGCAGTGTTTTATTTCAGACCTTGACTAACAGTCTTTTTCCAACTTGAAATGAACTCCAGGAGGGGAACCTGTCATTTTTGTTTCTTCTTCTTCTTCTTTTTTTTTTTCTAGGACACCGTTTCAGTTCATAGACCAAGTTTTTATGCAGATAGATTTTTAAAGTTTATGAATTCCAGAGTTTTCAAGAAAATTCAAGGTGAGAATATTAAAGTTTTTTTTTTTTGGTTATAGCACTTGTTACTGATGTCACCATATATCTGTTGAAAGTTTTGGTTGAAAGGGTTGGAATATTTTTTTTTACTGCAGTAATAATAATGACTATGGTTAAATATCATGATTTAATGATGCCATAATTATCATCCTATTTTTATGTTAAAAAAAATAATACAAGCTGGGGTTGGGGAGATGCTCAGTTAGTAAAATGATACAAAAGCATGAGGCCCGGAGTTCAGACCAACCTTTTTAGCCTCCATCTGCACACATGCACACACACACACGCACACACACGTGCACACATGCACGCGTGCACACACACAGACAAGAACAGTTAGCTACTGAAATGCAGATTTACTTATATTTAGTCATTGGCACCAATGGTTTAAATAAGAAATCAAAGAGGCAATAGAAAAAACCCAGTGACAAGTGAAAGCACAGATACCACCAGGCATAGTGGCACATACCTGTAATCCCAGCCCTTGAGAAGCTGAGACAGGAGGATTGGAGGCCCCCAGACCACCGTGGAGTGTACAGTGAGATCCTGTGTCAAGAGGGGAAAAGTGAAACACACACACCCCACAAACTTTGAGCTCCATAGGTAGGCTCAAGGTCAAGTCTATAGGTTAAAAATTCCTACATCAAAAACAAAAGAAAGCCCCTATAGGTTTAGCTCAGCTGTGGTGCTTGCCCAGCATGCACAAGGCCCCCAGATTGATCCCTAGCTTTGCCTAGGGAGGGCAATTAATAAATAAATAAATAGATAGATAGATAAATAAATAAATAGAACAAACTAAGCCTGTGTTATATGGCATCTTATTTATCTTTCTACTTACAGGAAATTTTCTATGTGCATATTATTCGTATTCAAACTGTGTGGAAAGTGGAGAATAAGCATATTATACATATATTGTTATTTTGTCATTTAATTATCCTGTGGTTAACTTTATAATGCAAACCATAGTAAGTTAGCCACCCCCAAATTCATGTTGGTAATCATAAGTTTTTCTTATAACATTTGCTGTAGTTTGAAAATGGAAAGGAAACCGTGGTAATTACTTGAAAGCCCTCCGCCCAGCCTGCCTGGTACTGAGATGTCGATGTACCTCCTCCCACTTGTTATTTCTGTGCTTGGGCATCTTTATAAAGCTGGTGTCCAATAAAATGTGGGACTGCTGTGTGCAAGCGCCAGGCTTGATCTGTCACTGTGCATAAAAAGAGCAGCACAGTGGTGACTCCTTTTAGGCTTCTGCCCTCTGATTTTTGCATATCATTATAATATAAATATTTCTCAAATCCTTGAATATTCTAAACATCATTTAAAGCATTTAATCCACTAGCCCATTCTTTTCCTAACAGGCTTTTGCATCGTTTCGCCTTTCCCTATTTCTAGCTAATATTTTTTTTGTGAACATAGTTCAAATAAATGCTGTGTCTAAATTGGGGTTATTTACTTGGGATAGAGCTCAAGCTGTGGAAGTGGGATATTAAATGTACGTAACTGTAAAGAAACCAAATGCAGTGCTTAGCCTGCAGTAGGCTTTTAAACTATGCCACTCTGATAAGTAGAAAATGTTACCTGGTTGTTTTATTTTCTCAAGTACTGGGTAGGGTCAAGTGTTTCTCATGGTTTGTCAGCCATTTATAATTCCTTTGAGAATTGGGCTACGTGATACTTGGCCATTTATGTTGGGTGTTTATTATTTTTCCAGATGATTTACATAAGCTCTACATTTATACGAGCCTTCACCTTATTACTCTAAGACCAGTGTTTGTATACAATTGGCTGTCTCCGTGGCATCTTACAAGTCACGTCAAATTGAAACACCCCCACCCCCTCCCCCTATAAATTAACTTCTGCTCAAGGTTTTCCTGACCTAAGTAGATCATAAAGTTGTGTTTATCCAGACTGCAAGTCTCTTGTGTTCTGGCTTGTGTGCTGAGTTTCAGACAATGTGCAGCTTTTACGCGAGTGTTGGGGGGGTGGGGGAGTCTGAATGCAGGTTCCATGCTTGAACAACCGCTACGCCATTTCCTCACGCTAGTACTTAATTGTAAGAGAGAGAACATTTTTTTTTCCAGTCCTCGGAACTGAAGTTAGAGCCTCTGGCATGTTGGGCAAGTGTCCTGTCACTAAAGCTACCTCCTGAGCAACCCTACTTCGTGCAAGTCTTTAAAATTCTTTTACTAGTCCATATGGTACATTTTTGATATATGAAGTGAGTCAGAACTTTGTCTTAACAGCATATTCAGGACAATGCTTCTGCTTACGCGCAATGAGTCCGTCATCGAGGTTGCCTGTTGCCTAGCAACAGTGTCATATTCAAAGTTCTGTCACAATAGAAAAGGTGATTTCATCCTCTGACGTGTGGTAGGCTAAGGTATTCCAGGTCTGGCTTGTTTGTCTTATAAATGTCGCCTACTTTATTTGATTCTTTTACTGGATGTAAACTCACACCCTGCAGCCCCAGCACCTCAGGCAGGAGACCAGAAGCAGGGACTTAAAGTCCCTGGAAACCTTCAGGCCAGCTAGCCCTGTGCATGTCTCTGTCAAGGTGGAAGGCAAGGACTGATACCTGGGTTTTCCTCTGACATGCATGCTGTAACACCTACACTAAACACACACACACACACACACACATACACATACATACCTGCACACATACATATGCACACACACATACACACAAACACTTACACACACATACATTTATACACACGTACATATGCACACACATACATACACTTACATATACATATACATTTACACACACATACACACCCGCACATATACACATGCAAACACACATGTACATATGCACACACATACACATAAACACATACATGCATACACTTACACACATGCATGCGTGCACACACACACACACAAAGATCTTTTAAATACGTTAATGTAAATTAATTAAAACTCTAACATAAAAATAATTGTGAGGACAATTATGTTTCCTAAAACAGTGAGGAAGGTCATATCTCTTTAGACTAGTTTGAAATTCTGAGTGTCTGTTTTAATTGAGACTAGTTGAGACTTGCATCTGAGTTCACATTCAACCTCTGAAATCCTCATGAAGCCTTCATATTCTTACAGAAATAGTTCAACCTTGCAGCTCATCTGAGGTGTCAGGGACCCCTAGCAGTCCCCAAACCACAGCTCCTATTCTCTGACTTAGACATTAAAAAAAAAAAAAAAAAAAAAAGCTCTACTTAGAGATCTAAAGATACTATAGCAAAGGGAGAGATGTGTCACTGTTCATAAAAGAGTGACAAAAGCAGAGGGAGTGTTACAGCAGACACCGGCGGCATGTGAGTGATCACTTCCACCCTGTAAAGGAAAAGTTTGCATTGCGAAAGAAAACCTTGATCTACTAATGGAATGCTAAGGAGCTAGAAAATCAGTTAATCAGTGAAGAAAACGAGGAAGGCCCCTGAGGTCCGCTCTCTAACCCTGTGTGACCTGGAACAAGCCCACGTCTCTGCCCTCTGTCTCTAGGCCTGTAAAAGGGCCAGCCTCCCTTAGACATTTCAGCAGTTTGGGAAATGCAGTGTGAGTGTTGGCTTCTAGACTAAAGCCCTGGTCCAAGGACATTACGTGTCATGATGATGATATTAATACAAATCTGCTTGAGGGAAAGCTAAGCCTTCACTCTCCTGGAAGGAGGGACTGTGCTCACTCTTCTTCCCTTATTTGTGAACCCCAAAGTCCTTCTCCAAATAATCTCTTCAAACCTGTCCACAGGAAGTCCTAATGAGCCATGTGATCCAAACTTGAGAGTCCCAAAGCTAAACATGATGACAAATCCGTTTGCTGTCCGCTCACCCCTTTAAGCAAACCTCCAAAGGACTGCTGCCAGTAACAAGTTCAGGGGGTGCGTAAACAGGCCCCAGCTTCCCTCTTTCCCTCCAACTTCCTCTAAAGGAATACTCTAGCACTGTGGGCCAGGAAGAGTAGCTGTAGGCAGGCCTGAACATTAGTGAGAAAGATCAGACCGCAGCCTAAGCAGCGCCTACCAAAGTGTCCTCTGTGGAACCACCGGCTCTGGCAAGCGTGGCGCCTTAGGGAAGCACATTTTCACTGACCCGGTCATGTTCTCAGCACGCTTTTCAGCTTGGAGAACACCAATGCCGTTCAGATAGAGATGGGAGTGACAAGGCCAAAGGGAAGGAAAGTTTAGTGGAAAATCACAAAGAAAGAACCAACCAGAAGTAACTTGGCTAAACTGGGCAACATGCATATATGATTAAACACTGACACATTTAGAAAGTCCTGGTCCCTGGCTTTAAAAAACTGGGGTCATGAGAACTCTCCGCCATCGGCACTTACCAACTTACTCAGTCTCTCCCAGCATAAGAAAAACAGGGAGGAGGAGGGGCAATTCTTTAGCAAAAACAAAAAACATGAAGTTCACCTCAAAAGCCAAGGAAAGTTCAATTTAGAATATTTTTCTTAAAATCAAGCCATTTTGAACAAATAATATAGCCAAAAACAGATATATATATATATGAATTATGTCTAAAATATTAACAAATAAATAGAATATTAGATTTAGGAATCTGAATCTGATTCTTTAAGTTTTGTTTGTTTAGTTCTGTAGTTGGTTTTTTGTTGTTGTTGTTTTGGTTTGGTTTTGGTTCTTCGAGACAGGGTTTCTCTATGTAACAGCTCTAGCTGTCTTGGAATGCTCTCTTTGTAGACCAGGCTGGCCTTGAACTCACAGAGATCCTCCTGCCTCTGCCTCCCAAGTGCTGGGATTAAAAGCATGGGCTACCACCGCCTGGCTTTGTAGTTGTTTTAAGACAGGATCTCATTGTGTAACCTGAGCCAGCCTCAACTTCTTCCGCCTCAGCCTCTCAGTACTAGGAGTGGCACTGTGCCTGGCTTTATAGTGAGTCACCAGCCCACTGTGCCTGGCTGTGGAGCAGGTTGCTGGCCCACTGTGCCTGGCTTTGGAGCGGGTCACCAGCCCAGTGTGCCTGGCTTTACAACTACTCATCCTTGCTGTCTAGTTCTGAAGGCCTCACCTTCTAAGAAACGGTGTAACTCCATCGCCGCGTTGAAGGCAACCTCCCAGGAGATTGTGTCCTCCATCAGCCAGGAATGGAAGGATGAAAAGCGCGATTTGTTAACGGAAGGGCAGAGTTTCAGCAGCCTGGATGAAGAAGGTAAACACTTGCAGCTTTCTAAAACAGAAAAATTCTGGCAAATTCAGTGAGTAGTATAAAGTCACAGTAGAAAAATTAGAGAACACATGTTCCAACAGATAGCCTATTAACAAACTTTTATAGGGCTATACAAGGTACTGTAAATTTATATAAATATGAAATGCCACAAAATAATGCATGACATATGACTTATTATAAAAAAGTGAATACTTAGATATTTAAATAAAACATCTATAATCTACCAATTTAATGATGACAAATGCTGACATATTGGCATTTGTTTTCTTAAATTTCATTCTTTGTGTGCATTACAGACATGTACATGCAAATACACCTATGTGCACACGTGTAAGTGATGTAATAAACCTTTTCAGTTATTTAGGGCAGCTTTGGTGACTTTAAATAAATGTTAGAATTTGTTTATTTAGTATGAATGTGGATGTATTCCTTGGATAAACAGGTATGGACTTTTTGTACCTTTTTAAAGAACTGTGTGTTCTGACTGTCTGATACTGCTCTATAGCCATTTTATCTTTTTCTTTCTCTATGGCTTGCTGGCTAGCACTGATGATACAGTGATAAACACAGTGATAACTCTAGGCAGCCTTGCCTTGCCCTGATTTTAAAGGCAGTGTATCCAACAGTTCACTGTTTAAAATGAAGATTGTTGTCTTTCATACCAATTGCCAGACCAAGAAACCTTTTCTTATTTGGAATTTGCCAGAAAGTTTTTAACCAAACAAGAGTACTGGTTGTTTGGTTGTTTGTTTTGTTTTGTTTTTTAAGGTTTATTTATTTATTATGTATACAATGTTTTACCTGCGTGTATGCCTGCCTGCCAGAAGGGGGCACCAGATCTCATTACAGATGGTTATTAGCCACCATGTGGTTGCTGGGAATTGAACTCCGGACCTTTGGAAGAGCAGCCAGTGCTCTTAACCTCTGAGCCATCTTTCCAGCCCTGAGTACTGGGTTTTATTAAATGCTCTTTTCTATCTACTGAGTTGATAATTTGAATTTTCTGTTTTAATCCAATAAGGGGGAGTGATGAGATATATATATTATCATTATTACTTCTTGGTCTTTTTAGGATTTTTTTTGTTTGTGTGCTTTGGTTTTTGGTTTTTTAAAACAGGGTTTCTCTGTGTAGCCCTGGAACTGGCTCTGCAGACCAGGCTGGCCTCAAGCTTACAGAGTATGTGTCATGACGATGAGGTCTTTTGGTTAACAACAAATGTAGACTTTTTTCCTTAAATCAGTATATTTTTGGAGACTCTCCAAAGTGTCTCGAGGGGCGGGGGGCAGCTTTTGTTGGCTTGTTTGTTTGGTTTTAGCTTTTCGAGATAGGGTTTCTCGGCATAGCCTTGGCTAGCCTGGACTTGCTTTGTAGACCAGGCTGGCCTCGAACTCACAGAGATCCACCTGCCTCTACCTTCCCAAGTGTTGGGACTGCAAGCATGCACCAGAATGCTCAACTTCTTCATATTCTTATTATGTCCAGAGTTACTTCAAGGAGAGTTCGTGAGTTGTCCATGGTGGTTAATATTGTCCACTTGGTGGGTCCTGGAGTCACCTAGGTGATAAACCTCTAGCCATATCTGTAAAGAATTGTCTAGATTAGTTTAACTTCTGGGCATGCCCATTAGAGAGTATCTTTCTTGATTAGGTTAACTGAGGTGGAAAAGGCCCACCCTGAAATTGGGCATCACCATTCCCTGGACTGCAGTTCATCCTGGACTGCATAAAAATGAGGAAGCTAGCTGAGCATAAACGTTCATTCCTGTCTGCTTCCTGACTGCAGGTGAATCTGAGCAGCTACCTGGAGCTTCCGCTGCCGAGACTTTCCCACCATGGTGGATGACAGCCTGGAACTGGCAGCCGAAATATAAACAACCCTTCCTTTCTTGAGTCGTTCTTGTCAGGTTATTTTGTTCCAGCAACAGGACAAGTAACCAGGACGTGGCCCTTGGTCCTCTCTGTACAGATGGCAGCGGTTCCTGGTAGACACTCACCCCTTTCCTCTAAGCTGCCTTCTGTTGGCCTCCAGTCAGTACGCTGCCTGATTTCTAAGAACATGCTTAGGACATGTCAAAAAATGGTACACGTCCACAGTTTGAGAAACAGAACAAAACTTTGTTTTCTTCTTAACTCTTGTTTTAACGGGCACTTTGCTTTTAGTTTGGTTTTGTGTTTTAAATTGAGTTTCTAGGCTGGCCTTGAATTCACAACTGGCATGTCTCAGGCTCCCCAGTAGCTATAGTAAAATTAAATATACTCCATTGTTCCCGGAATACCTGGAAACAGAGGAAATAGTACACCTGTGATGGGTTTGGGGATTTTTTTTTTCTTCACATGAATTATTGGACCCATTGCTCACAGATTTGGCAACCACTTCACGTGTTATCTAAACATCAGAATTTAAAATATCTAAAGTTCAGCCTTTCCTTTCCCTGCTCCCCTTTCCCTCTAAGCTATACCCTCTACCTCATCAAATATACTCCTTCAAATCCAAAATTTGAGGGCTGGAATTACATTGGTGGTGGGGGGACTTGCTAGCTTGTGTAGTGCCCTAGATTCAGCCAAAACTACTACCAACACAAAAACAAAAACACTCAAACTGCTGACCTGGAGGGTTCCTCCTTCCTGACAGTGGAGGGCCCTGGATGTAAATACTTCCTTGGACTCCTAAGATTTTAAGTAGGGAGAAAAGCTTTCTCACTTATATAAAGGCAGCCTTGCTATCAAAAGAGGATGTCAAGAAGAAGTCAAGTCCAGAAGTCTGTGTGGTCTTAAATGGGACGAGATGCCACTGGCTGTTCTGCTGACAGGTCCCTTGAAGTCGGCCTCTCACCTGGAAAGCAAAGCCGGTCCTCTCTCCTCATGCATCTGCCAATCATACTTTTCATCTCTGCCAGATTATCTCCTTAAGCTCCTAGGAGTTGTTATAGCATTATTTTGAAAGAGTGAATCACTTTATTAGGTTTTTAAAAGACCATCCCTAATGTCATTGCCGTAAGCCATTTTGTAAATTGTTGTCATTTCCTTTCTATTTAACCTGTTTGCAAGCAGCTATTTTACATTTCTGTTGTAGTCCAAAAGAGCACAGTTAATTCTTAATTTCATTTGCAGCCTGAGACATAAAGTGAATGCTTCTGACTCCTGTTAAGTTATTACAGACCCTAAAGTGGCATGTGTTACTGAGATTCACGAGTGCATGCGTTTGCTCTCACCCCTCCAGCCCTGGGATCCCGGCACAGGCCCGACCTGGTACCCAGCACTCCATCATTATTTGAAGCGGCTTCTTTAGCGACCACAATATCATCTTCTTCCTTATATGTCAGCGAACACTGTCCACAAGACAGGACTACGCTTTATTCAAACAGGTAACGCTCCGTGCTGTCATCTTGCCAATCAGGTTGTTTGGTACTCTGTCATCCTTGGGCCTACAGCGGTATCTTTGAGGTTGTGTTCCTAGCAACTAGACATGCCAGTCCCTGCCTCATGTGTAAAGAAAAAGGGCGTTCTTTTTATTTTTTATTTTATTTATTTATTTATTTATTTAGCAGTAGGAAAAAAATTTTTTTCAGAAAAATGATCATTTCCCCTTGCAGTTAATCATTATGTTTTTGTAGAAATGTTATAAATAGTTATACCCTTGGCTCCGTGCAAAAAGACAAAGCTTTCGTCAATTGGGGGGGGGGGTGTGCATGCAAGTGTCCACCTGTGCACACACATGTGGCCATTCACATGTATGAGAGTGAGTATGTCTGTGCCCGTGTACACGTGGAGTTCAAAGGATGACCTGCATGGGTCAGTCATCACCTTTTGCTTTTTTTCCCGTGTACACGTGGAGTTCAAAGGATGACCTGCATGGGTCAGTCATCACCTTTTGCTTTTTTTGTGATAGGGTCTCTGTTTTCCTGCTGTATGAACAAGGCTAGGTGGCCCGTGAGCTGCCAAGAGTCTCCTGTCTGCCTCTGAGGTTCGGGGTGGAGATGCTCAGGCTGTGTGTCAGCTTTTATGTGCACTTTGGGGATTCAAAATTAGGTCCTCAAATCTGGTTGTGTAGCAAGAGGCTTTGTTTGTTTGTTTTACCACTAAGCTGTGTTTGTAGCCTTTTACTGCCCCCCCCACCCCAACATCCTTTTTTTTTTTTTTTTTGAGACAGGGCTCATATAGCACAAGCTAGCCTTGAACTCATGGCCAAGGTGTACACCCTCATACCCAGACACACCCATCAGTACTCTCTTATGTGTATACTTTTTTTATTTGCTGATGTCACCAGGGATTGAACCCCGGGGCCTCAGGAGTGCTCAGCAAGCACCCTGCCACTGTGCTACATCCCATCCCCTGAGTAGATTCTTCAAAACAGCCTCTCTTCCTGCATATTTCTCATGTAGCTACTTTTAAGTTTTATACCCTGTTTGTATGTGAGACCTTAATGACCGTGGTAGAAAGAATGATATTGGTGACTCAGAGCTACCACGTCTGTGAGTCAGGAGTTCAGCATGGTCTTTGGCAAGCTAAAGGGTGGTGATTGTGTCTGCATATCAGTTGTATTTTGTGGCTCTACCTTTCTCTCTTGGCTGCATAGACGAGTCCATGGCATGGGGTAGTAAGTGAAGCAACAACAGAACAAGGCGAGGCAGTTGGGCCTGGTTTGGGCTGGTTCACCTAAAGAACCACAAGGAAAGTTCCTCTGCTGATGATTTAAGTCATTTAAATTACATTTGATTTGGGCAGCTTTCTTGGCTTAAAGAAATGTAAAGGGATGTATATATAATAGCTTACTTAAAATGAATGCGGGCCATGAAGGTTCAAATTTGGCTTCTCAGTTAGTCAAGCCACTGTACATGTGGTGCAGCAGATGCGAGAGGCTGCACCCCACGAGTGTGAGCAGCAGTTCAGAGGGTGGCAAGAAAGTCACAGGAGGGTCTCAGCAGTGTTCAGAACAACTCTGAGAGAACAATGGTGCTTTATATATATATATATATATATATATATATATATATAGTTTGCTATTGTAGTCAGTATCAGGCAGGTACAGTTCAGTGCACTTTTGAACCATTTACCAAAATTTTCAGCATTAAGGGAATGGTATTGGGAGTTAGGGTTTTGTTGTTTGGTGTCAGAAGGGTTTTTTGTTTGTTTGTTTGTTTGTTTGTTTGTTTTAGATTTATTTATTTGAATTGCCCCTTCTCTTAATAAAAGCTATTAAGTTCCTGGGCATTTGCAAGGTTCTTCGGGCTCTGGCCTCCTCCTGAAGCCCATTCTTATGGCCAGCTGGAAGCTAGCTAGCTCTCCATGCCCAGGTGTCTGTGCGCTCTCAGCACTGTGCACTTTTTCTCCTGCTGATGCTGGCTAGTCTACAGATTTGCATGGGGGAAATGGAACAGAAAGCCTTTTATCTATAATACTCCGACCTTCTTCCTTTTCTTTTTGGATGTTAGGTTGCTTTAAGCTGTTTTCTCTGGCGCTCTACTGTGGTATTTGGTGTCTTTTACTTAGCTATCAATCAGGGTTCCGTTGTAAGAAGAAAAAAGTACTCCATTGGAAGCAGAAGGGAGCTGTGCGGGAAGGCTGGTAGAGAGGTGCTGATCAGTCTCAGTTGGCTTCGCTGAGCCTGCTGAGCTGGGGCACTGCACTCTGGGTGGTACTCAACCTGTGCCCGGAAACAACTGAGAAAGCCCTTCTGAGATTCCAGAATGTACTTAAAGCAAGCCAACAAATAAAGCTGGGCATGGTGACGCACGCCATTAGTCCCAGCATTCGGGAGGCAGAGGCAGGTGGATCGCTGTGAGTTTGAGGCTAGCCTGGTCTATAAAGCAAGTCCAGGACAGCCAAGGTTCCACAGAGAAACCCTGTCTCAAAAAAACAAAAACAAAAACAAACAAACAAGCTAACAAATAAACTCAAGCAGCTTCATTCACTCTTCCTGGCATTTCTTCTCAGCTGGTGAGGAGAGCCCCAGGAGCCTCCAGGCCCCACCCTCTGCTTCATCCCCTGCCTGCTCTCACCCACAGGCATTTCTGCTGTTAGCCTTGTGTACAAAAGCTGAAAGGTCTACCACACGCCTTAGCTTTTCCTTAGGGAAATCATATGGATGGAAATCATATGGATCAGAGACTTGGGGAAGCTAATAACCCTGAAGAGAAATAACGGCCCAAGAGCCCCTGGGAATGAACACCCTGAATGCCCAACCCACCGTGGCCAGCCCTGCTTACTTAGCAGGGAGGTCTAAGCAGCAAACCATAAAGCCATGCTCGTACCATGCTTCCATCATGTTCTTCAGTGTTGTGCGTGGTCGTTCTTGAAGTGAGAAGTTGACATGATCCTAAGTCTCCTCTGACCCACTACAGTTTTTAAAAACCAAATACAGGCAGCCTAAGAAGAAAATGCATTGAAACGGGAAAAGAGAAAGTACATCAAATATTGGCATTGCAATTTACATCTGAGATATTTTTCTGTTTCACTGTGAATCTTATTTCTGTTCCAAGTGGCCTGCTTTCTCATTTTAACATTATGTTATCCTTATCTTGTTCATATAAGCTATAAATATTTCAAGGAACTGCTGTGCTCCTCTGTCTCTTTAGAGCCCTTAACGTTAGGGCATTGACTAGCACCCAGATAAGTCCACACCCAACTTATCTACTGCAGTGGGAAATGGCTGTCTCTAGAGTTCTTTTATTTTTAGAGGATGATTCTTTGTGACTTTTAAAGTTGTGTTGCTTCCTAGAATCCATTTCTGGTTTGTTAAGTATGCTCTAAAAATTGACTAGGAAGCAAAGAAAAAAGTTATACTGCCTTAAAAGTATATAATTAACTTCTGAATGAGAGTATATGTCCTGTGGGCATGGGCGTGTGTGTGTGTGTGTGTGTGCGCGCGCGCGCGCGCACGCGCGCACGTGTGCACGCGTGCTCTCTAGTGCTGGGATGAGGATGGTATGCACATGTGCATGTGAAGCCAGAGGCCAGTAGCTATCTGTCTTGCTTCCTGAGATGGGATCTGCCTGTCATAGCCTACCCAGTGCTTGGCTTCCCCAGTGCTTGGCCTACCCAGTGCTTAGCCTCCCTCATGGTTGGCCTCCCCCATGCTTGGCCTCCCCAGTGCTTAGCCTCCCCAGTGCTTCGCCTCTCCAGTCCTTGGCCTCCCCCATCTTTGGCCTTCCCAGTGCTTTGCCTCCCCAGTGCTGAGTCTAGAGACTATTCTGCCTCACCTGGCTTTTTACATGGTGCTGGGAATCTGAACTCAGGTTCTCATGATTCCTCACAAGTACTTTACCAGCGGTGCCGTCTCCGCAGTGCCAGGAGTACATATTTAAAGGCTCTACTACGTGATCTCAGGCTAGAGGGTGCAGATCACGGGAACACAGAGACACGCCATCCGCAACCTGCTTCACAAACAAATCACGGGTGTGTAAGTTCTGAGTTCCTGGTGCTTGAATTTTCCTTTCCTACAAAGGAATCTGTTCTTTTTAAGGAAGTACAAATTGAGCGCTAAGAACTAGAGGGGCAAATAGGTTTTATCTCAAAACTAAGAGCAATTCAGCTTAATGTTGTAAAATAAGTTATGTGCATGAATATTCATTCTCTCCGTGTGACTTCCTGCACAGTTGGGAGTGGAGCTGTGGCTCTGATTATGCATAGAGACTGAAAGCTCACTTCATCCCCATGCATCTGTGCTCTCCCACCACACAGGCCCTTACCAGTATCACTGGGGTAGCCAGTCTCATATATCTGCTCCTGTTTTGCTAGTGGCTGTCTCTAACAGCTGGTCCACTTTAGCAGCACAGAGTTTTATGAGAAGAGCAGATACCATAGGAGAAGCAACTGGCCATTTAACCAAGAGAGGCCAGCTGGCCAAGCCTTCCTAACTGCTGAGTCCAGCGTGTAGATCCCAGGCTGGTCCCGAAGAGCAGACAGCAGTCCTGAGCCCTCTTCCTCCTGCCTGAGTATTGTCAACCTAGGAGCCAATGAGTTGATTCCTGTAGCAAGTTTCTCCTGGACCCCAATCTGGGATTGCTCAGCCCCCATGGGTGAGATCTTGTAAGTGTTAACTTTTCAATCAGGCCTCACCAGACTTTTTTGGGCCTTTCTGCTTCTTCCCCTGGTATCTTCAGCCTTGCAGACAGTCTGGCTTACTCCCCTGCCTCAGGTATTTCTCTTGCTTTTTCACCATAAGAAGTTGCCACTTAGAACATCATCCCTCAAAGTGCCACTTCCATCCCTGTAACCCTAGGCAACTGGTTCACTTTTGTGTGCCACAGCTTCTCCATCTGTAAGAGGTCCCAATTGGTAATAAGTGAATTATACCTTGGCCCAAAAGGCTTGCTATGCAGATGAGCTGGAAAAAAAAAAGCCACAAAGCAATTAAAATGCCTCCCAGAGCAGGCTGCCATCAAATCATCTGTTAACATAAATAGCCAAGCACTTCAAGGCTTGACCACCTTGTAGCTTCCTCCTAAGTTCCTCTGGAAAAGGTAAAATATAACTGTTTTTGGCAGAAGATATCAGATGACACTTTACTACTCAGGGCCAGCCCCCCCCCCAAAAAAAAAAAATCCACTTAGAATTGTAAAGTAAACTGATTTAGAGAGTTCAGGAAGGCTTGTGGGGAGGGGAGAAGTGGCAGAAACCCAAGAAATCCCCCTAGGAACCAGCTCCCACAATGCCCCTGCTACCTGGGACCAATGGCCAACCTTCAAGCAGGGACAGTGGAAGATGACACCAGCTAAAAGAGCTGAGACAGTGGCGGGAGCACTGCCAACACCCAGAGACAAGACAGAAATAAGGAAGGAGGAAAATGGGGGTGAAGGGAGCCAGAACCTCCTGCCCTCACCTCCTCATCTGTGTTCTGCCACATCTCAGCTGGCAGCTCTGGCAAAGGAAACTATTGAATGCAGGTTGTCCTAGCATGGAGGCCGTAGAGTTGCAAAGTGCAGTGCAGACCAGATACAGATTACACAACAACAACAGCAACAAACACACACACACACACACACACACACACACACACACACACACACACACACACAAAACAAGTTAGAGTAACATCTTTTTTAAAAAGAAGGAAGGGAAGCCGGGTGTGGTGGCACACATCTTTAATCCCAGCGCTCGGGAGGCAGAGGCAGGCGGAGTGAGTTTGAGGCCAGCCTGGTCTACAGAGTGAGTTCAGGACAGCCAAGGCTACACAGAGAAACCCTGTCTTGGGCCTTGGGGGGCAGGGGTGGGGAGTGGGGGGAAGGGGTGGGAAAAGAATTGCAAAGATCAAAGCTTTACAAAGGAGAGTGCACACAAGAACAGGAATCCACTTCAACTCCTACAAAACGAGTCACGGAGCCTGTTTATTAACATGCCGGTGGAATAGTACTATGTAAAATAGCTGCAATTTTCTAATGATCTATGCAATTAGAGACTTCGGTATTTACCAAAGTGTCTGGCTTTCCTGGGTGCTGTGCTGGAGGGACTGCTGGCTATAAATACCCTCTTGGCTAATTCCAGGCCCACGGAGTAGACAAAGCAGTGTTTTAGCTCAGGAATTGATCAGGGAAGGCTGATGAGCCTGAGGAATCCAGGTGAGACTGCAGACGCACTGTGGAGGAGGAGGAGCTATAGAGCACATTATGGCTTCTGAACCTATAGCTCTAACAGCCATCAACTGGCTGTAACTCAGCCTGGAGCAAATACTCCTGAGCAAGGTCATACAATGTCTCTTTTGTCTTCTGAGAAAGTAGATCACCAAATCAAAGTTCACATTCCTGAGGCTCCTGAGGCAAAGCCTTCCCAAGGGCGGCTGGTAGGAAGAAGACTTTGGCAGTCAAGCTGGGGCTACTAGGGGCTGTGAGGGAGGCCTATTTTGTGTCATTCCAGTTGTATCTGTGGCATGCAAGCACCTCAGAAACTTCACAATGTCTTTGCCTGTTGGTTTTAATTCTTCTGTGGCCCCAGAAAGCTAAGGGAGGACCTTGGATTTCCAGCATGTCTTCTGCACCTGGATTTTACCAAATGGCTCTCTCTCTCTCTCTCTCTCTCTCTCTCTCTCTCTCTCTCTCTCTCTCTCTCTCTCTCTCTCTCTCTCTCTCTCTCTCTCTCTCTCTCTCTCTCTCTCGCTCTCTTTCGCTCTTATAAACTATAGAACTGCTTCTGAAGTGATTGGCTTTTCAAATCATCCTTCACAGATCTCTGCATGGGTAGGAAATTGAAGTGAGTTTTTCAGATACATGACATTTTATGAATAATTTAGGGCTCGGAGGTAATTTGAACAGTCTTCTCTTCTTTTAAGAGATTGATGCATAGTATTATTTCTAGATGCCTTTCGTATATTAGTAAGATACTTTTCATGGGTTCAACTTGTAAATAAACTATTGCCAAAAAGAAGGAGGTGTGTGTGGTGACTCTTTTGGCCAGACTTTAGATATCCTAAATGACAGAGAGAGGGAGAGAGAAAGCTTGGGCATAGAGAGATGGAGATGGATCTGTGGTTATTGATACTGCTCTTGTAGAGGGCTCAGGTTCAGTTCCCAGCACAACCTCAACTCCAGGACCTGATACCCTTGGCCTCTCTGGGCACTCACATGTACACACAGAGACATGCAGATACAAATAATTAAAACTAATGCCTTCTGCCAGATGTGGTGACACACACCTTAAATCCCAGCACTTGGGAGGCATAGATAAACTGGTCTCTGTGAGTTCCAAAGGAGCTTGGCCTGCAGAAGCAGCCACAGGCCATCCAGCCATCCAGCGCTATACAATGAAACCTTGTCTTTAAAACATAAAGCTAGCAGCCAGGCGGTGGTGGTGCACGCCTGTAATCCTAGCACTTGGGAGGCAGAGGCAGGCAGATTGCTGTGAGTTCAAGGCTAGCCTGGTCTACAAAGCGAGTCCAGGATAGTCAAGGCTACACAGAGAAACCCTGTCTCGAAAAACCCAAAAAATAAAATAAAGCTAGCTTTGTTTTCATTCTCTGTCTCTCACATCTTGGCTCTAAAAAACTAAATCCTTGCTCAGGCTGAGGCAGGCAGATCTCTGTAGATTAAAGGACAGCTTGGTCTATATATAAGAAGTTCCAGGCTAGCCATAGCTACATAGTAAGGCCCTGTCTCACAAAACAAAAACAAACAAACAAAAATGATTTTCCTTGACTTCAAGGGAAATGTGTCACAGTGGGTGTGTCTTGTCTGGCTTCCTTCACTGGCCTTCCAGAGAAATGCTTCCCCTGTGATTAGTGCACCCACCTGTCCAAACAGGGTCCTTGAGGGCTTCTTACACACACAAAAGTGGGGGTGGCTGGAGTAACTATGGCAGACAGTAAACTCTGTGTGGTAGTTGAGGTACATCCTGGCTCCTTCAGGGAGCAAAGTGCCTATGTTTGCAGATGATTTTAAGAACAGGGCCTTGGTGCCTTTCTTCAGATTTAGTTGTAAAGGTACTGATCAAAAGTACCTTTGACTCTGGCCAGTACCAAAGTTGTGTCCCAGCTCAGGCCTGAGGCCTAAAGCCAAATGCTCTTGCTCCCCAGCTGTCCTTGACCTCCCTGCATCGGAGGTCCTTGGTAATAGCTAAACAGAGAATTTCTTTAATCCCCGTGGATTTCACTGCCTCTTTTTGTTTTATGTGAGGGTCACTTGGACCCTACTGGACCTTTAGAAAGCTCCCTCTCAGTCCTGGCCTTTTGAATCTGCCCATTTGGTTGGTCCTCTTGACTGACCGACCTTTGGCTGGATCCTTTACTGAAGCTTAGCATATGCACATTAGCTTCCTACCCTAGATAGATGCTGATCACATGGTCTTTCAGAGGGAAGTGCCCATCCAGGATAATCCCTGTCAGCCCAGCTGCCCTCACCACCTTGGCTTCTCTTTGACATGGTCCCCACTGGCCCATCTGTCATACCCTCTTAATATACTTCTTACGTTACACACATAAGTTAATGCTGAATGTCTGAACCTGCACTTCATGGAGGGTGAACTTGGAGGCTCATGCTACCCGCCCAGCCACTTCCTCTGCTCCATCTAGGGGCCTTCCGGTGCAGAATGTTGCCTGAAGACTGAGTCTACTTTTGTTTCTCTGACAAATATACAGGAAGAGGAACCAACATAATTTCTCCCAATACAAGAATAAAGAAGACCCATTTCCTGTTTAGTCTTACTGCTGTCTGCAGGCTGGGCTCTCCGAACGTCTCCTGCATTTAGATGACCAGTTGATCACTGAGCTTGAGGGTGGTGGGTAGTCACAGATGAGAGCCACCCATGGAAACCTGCTACCCAGAGTCATTCACTTCAGAGAGTGTCCCTGCCCGGCCCCTGTAGAGCAAATGTACGCACCGCCCCTGCCTGCTCTGCGTGTTTATTCATAAGAGGTGCAGTATCTGGAGACTTAGGTAAATGCAACTAGAGAAGAGGAGCTAGTGATAAACTCCCAGGTCAGAATGCTCGTAGCCAAAATGCAATTATTAGTTGTCTGCTTTCTGTGATAAGGAAAGATGAAATACATAATGATGGAAAGGAGCTCATTGTGTTTTCTCATCAAACCTCAAGAGTGTTTCTGAAACCAGGTGTGGTGACACACGCCTATAAACCCAGCACTCGGGAGGCAGAGGCAGGTGGATTGCTGTGAGTTTGAGGCCAGCCTGGTCTACAAAGTGAGTCTAGGACAGCCAAAGAGCTACACAGAGAAACCCTGTCTCAAAAAAAACAAAAACAAAAAAACAAAACACACACACACAGAAGAAGAAGAACAAGAAGAGGAGGAGGAGGGGAAGGGGAGGAGGAAGAAGAAGAATGTTTCTGAGTCTTTAAGCACTTAATCTGCAAGAAGTTGTTTTCTCTTTTATTATACACTGCTGCTGAGTGGGCAGGAGAGTGGGTGGGCAGCATTCCAGGGTCCAGCCTAATCTTATCTGGGAAATGAACTGTTAACATCTTTACCTCCCCCAGTAGAAAAAAATGAAACTCAGTCTAATCCCAGAGCTTTGAAAATGGAAGGAACCTTTTGACATCATGTCAGCATCAAGCCCTCTGTTGATTTCCTTTTGTATCAGAATTACTTGCAGACACATGAGCGTGCACACAAACTTGTACACACACACACAAATGTGTATCGTTCTACAGTCAGGTGGCTCTATGAAATCTGCTAGGAGAAAGGACAGGTCTCTGTCCACCTCTACATAGGTGTCCCTCCTCGGATGCTGTGTCTTCAGCTCTCTGGGTTAATCGCTCTCTAGTTCAGCCTGCATCTCTAAGCAGCATGGGTAGGCTGCTGTTTCTGCATCTTTCTTTTGTGCGTTAGCTGATAGCTTCTCCCTGCAGAGAGTAAGTTCATATGTCTTTTCTTAAACCCATGCTTACCTTACCCATGAGATCTCCCTGAACACCCTTCCTGCTGCCTTCCTGGCTCCTTCTGTCACGATTGTGCTCTCTGGTCAGTTTTGAGTACTTCATCGTAACTTTGCAAATACCATAGTATACAGTTAGGTGTTGCTATCTGGGAGGGATTGGAATTCCAGGAATTTCTTCAGATAGCAAAATCCATGGATGCTCAGGTTCCTTACATAAGATGAGGTGTTTGCATATAACCCATGCATGCCCTTCTGTATACTTTGTATCATCTCTGAGTTGCGTATAGAATCTAACAATGTAAATTCTGTATAAATAGCTATTTCACATTGCATTGCATATAAAATAAAGATGGGGGAGGTTAAGATGCAAATTTTTTCTAAAAATTTTTAAGCCTGTTGGTGAAATCTGAGGTTTCCACATCTGCGGAACATAGAACCTAATGTGCTGTGGTCATTTTGATATTTTTGTTGTTGGAGTTTTTTTGTTTGGTAGGGTTGGTTTGGTTGGGTGGTAGTGATTTGTTTTTTCACATCTCCCAAATAGATAATGGCTTCCTTTTGCTTGCTTTGTTATTTGTTTAATTTTGTACATGGAAACAAGTATTTGTTCTACCACTGAGACACATCTCCAGCCTGGTTTATTGATTTTTTTAAAAAAAATATATTTGTCTATATTGAACCTCAAGCTTTCTACATTGTTCATGCCTTTAGAAGGTTTCTCAGAGCCTCTGACCTGTTCCAGTCTGGACTGGTAGCTTCTAGGGCCATGACTTTGGGGCCTTCTTTCTCAGATACCCTAGGTGCGTCTTGTCTGCATCGGCCCCCCGGCTGCTCTGACTCCTGCCTTCCCTGTATTACCTACACTTTCTTTTTATTTTTATTTTTTCCCTTCAGACTTGAAATGCTGATAATTACTTACAAAACACAGCTAACTTAGGAAGGGCCAACGACAATAATCTCTAATAACAGAGGTGGTGGACAAAACAGATGTAAAAACGTAACAAAGAATATTTTTCAGGGTTCAATCAACACTACCAACCTCTTAGGAGACTCTGGCCTGAAATACTCAAACTGACAACTAGCTTCCCCTTCAGTACATGTATTAACAGAAATGAGAGACAGCTGACTATACAGACTTGACTTCAAAAAGTGTTGAAAACAGTAGATCTGTTCGGTTTTTAAGTGAAACTGTGACAGAATAGTTATCAACTCGTCTGAACAGAGTAAGGTGATTATCAGATATCTTTCCATACAATAAATTTGAAGTTTTTAAGTTAAGTTTGGGGCAAAACTTACAAAGTATACACAAAATGTCATTTGTATCCAACACAAAACAGTGCAGTCATATGGACCTAACACAGTGTGCCACCATGCTGGAAAGGGCACTGTCAAATGCTGGCCTCCAGAGAGCCACCAACCCAACACAAAGGCATCAATCCGACTACCCTTTCCAGAGACCTACCCCACCTTGTATTTTTAAATAAATATTGTTACTTTTTGAGACAAAAAAAAAAATTGTTTCCCAGGACACAATCACTAAGTAACCACACTGTCGTTAGGGGGGGTCGTATGAAGGTCACAGCTCCTGCTACTGTGCTCCGGTAGGTCTCTGGATAGTCTACACTTTCTAGTCATGCAGTCTCTTTGCCTTTCCACCAGTGTGTTGGAGTGCCCCGAGGTTTTGCCTCTGTGATGGCTTGTTCTCACTCACAGGCCCTCCTTAGTCTGCATATCCATGGTTTTAGAGTTAGGGAAAGGGGCCTCTGACATTTTATCCCTTTGTTTTCTTTCTTTTTTTCTGCCGTCTCTCTTATGCGTGTAGGAATCTTTCAGTCTTGTCCTCTAGTTTCATTTCCTTTTTATCTTCATTACCATTGATCTTTCTCTCAGTATGTCTGAGTGATTTAATCAGCTTTCTAATCCTTCCCCTGGGTCTTTAATTTCTATTCCCATGTTTTCTAAGGATCCTTCTTTGTTCTCTGAGGTCCCATGTTATAGGAATCGTGTCTTCGAGGGTGTGATTTCTGTCTCTCTCTCTCTCTCTCTTTTCTCTCTCTCTCTCTCTTTTCTCTCTGAAGATATCAGAATGAGTGCCAAAGAGCAAAGACTGCATATCCCTGATAGCAGCGTTGCACATCTTTGCCACAACAGACAATATTTCTTAAATACCTAAGTACATCTGAGGGACTTAAGTCACCTTATAAACACTGTGTTTCAGGAAGACGTGTATTTGTCACTTACCTCTATCAGTGCGTGTAACAATGTGGCTGGCTTTTTCAGCACACATATCCATTCAGCTGTTCAGCCCAGGGGCTGAAAAGCACATCAGTATCCTTATCGCTTGGTTGTTATTCATTGCATGCATTGTCCTGTAATTGGGACAATCTTAAAATTCATGTCCTTGCCTTCATGACCAGAAATGGATCATCATAAACAAGGAATTCTAAGAAAGGCTATCAGTAGGGACCATGACAAGCCCGGAATGGGATATTTTGTTGACAAGTACACAGCCCAGATGGAACTTGAGCCTGGCACATCTTTGCCAACCCAGGAAAGTCGGCTGCCTGGAAGTTGGCTGCAGACTGACATTACGTGGCTAAGATGCTGTGGGCGTCCTATTGCTTTTTTCTTTTTTTCTGAGACACAGTTTCTTTGTGTAGCCTTGGTTATTCTGGACTCACTTTGTAGACCAGGCTGGCCTCAAAATCACAACTATCCTCCTGTCTCTGCCTTCCTGAGTGTTGGGATTAGAGGGGTGCACCACCATGCCCAGTGAGCTTCCTATTTCTATAGCACTTATTAAGTAAGATTTATAGAGTCACTGTATCGATATGAAAATTAAATTTTCATCCGGTCAGTTAGGATTACCAGTAAGTAATGTTCAGTTTTCACAATCTGGCTTAAGATAATCCTGAAGCAAATGTTTGTTAGGTGACTAATGTGTATCACACACTCTGTCAAAAACTTTACGCATATTATTTTATTTAATGGATTTGTTGATGCTGTAAGGTATGCATCTAGGGGTACTACAGGAGTGTGCTGAAAACATACATGATAGGAACACAGAAAAAAAATCAATTCTTACCAAGCACATTGAACACCCAAACTTAACATCATGTAAAAAGCATAATATGAGCTGGGCGGTGGTTGGCACAGGCCTTTAATCCCAGCACTTGAGAGGCAGAGGCAGGCCTCCCAAATCTATGCTGCTTCCATCATTCTGTTCTTCTCTCCTTCACATTTTGATTGATTTCTATTCTGTTGTCCCATAGTCACAAGATGGCTGCCATGGCTTAAGACATTATCTCTTCCCGCCATGGACTCCTGAAGGAAGAAAATGGAGCAAAGGAAAAAAATAGGTGTGAGGGCTAGTGACAGAATGAGACCACCTGAGCCATGTTGAGGATGGAAGGCAAAGTGTTTTATTTAAGGCATGAACTGCCATGCTGCCTCCAAGAGAAAAGAGAGCAGCCCCACCTAAAGGGGAGTTTGGGCTTTTTAGGGTGGTTTGGAGTTGTGCAGGGAAGAGGCAGGAGAGCATTTGTGCAAACGAATTGCTGCATGAAAAAAATAACTGCTATAAGCCAAATCCTTCCGAGGGGACTTCTGGTCCTTAAGGTATCAGAGGGCTCAGCTGGAGAGGTGGCGCAAGGGTGGAGAGCACTTACTGCTCCAGCATGGCTTTAGTTCCCAGCATTCACATGGTAACTCACAGTCATCTGTAAACCCAGTTCCAAGGGATCCAGCACCCTCTCCTGCCTCTGTAGGCACTGAACACACATATATGAAGGCAAAACATTTATACACATTAAAAAAAATAGCTAGGTGTGGTGGCGCACACCTTTAATCCCAGCACTTGGGAGGCAAAGGCAGGTGGATCACTGTGAGTTCGAGGCCAGCCTGGTCTACAAAGTGAGTGCAGGCCAGCCAAGGCTACACAGAGAAACCCTGTCTCAAAAAACCAAAAATAAATAAATTAAATAGATAATAATAATAATAATAATAATAATAATAATAATAATAATAATAATAATAATAATAATGATGATGTTTAAAAGAGTATCAGAATGCTGTGATCAGGCTACAGTGTGGCAATAAGGGTCAGGTGGCTTCTGGAAAATACAGAACATTCAGTTTCCATTTTCTGAAGGAACTGGTTCCCACAAGCATTTTCCATCTTAGTGTCTTAGGCGACTTAACCTTGGGCCAGCCTAATGGGGGATTGGGACTTCTCACTGCAAGGCATCTGCTCCTTTAAGAGGAGCAGTTGTCTAGTTGTGCCTTTAACAGCAAATCGTTCAGATCCAGAAATGTATCACATGTCCATCAGTAGCTGCAAGGGAGGCTGGGAAAAATACTACCTGCCCTAAAACTGCCTTAGAAGAGGAAGAAAAATTATTTTTCTCTGCTGCTACTAGGTTCACCATTGAGGCCCCCATAACAAGAGCAATTGGGTAACAGTCCAATCTTTTGAATAAAATAAAGGAAGTCATACAGATTGATTTAGTAGAGCTTCTTGGGTCAAAGAAGCCTTCTTAGATGTATCCCCAAAGACCCGGGGACTCCTGTGAACTTCTTATGCTGTTTGACATGTAGACAAGTGTGCAGAGGCACAGGTGGACAAAGGCAGTCCAATCACATAGTGCTAAACTGTAAGGCACTAGCAAGCCTGTTGCTCGGACTCTTCCCTGTGTCCCTGTATCTTTCCCCTTCTCTAAAGACTTTCTCAAGGGAAACTGACAACTTGCTTCAGGGCTTTGGGTAAGAGAAGGTCAGAGAGTAAGTGATCTTCTTAGTTTTCTGACCTTCTGTTCTCTGAAATGCCCTGGTGCTGTGTTTTGGAATAATACATGTAGATCTTCCAAGTCCTCAATTCAAGCTTAGAGACTATTAGGAAAGTCAAGGCCTCTGCCTAGTGGGGCAGCAACAGTGTCAAACAGGAAGGTAGGAAGACCCAGGATATTGGGGGTGCTGGAGATAGTGGTTGTGGAGTGGTTGTCGTTTGAAGCAGGGTCTCACTATGTAGACCAGGCTGGCCTCGAACTCACAGAGATCTGCCTGCCTCTGCCTCCCAAGTGCTGGGATTAAAGATGTACGCCACCATGCCTGGCTGGTTTTGTTTTGTCTTATTGAAGCAGGCTTTGTGCTTCTTATGTTTAGACAACTCCAGGTACAATACTGCCCATGGGTCTCTACCCTTCAGACTAAAAGCCTGCTCTGTGAGGTCATTTTCACACTGCACATCCTACACATTGAGTATTTTACAGATCTTGGAGACATTTTATTGGAATTCATTTTAACTGTGAGTTATGCAAGCAATAGTTAGGATTTTATGGCTTTGAGTCATATAATTAGGAACTAGTATTTTGCCCTTTTCCTCCTTGGTTAATAGTACGGGCAATTTCATGGGTGTGTGGGTGAATATGCCTGTGTGTGCCTCTGGAAATCAATCTCAGGTCGCATGCTTCCTCAGGTGCCGTCCACCTTGCTTTTTGAGACAGGGTCTCTCTCACTCTGGCCTGGGTCTCACCAATTAGGCCAGGTTAGTCAGCCATCAGTAGCCACGGCTCCTCTGTCTCTACAGCCCCAGTCCTGAGATCATAATGGTGCACCATGGGTTCTGTGGCTCAAACTCAGTGCCCATGCTTATGTGACAGACACTTTACTGACTAAGCAACCTCTGAGGCCCAGGACATAAATAGTGTATTTCTTTAAATCAGATGGACCCTTGGCATGTTTGTGAGGTGTCTCAAGGATTGGCACACACAGCCAGTTGTGTTGCATTTTGTAAATGTTAAACTGAAAGTTGCCATAACCTAAATGTCCCACACTGCAAAAGTTAAAAGATGAAGGGGTTTTTGCTTCAAGTAAAATTGACTTTGGAGATTTAAAGTGACCTTCCAAGATTTATTTTTCCTCAACTCAGAATTGACAACAAGACAAAGTAGTCTTTTTATTGAGTTGCTGTAACTATGGAAAAATTTCTTAATACCAAGGGGAGAAACTAAGCACAGTCACTAGCTTGGTCGATTAATAATCCTTAGAAAGTTTAATAATAGTCATCTCAATGTCAGCTTCGTGAAAAAAAAAAAAAAGAAAGGAAAATGCTGTCGTACAAAAATCTTCCCTTGACATCCTGGAAAGGATTGGATTCTCTTAATGTAAATAACTGTGAACCAGCTTAATATAAGAAAGCAAGCTGGGTGCAGTGGCATATGCCTATAATCCTAGCACTCAGGGAGGCAGAGACAGACAGATCTCTGTGAGCTCAAGGCCAGCCTGGTCTACAAAGCGAGTCCAGGACAGCCAGGGCTACACAGAGAAACTCTGTCTCAAAAAAGCAAAAGAAAAAAAGAAAGCTGGCTAGGCCTGTGGCACATGTCTGTAATCCCAGCACTTGGAGAGCAGAGGAGAAAGGATCAGCAACTCTGAGCCCTGGTCCACATGACAAGTTCTAGGCCAGCCAGGGCTGCATAGTGAGATCCTGCCTCAGAAACCAGAGAGAAAGGGCAACGCGGGAGGTAGGAAGTGAATTCGTTTTCTTTAGTCATTATTGTTACATGCATGTGTCTGTATGTACACACATATGTATGAATACAGAGTTGCACAACCTGCTGACACAGCACATCAAGTACCAGATTAGCAAGGGGTTGAGTCTTACTGGGAATGGTCTCCCTTAAGGCCTTGCGGTTTTATTGCAATGTTTTCTGGCTATCTGCTCTAATGAGCGGTTCAAAGTTACTGTTTCTAGATCCTCAGCTTGAAATCTACTTTCTCTCCCTCTTAACATTTAGAGAGCATCTGTTTTTTTCTGATAAAGGTCATGGAGTGGTTAAGGATTTTTTTTCCCCCACCCATTATGAAGTATACTGTCCCTTTCCAGTCTACACACACGTCCTCCAGGTTCAGATATTTTCTCTATTTTCTTTTTTATCTGAGTTGGTTTTTTGTAATCAGCAATTTTCTTGTTCATTTCTTTGCCTCTTTTTTTTTTTTTTTTAATCTCCCCTCACTATGATCTCATTTGAAAACCCTAAGCATTGATGTCCACATTTCTTTGGATTTCCCCACCTACTGTCCTATCTTTGGGGGGCCTGTTTTTAAGTGTAATAACCTTATTATTTCATATAACCTATTTCTGAATCCATTCTACCATTATATTTTATTTTCCAAGACCTCTCTTGTCCCAACTGTTTCCTTGTTTAGGAGACTTCTTCTTTTATTCCCAGGCTTGAGTAATTTCACTGAGGATCTAAGTGGTATTGGGGTGTGGGTTTGGGGTGCATTTTCTTCTCCCTTGTAATCTCATCTCCTTCCAATTAGCTTTTCTCCCCGTAGCACGCTTTCTCTCTCTCTCTCTCTCTCTCTCTCTCTCTCTCTCTCTCTCTCTCTCTCTCTCTCTCTCAAAATAGTGGCTTTTCTTAGGTTTCTATGATACTTCGTTGTCCGCTGAGGCTTAATAAAAGTGTGCCACTGTAAATATGCAGAGACAAGGTATGAATTGGCTGTTAACTACCGCTAAGAAAGGGCTCGGGAGAAACGAGGTGATTGCTAATGAGTACAGTTATCTTGCAAGGGACAAAAACATTGTTAATTTGAGTGTGTGGTTGTCACACAACTCTGAACACACTTAAAAAACAACAACATTGAATTATATGCTTTAAGTGAATGCATTGTTCTGTCTGCTCATAATATTTCAATAAAACTATCAAACAAGGGCTGGAGAGGTGGCTCAGAGGTTAAGAGCACTATCCGCTCTTCCAGAGGTCCTGAGTTCAATTCCCTGCAACCACATGCTGGCTCACAAACATCTATAATGAGATCTGATGGGCAGTCACACACTCAGGCAAAACATTGTATACATAATAAATAAATTTTTAAAATAAAAAAAGTATCAAAGGAAAAGTGTAACACTCAAAGCCTAGGTTGGGGCTAGTCGCTTGTTGATTGGCTCTGGGGTGATTGGCCAGAGCTACTAGTGTTAAGAGCCTCTCAGGTCAGATTCCTTCTTCCAGAGGCCCAGCTGGAACAGAAAGGCTGGTTTTGTGGGCTAACCCTACCTCATCCCTGTGGCTGTTCCTAACCTGTGCTGTGACTGGCACACTGAGATCCAGAGGCCCCTGCTCTCCCCACACGCCAGAGACTAAGACTTAAAAAAATAAAAATAAATAGGGTTGAGAAAAACGGTTGTGCAATAGAAAAAGGCTTCTGGGAGGCGATCCGCCTGCTTCCCTGGACTTCTGGCCAGAGGCTGCTGTCCTAACTGCATCCCTCTCCCCAACTAAAGGCACACTTTCCTCTCATTCCTGATTTTTTTTTTAAGGGGGTCTGTGAATCAAGATAGAGAAAAGGAAGTGAGGAGGGAGGCACGTATCAAAAATAGACGATTTGTCTTCTCCAGTTCCTCTGATCCGTTACATTATGTACTGCCGAGATTCCATTTTCATTTAAAATTCTGATTTAGAAAAAACAAAACAGAACAAGCCTGTATTTCTGGACAAGTTATTCTTGTAGCTGCAGAATCAAAAATGTCTAGGCATATCCCTCCCCTATCAAAGGGAAAAATATTATTTTTCATGGGCAGACAGAAAGACCAGTGCTGTCTGAATTCAGAGACCCAATTAAGTTCACTTAAGCATGAGGTTTATGATTGGCTGTTTTGCGATTTAGAAATAAAAGCTGAAGGCCCTGGCCAAGTGCTGAAGCATCCCCTGAGCTATGCCGTGACTGAAGCTCTCACTGCCTCGTAAAGAACAGAGAGAACACATTACTGTGATAGAGAAAGGAAGGAAAGGTTTGCTTTTTAAAAAAACAAAAACAAACCACGTCCTCCTCATACGGCTCTTTGGTCCCAAGGGATTTACCTATACTGAATGTAGGGCTCGGAGCATTAAAATGATGGACAGTAGCCAGCTATGCCCTCTGAAGTACTTGATCAGGCAGCTAACTTGATGCCTGTTTGCATCAGTGCCTAGGACATGTAGCCATATACCCAGGCCACACTTATTAAAGACACAGCAGGTGAATCACTCAGATAAAGAAACCCAGTCACTGTTTGTAGTGCCATTTTGCCACATGTACTGGCACAGCCAAGGCAATTCTGAATTGCCTTGTAACTAAAGCATTTCAGTATCTTAAGACATTAGTCATGACTGACATCTCCAAGATCACCTGTCTCTCTGAGCTGTGCAATTCTTTTCCCAATCTAAATTTTGAAGAAAGAAAAATCAACTTTTTTTTTCCATGCAAGGGATTGATTCTGGGGCCTCCTATGTGCTTTGCACAGCTCTACCACGGAACTCTACCGTAGCCCCTGAAAAGACTCTATTCTCAATGCTGTATTTTAATGATGATGTCAACACGACCTTCCCAAAATATCTCAGATACTCAAAAGTGACTCCATAATGTGAAAAGTCTCATGAGAAAATACAAAAAGTGAGACCTACTTGCTCAAAGATTGTTAACAAGAACATCGTGATGTGTTTTGATTATCTCAGAATTCTGCAAGTTAAAACAAGGTGGTCATGAATTCAAGGCCAGCCTGAGCTACAGAATATATTTAGGGCTAGCCTGGGCTACATAACACACACACACACACACACACACACACACACACACACACACACACACACACACACACAAATGCAGGACATTAAACTAAACTGGGAGCCTGCCAAGTATAGGAACCCATGCAGTTACACAGGTCACAGGCATGGGAAGCCAGCCCTGACACACTCCTAGAAGGAAGGCATTCTCAGTGTATCTGCCGATTATAATACACACTTTTTAGCTGTTACCATGACTAGCTCCTCTGCTCAGGGGTCTCTACAACAAGATCATATCCAGGGATGGGTTATTATGAAGTCCACTCCTAAAACTCCCCCTCTCAAATCCTGGAATTAATTCACAAAACTAGCACCTTCAGACAGTAATGCTTCCTGCCACGAGGCATCCCCTGCCAGGGCACTTGGCGTTTGGTGGTCATCATTTCAGGTGCCCTCTTCCTGCTCTGACAGTAGCTTTCAGCAGGTCAGTTCTGTAAGCCAAATTAAATTAAAACTTGAGATCTGATCTGCAAGGCAGGAAAAAAACCTTAAATAAAAATATATCTCCTGTTTCTAAGCTCCTGGCAGTTAGTAGAGTTCCCTATCTACACACACACACACACACACACACACACACACACCCTGCTCCCTTGTTTTTTTTTTTGCTCAGTTCATCTGAGCACCTGCTACTCATTTTAGAAGGAAATTAAATCGATAGCTTTTTCTCTCTTCCCCGTTGGCAGTCTTTACACATCCTCCTCTCATTTTCAAGGATGTTTTAAATTCAGGCATGTGCATGCATGTGTCCTTGTTTAGTTTGAATCTGATAGACACTGAGAGATTCATGCAGCTCCACCCTCACCCATGCAGGCACTTTGCACTCACCGGATGAATGGACTAAAATGTCTCTTAAGGGTTTCCAGAATGATTTAAAATGCCATTAAGAGATGTCAAGGGCCGTAAGGGAGGGAAAGAACTAATATTTATTTATCATAAGTAAACCTTCTATCTTGCCATCTCGAAACAGTGCATGTATTGATACCTTGAACTCTGAATAAATTGGCGTCTGATCTATGGCTGCCCTGCTGTGAAGGCTGCTCCCTTGAGTCTCTCTCCAAGCAAGCCTGACTTGGGGCTAACCTGACTCCCTACGCAGTCCAGGAAGCTGCTGAGGCTGTGTGACTGAGAGCTGAAAGCTCCTTCCTCCCAAGGGCAAAGAATCAGAAGCCAAGCGTAGAAGACACAAAGGAGGGATTGTCCTAGCAAGAAAGATAACAGAGCTTAATGTTATGGCTAAGAAAGAAATGGGCAGCTTGCAAGATGCTACACTGCTCAGTAGAGCTGACAGACATGGTGGGGCGGGGGGGGGGGGGGGTTAGACCATTGCCGAGAGAAGAGAAATAGCGTGTAGCTTTCTAAACTAGAATGTCCTTGAGTTTCCCCAAGACCTTGCCTTCTCTGGGAGTCTCCTGAATCAGTCCCCAAGAGGAGATGGCTCTAGCACAATATACACAGTCTTTCTTCTCGTCATTAACAGAGAAAAGACAACCATCAAGCACAAAGCCTTAGGGGGGCCTGAACTAGAAGCTGTCCCCTTTGACACACTGCCCCTCCTTTGAGGAATTCATAGGCTGTATCACTTCACGGAGGCTTGAAATTCCTTACTCAGTTCCTAACCAGCTATGTACTTAGCTCTGTCTCCTCCGCTACAAAAAAAAAAAAAAAAAAAAATCCACCACAAAAAAATGTTACTGCAGCCAGGAAGTGGTGGTGCACACCTTTAATCCCAGCTTGGGAGGCAGTGGCAAATGGATCTCTGTAGTTGGAGGCCAGCCTGATCTACAGAGCGAGTTTCAGGCCAGTCAGGGCTACACAGAGAAACCCTGTTGAAAAACCAACAACAAAAATGTCACTGCAGTAGTGGGTAGGATGGTTCACACCTGCAGTTGGAGCTACAGGAGACTGAGGTAAAAGGCTCGCTTGAGCCCACGAGTTCAGGACAAGCCTGAGCAGCATAGCATAGGGAGACCTTCACTGCTAAAATGGAGGGGGGGAGTATGATGACTCCCACTTGGGGGGTGGAGGTTGCTAAGGCAAGAGGCTCGCTTGAAGCCAGGAGTTCAGGATAAGCCTGGGTAGCATAATGAGACCCTGCTTTTTTCCTGATATCAAGGGTCCAAAAGAAGGAAAGCGAGGCCCAATGGCTCACACCTGTAACTCTAGCACTTGGGAGATTGAAACAAAAGAATTATTGTGCATTTGAGGCCAACTTGGATTATAGAAAGAGAAGGGGGAGGGAAGAGGTATAAGAAATAATAATCAGAGGGATGTCTCTGTCAGAAAAGTGGTCATCACAGAAACACAGGTACCTGGGTTCATATCCCCAACACCCACAGAAATTCTGGACACACCAACCTGTATAAGCAATCTCAGTGCAAGGGGATGGACACGGGTGGGTCCCTGAGGCTTGCTTAGCCAGTCAACATAGCCAGATCAGTTACCTTGAGCTTCAGTAAGAGGCCCTATCAAAAAACAAACAAATAGGAGCTGGAGAGGTGGCTCAGAGGTTAAGAGCACTGCCTGCTCCTCCAGAGGTCCTGAGTTCAAATCCCAGCAACCTCATGGTGGCTCACAACCATCTATAATGTGATCTCATGCTCTCTTCTGGCCTGTGGGTGGACATGGGCATAGAGTGCTCATATACGTCAAAGAAAGAAAGAAATTTAAAAAAAAATAAAGAAAGAAAATGATGGAGGAAAATATCTTCTGGCTTTGGACACACATGTACATAAACTGTTGCATTCACAAAAAGGAGGAAAAAATGGCTAGTGTTAAGATGAGATGAGAAAAACTCTAATGAACAGAATTGGGACAACCTAGAATATTCCAGAAATAGCCAGTGTTCAACCATGCTACATGCTGGGCACTATGCACGTTAGCAGGGTTCTAAGAACACCTAGAACTCTTGCTTTTCCCTGAGGTGGACACCTCCACATTCTTTCTACACTACCCCTGAATTCCAACCAAGAAGCATTGTCATCACTGGCCCAGCTTGGCAGACACTGTCATATAATTTGAAAGTATAAGGTAAAGATAGGCCGAAAGGAACCTTTGAGCATGCAGTGAATTTTGAGTGTGCAATGGATTTTGAGTTGCAATGGACTTTTTAGTATGCAATGGATTTTGAGTGTGCACTGGTCCCCAGAGGCGCATGGATGTGAACACTTGGGTACCATCTGGTGGAACTGTTGTGAAGTTGCAGAGCTTTAGCAGGTGGCGGGGGGGGGGGGTGGTTTGGGAGGGGGGACATCAAGAGGAAGTAGGTGTTAGTGAATGGGCCTTGATATCTATAACCCAGTCCCACTTCCTGTCCCAGCTCTACTCCCTGATCTTGAGAGAAATAATGTGCTCTGCTGCAAGCTCCCAGTCCCAGACAAGGAGCCCAGCATGCCCTGCATTCTCCTACCATGAAACCATGAACCGAAATAAATCCTCCCGTAAGTAGCTTTTTATCAGGTGTTGTGTTACAGCGGTGACAACAGTAACTAATGCAACACCCCTGGAAAAGCTCATGCCTGGTCCAGTTTACTCCGGACAACACAGTTCTACAAGCCCAACCCTTTCACAGACTAAGAACAACTTAGGAAACTCGTTTCCAGATCCCTAGCATACAAGAGGAATAGAGATTTTTCTCCCGTAAGTGAAGCTGCAAGAGTTCTGTATAGACTGGTGATGCAGCATTATGTAATTATTACATTTTTGAATTAACTATAAAGTGAAACAAAAAAAAAAAAAAAGAAAGTTTCTGCTCTTTGATTTTTAAAAAAGAAGCTGGGTGCAATAGCACATGCCTGTAATCCTAGCACTCAGGGAGGTAGAGGCAGGGGGATCTGGGTGAGTTTGAGGACAGTCTGGTCTACAAAGCAGGTCCAGGACAGACAAAGCTACACAGAGAAACCCTGTCTGGGAGGGGCAGTTAAAGGGCAGGAGAAATCACTTGCTACTCTTGCAAAGGACATGGCTATGGATCTTTGTACCCACTTCAGGCAGCTCATAACTGCCAGTAACTCCAATTCCAGGGACCAGTGTCCTCGTCTGGCCTACGAGGCTACCAGGGACCCACCTCTCACATGCATACACACAAGCATGTGAGTGCTTTGTGGTTAAATAAGTGAGGGAGGAGGGAGAAATCGCCCACCCAAGAAAGCTGCAAGAGTTCTGTATAGACTGTCTGCTGCTGCAGGAAGACCAACATCATCCTTTATCCCCAGACTGCAAGCTGCACTCCGCAGCTCACTGCTGAGTAATGCAGCGCAGGAAGAAGGGTGACTTTAAGGTCTTGGAGCATCATATGTACTTCCTTGGCAAAGCCATCACGCATAACAGCATCGGTGACCGAAGGTTGAAATTAGCCTTTGTCATCTTCCTCTCAACAACTCATGATTACTGTCCAAATAGAAGCAAAACCCAAATTGAAGGACATTCCACAAGATGCCCTTTTAAAGTGTCAAGGTCACTTTTAAAAAATTTTTAAAGTTCTAACAAACATCACAGCTCATAAGAGGCCAAAGAGAGATGTTGACTAAATGCTGTGTTGTATCCTGAATGGGATAGAAAAGAGAAAATTGACAAAAATCTGAATGTGGTGTGGAGTTTTTGGTTTTGGTTGTTTTGTTTTGTTTTGTTTTGTTTTGTTCCTTATTTGGTTTTGAGACAGGATTTCTCTTTGTAACAGAGCCCTGACTGTCCTGGACTCACGTTGTAGACCAGGCTAGTCTCCAGCTCATAGACATCTACCTGCCTCTGCCTCCTGTGTGCTAGGACTTACGGCATGCACACCACACCCAGCATGGATTTTGTGTTTAAAAAGGAGTTAGCCCCTCCCATGTCACGTGGTGTTTTGAGAACCTCCACTGAACCACACCCATGCAGACCAGGAACATTCCGTCATACTGTGTATGCGGGCAGTCATGCTTTAAAACTGCCTCTTCAAAAAGCAGTTAGAGACAGCCCCTGCTCCCCATACTAGGGCACCCACATGAAGCCTGAGCTGTCTATTGGCTACATCTGTGTAGGGGACCTAGGTCCAGTCTATACACGGTCCTTGGTTGGTACTTCAGTCTCTGCAAGTCCCCCTTGGGCCCTGGTGAGTTTGTTCTGTTGGTCTTCTTGTGGAGCTCCTGTTACTTCTAGGTCCACATTTCCACAAGACTCCCCATGCTTCGCCCTGTGTTTGACTGTAAGTCTCCGTATCTGTTTGTGTCCATTACTGAGAGGAGCCTCTTAGAGGACAGCTATGCTAGGCTCCTGTGTGTGGGCGTAGATGAGTATTGTTAATAGTGTCAGGGGTTGGCTGTCTCCCATGGGGTGGGTCTCAGGTTGGGCCAATCTCTCCTCTATCTTTAACCCTGCACATCTTACAGGCAGGGTATATTTGGGGTTGAAGTTTTTGTGGGTGGGTTGGTGTTCCTCTCCCTCCACTAAGAGTCCTGTCTAGTTAGAAGGTGTCCTCTTCAGTGTCCATGACCCATGCTGCCAGGTCACAGGGGAAGAAGATATGCTCAGTCCTGGTGTGACTTGATGAGCTGGGGTGGGTAGGTAGCCTTCTATGAAAAACAGGGGAGGGGGAGGGGGAAGGGAAGGAGCAGAGAAGAGGGTGAGAGCCACGAGAGCCAACAAGACAGCTGGATAGGTAAAAGACAGTTGCCACCAAGCCTGATTACCTGCTTTCAATCCTAGGGACCTGCACAGAGATGAGAAAGAACCAACTCTAGAAAGTGGTGCATGCTCGCACACACACTAAACAAGTTATTTAATTTTTTTAAACTGCTGCATATGATTGTATACACCTTTAATCCCAGCACCCAGGAGGCAGAGGCAGGCAGATCTCTATGTGTTCAAGGTCAGTGTTGTCTACAGAGTGAGTTCCAAGAGAGCTGGGGCTACTAAGAGAAAGAAACCCTTATCTCTAAATAAATGAATGAATAAATCAATAAATAAAAAATTTTAAACCTGCTGCTTGAAACTTGGAATAAGGAGAAATTGGATATACCAACTGTTTACATAGGGGACAAATCACCTGTTGAGTATTATGAGTCCTTTTGCAGGTGATTTCACTGTGATTGAGTGGCATGGATTATATCGTGATTTCACTGTGCCTGAGTGGCATGGATTATATCGTGATTTCACTGTGATTGAGTGGCATGGATTATATCGTGATTTCACTGTGATTGAGTGGCATGGATTATATCGTGATTTCACTGTGATTGAGTGGCATGGATTATATCGTGATTTTACTGTGATTGAGTGGCATGGATTATATCTTTTCTTTTTTTTGCGGGGGTGGGGGGGGGCGGGGGATGTGGATTTCAGGACAAGCTTTCTCTGTGTAGCCTTGACTATCCTGGAGTCGCTTTGTAGACCAGACTGGCCTCAAACTCACAGAGATCCACCTGCCTCTGCCTCCCAAGTGCTGGGATTAAAGGTGTGCTCCACCATACCTGGCTGGATTGTATCTTCACCTGCTTTGGAATCTAACCCCTATAAATTAGCTATGTTCAGCTTCATAACTCGTAACTCAAACTTCCTAGCTTCCAGACTTGAGGTGAGATCAAAAAGGCCCTGGTTTTTTTTTGGGGGGGGGAAGTCAGGGGGGGGGGGAGGACGAAGTGTAAGAAAAAGTCCCTACTTCCCTCTAGCTGCCAATAGTAGGCGTACATCCGCTGGGATTTCCACAATAAAAGATAGTTGTATTGTCATGCGTAGCATCTCCTGATTCTTGTCCATGTGTCTCTAACAAGTGATGTCTTAGCACGCTTTGTTTAAGCTTAGCATTAACAGACATACTGGGTGGCAGGGTTAGGATCTCTCAGAGGAAGGTGTGCATCAGCTGTTGTATCCTCCCCCACCCTCATCCCAGCTCTCACCTATGCTCTGTGAGACTTTACTGGTGAGATCTGGGGGCCTCATTCTCAATCTCTCTAAAACTTTTGCTCATTCAAAACCGTGACAGGCAAGGTTCCATGACATCCCAAGATTCCCCGGATAGGCCGCCTTTATGCAGTAGCCAGTCAAGCCGGAGCTCAGATACCGCTGACTTTGCACACAGCTTTTTTTTTTTTTTTTTTTTTTTTTTTGTGTGTGTGTGTGTGTGTGTGTTTCTTCTGTGAAACAGTTATAATAACACCTACCCTGACAGGTTGTTAAAATTGTAAATTTAATAGTGAATGTAAAGTGTCAGGCTTAGAAGTCCAGGAGGAGAAGTTATCACTCCAGGGGGTGGTAATTACTGTTCTTTAATCTCGGCCGCGGGAATGCTTAGAACTGTACGATGTTTTTAAATTAAACAATGCTAGAAAGAGCTTGTATTTGAGAGAGAGATGGGATGAAGGGGGAGAGAGAGAGAGAGAGAGAGAGAGAGGGAGGGAGAAACTAAATCTAGAATCAGAATTTGAAAACAAGTCATGTGTAAGAAATTGCTAGAATGCAGACCAGTGCTCAGTGGCCTAAATGCTCGGCCTGCAACACCTGCTGCTCGACGCGTCACCATTCTCAGATCTTTGCGCCTGAGCCCACCCTGCACTTTGCACTGCTGTCCTTTCCAGGAACTGCCTTATGATATGCAGGTAGAGACAGCTTTGTTCTCAGAAAGAAACAAACTTCTGTCAGGAAGGCTGATGACATGTGTCTGAGAGAAAGTCAGATATACATGTGCAAAGAAACAGGGTCAATGTTTGTTCAGAAGAACGGGGGAGGGGGGGTGCGCCACTGACAACTGGGGGTGTGTCTTAGAGACCCTCAGGGACACAACACCGAAAATACTTCCATTCAACTCTTGAAGCTCACAGGACGCGAACCTCATCTGCTTGTAGACGTTCGTTTCCTCGTTTTAAGGAAACAGCAACTACTTCACCCACTGCTCTTACTTTTAAGATTAGGAAACTAAGCCACACATGGTGGCTCACCACTTTGATCCCAGCATTTGGGAGGCAGAGGAGGGGGATCTCTGTGAGTTCGAGGACAGCCTGGTCTTCAGAGTGAGTTCCAGGACAGCCAAGAGCTACACAGAGAAAACCCTGTCTCAGGGGGAAAAATAGGAAACTTGGGTGAATAAAAGTGGCATTATTTGCCAAGAGCGGTGGTGTAAGCCTTTAATCCCAGCACTCGGGAGACAGAGGCAGGCCGATTGCTGTGAGTTCAAGGCCGGCCTGGTCTATAAAGAGAGTCCAGGACAGCCAAGGCTACACAGAGAAACCCTGTCTCGAAAAACAAACAAACAAAAAAAGTGGCATTACTTGCCAGGTGCAGTGGCGCATGCCTGTAATCCTAGCACTTGGGGAGGCTGAGGCAAGAGAATCATTCTGAGTTTGAGGCCAGCCTGGTTTACAAAGTGAGTCCAGGATAGCCAGGATAACACAGAGAAACCTGGTCAAGAAAGACAGACAGACAGAAAGAAAAGAAAAGAAAGTGGCATCACTTACTCCACATAATAGACAGAGGCAGAAGGAACCTGGAATGCAGAGACTGATCTGTCGATCAGGCTCCTGTGCTGTAAGAAGTGCTGCCAACTCTCAGAAATCATTAACCAACCACCTAAGCTGCTCGAAGGAACATGTGTTTTCCCTGGAATTGTTTCCACGCCACACACACACACCCCGCCCCCCTCTGGAACTGTGTCATGTAGAATTACAGCTAGGGTTAATTACAAGTTGTCAGGCCCAGGCCCCTTGCCAAGGCTTCTGGACGCTTATTCATTATGTGCTTGTAACCTAAGCGCTCACGATTACGCAGGAGGGCTGGGCTGCTCTTCGCAATCGGTAAATCGTCCTAGACAGCAGTATTGCACTAAGAGGAGCTGTTTGAGGTCATCCCTCCCTCAGCGGGAGGAAGTGTTGCTAAGACAAAGTAGGTCGTTAACGCGAAGATAGATGTTTGTTGTTCATCAAAATGCTGTGGGGGTTATTTCCTCAGATACATTATATCCTGTGTGTAGAGACAAATTTTTAAAGTTCAAGTTTTTAAGAGCTGAAAAAAAGCAAGCTGTGACTTTTTTTCATAACTCAAAATATTGTGAGTGAATTGTCTTCACTCAGTCACGTCTTTAGCACCTGTTAAACAATTCCCATATGAGCCTATGGATTTGGATGCCCTTTGTCACTGTTCTGGGATCCCACCAGGATCTTTGGCTCTCTGACTGATATCCCCCCCCCCCCATGTTTCATTATTTTGCTAGTAGCTGTAATTTTTCCAATGGAAGCAGCGACTTCAACAGCCCATAGTGAAGCTGGCTCCCGATAGTTTCTTTTGCCTTTCCTGCCATGGTGTGTTGATTCTTTCTTCCTCTGACTTATGCGAATCAACTGTCAAGTGTTTCAGTGTGACAGCTATTAAGCTCTGCCATTATTAGTCATTAAAATGACAGGGACTTTCATTTAGTGAGTTGTGGTTTTAGAAGGTAGCACTCAAAGTTAATCTCTTGCTCCGTTCCTACTGTACTTTGGAGATTATGTGTCTATATAGTAGAAATACAATGGAATGGTGGTGGGCTACTGTGTATTTCTTCCTAGCATTCAATGATATCACATTGAGAGATTAAATTTAAAGTGTTTATGCTATGGCAATTGACAAGCACTCAGAGCTAGGTTTATTAATTTTTGGTTTTTGTTTGTTTGTTTGTGTTGGATTTTTGAGACAGTGTTTCTCTGTGTAATAGCCCTGGCTGTCCTGGGCTCACTTTGTAGACCAGGCTAGCCTTGAACTCACAGTGATCTGCCTGCCTCAGCCTCGCTAGTGCTGGGATTACCGGCGTGCACCATCACGCCCGGCTGTAGGCTTATTGTTTTGTTGATTATCTGCCGTTTTAACTGGGAAGTACACTGTAGCTATGGCTGCTTCATTGCCAATGTCACACACAAATTAAGGGGATCAGACTCAGATACAGAGAACTGAATGCTCCTCAGAGTAGGCAGACTACATGTGGCTAGGGAGTAAGTTGTGCCCAAGAAGAAAGAAATTAGATTTAAGGATCTCTCTCTCTCTCTCTCTCTCTCTCTCTCTCTCTCTCTCTCTCTCTCTCTCTTTCTCTCTCTCTCTCTCTCTCTCTCTCTCTCTCTCTCTCTCTCTCTCTCTCTCTCTCTCTCTCTCTCTCTCTCTTCTTTCTCTCCTTTTTTCTTGCCTGTCTAGTGGGAAGGGGTGAAAGGAAAGAAGGGAAGATAAAGGTTAGAAAAACGAAGAAGCCATGAAGTATCAAAGACCCACCACAGCCACTCTCACTTAAATGCAGTAGCTCTCAGCCTTCCTAATGCTGTGAGCCCTAATACAGTTCTTCATGCTGTGGTGACTCAACCATAAAATTATTTTGTTACTACTTCATAACTGTAAATTTGCTACTGTTATGAGTTGTAATGTAAATATCTGTGTTTTCCAATGGCCTTAAGTGATCCCTTATGAAAGGGTCCCTTGACACCCCTCAAAAGGTCATGATCCACAGGTTGAGAACCACTGTTTTAAAGTAAAGAAGATTCTAGATCCACTTTCTTCAAAACCTAGTTGTTAAAAACTCAGTACCCTAGGCCTGTTGGCATTTTCTAAAGCACACTAAAGTTTGCAAATCTGACCTTAAGCAACTGGAATGAACTGATTCGAGTGTGCCTGCTTCTGGTCCATAGCTCACACCTAACACTTTGAGCTATAAAGAGCTACAACCAGAGATTATTAACGTTCACCCGCAATTCAGAAACCAGAATAAGTTCTCAGCTCTTCCTAGCACAGTCCACAGTGCCAGATCATCTCTGCTGTGAGGGATCTAGGCAGGTGCCTCCTTTTGTGGCCACTAGAGCTCTGTTCAATTTATTTCCCCCTAAACGGTTTATGTCCCTAATGATTCAGGACACAGTGTTGACATGTACCTTGGAGACCAGCGGTTACCGTGATATTTGCCCATTATTCAAGCTGGAGCCCATAATTAGTGTGATGTTGGACAAGCCATGCATGAGAAACCCTCCTGTCATTTTGCTCCTCTTTGATGCTAACGGGCTCAGTAAAACCTGGTCCTGCATGTGGTATTCCAGTAGCGGTGAACCGTCATAATTGCAAAGCACGTGTGTGTGAGAGCCAGGCTGCCCTTCTAATCTGTTCTCATATTATTTTCTCCAGCAGCTTTTGCAATTATTATCGAGTAACTAAATAATGGCCCCTCTGTGGAGTATGGACATCTCATCATACAATTAAAGTCTGAAATCTAAGGCATAAGCACAAAAAATAAAAATAAAAGTTTTTGTTACGTTTTACTAAATAAAAGGCTTACATTTTTAAGAACAGGAAATACAGCATTTAATAAGGGGTAGGAATTATACTTTTTAAGGTATGTAAAAATACCTTTTTTTATTAATTTATTTGGTTAGTGTATAAAGTAATTTTTATAGTATTTTCACACTATGCATCACCAAATATCATTTTTATTCACTCTCTTCCACTGCCCTCACCCATTTCCTTGCCTTCCCTTTTTTTTTGATTCCTTCTCCCAGATAACCCACTTCTGCTTTTTTATTAGAGTACAAAAATTTTTTCTTTTTTTATTTGTTTGTTTTTGTTTTTGTTTTGAGACAGGGTTTTTCTGTTTAGCCTTGGCTGTCCTTGACTTGCTTTGTAGACCAGGCTGGCCTCCAACTCACAGAGATCCACTGCCGCCACCTCCCCGAATGCACCACTGTACCCAGCTACACTATAGATTTCTTTAAAAGATTATGTTTTCTTTCATATATGAACTCCTACCAATAAGAGGTTCTTTTCCATCCAGGCATGTTGGCACATGCTTTTAATCCAGGCATTCAAAAGGTAGATAGATACAGGAGCAAGTGGATCTCTGTGAGTTCAAGGCTACCCAAGGCTACTTAGTATGTTCCAAGCCAGTCAAGGCTACATAGTGACATAGTGAGGCCCTGTCTCGAAAGGAGAAGAAAGATGTTCTTTTTCTCCCAAATGGTGCTGTGAGTCACCGGAAAGGAGGGAGGGTTAGTGTACCCTTCCATTTGCTGAGGCCAGGATTCACATTAACCATTTGACCCACTGTAACTCATGTGCAAGGCTGCCATATAAAGTACCACTGACTGGGTGGTAGTAACATGACAGAAATGTGTCATCTCTCAGTTCTGCAAACCCAAAGTCCCTGATAAAGGCACTAGTGACCCCTTGCTTCTGAAGACTGTGGACAAACTTATCCTGGCTTTTGTCTTTGGTTTTCGTGTGGCTTCTGGGGGTGTGTTGGCAAGCTTCAGCATTCCTGGGAAATAGCTCTTTGCTTTTATCTCCACACGAAGTTTTCTTTGTGGTGTCACGAATTTCTCACTTGGATAACAACACAGGTCATGTTAGAACAGGGTACAGCTACCTCTGTGACCTCATCTCAACAAATGATATCTGCAGCAGCCCTGTGTCCATATAAGGTCCCGTTCTGAGGCACGCTGGGCTAAGACTGCAACATGCAAAGTTAGGGAGGCACATCAGCATTATCTCAGAAGAAAGCGTGCTTGTTCTGGGTTGATAGTGGGAAGTGTTAGAGATGACAGAGAAGCAAGCTGCAAACTGCCACGTGGTGGGGGGCAGGGTGCCTAGCTTGGGAACCCACTTCTTGCTCACTTTATCTTAAACTTTTATCTATTTCTTCTGTTTGGCCAAGAAAAGGCATCCCCAACTCAACGTGTTGTATTTCTAACGGACCACTTCAGTCTTATACTTTGTGAGGAAAGAACCTAAGGCTAAGAATCAGTTATTGGAGAGCCAAAGGGACTTCATCAAATCCATACTTCTAGTTTCTACAGAGGAGGCGAGCTTGGATCCAGGGTGATTCAGTTCTTATTCAAATATGGCATACTCTGCCCCGCAGAACCACAGGCACCAGAGCCTATCCAGACTCTTGGTCTGTTTCCTTCTTCCATGCACCACACTGCTCCTGTGAGCCAGGGATGCCATTGCTCCCAGTCCTTTGCATCTTATTTCTAGCGGGAGAGGGCAGTCAAGTTTGTTTGCAGGGAATGCCACCCTTCCAGGGGTGTTTACGGCACGTTTTTCAGGCTCTTTCAAGGCTCCACTCTGGGAGCCACTCAAATAGATTGTCTGTCAAGACCAGACATCTGGTCAGGGGGCACATCTGAGCATTAGGAAGAACACACTTTCCTGGACAGCAGATACCAATCAGAGTTGCGAAATGTGATGGAAATTAATTTAATAAGCGAGTATACATTTTGGTTTCTTGTTGTTGTTCTTGGACTGGTTGGGTGATGTAAGGATGTTTTGCATTTTATATGTTATATGTAAGTACTTGCTTCCCAACTATTTTGGGTTAGGTGTTTTGTTCCCCAGTTTTGTTTTGTTTTGTTTTGTTGATTTTTCAAGACAGGGTTTCTCTGTATATCCTTGGCTGTCCTGGACTCACTTTGTAGACCAGGCTGGCCTCAAACTCACAGCGATCCACCTGCCTCTGCCTCCCGAGTGCTGGGATTAAAGGCGTGTGCCACCATGCTTTACTTTTTGCTTTTAATATAATACCTGGTATGGAGTAGTCTATCAATATATATTTGAATAGGTTATGGTTTTGTAAATAGAAAAGTAGAAGCTGTTTTTTAATGATGATAGTTCACTACTGAAATATAATTTCAGTAGGGGTTGATTGCAAATCACTCAGTGAACGGTGACAAGCATGCCTACTTTCTCAGGCAGCCATGAAAGGCCAAGGTGGGGCGCTATCACCCTGCTCCTCAAGAAGGTCCCTTTAGCTTCTCCCTCCCTCACTGCAAGGTCATAAAATTAACACTGCAGTCTGTCTGTCTGTCTGTTTTGAGGGAGCTTGATCATTTTCACTTTTGTATCTCTTCCATAATCTATCTCAAGTAATGGTTTTGTGTCATATAAGATAAGGCTGTCAGGGTTTTTTTAGGTTTTGTTCTTGAGGGTTTTTGGTTGGTTGGTTGGTTGGTTGATGGGTTGGGTTGGGTGGGGTTTGGTTTTTTTGAGACAAAGTTTCTCTGTGTAGCCTGGCTGTCCTGGAACTCACTCTGTAGAGCAGACTGGCCTCAAACCAGGCAATCCACCTGCCTCTGCCTCCTAAGTGTTGAGATTAAAAGTGTGGTATTATTATGCTAATTTCTAGATCAATCCATTTGTCCACAAATTTCGGGAATTCCTCGTTTTTAATAGCTGAGTAGTATTCCATCGTGTAAATATACCACAGTTTCTTAGTCCATTCTTCTACTGAGGGACACTTAGGCTGTTTCCATGTTCTGGCTATTATGTATAGAGCAGCTATGAACATGGTTGAGCATATGTCCCTGTTATGTGGTAGGGCATTTTCTGGGTATATTCCAAGGAGTGGGATGGCTGGGTCTTGAGGAAGCCCTATTCCCATTTTTCTGAGAAATTATCATAATGAGTGAGTTCACCCAGAAGCAAAAAGAGACAAACAGTATATACTCACTTATATCAAAACACTAGTCCAAGGGATACGTACCATGAAAATCTTTACTTACCAAGAAAGTGGGTCAGAGGAGAGGATATCCAATTGAGACTTTAGGCAAGAGTAGCATGGAAGAAAGAGGAAATAGTAGGACCCACAGGGTCCTGGAAACCTACAAGAAGAACTTTATGACAGACAGATCTGGATCCTCCTCAAACTAAGGCACCAGCCAAGGAGAATATAGGCAGTAAGCTTCGAACCCCTACCAAGACCTAGCCGACGAACATGATACTCTCCACCGTTGAGTGGAGGGTGAGATCTGACTCTCACATGAACTCTGGTGCCCCTTTTCTGACCATGTCCCCCAGATGGGGAGACCTGGTGGCACTCAGAAGAAGGATAGCTAGTTACCAAGAAGAGACTTGATATTCTGAGAGCATATATAGGGTAGGAGGTCTCCCTCAGTCACAGACATAGGGGAGGGGAGAAGGGGAGAAATGGGAGGGAGGGAAGAATGGGAGGAAACAGGGGAAGGGCTAACAATCGAGATGTAATATGAATAAATTAATTTTAAAAAAGCCAATATGAACTGCAAAAAAAAAAAAAAAAAGAAACCCTGTCTCAAAACAAAAAGCCATTATGTACCTTAGAGATACCTAGCATATGTGCTTAATGCACTAATGTAATAGCGGGAAACTAGAAGCAGCCAGCCTATATTCCTATCAACATAAAAATTAATAAATGGTGCATAAATTATTAAAAAAAAGTGTGGGATTAAACGTTTTTTAACATCTATATACCCATCCTGGGTGAGTATCATAACAGTCCAGTGGTAGAATGCTTATCTTACCTGCTTGAAACCCTGGGTTCAATTCTTAATATTTTCAAAAAAAAAAAAAATCATCTATTCCTGCTCCTTTTGACAAAGCCAAATAATGAAGCTGTCACTCAGAAAGATTTGTCACTTGTCTTTCTCTTGCTTATTAACTGAACCATTATCAGTGGGATTCAGACTCTGAGAAACACGAGGTTAGGAGATGGGCTGATTCTCAGCAGAGACTGGAGGGCTTTGAGACAGACTATATTTATTGTTGCTCCAGAGTTGGGCCTGGGTTTAAATCCAGGTGACCTATGTTTAAACAGTGTAGGCTTAAGGCTGAAAGGTACAAAATACATAGCAAGAGGCTCAGCCTTAACAAAGTTATCATTAATAATGTGTAACATTATCTTAACCCTGTAAATAACCACCAGCTTTTGGGCTGGGCTGCTAGAAAGACAAATGAGAACAAGATGGTGAGGTTCCCTGTAGGTTACCACCCGAACTCTAAATTCTGAGGCCAGCTCTCTAAGCAGCAAAACCTCTCTGTTTCATTCTCTTTTGTTAGTGCTGTTTCTGCAGCAGGCTTTATGCCCCGTACACAAGGAGGTTATGCTAAGCTCTTCAGCCACAGGCCGCCATCAATCAGTACTTGAGATTCCCCCTTGCTCTGCACTCTGGCTGGAAACACTCAATCTGCGAGCCTAAAAGCAGAAGTGGAGCCCAGGAAGCACAGCAGCCATGCTCCTGACTGCAGAGGAGAAAAGACAGGAACTCTCCGAAAGGCCATGCTCCCAGAGTCGGACGTGGTTAGGAGTGCCGGCGCTGCCAGTATCAATGCTGCAACTGCAGTCAAAGTTTCTCGTGTTTCTGGGTCTTTCACAGAGCGGATTCTGGCGTGGAGGGACATGAGCCTACTGCACAGTGACATCTCCCAGGCTGTAAATGGGAAGTCTGGTGCCAGTTCCTGAGAAAAGCAATAGCCTCTCCCCTCCCCTTTCACAATAGGGCTGGAGGTAGCATTTTGACCTCTGCTTCCCAGCTGGGCATTGTGGGAATGAAAGCTGCCTATGACTGACTCTAGGACTCGATGAGGTTTTGCATCCACCAAGTGAGTCCCAGCTGGGTTTGTGGTTTTCCCTGCAAGGCGAGCTCTCTAGCCACATTGTTACTGGTTGCGTTCCAGTAGCAAGACTTCAAATACCAAAAGGGGCGTCCTCTCCTAGCACTTGTGATAAATCCATCCATGCAAAGAGACCTCATCAAAGGGCAAGGCATGATTCCAGAACTGAAAAGATGCTGCTGCTGCTGCTGCTGCTGCTGCTGCTGCTGCTGCTGCTGCTGCTGCCGCCGCTGCCCTGTGTCGGTAATGAAAAGCCTTCCCTCCAGTTGGCCTTTTTTCTTATCCACATAGTGGAGCTTGGTTCCTTGGATGATGCTGTGCGATGGCAGGGTTCTGTGCCCAAATGATGACTTGCCCTGCATCATAGCAGGCCATCGCAGAAGCAGGGCTTTGGCTCAGCTTCTGCCATCTCTCTGGAAACCCTTCGGGTTTTTTTTTTTTTTTTTTTCCCTAGCACAGTCAGCTTTAAAAGACAAAAACTTTATAGCATGGGGCAGCCTAAAATGTGGCATGAATTTCAGCAAGCGTGAGGAGGGAGCCAGAGACTCCACTGAGCCTTGTAACCTTGACGCCAGGGACGTTTTTCTTGGTATAGCCCAGCAATCATGGCGTTGATCCCAGAGACAAAAAAAATATAATGCTAACTCGCCATTGACCCAGCATTAAACTGTATTTACCTAGCCTCAATAGTATAAGCTGTGTGTATCGATTTTCTAATTTGGGAGGCAACTCATGGAGGAAACAAGAAAATTCTAGTTATTGTATGATAGAACGTGCTAGCAGCCGTCATGAAGTGGATGCAGGTTTTTTTTTTTAATGTGTCTAATACAAAGTAAGAGAAGGGAGATGAAGGAAGAAAAGGCAAAGGTGAAGTAATATGGGACGCTAATGGGTATGTGATGTGTGGATGGTGGAATTAAGACAGTTAAATATAATTTGTAGTTACAGAATTATATGTATGGCAAGGGGGTTGGGAAAGAACTAGCAATAGATAAGATATTCATTCTCCCTAGGGAGTCAATGGGTGCCTGGGTTGAGAGTCTTTTACTCCAAGGTTCATCAAAAGATATGAAGGGGGCTGGGGAGCTTGGCAGGGCTTATGAGCACTTGTTGCTCCTGCAGATTCCCAGCACCCACATGGCAGCCCACAACTGTAACTCCAGTTCCAGTGAAACTGATGCCCTCTTTTGACCTTCGAGGGCACCAGGCACACATAAACAAACCACCCATACACAGAAAATAGAAATAAATCTAAAATAATTTCACCAGAACAGCTAAAAAGAGAAATGCTGAGAGGAACTTCCTGGCAGAGGAGGGAATATGGGCTGCAGCAACAGCTTCTCACCCTAACTTACATGGACCATGTGGTATGGGACTCCATGTTTCTTTTTTAACCGAGGCAGTGAAAAGGTGGCTTTTAAAAGACGAAAGTAGGACTAGTTCCTTCTGTTCCCTGAACACATGTGCCCATGAGAATGGGCTGTAGAAACACTCATTAGGTCAACGAACAGTGTTCCGGGCTTCGAAATTATTGGACAGTTTCAACAGTCCAGCCAGGCTATTGCTCTGTGTATAGCCAAACTGATGTCGCCGGGCAGACAGCAGCCCCGGTGGCATGAAAATACCATGAATGTCCGTGCCAGAGGGACCACGAGGACATGAGGTCCCCTTCAGCACATCTATGAGAGCAGAGTGGCAGGGTCTATCTGGACCTCCCGGGCTTCTGTGAGCCAAAAACAGAACCATACAGAGGCAGCTTCCTGTGCCGCACATTGCCCATTGGACAACTCAGGCCTCAGAAAGTCTACGCAGAGGGAATGCTGGCAGAACTGATGGTTCAGAACCCAGGCAGGCTGCCAGGCTCTTAAACCCAGTCACGTAGCATCTCTCTTAAAATGGACCTTCCCTCTGTTAGTCTGGTATGTGGTGGGCACTCTGACCCTGTTACTAGATTCTGAGCGCCTTTCTCCCAAGAGAGAGGCCCTCAGTTACAAGTGACTCCTAAAACAGAACCTTGGAAATTTACAGGCTGAGACACTATAAATTGATTACAAATAGATGGGCGCCTGGGAAATCAACAGTGCAGTTTAAAAAAAAAAAAAAAAAGCAAGAACAAGACATTCTCTTACTCCATAGTGTTTGGGTGAATTCCTTTGGGGAAACGTATCTTCTTCTTTTTTTTTTTTTTTTTTTTTTTTTTTTTTTTTTTTTTTTTTTTTTTTTTTTTCCTGTGTGGAGCATCTTTAAGGGCTGAAACAATTTGCTGTAGGCTATGGATACATTAACTTAAGTTGTGGCTTATTCTTGCATTATCTCTTTATACTTCATAATTACATTTCTCACTTTTTTGTTGTTTGTTTTGTTTTTCGGTACAAGGTTTCTCTCTTGTGCCACCACACCCGGCTACTTTTTATTGTTTTTTAGGTGGCAGTTGACAGATACTTACATATTCATACATGTTGCCTAGGAAGACCACAGCTGGAATTCCTTACACTTGAATGGTGGCCAGACCATCACCCACAGTCCCAACACCAGTGTCACCCTCTTGCCTTCTTGTTTTCCAGCGTCTGTCCTTGAAAACCACAGGGAACTTCTGCTGCTTAAAAGTGTCACTTTTATTTTGGACGCACAGGGATAGTTGTGCATCCCTGGCTGATAACCAGTTTAAATAGTGTCAAGACAGACCAGCGCTCAGGAGCAAGAGGCAAATGATCTCTATGAGTCTACATAGTGAGTCTCAGTACAGCCAGACTACATAGAGAGACCCTGTCTCAAAAACCAAAACAAACAAACAAAAAACAATTTGAAAATCAGATCAGCTCCTTCATTAGTTAATACCAGTTATAAGACCATAACAGGTGATGGCACACACCTTTAATCCCAGCACTCGGGAGGCAGAGGCAGGTGGATCGCTGTGAGTTCGAGGCCAGCCTGGTCTACAAAGTGAGTTCAGGACAGCCAAGGCTAACACAGAGAGACCCTGTCTTGAAAAAACAAAAACAAAAAAAGACCACAACAGGCGGGGAGGCCCTGCGGGCACACAGAAGAAGGGGAGGCAGGCTATCCAGACGAGACCTGATATGCTGTGGTCAGACAGTGGGGGAGGAGGGCACCCCCTGTCAGAGGTATAAGGGAGGGGACTAGGGCAGAAGGGAGAAAGAGTGTGGGAATGGGAAGATAAGAGCAAGGGTTTAACAATTGGAATGTAATATGAACAAATTATAATAAATACTAAAAAACACAATGCCAGCTACTTGTGTTGTCCAAGCTTTTATTGTTTCCCTAGAGCGTCCACATAGGGGCTCCTCATAGAGTAAACAGTAGCAGAGTCCGTGTGGTGTCCTTTATTCCAGCTGTGGTCCTGGCACCAGCCCAGTGTGAGCATCACTACCACAGCCTCTTTCTTCCTCCCCTTACATATGTGACAGTTTGTGGTGTTTGCAGAGGTTTTGTGGCTTCCATGTCTTGTGAACCCTGGGTTCTGTGAATCTAGAAGCCTCTGGCTGTCTCTGATTTTGAGAGGTTTATTTTTCACTCTGGCTGCTGTGCTCCACTCATGTATCCATCCATTGGTCAGAAATGCAATTCATGGAGTCGGCAATGGAAGGGTCCAAGAAGTTGCACTGGGACCAGCCCTCCGGAGACTCTGATGTACTGTCAAGCATCAAAACCACAGAAGCCAATGGGCTTTTCAGGCTCCAAAACAGGAAGAAAAGGAAGAGGGGGCGGGAATGCGGGGAGGAAGGGAGGGTTGGAAAGCAGAAGGGCTGCTCCCGGGGCCATTTTGTAAAGTAGGGAATGTAAGGATATGAGCGCTCAGCACAGCCGGGGATCCACGACCTTGGGGCTGTTCTGCAGGCCCCCAACTCATCATTTATTCATCTTTGCTTTTCCAGCAAAGGGTTACCTTCCAGTTCGACCTTCACCTTGGAAGAAGGGACCATCTACCTGACTGCTGAGCCAAACACTCTGGAAATGCAGGATGACAACGCCTCTGTGCTGGATGTCTATTTAGTGAGTGACTTTCTTCCATTCTTCTCGCCTCCCTGTTTGCAAATGGATCCGGGGCGGTAAAGCCAGGCATGCTTGGGGGTTTTTAGAGAAAGAATTGCCTCCTGTCCCTTCTACAAAGTCAGGTGGGTCTTCCCAAGCTGTTGCCCCATAGTCTGCTAGAACACTGGCAAGAATTGGTAGGTTAATAGAAGTTCAGCAAATATAACCAGAGGACAAATCTCCTGAATGACTTCTGCCTCAGTTGGGTCTCTCTAGTCATTCCTTGCTTAAACCAGCTTGGGCTGCCCCCACCCTGGCAGAGCTTTTCTAGGTTGTTGAAGCTATTCTCTTGCCCTGTTGCAAAGCCAGATGAGTTGTAAATTAAAGCGAACTGGGCACCGGGTGTCAGTGCCTGTCTCTGCTTCTTCTCCTTGATCACCGACCTTGCGTCATCACTCTCTTTGGGCTTTAGTTTTCTCGTCTAGTACATGGGATATTGAATGCTCTCTAAGGCCCTCCCCCACCCCCCTACCCCCCACCCCACCACCCCCATGCAACTCCAACAGGCTGATGATTTCCGCATCACAGGGAGTTATATGAGAGTGGCTTTCCAAAGAAGCTGCGGCGCGGTTCTCAGCTGTCCTGTTGTTCTCTGCAGTTTCCTTACCTCCTCCACCCTTCCGCTTCACTTCAGCTTTAGGGCAATACATCTAGAACCTTCAGCACCATTAATTTGTGGTTCTGTGTATGTTCTCTTGCTGGATATATGATGATGATGATGATGATGATGATGGTGATGATGATGATGATGATGATGATGATGATGATGATGATGGTGATGATGGTGATGGTGATGATGGTGATGGTGGTGATGATGATGGTGATGATGGTGATGATGGTGATGATGATGGTGATGATGGTGATGATGATGATGAATGTTGTCCAACAACTGCAAAGACTCAACTCATTACCCACCCTTTAGTGGTTTTTCATCCGCCTCAACATGGTGGAAGAATGATAAAGCCGGGCGTGGTGGTGCACACCTTTAATCCCAGCACTCGGGTGGCAGAGGCGGGCGGATCGCTGTGAGTTCGAGGACAGCCAAGGCTACACAGAGAAACCTTGTCTCAAAACCCAAAAAAAAAAAAAAAAAAAAAAAGAATGATAAGAAAGAACATCCAGTTTGGCCTGGACAATTTCTCTCATTTCTCCCTGACCTAATTCAAAAGCTCTGGATACCAGCCATCTTTTATCCCAGCCGTCTTTAACTGAATGGCCCTTGAAGCTTCTGTGATGACATCTCGTCTCTGGCTCACCCAGTGTAGTCAGATGCCTCTTGTGCGGTTTTTCCCTTGAAGAGGCAAGGATTCTTTCTTAGTGGTGTTATCCTAATCCACTTTGTGTCTAACTGATCCACTAAGTATTTAATTTATATTCCCTGTGAAATGTGCAGATTTCAACCACATTGGTTTGTGCATATCAGAGAACATGAAATTTCCTTTTAGGAATCCACCCAAACTTGTGCCTGTGGGCTAGGGCGGCCTTGTGACTTTTCTCTGTAATTTCAACTGAAAATTTTTTAAATGGCTGACCATTTCATCATCCATATCCAAGCATCTAATTCAGGTCCCACCGATGCTTCCTCCCACACTGCTTTCCAGAGGCCCTCACCTTCCCACTGTACAGCCCCAGGCTTTCTGGTTCATTTGCAAATATTCAAATCAAGGGAGATGTTGTTTTAAAATGGCTTTATCCGGTGACCAAAGTTGGTTCCTATTGAATGCTCAGTTGATGAGCCACAGATTGGGGTATTGAAGAGAATACAACAGAACTGAGTACACTGCGCTGATGGGAAATGGGCACTTCTGCCATTGGGAAGCCAGCGCTGCCTGTCACCCTCGCTGTTGCCTCAGATCCCAAGGCAGGCTTTGCCTGAGGTAGAATGCAATTTCATGTTGCCAGGAAGGGGGAACAACAAAATGCCATTCCCACTGGGAAATGAACGGGGAGAGAGTGTCCTTTCATCGCTCCTAGGGAATGGCTTGTAAGCGAGAGATGAAGGGATTGCATTTTTAATAACAGAGAAGTCTAAAGGATGGCTGCCACCCAACGGTGCTTTCTTCCGTTACTCACTCCCTGAGGTATACTCTGTGCTTGCCACATTGGCGCCCTCTCAATAACACACAATCTTTATCTGTGAAAGCACTTCTGCAAAATGGCTGTTTGAAGTGCAAAAATAGCTCATGTAAGGAAAAGAAACAGTTAAGCCATCTATTTTTCTTTCTTTCTTTCTTTCTCTCTTCCTTTCTTTCTTTCCTTTTTCTTTTTGCCTTGCCGTTATTGGAGATTAGTGCACTGCCAGGCAGCCCGTGGACAGCTTGATTATTCAGTGTGTTTGGGGACATTAATGGTACTCTTTGATCATAAGAAGAAGGGTGGCAAAGAAGTGGGAATGATTGAATTAACAGCTGCCATGCCATTATGTATGAGGAAAGCCTGAGAGAATACGAAGCCAAACACTCAACAAATTAGGTCGCAGGGGTCTTAGAAAATTCACAGGAGCCTTTGGCTGGGAGGTGACCGACCCCACTCCATCAGTTGGGTCTCCCCAACCATTGCTTGCTTAAGCCAGCATGGGCTGCCCCAGGGGTTCAGGGGCGGGGGTGGTGATGATTGGAATCAGAGGCTTCTCCACTCCCTCTCCAGATGGAGCTGGATTCCCAGCACCCCCAGGTACTACTCGCGTGCCCGGTGGGTTTTTGTGAGAGCAAATACAAAGAAAAGGCTCACAGCTCCTCAGGATGGAAGCTCTGAACTAAAACTCCTTTCCTGTTTCTCACAAGCTTACACTGTGGGGAGCTGAGACTTAAGAAAGCAAAATACAGCTCTTAGCCCAAAGTGCTCTACTGTTTAAATCATTTGACTAAAGAATGTTTTTAAGACACATGGAAGAACTGGGGAGGGGGCCAGGGCACAGACACAGTGGCACACATTTGATTCCAGCGCTCAGGAGGCAAAGGTGGGCAGATCTCTGTGACGTCAAGACCAACCTGATCTGCATAGCCTAGCAAGTTCCAGGTTAGCCAAAGCTTTGTAATGAGCCTTGACTAAAAATTTTTTTAAAAGTTGGGGCGGGGGGAGTGCCCCTGCATGTGTGCCAGCACACTCACAGGTGACAGCTATTCTTGAAATAAGGGTGATGTTAAGAAGCAACCAGTCTGTCTGGATTAGGTGGGCACTCATGGGAGTTAACATTCTACTGTTACGCAAGATTAGAACCGGGGCTGCGGGCAAAGGACTTTTCTTGTAACATCCTGGCTGCAGTGGCCTTGCAGCCCAGTTTGACTCCCACCTTCTTTGAAGCCAGCTCCTCTGAAGCCATCTATGGGGGGGCTGCTATTTTCCTTTCTTTGCCTCTATGTCCCAGTTCCTCTGGCACCATACTGCTTCTCTTTCTGGGTCTCTTTCTGTCCCCTTCTCAGGCATAAGAAGCCAGTGTTTTCTTGGCTCCTAAGGTTCTCCAGCTCTTGAGAATGAAATGTCGGGGAGGAAGCCACTGATGCTGGGAGGAACTTGATGTCTTCCAGGCCCAGAACCTGCAGGGATCACATGGTGAAATTATGCCCAGCTAGAACCGGTGAACAGTCCATGCTCACGAACATCCCATTCCGTGAACATGCACATGAATATTCCATTCCTGGGGCCTGGTGAACTCGACTTCATTTATACACATTTCCTCCCTGCTCTCTGATGTACAAGTGGAGGTGTGCTTAAGGACCCTAGAATAATTTTTACAAAATAGGGGATGGAGAGATAGCTCAGCAGTTAAGAGCACTGGCTGCACCTGGCATGGTGGCACAAGCCTTTAATTTAAGGCCAGCCTGGTCTGCAAATCAAGTCCAGGATAACCAGGGCTTTTACACAGAAATACCCTGTCTCCAATCCCCCCCCTCACCCCAGAAAAAGCACTGGTTGCTCTTCCAAAAGACCAGGGTTCAATTCCCAGAACCCACATGGCAGTTCATGACTATACCTCCAGTTCTAGGGGATCTAGTGCCCTCTTCTGGCCTCTATAGATACTAGACAGACAGACATGTGGTATACATGTGGTGCAATTCAATCTATAGACCAGGCTAGCCTCAAACTCAGAGATCCATCTGTCTCTGCCTCCCAAGTGTTAGAATTAAAGGCATGTGCTACCACAGCTCACCTAACAAAGTCATTATTTTTTTATGTGTATTAGTGTTTTGGATGGATGGATGGATGCATGCATGCATGTATGCATGCATGTGGGTGTTGAACCCCTAAACTGGAATTATGTACAGTTGTGAGCTACCATGTGGATGCTGGGCATTGAACCCAGGTTCTCTGAAAGAACAGCCAGTGTTCTTAACCACTGAGCCATCTCTCCAGCCCTTGTTTCTTGACATTCTTAAACCTGCACAGTGCCCTCCTCCCCAGCTCCAGGGTCACCTAGCCTTCCTCATAGCCCCATTCTCTGTGTGTCCTCTTCTCCTCTTAGTCATTGGATTACAGTCTACCCTAATCTCTTGTGACATTAACTACTTACATTTGTGAAGACATCATATAAGTTGAGTTTCCAAGGTCACAGTAGACTAGAATTTCAGGGCTCACTACTCAGCCTGCTACACAGATCTATCTTCCATTCTCTTTTCTTTGTCTAAGGGCTATAAGGCTGGATAGATGTTTCCATGTTGTTTTGGATTCCTCACACAAAAAAAAGGGTGTTGTGTAAATGACTGTGTGAAAAGTCTTCGTTGTCTTAGAGGGTGCAATGTGTGTTTCAAACAAACCCCCTAGGGGTAGACCCAAGCATTGGTATTTTTGGAAGCTCCCTGCATCCTGCCTGAGAACCATTGAACTAATTCCTAGGGTCCTTCAGCTCTGAACACCCTGTCATTCTCCTATGCCGGTGTAAAGGGGAGCCATATAATGGCTAAGGACCCCCATCTTAAGATCTAATTAGAATCAAATGCATTTTTCCTGATTCAGAAAGCAAGCCCTATGATTGACAGCCATAAACTCGCTGATGGTTGTCCTTTCTTTCCACAAACCCTCTGCTGCCACCTACTGGTGAAAAGGCAGCTCTGCCCATGGGGGTGGATAAGGCGTGAGTGACTAGACTGAAGGTTGTTGTATTGAAACCTAATAAAGGGTGAGTATGGGGCTCGGTAGCCTGTTTCCTCTCTGTGCACTTGACTGGATCCTTCCAGCACTGTGAGGTTAGTTCAGCAGGTACCAGAGTCTTTAGCCATCAAAGGCATCTCGTACTACAGGCCCAGCATCTGCCACCTTTCTCACTAGCCTGGAGGCGACAGTTAGAATTGTGCACAATAGAGAGGAGAGGCTCAGATCTAAGCATGCCCTTCTCATCCATCAAAGCCAGTTTCACTTGAGTCTCTTTGAAAGCTGCCCCCTTGGCGATTTAATTCAACACAGAAAAAGCTGTTTCTGCAACTCAGACAGCAAGTATAACAAAGTATCACCAAGAGCCCAGTGCTAAAAGCTTTCTTTACTATCTCTGACCCATCCTGTTTTTACAGGCTGCTGAGGAGATCAGTAAAGGGGCATAGGATTAAATATAACAAAATGAAAATATGAAAGCTTAAAAACAAGAGGACTCTAAATCCTTGTGGTGGCTCCTGGCCACTGTTTCTGTTTTCTGAGGCTGTTGCAACCAAGCACCAGCATAAGTTGCTTAAGACTTAAAGAGCATTCTTCCCTCACATGGATATAGACTGGAAGTCAAGGTCAGGTATCAGCAGGGTCCCGAGCTCCATTGCCAGAATCTCCTTGGCTTATAGATAGCTAGCTGTCTTCCCCTGTGTCCCCACAGCATCCCGTCTGTGTGTGTCTGTGGTCCAAACTTCCTGTCTTTGGAACAGTGTTTTTTGGGGGGAGGGGTTGTTGTTTTGGTTTTTCAAGACAGGATTTCTCAGTGTAACAGAGTCCTGGCTGTCCTGGACTCGCTTTGTAGATAAGGTTGGCCTGGAACTCACAGAGATCTGCCTTCCTCTGCCTCTGCCTCTGCCTCCGAAGTGCTGGGACTAAAGGCGTAACCATTTAATACAGTTTCTCACGTGGTAGTGACCCTCAGCCATAAAATTATTTTTGTTGCTATGTTATAATTGTAACTTTGCTACTGTTATGAATTGTAATATCAATATGTGTTTTCCAATTATCTTGGGCAACCCCTATGAAAGGGTCATTTGGTCCCCAAAGGGTCTCAACCCACAGGTTCAGAACCACTGCTCTAGAAGGACACTAGTCCTAATGAATTAGAACCTAATCCACCATCACATTTTAACCTGATCCCCTCTGTAAAGACCCTGTCTCCAGGCAAGGCCATGCTCTGAGAGACTAGTAGTTAAGGGCCTCAACATTAGAGGGACACAGTTAACCTGTGACAACCACCAAGTACTCTGGTAAAGAGCAGTGCCACCTTCCTGTACTATTACAGAAAATGCTAGAAGAAAGCCTCCTGGGGCTGAAGCTTCCGGTTTCCTCAGCTCTGATGTAGCTGGGAACAGCTTTCCATGCAGATGACAAAGCAGCCAGGAACCACCTCTGAAGCCTGGGCTCCTTGTCTAATCATATCAGCCCAGTATACACACACACAAATACACACACACACACACACACACACACACACACACACACACACACATCTCCGAAGTACAGCAGAAGCTGAGTTCAGAAAGTAGGCTCTTGGCTGGTGCTCAGGCGCCACTGGGATTGACATGAGGGCTCAGTCAGGTACCAGAAGTCCCCTGTAGAACGATCAGGATGCATAAGCCACGGGTGCCCTCCCTCATCTCCTGCCCTTTGGAAACAAACCAATGAAGCGGTAAATTGTGTTAAAATACTGCTGTTGCACTAACCGTTTTTGAAATGAGAGAGACCGTGGTCTCAGTCTATCTTCTGAGATGTAGGAGATGGTGGCAGGTTCTCTCTTGTCAACCTGCTTCAGGAACAGGCTCTTTGATGGAGGTTGACACAAGGTTTGGCCAACATTTAAGGATCCAGACAGTAGGCTGGAGGGATGGCTCAGTGGTTAAGAGCACTGACTGCTTTTCCAAAGGTCCTGAGTTTGGTTCCCAGCAACCACATGGTTGTTCACAACCATCTACAATGAGATCTGGTGCCTTCTTCTCCTGTGCAGGCACACATTCAGACAAAACACTGTATACATAATAAGTAAATAAATGAAGAAAAAGAAAAAGAATCCAGCCAGTGACATCCTACCGCATTAGACCCAAATGGATGTCTTCATCGAAAGTGTGCAAATCCTTCAAGAACAGCAGCATTCCCATCTTCTCATCAAAGCTTCTCAGATGAAGTCTGCAGCCCCTGGTCCTCGGGGGGAAAAAAAAAACTGCACTTCTGGCTGTGAGTCCTGATATTTATTTAACAGTAATGGTAGGAAATTTGGACTCAAACTCATCTAAAGTTTCTCTGTCACTATGAAAAAAAGACTTGAGATAATCCATTTAGAAAGAAGAAAGGTAGGGACAGACAACTTAGTAGGTAAAGTCACCTACTGCTAGGCCTTATGGCTTCATTTCTATCCCCTCATCTCACATGGGAGGAGGGAACCAATTCCCACAAGGTGTCCTCTGATCTCCACATGTGTGCCATAGTGTGTATGCCTCTATACACACACACACATACACACACGCACACACACACTCATAGAGTAAGTTATTTTTAAAGGAAAAGGGGTTTATTGGGGGGATATTTTCAGCCCATAGTTGATCGCCTCTGTTACATCGGGTTCAAGTGAGGCAAGACCTCATGAGACTGCTGCACATGGAAAACTACTCACCTCATGGCTTGGGGTCCCAATATCCTTTTCAAGGGCACGTCTGCATGACTTTATCAACTCAAAAACACAACCCTTACCTCAAAGAGGATAAAAGATAGTTTATTCTAGAGCCAAATGTGAGAGACCATGGCCTAAGAAACCTCAAAGTCCTCATTCCAACATGGAAGCAGTTTCCTGAAGTTTCTATAGTAACAGAAGAAAGAACACTAAAAGTCAAGCCCCGTTTAAAATACACTGGGGCAGCATCAGGGAGGTGGGTCAGCAAAGCAGAGAAATCTCACTATCTCTGATTCCATTGGATGACACCCTTAGCTTTGGGGTTCAGTAAAAGCTGAGTTCATACATCCCAACAGGTCCTTATCTGATAGTTACAGGATGCTAGTTTCAACACAGAGCTGGCAATAAGGAATGGCTATTTAGGAGACTAAGGATAGCCCAAGACGTAAGTTGGCTCTGGACCTACAGCCTTCCAAGCCCTCCACATCTCTGTGGTTCTAATGAGTCAGTCAGTCAGTCTTAGCATAGTGTTGACAGCTTCCTCGCGCTAGACCTAAGGGTTGCACTGCCAGCGACGGAACCAGCAGCTGGAGCCACATAGGAGGCAGAGACAGGCAGATCTCTGTGACCTGGAGATTAGCTGTGAAGTTCTACACACATGAGAATCCACGCTATTATCCCACTGCGTCTTGATTTCTACAGCACTGACTGATATATGTACACACTGTACCTAGCAAAACGGCGAGCCTTTGCATTGCCTCTGCTGTTAATGCAACACAAAGAGAAACTTCCAACTGTACTTCATCCCCAGGTGATTGTGCCTTGTGAAATAACATCCAGTGAAGGAGGTAAATGAGTAAAACAAAGTAAAATGTACCAAGTACAAATTCTTACTTAAACAAACAAACAACAACAAAAAGCCTGCTCTGGTAGAAGGCTGAAGCCAATGTATCAACAAGTCACAAGTTCAAGGCCAGCCTGAGCCATATAGCCAAGCCCTATCTCAAAAACATAGAGGAGGAGGAGCAGAGGAGAAGGGAAGGAAGGACCGACTTTAGGCATCCTTGCCAAGTAGTAGTGGGTTTGACCTTGAGATTCTGGGATCTCTCAGAAAACAATCAGATGAACCCAGAGAAAGAAGACACCTCAAAGCCCAGGAGGCAATGTTGGGGTGAGTCGCTGTGATGGCTTGCTACAGATTTGTGGTTCTGCTGTGAGTTATTGGAAAAGACAGGCAGAGTGACTCAGGATGAGGAGATGTGCTGTCATGGGAAAGATGCAGGCACAGCAGGAAATAGCAAAACCTCAGAATAGGGCTTGGAAAAGGCAGGCTTGAAGAGTCACTAAGCAGCCGGGCGGTGGTAGCACACGCCTTTAATCCCAGCACGCAGGAGGCAGAGGCAGGCGGATCACTGGGAGTTCGAGGCCAGGCTGGTCTACAAAGTGAGTCCAGGACAACCAGGGCTACACAGAGAAACCCTGTCTAAAAAAAAAAAAAAAGCAAAACAGGGACTTGCTGTAGGAAAACAACATCGGGGAGCTGGGCTTATGATAGCTGGAAGGAAAACAATGCCTTCCTACAGGGCGTTTTGGCAAGTAATTCCAACTTGAACCCAAAATGACAGTGCTCTGGGTAGCAGATAGGGGGATGCAGCATGGCTGGGGGTGGAATGGTTGCCTGGATTTTATCCCAAGGGTATCACTCATAAGGTTAAGATCCAGAGGACCACGAGCATCTTGTGAGGCTGTTTAGGATGGGTTCCTTTTGACAAGTCTTGAGTGATGTGAAGTCTTGCCTTTTCCTTCACCTCTGTTCAGAGAATCCCTCACAGCACTATCCAGATGTTAAGAGAATCTATTGGCTAAATATATTTTCAAAAGAATATGTTGGGGACCAAGGAGGGGAACTGATAAGCAGTCATGTAAGCCAAGACAGGAGACTTCAACAAAGGCTTGACATTTTCAGTTGTCTTACCCATGTGTGATCTTCAATTAAGAAAGAAACTGTCTAGTATAAGCACATCAGAGGAAGACACCAACTATAAAGCGAAGCAGTGAGGGCTAGAGATGTAGCTCAGAGTTAGGGCACTTGCTTAGCATCCCTGAGGCCTTGGGTTCAAGTCCCAGTACCAGAGAAAAGAAAAAAAAAAAGTAAGGTTATAAAATTTCAACCCATAATTGAGTCAGAGTATGTGATGAGTATCAAGCCTTTCTTGCCAAATGGGACTGCCATTGACATTTTTTCAAAAAAAAAAAAAAAAAGTTTAATTTTAAACTTTTTATTCCAAGTTGGGTTTTACTTCTTTATATGTAAGCAGATTACTTATGTTGCTTATCTGCAGGCACTATGAGCTTGCAAAGTGAGGTGATGCAAGAGCCCAGAGGAAAGAAAATATCACTCCCAAGTCTAAATGCAAAGGCATGGGGATGTAGTTTAAATAAAATAGTTCCCGCAGTACATATGCGACAGTGACAGAGCAGTGGGGCGCAGGGCCATTAACAGTTTATTTCACACACACACACAAAGAAGAGTTTATCTCTACTGGGTGTGGTGGTACACACCTATAGTTCAAACTACTTGACAAGCTGAGACAGGGGGAATCACTTGAGCCTGGGATTTCAGGGCCAGCCTGGTAACATAGCAAACCCACTAAGAGAGAAGAAGGGAGGAGGTTCTAGGAGGGAGGAAAGGCCCGTCCCTAACAACTGCTCTGTGAAAAGGGTTTGTTACTGCTCTTCTCCCATCCAAGTGCTAACAGGATGAGACCCTGCTTAGCTTCCTAGCTCAAACTCAGGTGTACTCAGGGTGGTATGGCCAGTGACTATTATTCCTATTCTATAGATGAAACAGGATTTAAAGGCCTGGAAATATACATAAAGTTTTATGGCTTAGATAATTAGAAAGTAGATTGGACCCAATATACGTCTGTACAGACTGAAACGATATCGCTCACACATACCACGATGCATCTGTCACAGACTGATGCGGCTGCCTGTTTTCCTTTGTTTCTTTTGCTTCATTGGTTTGCTTTTGCCTTGCTTCGAGCCAGGGTTTTGTGTAGCTCAGGCTGGCCTCAAACTGACTGTATATCTGAGAATGACCTTGAATTCCCAATTGTCATCCTCCTGTCTCCACCTTCCAAGTGCTGGCATCTCAGGGTGTACCATCATGCTGAGTTCCCTGGCTCCGCTTTTAAATAGTTAGCATTTTAGGTTGGATATCTGATGGCGTGCTCTACTGCTGGCCACCAGGAGATTGTTTGGAAATGAGCATAGCATTCAGGAGTTCAGGACTATGTTCAAGTCGTTGTGCTGTTTGGCTGGAGTTCTCACGTTCCTCAGCACCCTCCCTGAGCCCTGTGCGCTGACAAGGCAGCGTGTATCTTAACGTTGCTTCATTCTAAGCCTGCAGCGGCAATGCAGTGATGCAACTGGGGCTGGATCTTGATAAACCTTGGGTAACTAACAGGCCACAGCCCCCGTCCCCCAAAGAAGCAGATGGTATTCTAAGCCAACCCTAGAACTAATAATACTGGGAAGAAATAACGACTTAAAGGTCCCACTTAGAGGCAGGAGTTACAGGCTAGATGCCGAAGCTGAGTCTCACCCCTGCTTTTCTTCTCTATTTTCCTTCAGTAAATGAGAATAGCAAGCACCTGAGCACATGGGCGGGACCAGAACGCAGCTGTAGGAGAGAACTTTCCCCCACTGCAGAATCCTCCCAAGAAACTGGGCTGAGCCCCAGCACACCACCGTGAGGATCAACTGGACCTTGAAGTCTGTCTGTGAGCTGTTGGGGAGCTGTGGTCCGTGGCTGGTCAGCAGGTGGCTGTGAAGATCCCACTGTTCTGCGGCTGCTGTTGCTTGCTGACTATGAAGAACTGCATGAGCTCTATTTAAGCTGCTTTTCTATCCCACTGCCAATCAGTTTGTGGACTGGGAAGTGCTAATTTCCTAGAGGCTCTTGCATTGTTTCATTTTGCATGCATATAGTGATTACAAATAAGCAACACATAGTCCGCTTCTATATTTTTTAAAAAATCCATCCATACAAAATGATGAATAAGATATAAATCCTCTCTCTCTTTGTTTCAGAAGTTCTAATCATAGCCCATGTCATTGAAAGCTTCAATCTGTTTCCTTTAAAGATCAGTATAGTAGGTCTGCCTTTACTTTATAGAAAGCTAGCTTCTATAAAGATTTTTTTCACTGTTTACTAGTGAAATGAGAAAAGCAAAGCTATTTATAAAAGGCCTTATGTCTTGTATATATATATTGTCTTTGAAATATTTGTGATTTAGTTTATTGCTTGTAAAAGAGAAATTATATAATTTATTTAGTAAATACAACTGTAAACTATAGTTTTATTGAAAGAAATAAAATATTTTGTTCTCAATTGTGGTCATACATTTTCAAATAACTTATAATCTTCAAGGTGTGTGTGTGTGTGTGTGTGTGTGCGCGCGCACTGAGGAATCAAACCTAGGGCTCTGCATATACCAGACAAGGACTCTACCACTAAACTATAACCTCAGCCCACAATCATTTATTGACTAAAAGAGAAAATAAGTAAGCCAGGCACTGTGGTGCATGCCTGTGGTCCCAGCACTTGGGGAAGCAGAGGCAAGAGGATCTCTGTGAGTTCGAGGCCAGCCTGTTCTACCAAGTGAGTCCAGGACAGCCAAGGCTACACAGAGAAACCTTGTCTCAGAAAATAAATAAATTATATAAATAAATAAATATTTTTTGCCTTTTTAAAAAATTTAATTCCTTTACAGCCTGATCCCTGCCCCCTCCCTCCTCTTCTCAGAGAAGAGGAGGCCCTAAGAGGTACCAACCCATCCAGGTACCTCAAGTCACAGCAGGACTAAACACATCCTCTCCCACTGCGACTTAATAAAGCAACCCAGCTAGGGGAAAGGGATCCAAAGGCAGGCAACAGAGTCAGAGACAGCCCCTACTCCTGTTGTTAGAAGACCCATATGTTGGCCAAGCTGCACATCTGCTACATATGTGTAGGGGGGTCTAGGTCCAGCCCATATATGCTCTTTGGTAGTTTGATCTCTGTGAGCCCCTATGGGCCCAGGTTAGTTGACTCTGTAGGGCTTCTTGTGGTGTCCTTGACCTCTCAGGCTCCCTCAATCCTTCCTTCCTCCCACTCTTCCACAAAAGTTCTCAAGTTTAACCAATGTTTGGCTGTGGGTCTCTGCATCTGTTCCCATCAGCTGACAGATGAAGCCTCTCAGAGGACAGTTACGCTAGGCTCCTGTCTGCAAGCAGAGCAGAGCATCATTAATAGTGTCGGGGGTTGGCGCTTTCCCATGGAGTGGGTCTCGAGTTGGGCCAGTCATTGATTTGCCATTCTCTCACTCCCTGCTTAATTCCTACACTTAAACTCATCTTAATCTGTATGGCTCATGTGGACAAGACACATTTTGGGACAAAGGTGTTATAGGTGGGTTGGTGTCCCCCTCCCTTCACTGGAAGTCACATCTAGCTGTAGGAGGTGGCGGCTTCAGGCTCCTTAATCCTCGCTGCCAGAAGTCTCAGCTAAGGTCACCCCTATAGGCTCCTGGGAACCCCCTCCCCCGTCCTAGAGATGAATAACTAAATCTCTTTTTAAAAAGAAGGGGGAGTGCTGGAGAGATGGCTCAGAGGTTAAGAGCACCATCTGCTGCTCTTCCAGAGGTTCTGAGTTCGATTCCCAGGAACCACATGGTGACTCATAACCATCTATAATGCGATCTGTGCCTTCTTCCGGTGGGCAGGCACACATGCAGGCAGAACATTAGATACATAATAAATAAATAAATCTTTAAAAAGAAAAGAAAAGGCAACAACCCTAGGGTGTGGTGGTTTGAATAAGAGCGGTCCCCATAGGCTGGTTTTTCTGTTTGTTGTTTGTTTGTTTTTTGTTTTTCTGAGACTGGGTTTCTCTGTGTCATAGCCCTGGCTGTCCTGGAACTCTCTTTGTAGCTGGCCTCAAACTCAGAGATCCACCTGCCTCTGCCTCCTGGGCGCTGGGATTAAAGGCATGTGCCACCACACCTGACTGGGAGTGGCACTATTTGCAAGAATTAGGAGGTATGGTCTTGTTAGTGGAAGTGAGTCAGTCACTTGGGGGTAGGTTGCGAGGTTTCAAAAGCCCAAGCCAGGCCCAGTGTCTGTCTTTTCCTGCTGCCTGCAGATCTAGATGTAGAACTCTCGGTTCCTTCTCCAGCACCATGTCTGCCTTTGCGGGGCTACGCTGATAATGGACTAAACCTCTGAAATGGTCAGCAAGCCCCAGGTAAATGTTTCCTTTATACGAATTCCTGTAGTCATCGCGTCTCCTCACAGCAATAGAACATTGACTAAGACACCTTGCATACCTTGTCTTGGACAGGTAGAAGTGGAATACTAAAATTCGTACCTTCTAAGACAGTATCTACCCAATAGTAGATTCTTTCAACTAGTCTAACAGGCATTCCCAAATATGTCGGTGCATTCGTGTTGTGCTATGGTAACACCATTGAAATAGATTCCCACTCACACATGTGGGCCAGATGCAGCTCAGCTCCAAGGGCCGTCTTCACCTGGGGACCTGGAGCCACCCTGAGGCATGCCACTGTTAAGGCAATGGAAAAGGACTGTGGGAGCACGTAATGATGTTGTCCTAAGCCAATGGGGTTGGGAGGGTGCTACTTCCCACAAGGAAATGAAGCCAGCAGAGAGGGCAGTGAATACTGTAAACAAGGAGTTTACACCATCTGGTAACCAAGGCTACAGAAAGATGTTCCTGATGAGATGCTGAAAAGAAAGCACTTAATGTTGAAGCAAGCTGATTCGTGTAAACAAACACGGTATAAAATTCCATAAGTGTAGGCTGGAGCCAGCTTATGCTTATTTAGGTACTCACACCTACTCAACATAAGTAGCAATTTTACCTGCAGAGTCGATGCTGGGAATCCATTGTGGCTTAGGATCAGTTCTAGGCTCATGTTTTCTTTTCTTTTCTTTTTTTTAACTGCTGAAGCAGAATAGCGCAGGCTAGGTGATTTATAAAGAACAGAAACCTGCTCATGGTTCTGATGGTTGAGAAGTCTGAGACTAGGCAACCATAAGATCTACCACAAGAGACAGAAGAAAACCAAGTCCCCCAGTCCTTTTCACAGAGGCATTGAGCCAGGCAAGAGAACAGAGCCTCCATGACCTAAAGGTGCCCAGAGGCTCCAGCTCCCAAACTGGTTACACTGGGGTTGGAGTTAACAGAGTATGGAGTTCTTGTTGGAACTCATACCATTGGAGGATGTCAACAAAGGGTCCTAAAGTGAGTGAAGGCATCTCCTGCGTCCTTCCCTCCAGCATCGGTGTGTACTAGCAGATGCTGTCCCACGCTGCATGTGTCTGTGTACATGACTCCCTCTCTTCCCCTCTCATTAGTAAGTCTACTCATTTATCTCAGCTGGGGCCTCAGCAAGGGACACACTGAATCCTGGGAGTGTTATATATGGTATGCCTGTGTGTACATGGAATTGTTCTGGGTTTCTTTTATTTATTTTTTTTTTTTTCCACTTATTCATGAAGAAAAAGGCTATCATTGCCATTAAATTATAATGACATTGGCCCTAGAAATACTAAGAACTGTTATCTTGAGGACTAACTCAAATATCATTTTAAAGCCAGGAGTTTGTCCCTGAGCCTAACCCTCCACCCCACACTTAAATGAACTAAATGAACAAACCTAGTCACATCCTCTGTTGCTGACCTGATTGATGAGGCCCACGCCCACTGTCAAGGTCACTCTGCGCTTCAAGTCATTTGATAGCAGCAGAATTTAGCCACATATACAGAACGTTTGACGGTTACAGCCTCTTCTCGGAGACAGCATGCCCAGAGCCTTCTGACCTGCTGGATTCTGGTTGGTTGACTGATTTCTGAGCCTTCTTCACCTTCGCCATCTTGGGGTCTCTGTTCACCAGCACCCTAGGAATTTCCTTCATCTCTTCTTTTTTCTGCATGCTGCGGCTTCCTCTTTTTTGATAAAGCACAGGGAAGGATGTCAAAGGGTCAGGGGTGACACGGCCAAGCAGTTTCTCCTCAGCAACTTGAAACTTAAGCAGAGATACCTGAGGAATTTATAAACAAGGCATCAAAGACAGTGCATGTGTTTTTATAGGTGTTAAACAAGCTTCCATGATTTTTGTCTTCTGAGCCTCCAGGTCATTTAGTTCTTTATGCTTCGTGTGTGTGTGTGTGTGTGTGTGTGTGTGTGTGTGTGTGTGTGTGTGTGTGTGTGCGCGCGCGCGCGTGCGCCAGCCAGGCAAACAGAAGCACTCTACCGTTGAGTGACACATCCAGCCACCTCAACTCCTTTTTTGTAAGCAAAGCAAACAAAGAGACAGAGAAAGAAAAAATAAATTTATAAAAAGTAATCATGAGGGACCGGGGCTATGTCAGCTGAGCATGCACTGTGTTTGATATCTGACATTTGGAAGGGGGGGGGGGCAGGAAGATCAGAAGTTCGGTGTCATCCTTGGCCACAGAGCAAGTGTGAGCCCAATTTGGAATTTATAAGACCTCTCTCAAAAAGCAAAAGTGACAGCAGGGCATGGTGATGCATGCCTTTCCCAGCACCTGAGAGGTAGAGGCAAGCAGATCTCCATCAGTTCAAGGCCAGCCTGGTCTGCATAGTGAGTTCCAGACCAGCCAGGGCTACACAGTAAGGCTCTGTCTAATAAATACATTCATAAATAAATTAATGAATACAGAACAAATCACATTGAGTCTTTGCTGTCTAGAAAAATATTCAGGCCAGGCATGGTGGCACACACGTGCAATCCTATCGCTCAGGAAGCAGAGGCCAGCCTGGTCTACAAAGTGAGTTCTAAGCCAGAGACACACAGTAAGACCCTAGCTTGGGGGGAAAGGAGACACTTGGGTGAGCTAGGTTGATGATGTCCAAACTACAGAGCAAGCCCAAGAAGTGAGTTCAAGATCAACCTAAGCAATTTAGGAAAACTTTGTCTCAAATAAAAAGTTTAATTTGAGCTAAAGAAATAAATCCATTGTTAAGAGCACACAGTGTTCTTGCTGAGAGCCTGAGTTCTGTTCCCAGCACCCATATCAGGCAGTTCACAAACTTGGTTACTCCAGCTTTAGGAGGATCTAACACTTTCTTTAGGACTCTGCAGGCATACACACACACACACACACACACACACACACACACACACACACACACACGTGATGTTCATTCACACAGACAAACAGATATACACATACAAATAACAAAATAAATCTTAACTGCTTTTATGCATATGGGTATGTTAGTTACTTAGTTACTTTCTAATCCTTATGATAAAACACCAAGACCAAAGCAACTTCTAGAAGGAAGGATTTGGCTTAAGGTTAAGAGCACTGGCTGCTCTTCCAAAGGTCATGGGTTCAATTCCCAGCAACCACATGATGGCTCACAACTATCTATAATGAGATCTGGTGCCCTCTTCTGGTGTGCAGGTGCACATGCAAGCAGAATACTGTACACACTATAAATAAATAAATCTTTTTTAAAATCTGATTTCTTTGCACTCTGCTCTCAAAATATATATATCTTAAGATTATTAAAGGATTTATAATTTGCTTATTGGGCATGGTGCTTAAAAATCTAAGTTCAGCTTTCCAGTGTAGGAGTCTGGTGGCGACGTTCAGAAATGGCACCTCGCAAGGGGGAAGGAAAAGAAGGAAGAATAAGTCATCAGCCTTGGACCCCAAGTGGCTGAAGGAGAGAATGTATTTGGTGTCTGTCACATCTTTGCATCCTTCAACGATACCTTTGTCCATGTTACCGATCTTTCTGTCAAGGAAGCCATCTGCCGAGTGACTGGTGGAATGAAGGTAAAGGCTGACAAAGATGAGTCCTCTCCATATGCAGCCATGTTGGCTGCCCAGGATGTGGCCCAGAGGTTCAAGGAGCTGGGCATCACTGCCCTGCACATCAAACTCCAGGCCACAGGAGGAAACAGGACCAAGTCAGCCCTCAGAGCTCTTGCTTGCTCAGGGATGAAGACTGGGCGGATTGAGGATGTCACTCCCATTCCTTCTGACAGCACTCAAAGGAAGGGAGGTCATCGTGGTCGGCGTCTGTGAACAGAACTTCTCAAGTTATTTTCTGTTAATAAATACCTTTGTATAAAAAAAAAAATCTAAGCTCAACTCCTGTTTAGGGCATGTGTGTGTGTGTGTGTGTGTGTGTGTGTGTGTGTGTGCGCGCGCGCGCGCGTGTATGTGTAAGCAGCCATGTTAATCACATGGCTTACAACCTGCTGTGTGACTCCACCTTCCTAAGATGACTGTGTTGCATAAAGCGCTAATTATAAAACTTGCTAACTCACAGAGATCTGTCTGCTTCTGCTTCACAAGTTCTGGAATTAAAATTATAAAACTTCTTAGTCCTGATAAACTCTCTGTTTATTACTTTATCTCTATCAGACTAGGAAAGCAACAAATCTCATTGTAAATCGGTATGGATTTTTAGAAGTTCAAAGTTATACTTTTTTATAACATACTGTATATTTGATTTACCCCTTACAATATTCTTTATATAATTGTGGGGATCATGAACCAGGGGAAGTGGGGTGAATGACAGCAGAGCCCATGCAGAATCCCAGGAATCAGACTCCAGAGACCAGACTCAAAGGTGCAGATCTAACTTGACTGTTCAGTGTAAAGGCCTTTAAAAGGCTGAAGGGCCAATCAAATCATCTCATGCTAGCCTCAAGCACCGATAACAATCATTCAGGTTGGTGTAGCTATGAAGAAATGGGGTGTGTGTGGCAAGGTCACCTCAGGAGATTTCCATAAAGAAGGGGGAAGTAGTCACCGTCCTAGCCTTGGATCCATTCTGAGCCTTCACTAGCATGGTAGGAGTCCCCAGTAGATCAACACCGTGTGCAGTGGATCAGGACTATTCAAGTCATCTTAGGAGCTGCTGACACTTCACTCAGCACTCTCTGTGGGCCTCCAAAAGGCTTAGCTCGACATTCTCCACAGAGGATGGTGAGCTTTCAAGATTATAAAGGTCTATCCAGATTAGCAAAAGCTAGTTTAAGATGTCTGTCTAACTACTTATGTCTTTGCTAGTTCTTGGATGCATGAGTGAATACTCTCTGTTTCTCCTGCCACCAGCTGCCTGTGCTCCGGGTTCACTTCCAGGCTTTCTGGCCAATGGATTTGGTATAACAAAATTTTAAATGTAATTTTTAAAGTTGCTTTATAATGTTCTACGACTGGGTTATTGTTCACCCTTTCTCAGACGCAGGCATTGTTTTTAAAGACCATGGTCAAAAACAGGATATGGTTAAAGCTCATAACTCAGGGTTTGTAGTTAAAGGCTTATCTTAGATAATCTTGAACCATGTAACATGATTCCAAAGATACTTGTTTTTTTGTTTTGTTTTGTTGTTGTTGTTGCTGTTGTTGTTGTTTTGGTTTTGGTTTTGGTTTTGGTTTTTCAAGACAGGCTTTCTCTGTGTAATGCTGGCTGCCCTGGACTGGCTTTGTAGACCAGGCTGGCCTTGAATTCACAGCAATCTGCCTGCCTCTGCCTCCTGAGGGCTGGGATTAAAAGCATGTGCCACCATGCCCAGCCCAACGATACTTTTAAGTTGGGAAATATATTAATTCTAGAGACAGTCTACTGTTCACAATGTTAGAACTTGGTTATTAGGGTCTATCTCTACTCTCAAGGTTAAAAAAAAAATCACTGCCTTAAAAATAAGTTTAGCCTTGTCTTTGCTAATGTAGCTTTATATTTTTTATAAACTGTAGACCTTTTTATAAACTAAATCGTACAGGAAACTGTTTCTGGTCTGTAATGGTACACCATAAAAAGGTCAAAAAGGTTCCCAATCTCTTTAAGGGCTATGTTTATGACTTTAAAAGCGCCAACTTAACAGGAATGGAACCTGAAGTACTGGTCTTTAATGATTAAGAGCTACAAGTTAATAGTCAGACATCTCAAAAATGATCAAATCCTTTAATGTGTCCAGAAATATATTTGTAGTCATGCTGAGAACCAATGTGATTAATTACAAAATAAGCTTTGTTTATCCTCCTGTACATGTTTTCAAAGTCAAACAAAAAGTAACTACAAACAACCAAAGTTTGTCTGTTTAGATCTGCTGGAGAAAGACATAGTCCTCAAATACTTATGTGCAGAATATGGCATAATTATAGATCATAGCATTGTTTTATGTTTGCAAAGTATAGTTTAGAGCAGATAACTAAAGACAGACAAAGATTGCTTAACTCAGATCTGCTAACCCTCAAACCTTTTAGACACCTGCTGAATATGACATTTAATGTGTTTAAACTTATTATGACAGACAGAGACTCCCAAATCCTAACAGTAACTCCCCAAGATGTGAGCACAAGGACAGATGACATCAACCCTGGATTGTGATACATTAATCACTGGAAAGACTGCCCCAATGCCTTGCCAGCCTGAACTGTGGGCAAACTGGACATCAAGAGAGTTATGGTCTCACATTGCTTGTTCTTCCTTGCTCTACTGCCACAGAAAAAGCCTCTCATCTTCTGTACCTGATGATCAAACTGCCTTTGCCTGCATTGACATGGAGCTTCCAGGCATCTGGGACAACTGTCTAGGTATCGGAGTATGGACTAGTCTCTGTCATTTTGATTGATACATATATTCATTTAGATTATAACTTATCCTTCTCATGTCTCTGATCACATTGACAGCTAAGCTAATGGTAGCTTGACGGCGAGAGGACAGACAATTAGCTCGTTACCCCAAGGTCACCCACTCAAATCCTCCTGTCAGGTCAAATGGAATCCAGATAAGTACAACAGCCTAAGTTTCCCACCCATTGTCTATTTCAGAGGTTAGGGTTCCTCCCCATTTCCCTAATTTTGGGACTCCCCTCCCCCAACTACCAAAACCATGGTGGGAGGAATCCTGCCCTCTGATGAGTTTTGGGACTCTTCCCACCCCAACTACCAAAACCATGGGTCCAAAGGTTTCAAATGTACGCCTAAAAAAGAGTTATCTCCTTAACCTACTTAACTTTATTTTCTGTCCATAGATATGTTCCAGTGTCCTGTCAAGTCCAGGTGTTTTCTACATCCAAGATAGCGCCATAGTTAGCTACCCACAGGTGCTTGAGTCTAACCTTGAAGACTGCTTCAGCTGGGCTTGCATTTTCCTTCCTAGCTGCAGATGTTCTCACAGATCCTGGACAGTAGGGAAACAGGTGGCTCTCACAGGACTTCACCAGCATCCCAGTTTCCTTAGGGTCCCCAAAGATGGCATTACCCCCAAGTCAGTAGGAAGCAGTCTTTCTGAACACAAAGTCCTCATCCCTGCCTCACTACCCCTTCCTAAGCTTGTCATTTTTTTTTTTAAACTAATCAAAAAGGGAGAAATGTTAGTGTACAGGTGAATCTACTAGCCTGCCTCTAGGGCCCTAGCAACCTCTTAGGTTATCACCTGCTGCTACCACCAGATGTGTGCCAGGTGTGTGCCAGATAAAAGGACCCAAACCCCTCCCCCCAGCTCTCTCTGGGTCTCTCTCTCTCTCTCTCTCTCTCTCTCTCTTTCTCTTTCTCTCTGTCATATCCCCCTTTCTCTCTCTCCCTGCCCTCTTTCTCCCTCCCTCTCCCTTTCCCACAATAAACCTTCTTATACCACATATGTTGCCCATGACATAACATCCATTTATAATAGGGGGAACAACCAGGTGAGGCAAAGAGAGTCATTTACACACAGAACTAAACAGACAAGCACAAGATGGCAATTTCAAAAGGGAACAGCCGATGGCACCCAAAGGGCAGTTCCATAAACCAGGACAATCTCAAGGCATTTGAGCAGTTATCATAAGAAACTATGAGGTCTAGAGCCAGGAGTTTTTACAAGGAAAACGGAGTGTTGCAACCCTGGCAGTACATTTTACCCTTATTCCCAAGAGCTGCAGCTGGCATACCAAGTTTAGTTCTGCTCGAAATATCCCACCGCTGCCTTTAAGTCTCCCAAGCATTGGCACTTTCCTCATCCAGCCTCACCGGCCACCCATGTTGTCCCTGTCAGATCCCAAAGACACTCAGACAAGTGGCTAACTGTGGTGCCTGTTCGCTAGCATTCCAAAGGGGACGCCAGGGACCCTGGATGCTCCCTCATTCAGCAACTTGGCTCCTCTCAGCTCTTCTCACCTCACCCCTACCCTAAGCTTCTCCAGCTCCCCGTTTCATTTCCCCAGCTTCTCTTTCCTATATAAATAACCCTGTCGTCTTTGCCACCCACTCTCTTGGTTCCCTTGACTCTTGGTTCCCACTTTCCTCTCTCAGTTTCCTTTTTGCTCTCTCTCCTCTCATGCTCAAGTTCAGTCTGGACTCTGCCAGATGCCTCTTGCTGTACTCCCTCATATCTATAATAAACACCTTCTTCTCTTCAGCCCTACCTGGGAGCAGTCACGTCTTGATTTCATTCAGTCGCCTCTACCCATTTCTGCTCTTCCTCCCTGCCCTCCTTTACCTGACCAACTTCTGATCTCTTGGGACTCAAGCAAGTGTGCCTTTCCCACCCCTCGAGCTGAGACAAGGCCACGCCCCTGATGATTCCTATCATCACGCTCTCATGGCTCTATGGGAGCTATTGAGTTATCTCCTTCCTGCACAAGACTACAAACCCCACAAGAACCTGCTGATTAGCACAAGACTACAAACCCCACAAGAACCTGCTGATTAGCACAAGACTACAAACCCCACAAGAACCTGCTGATTAACAACCTTCGTCACATCAGCAAGCATGAGGCCTGGCTCTGTAGACACTTAGCCTATGGGCAGAGGGATAGGTAGCTGGACATGGGTGGGGTGGATGGAAAGGCAGACATGTGCAAGAAGAGAGACTATGAGTGAGGAAACGGAAAGGAGGGCAGACTGCTGTGGTTGCAGGTATCTATAGAGGAAAAACTCAAGATGACTATAAAATTCAGAATACAGATTCAGGTAGCATTTAAGGTCCAGCCTTAACTTGTGGTGAAATTTTCATACAGAGATTTCACTGCATCCGGGGCCCATGTGAAAGAAGAAAGAATGGAGGCCCAAGGGAGTTAACAAGGCAGACCACTGTGCTGCCTCCAAGGCAGCCACAGAGTGCTGCAAAGGAATGGAGGCTAAAACCAGGGTGGCTTGTCCAGGAAAAGAGGACCACAGAGGAAACCCAGTTCCTACTAGAGATGCTCTATGCCCAGAATGGATATGCATGGAGAAAGAGGGGAAGTAGCCAGCCTTTTAATGCGAAGCCACCCTCCAGGCTCCCACAGCGTCTGTCCTTGTAATTGGCAAGGAATCTGGGGAATGCAATTTTTTAAAAAAGATTTATTGATTGTTTATGTATACAGTGTTCTATCTGCATGTACACCTGCACACCAGAAGAGGACACTAGATCTCATTACAGATGGTTGTGAGCCACCATGTGGTTGCTGGGAATTGAACTCAGGACTTTTGGAAGAATAGCCAGTGTTCTGAACCTCTGAGCCACCTCTCCAGTCCCTGGGAATGTTATTTGATGAGAGCCCCCTACAAAACAGAACAAAACAGACCGGAAATAGAGAACTGATCTAGGCATGAATAGGAAGAAGAGAGGAGCCTGGGAACCAGGAGGTTGCAATCACTGCTTGACCTTCCTCCCAGAGGTGAAAAGATCCTGGTAAGGGCGACAGGGTGCTGTGGCCTGAGACCAGGCAGCTCAGCGAAGGTCACTGTTCCTAACAACTTGTAGAGTTGAATACGAAAGGGAAAGGTGTGTTGTGTTGGCTGATTTAACTGTCAACTTGACACAGGCCAGGATCAACTGGGAAGAGAGAACTTGAGCTGAGGAAATGCCTCTATCTGAGTGGCCAGTGGGCAAGCGTCTAGGGCCTTTTCTTGATTTCTGATTGATGTGGGATGACCCAGCCCACAGCAGGAGGTGCTAATCTTGGGCAAATAGTCCTGGGTTGTATAATAAAGCAAGCTGAGCAAGCCGGTAAGCAGTATTCCTCCAGAGTCTCTGTTTCAGTTCCTCCCCTGACTTCCCAAAGTGATGGAATCTTGACTGGAAATTTAGGGTGAACTAAGCCATTTTCTCCTTCGGTTGGTTTTGGTTTCTGGTTTATCACAACAATTGAAAACAGACTAATACAGTTTGTGGTGGTTTGGTTTTCTTTCTTTCTTTTTTTTTTTTTTTTGTTTTTGTTTTTGTTTTGTTTTGGTTTCTCAAGACAAGGTTTCTCTGTGTAGCCTTGGCTATCCTGGACTCGCTTTGTAGACCAGGCTAGCCTCGAACTCACAGAGATCTACCTGCCTCTGCCTCCCGAGTACTGGGATTAAAGGCGTGTGTGCCGCTACACCAGGGTTGTGGTGGTTTGAATAAAAATGGCCCCCTTAGGTCCACACGCATTGGCAGGAAGTGTGATTCAACTCCTCCTGCGGCCTACAAGTCTGGATATAGAACTCACAGCTCAGTCTCCAGCATCCTGTCTGCCTAGTTGTTGGAAGATCCGTTTCTTCCCGGGTTTTGGCCAGATGTCTCAGCCCGCTACCATGTGCGCCTCATGTTCACAGCAAAGGAACTGGCATGCCCCAGCATCACCAACATGGAAACCCAAGTGGGGAGCTGTGTAGAAGAAAGAGAAGGAGCTGTCCTTCGAGGGTAAGGGAAAGGTAACTAGCCGTTTCCTCAGCTACGGTCGAGACCACCCCATTCCTGTCCTGGGGGATAATGTCCACTTTCGTATGCAGAGCCCTGGCTTCTCAGTGATCTGCTCCAGCCTGAAGTCTGCGCCTCCCAACCTGAAGAGATCCGAACAGCACTTTCTGTACTCTCCAGTCTTGCGCACCAAGACCAGCCACCTGACCGCAGGTGTGACCCACAGTTGACGATTGCTGTTTCTCACAGGCTGTTCATTCTGTCTGCGTGCAAAGTCCTGAGGCATTCGCTCGCTTTGAGGGAGAAAACTGAAACTCTGAGAAATGAAAAATAGAGGCACATGCCTATTCCAGCACTCAGGATCTAGAGACAAGAGAATGAAGAATCTTAAGCCAGTCTGGGCTTCGTAGCAAGACCCTGGATCCAATATATATATGAATGACCCAGTTTGAAGGAATTTGGACAATGTCATGAAAATTATCTCAAACTTGGAAAAAAAGAAAAAGAGGTTGTTGTAGGTCTTTAGCTCAGAGTTACACTAAAACAGTGATACGGAAGCGGCACAGTTTTGCCCCAGACACTCCAAGGGACCCTGTTGCACTGTCTGGAAGAATATGGCAACTTAATCTACAGTGGATACTACTGCCACCTAGTGGTTAGTATCTAGGATTGCTGCTAAAGCTCAGTGTCTAGGCAACCCCAGGACAAGGAAGAGAAAGGGTCATTATTGAGAAACTCTGTTCAAAGTCAGCGAGACTGAGTTTGACATATTTATTACCGACTATCGCTTGTGTCTCCAGGATACCAGCATGCAGAACGTTGGTTTCACGCCTTCGTCTTTTGTCCCAGAAGCTCGCCCCAAGCAGCACAAAGTGTGTAGAGTCTTCAGCAACAGGGTCTTACCGCAGATTCTGGTGGACAAGCAAGAGCAATGACAATAGTCTTTATTGGGGTGGGGGGGACGCCGGACACGGGGCAGGACCTTTTGGACCACCCTTACCAACAACTAGTGGGGAGGTATCCTACACCTGGCTTGTTTTTCTTTTTTGCTGGCAATCACACCCAGAGCCATCCCCCAACCTTACCCTCTTGATAGCTATACTCTGGATTTGGGCCTCACCCTTATGTAACCTTAGTCACTTCTTTAAAGGTCTTGGGTGCAAATGTAGTTTTGGTCAGAGTGTTCCGGGGATTAGGATTTTCTGGAAGGAACTTGGAGGCACAGGTCAGCCCATGTTTCTTCTGGCTATCGCAAGTTTCATAGTTAGCAATTATTTGTTTAAATTAGCCCTGTTTCTTTCTTTCTTTTTTTCTTGTTTTCCTTTTTGGTTTTTTGAGACAGGGTTTCTCTCTGTATGTAGCCCTGGCTGTCCTGGCCTCGATTTGTAGACCAGGCTGACCTCGAACTCACAGAGATCGGCCTGCCTCTGCCTCCCAAGTGCTGGGATTAAAGGTGTGCACCACCACGCCCAGCTTCCTGTTTCTTATTTGTACTCAAAACATTCATGTTGGTTAACTAATCCCGACACCTTATGGTTTAGTTTTTGCTTTTTTTTTTTTTTTTCCTTCTTTTAAACAGGGTTTCTCTGTGTAGCCCTGGCTGTCCTAGAACTTGATCTGTAGATGAGATTTGCCTTCCGAGTGCTGGGATTAAAGGTGTGCGCCACCACGGGGCAGGCATGAATCAATTCTATGTTAAGTTCATAGCAGTGTGAGTGTATCAAAAGGCATGCCAGGGTCCGGATACAGTCCTGGGTGCTATCAGTCTCCTGGGACACAAGGAAACAAAGATATGTCCTTGGCAGATGTTAGGGGAGGGCACCCTTGAACTTATCTTATCAATTATTGTAAGTAAATGCTTACAGTTACCCAGCCTGAGAGTCACTGGCTTGTTGGAGGCTGAGACTAAAGGCTGGGTGGCGGAGGAACGAGTGAAGACCACGCCAACAGGAGGAAGAGTATGGATGTGGGGGGTTAGCAGTTTAATATCCCCTCTGAACGGCAATAGCTCTGGCTGGAACTTTCTCAAGCCTCTTCATCAAATGTGCCTTCCATAGAACTGGCTTCTAGGGGCTGAATGTTTTTGTTAACTTCATAAATTCGTATCGGAACCCTTCAGGGGCACGTGCATGCACGCACACACCTGCGAGCACGCGCACACACACCAGGACTGGGAGAGGCAGCCTCTGGGAGCCTCTAAGTCATGAGGGCTCTACCTTTACTATTTGAAGGGCTACTAGGCGGGCCTTTCTGCTGTACAAGGAACAGCGCTCTTTTCTCCTCCTCCAGAGGATTCATTTCTGTTTTGTATAAACTAACCAGGCTCAGGCAGTACATTGACGCAGCACAAAATGGACCATAACACTGAGCAGTAACATTGTCTGCATTCTTATGCAGAACATTTGTTTCCATGGCTGGACACATGCTCCCAGCAGAGCCGATCAGAGCTGCAATGTTGAAACTAAGAAAAACTGCTTTTCTAAAGTGGTAGATGTGACAGCCCTATGGGTCGGAAGTCAGGAGGCCTGGATGCTAGCTCTCCTTCTTCAGTCAGGGACCTGTCACTTACAATGTCTGGGCCTCCAATTCCATATCTGAAAATTAGCTGCGGGAGGGCGGGGTAGTATTAGCAGTCACTCCAAATCATGCTTTCCTTTGAGGTCACAGGGAGGCTTTCTGTAGAAAACCAGAAGCAATGCTCCCCCAAGGTCAGGTAGCACATGAAGGATGTTCTTAACGCCTGTGCTGTTCCCGGCACTCAACACTTCCTGAGTCCCTCAAAGGTAGAAGACGCCTCTCACTGCCTTGACTCCTTGAACGCCAGTGAGTTAATTCTAGGCATCCTCACAGCGGCAATCCCAGGCAGCGTACAGACCCCTCAAACTAACGCACAAGCCCGGAGAGCTAGCTGCCGGCGGTGTGAGGAAGCTGACAGAGCTGCTGAAATGAAGCTACGAGGAGACCCAATCATCAGTCCTGACTATTCTTCATCCAAGAGGCAGCTGGGTACGTCATTATTCCTACTGTTGTTTCAGGATCCATACATATATGCAGTGTGTTTTTGATCAAACCCAGGTGCCACTGCCAACTCCTACAGAACCACCCACCACTATGTAGATCACGCTGGTCTCAAACTCCATCTGCCTGCCTCTACCTCCCAAGTGCGCGATTAAAAACTTGCCCCACCACGCCTCAGGTACGTTGTTGTTGTTGTTGTTGTTGTTGTTGTTGTTGTTGTTGTTGTTAACCCTGAGTCCGCAGCCAGTAGATGCCGGGCTGTAGGACCACCTACTGGATCAAGGATAGCCTATCAAAAGCTGTCCCAGAAGAAAACTGACCCGCCCCTCATCCATCAGCAGCCAATAGCTCCTCAGCTGGGCGTGGCCTCCTCCATCCACTCAGCCTGGTACTTGTAGCGCTTAAGAGACGCGGAATTTTAAATTGTCAGGCAGATGTAGCTGTTAGAACTAAGTTTTTTAAAAGAAGGTTATTTTGTTCAGTGTATCTCCAGAATCGCCCACTGTCGTTCTGTAAAATGGTTATTAGTAAATAAGGTCGAAGATGCGCTCCGAATTTGGCACAGAAAATGTATCACGGTGTGGTGCTGGACTTGCGCGGAGGAGTCCGGCCGCGGCGCTTGCAGGGCACGGCCACCAGGTGGCGCCACCGAGTGCTCGCGCGGGGCGGAGCGGCCGCAGAGCCGGAGCAGCATGTGGGCGCTCGGAAGGCGCACAGCCGCGGGCCTGCTGCCCTGGACGGCGTCCCGGGCCTCGGCCTCGGTCGGGACCCCGCGCGGGAGGGAGCCGATCGGAGCCTGCGGCCGCCGACGCCTACACGTCACAACCAACGCGGCTTGCGCCATCCGCCAAGCCGTGAGTACGCGCGCCGCGGGGCCGCACACCGGAGCGCAGGCCGCGCCCGCCCCTACGCGCGGGGACGCGCAGCGCGCACGCGCCGGGACGCACTGGGAGGACGCGCGCGGGGGGGGGGGACAGGGCAGGCGCGGCGTTTGCGCGGGCTTCTGTGTTTGGCTGTGGGCATGAGTGCCCACGGGGGTCTGTGCTGTCTAGAAGCTGGTCTGGTCCTTTGAAAAGACAAGCTTCAGTAATTAGCACAGCCGTGTTCAGCGAGTGCAGCCAAGGCGGTTTTATTACTGTGCTTTCACCGAAAGTAGCACGCTGAATCGCTGAGGCCTGGGTTTCCGTGAGCCAGTTGCCTTTTTCGTGGTGTGGGACTAGCAAGGCTAGCCTAGAATTGGCTGTGTACCCCAAGCTGGCTTCACAGGGAGTCACAGGGGTACCAGCAGGGCTCTAGACTCCAGCTTTTGGAAAGTGTTGAGACCTCGGTTCCACGTTCTGACTCCGTGACTCTAAGGAGCCCTGTGACCTTGGGGAACCCTAGCTCCTGGGGGACGGGGCTTGGCTTTCTGTTCCGGAGAGATTAAAGGGTAACACCTAATTTGCGATTTTGGCGGGAGAATTAAACTATATTCACAAGGGCCGTAGCACTTCAGATAAGTTCTTGGTTCCTTGAGATGCAAGAACAAAATCCGTTTACTCCACGACTTGAAAAGATGATGACCCAAAGGATGGCAGTGGGATAAAGATGGCCCAGAGGATGGCAGTGGGATAAAGAGACTTTCCAGAGAGGTATGTGGTAGATGCCAAAGAAGGGAGCTGGGAGAGCATTTTAGGAAAGGGAGAGCTGTGGACAAAGATGGAGTTAGGCTGAGGGCTAGTATCGTCTGCAGGTTCAAACCCACCCCAGGATACATGAGATTCTGTCCTTAAAATTAAAAAACAAAACAAAATAAAGCTAGCCGTATAGCTCATGATAGGGTAGTCACTTAGCCTTCAAGAGGTCCTGAGTTCTTTCCTTAACACTGGAAAGAAAATTTAAAAGCAAACAGAAAAGCGACTGCCAGAGAGAAACAGCCAGGATTTGAAGGGCAGGACCCGGGACCTACACTTTCTCAAACACTTTTCCCCTGGTGTTTTGTGCCCTGTTCTGCTTCCCAGCCTGCTTCCGCTGTCACATGTGTTGTCACATTGATGTACTTGTTGGTCTTTGTTGTTTGAAAGTGGTCCCCAAGCCTAGAGCCATAGTAAGTGTGGTGAGATTGTAACATGCCTTACAAAGAAAATGTGTGTGCGACATGCTTCACTCCAGCAGGGTAAGTGCTATTGCTCCAAGTTCAAAATTAATGAATCAATAATATATGTTAAATAAAGTGTCTTGAAACAGAAACACATACCAAACAAGATTATGCATCAATCATTTGATGGTTATGACCCTGAGACTTGCAGGGACCTCACCTGTCTCCCTCTAGGAACTTTATAGGGCCACCCGCTCCTGATGGCACTGATAACGGAATAGCTGGAGAGAGATGGCTCAGCATTTAAGAACACTGAGGACCTGGGTTTGATTCCTAGCCACCTACAAAAGGCAGCTTACAACCTTCTGTAACTCCAGTTCAAGGAAATCAGGTGCCCTCTTGTCCCTCAAAGGGCACCTGCACACATGTTGTATATATCCATTACATCCATACACAACACACACACACACACACACACACACACACACACACACACACAGATTTTGAGAATGATGATGAAAAATGGACTCTGTGAGTCCATTAAGCTAAAGACAGCGCAGTGCCAAGCAGACAGACTACTCTAGGGGGGCTGGAGAGATGGCTCAACAATTAAGAACACTGTCTGCTCTTCCAGAGGTCCCAAGTTCAATACCCAGAAGCCACATGGTGACTCACAACCATCTATACTGGGATCTAATGCTCTCTTCTGGCCTGCAGGTGTACATGCAAATAGAGCACTCATATACATAAAATAAATAATTTTTTTTTTTAAAGAGAGAGCAACTACTGTGGGGCAGGTGGTCGCTGGAGCAGCAGTTATCAAGACTGTTGTCACCCCTTTAGAGCCTCATCTTTTGGAGCGTGCTGCCTCCCTTTTCCTACCTCTCTGTTCACTTCCAGCTGTGATCCTCTGCCTCCTCTTTTCTGAGCTCACTGCCGTCTCTGACCCTTTGCATGTGTCATTTTGATGCTGTAAATCTTATTAAAACTTCTTGCCTTGCCAGAATAAAGTCATGAAGATTGCTTTACAGGCCCTGTGGCCACCTCCGCTGCACTCCATCACCTTTCCCCACCCCACCCCCACACACCTGCCACCTCAGCTAATACTACTATGCTTTTCTCTGGCCCTCTACCCAATCTCATCTGGTTATAATCCACACACACGCCATTGCCCAATGCCCAGCAGTTAAGGACTAAGAAAAAGCAACAGGCCACCCCCTGCTGAGAGGCTCCATCAGACTCAGCTAGACAGCTCTTTTCTGGACTTCAGCCTCTTGCCATTTTTAGATGCCTCCCCCCGACCCCCACCCCCTTTAGTCAAATTCTAGGAGCACTGGCATGCTTCCCTGTTTCTGGTAAGCCACCAAATCTCCTGATCAGCTTGCCATAGCACCACCCTGGGGAGATGGTCTGTCTGGTGCTACACAGCCACAGCCACTTAAGAAGCAGCCAACACAACTGTCTTAGTGTTCTTTTGCTGGGAATTGACACTATAGCCAAACATTTCATTGGGGCTGGCTTATATATAGTTCAGAGGTTTAGTTCCTTATCATCATGGCGGGAAGCATGGCGGCACTCAGGCAGACATGGTGCCGGAGAGGCAGTAGAGAGTTCTACATGCGGATTAGCAGGCAGCAGGAAGAGAGTAGACATCTGAGACTCTCCTAGTGACAGAGTTCCTCCAGCAAGGCCACACGCCCACTCCAACAAGGCCACACCTCCTGGTGACAAAGCATTCAAACACGGGAGTCTATGAGGGCCATTCCTGTTCAAACCACCACAGCACCTGAGGACCAGATTTTGTTTTATCTTAAATTCCGAGAGCTCCCTGTGTCTCCTGACTGTCCTGTCAGAAGGCAAAAGCTTAGCAGAGAGTGGGAGAACCCCCAGAGAAATGTGGGGGGTGGGGGCAATTCCTCATTCCTGCTCCTGAGATGCTGTGCTTGGATACTGTCCATATAGACGTGCCCACCTGTGAACCGTGTAGACTGGATCAGAGCAGACTAAGATGTGGTAATTAGTGTTCTTAACTTTGGCTTTTAGAGTTTGAACCTCTGCTGCCTCGATCAGATTCTGAACATCAAAGAGCAGAGCGTCTGCGTCATACATTTAAGGAACTCGGGGACGTTGGACAACCCAAGGTGAGATGAAAACACCTTCCACCTCAGGCATGCCTTCTTCCCCCTTTCCTTCCTCTCCTCCCTCTCTCCCCATATAGAATCTCCCTGGGAACAACTCTTTTGAGTGACACTGTTCTGTATCACTAAGCATCTACCATCATCTCAATTATCATTTTATTGCTGTGGAGAGACACCATGGCCACAGCTACTCTTATAAAGGGAAACATGGCAGCGTGTAGGCAGACCAGGTGCTGGAGGAGCCTAGAGTTCTACATCTTGACTCACAGGCAGCAGAAGGCGACTGTCTCCCGAAGGCAGCCCGGAAGAGACTATCTTCTGCACTGGGCGGAGCCTGAGCCCATGAGACCTCTAAGCCACCTCCACAAAGCCACATTTCCTCCAACAAGGCCACATCTCCTCTAAAAAAAAAGCCACACCTTCTAATAGTACCACTCGGTATGGCCAAGCATTCAAACACATGAATCTATGGGGACTAAACCTATTCAAAACACTAACAACCATGTTAGTGAATTATGTTACCGGGTGGACATCCCAGGCTTCCTTTAGTTCATCCCTACTGTTGGATACTTAGGGTCCAGTGTCCTATGAGGAAGGTCCTCTAAAACAAATAGATCTCAAAGGCAATGCCTCTCCAGGCTGTTCAAGGTTAGTTTTTCACCGTGACACAAGTTGGGGAACCTGCCTCCCTCCTCCAGGCTAGCTCTTTTTTTTTTTTTTTTTTTTTTAAGATTTATTTATTATGTATACAGTATTCTGCCTGCATGTGTGTCTGCATGCCAGAAGAGGACACCAGATCTCATTGTAGATGGTTGTGAGCCACCATGTGGTTGCTGGGAATTGAACTCAGGACCTTTGGAAGAACAGACAGTGCTCTTAATCTCTGAGCCATCTCTCCAGCCCCCCAGGCTAGCTCTTATCTCATAGTTTATTGTCTAGGTTAGATCATCCTGCCCAGGTTCCATTTGGTAGGAAGAGTTGGAAGCATTGAAGGGCTAAAAATGGCTCTCGTCTCTCACCCTGGTTCCCATGGACCAAGCTCAGTTGTATAAGGAAACTAAAAACAAAAGCTAGCAAGTGTCTTCAGAAAAGCGCAATGGATTCCCAATGGAATCACCACCACTGCCTCAGTTTGCCCCTTTGCTGTTTGATTATCCTCACGGCAGCCTTGCCAACAGTGGATATCTGCTCGGCAACCTAGGGCAAGCTCTGCCCTGCAGACCAGGAATCCCTGGCCCAGACTAGGGTGAGGCCCCTTGCTCATCATCCTTTCAGATATAAGGAAGGCAGTGGGAAGCGCGCTCTCCTTAGAGGCAAGCAGCCATCAGAACCCACTGTCTGATGACAACACTCTACTTCCACAGACTGTTTTAAGGGTCCAGTGAATTCTTTTAGGCCAGACTCTTTTCTTTGTTTGTTTGGTTGGTTGGTTGGTTGATTGGTTGGTTTTTTGAGACAGGGTTTCTCGGTGTAACAGCCTTGACTGTCGTGGCCTCTCTTTGTAGAGCAGGCTGGCCTTGAACTCATAAAGATCCGCCTGCCTCTGACTCCCAAGTGCTAGCATTAAAAGCATGTGCCACCACACCTGGCACAGACTCTTCTTTGTAATGGCTTTTCCTCAAAACACCTAAGAGGCTCTTGGCTTACTTACTCTCCGCCCAGTATGCCAAACCCTTATCCAAATGTCTTCCTACCTGGAGGAGTCCAGCTGCCTTATTCCTTTGTATCCCCCATGCCCAGCTGTCTGCATGAAGGGCAAGTTCCCCAAGTCATGTTCAGCGGTATTCATAATACTTTTAATTTGGCTGGTGTCTTAGTTAGGACATTGTTGCTGTGAAGAGACACCATGACCATGGCAACTCTTATAAAGGAAGAAGCCCCCATTTAACTGGGGCTGGCTCACTGTTTGGAGGTTTAGCCCATTATCATCATGGAGGGAAGCATGGCGGCGTGCAGGCAGACCAGGTGCTCAGGAAGCAGCTGAGAGTTCCACATCTGGATCCACAGACAGCAGGAAGACAGACATACTGGACCTGCCTTGAGCATCTGAACCCTCAAATCCCACTCCACCCCTGTGACACACTTCCTTCAACAGGGCCACATCTCCATTAATATTATTTCCTATGACTCTATGGAAGCCATTTTGTCATTCAAACCACCACAGTTGGTGCAACAGTCATGCTCCTTCTACCTCACCACACACACACACACACACACACACACACACACACACACACACGGTTTTGGCTTACCAGAAGCCTTCTGTGTTCCAAAGCTTAGATTCTCCTTGGATTCTTCCAACTTTAGCAACTGTTAAACCCGAAGTTCCATCTAGTTCCTTCCAGCGGCCTCCTGGCTCACTGTTTGCACCTACTAAAGCGGCAAAGAGTCACCAAACAGAAGAATATTCCACCTGGGCTAGCAAGATGGCGCCTGGGGAAAGGCATTTCCTCTGCAAGCTTAGCAGCCTGAGCTTGATCTGTGGAACACATGGAAAGGGGGAACACACACTTATTCTCTTCCTCCACATGCAAGCCACGGCACGTGCACACGCATGTTCTAATAAATAAGGAATAAGCCAGGCATGGTGGCACACACCTTTAATCCCAGCACTCAGGAGACAGAGGCAGGCGAATCAACCTGAGTTCGAGGCCAGCCTGGTCTACAAAGGGAGTCTACGATAGCCAAGGTTACACAGAGAAACCCTGTCTCAAAAAAACCAAAAAAATAAAAATTTAAATTAAAAAAGATAAATAAGGAATAAATGCACTTATTTTTTTATAAAAAGAGTATTCCTACTGTCCTTAATTCCTCAAGACACTCCAACCGACTTCTCTTCACTCCATTTTACCCTCAAAATGTCCACCACAGCCTATCAGATCAGCCACTGTGTTTAGAGAGCAACTCCTAGCACTCTGGTCAATCCCATAGCCTGTCCCTATTGTGCCCTGGCAAGGGGATGGGCTAGATAGAAGATGGATCAGATGCCACTAGTGCCCAGCAGCCACTGGTGTCTCGCTGTAGGTCCCTGGGCTCTCGGGTACTGGCGCTGCCCCGGTGACTATCTCATGACTATGTATATACCCTCACGGGAGCACAGGAGCCCACAGAAGAAGGCCTGGTACAGCAGGATGGTTCTTCGTTTTGTTGTTGGGGATGGAACCCAGGCCCTTACACTTGTTTCGCTCATACCTCCTGCCGAGCCACTTCCCAGTAGTTTTATTAGCATAATTCAGATGCCATTAAAGTCCTTGGAGGTGTTCGTATTCAGGCTTCTACAACTGTCACCACTAATTCCAGGACATGTTCGATACTGCAGAAAGAGCCTTTGTGCACTTCATTAAGTCAGTTCATCCCTCCCTGCCCCTGCTCCCAGCACCTTCTATTAACTCCTCTCTATGGGTTCATAGCAGTGCTTAAGGAATTGGGGGGGGGGGGTGGTGAGTGTCTGTTTGGACTGAGTCTCTCTGTATAGCCCAGGCTGGCTTTGAACTCATAACCCTCCTGCCTCAGCCCCAGGGACTGTGTCAGCTGGGATTATGGGTATACCATGCTCTGCTACAGCATTGTTTTAGATTAGAAAAATAGGCTAGATTTTGATGGTGTATTCCTGCAGTCCCAGCAGTCAGCAAGCAGGAGCAGGAGGGTCAGCCTACACTGCACAGTGAAAGCCTGTCTCCAAAAGAAAAGTTCTTAATTAAAAATAAAAATTGCTGGCCGTGGTGGTACACACCTGTAATCTCAGCACTCAGGGAGGCAGAGGCAAGCAGATCTCTGTGAGTTCAAGGCCAGCCTGGTCTACAGAGTGAGCCCAGGACAGCCAAAGCTACACAGAGAAACCCTGTCTTGAAAAAATAAAAAAATAAAATAAAACAAAAATTGGCAAACAGTATCTATAGAGAAATGTTCCATAAATTTTCAGCTGCATAATTTTCCAAGAGCTGAGTTGTAAACTACTGAGAGAGAGAGAGAGAGAGAGAATATGTAACTATGAAATCAGTCCCAGGCCAAGAAATAGAATACCAAGGACTAGAGAGATGGCTCAGTGGTTAAGAGCATTTGCAGCCCTTGCAGAGGACCCTGGTTCTGTTCCTAGAACCCACGTGGCAGCTCATATCATCCATAATCTAATTCCATGGGATCTGATTCCCTCTTCTGGCCTCTGCAGGCACCAGGCGCACACAGGCACATACATACATGCAAGCAAACATCCATACACATGCTATAAAATAAGTAAATCTTCAAATTAGGAGAGAAACTATGGGTAGCCTCCGTATGGGCAGGCACGCTGCTCCCTCAAGTCGTTACCCCTTTGCTGTAACTGTCACTCTGATTTGCAGCAGCCTGACTTCGTTTGCATGGTTCTTTACTTTATACACAGGCTGTGTGGCTGAGTATCAATATGTTTCTATGAGGCTCCATCCCATCACTGTCTTATTTGTGACATCCATCCATATTGCTCTCAGGGTCTTAGACAATTCTGTTTTGTTAGGTGGTGGTCCATAGCTGGAGCTCAGTGAAATTCTTATCTCCTGTTATCTGTTTGCCCGGGCATTTTCCAGTTTAGTGCTATGAGATAGCTTCAACCTAACCATGCTAAAACAATGCATGTCCTTTGGTGGCACTAGGAATGTATTCCTGTTGTGCCTGCTCCCAAGAGGGGGCCTGAAGGGTCACAGGCTGCGCATCTGCTCAACTTCGGTGGGTACTGCCCAGTGGTTTTCCAAAGTGACTGGTCTCTGCCTTGCTCATCAGCAGCATCAGAAAGCCCTGCTTGCCCCTCGTCCTGTGTCTTTTATGACATATCTCTTTCATGAATATTTGTTAATATTCTTTTTAAAGTGTTAGGCAAGTTAACCTTCTTTTTACATATTTGGTGGCCACTTAGCTATCATTTATGAAATCTGTACAAGTGTTTTATCCATTTTTCTATTGGACTCTTTATTGATTTGTATTCTGGATTAGTTCATTTTCATACACACACACACACACACACACACACACACACACACACACACACAAACATGTTTTTCTCACTTTGTGTCTTGCCCAATGAAACTAGTAACAAAATAAATAAAAAACAACCTCAGTGCCAGGAAAAGCAGATGCGTAAAATAAAGAAAATGTGGTGAACTAGGCATAGTCATACACACCTTTAATCACAGCTGCTTGGAGAACTGAGGCAGGAGGATCATAAACTCAAGGCCAATCTGAGCCACCTAGGAAGACCTTGTCTCAGAGAAAAACAAAACAAGGTACTTCATCCTTATATTTTTGAAATTTGAAAATAGTCCAGAAGAACACAGAAAAGACTAGGTAGATGCAGATGCCCCAGGGGTGGTAGTCATCTGGAAAAGAGGCCACTTCTCCCTACTCCTTTCGTGCAACGTAAAGTTCTTGCTCTGTACACGCTAGATAGTTTCCATCCATTTAAAAGTATAAATAAGGGGCTGAAAGAGAAACCTTTTCTCGAAAAAAAAAACTAAATAAATAAATAAGTGGCTGAAGACATAGTTCAGCCGTTAAGAGCACTGGCTGCTCTGCCAGAGGACCCTGGTTCAATTCCCAGCACCCACATGGCAGCTCACAGCTGTCTGCAACTCTAGTTCCAAGGAAGGTGACACCCTCAACGTAGACATTCATGCAGGCAAAACACCATGCACCTAAAATAAAAATAAATCATTTTTTAAAATGATATAAACTCAATCCTCATTTTAAAACTGAATAAAAATATAAATGGACAGCAAATGAATAAGCTAGGCTGCAGGGTCGACACCCTTGGGGCTGAGGCAAGATGGAGTGCTGCTGTGTGCTTAGACCTATCAGGGCTACCTGGCCAGACCCTGTCTCAAGACAAAGGAAAGGTAACCGGAAAAGAGGCTTAGAGAAACAGAGCGGAGCAGGGCGGCTGGCGGAGCAGGGCTGTCGAGGCCCCTAGAATTTTGGGTCTCATTCACACTCCATATTGCTAGCTGGTTACTTCTGCTGGAGAGCATTTTTGTTCCATTTGTGTGTATGTATTATGATTGTGTAGTCGGTGACAGTGCCCTGGTGGGTTTCTTTCCTCCTGCAGCTCTCTAGACGAGACGGCTTATGAAAAACTGGCAGAGGAGACGCTGGACGCCCTGGCAGAGTTCTTTGAAGACCTTGCAGACAAGCCCTATACCCTGGAAGACTATGATGTCTCCTTTGGGGTACCTCTTGGCTTTCTTTATTTTCTGTTTTTTCCTTAAAAACTAACTTAGCGGCCGGGCGTGGTGGCATACACCTTTAAAACCAGCACTCCGGGAGGCAGAAGCAGGTGGATTGCTGTGAGTTGGAGGTCAGCCTGGTCTACAAAAGGAGTCTAAGACATCCAAGACTACACAGAGAGACCCTGTCTCGAAAACAAACAAACAAACAACAAAACTGTAACTTAGGCTGGAGATGTAGTTCGGTTGGTAGAATGCTTCCTGGCATACGCAAAGTCTTGGGTTCAATCCCCAGCACCTTGTAAAGTGAAGCATGGAAGCATGTCCCTGTAATCCTAATACTCAGGAGGTAGAGGCAGGAGGATTAGAAATTCAAGGTCATCTTAGCAAGGTAGCAAGGCTGAAGAGAGCCTAGGCGACAGATGAACCTGCATTTTAAAACAAAAACAACTGGTGGTGGCACATGCCTTTATTCCCAGCATTCAGGAGACAGAGGCAGGAGGATCTCTGTGAGTTCAAGACCAACCTGTTCTACAGAGCCAGTTCCAGGACAGCCAGGACTACACAGAGAAATCATGGGGCGTGGGGGGGGGTGGAGCTCATACACAAAATTAACTGTAACTGACGAAAATTAAGAATGCCCTCCAGGCAGGCCTGATGGGGCACAGCTGTAACCCTACACTCTAGAGTAGATGCAGGAGGGCCACTGAATGTTCAGAGCTAGCCTGGTCTACATAGTGAGGTCCAGACCAGCCAGGGCTACATAGTGATATCCTGTCTCAAAAATTGGGGTGAAGGAGGGGGGCTGGAGGAGAGTTCAGTGGGTAAAGCTGCTGCCTCCAAACCTGATAACCCTAGTGCCATCCTCACACCCACATGCAGGCAGGAGGAGAAATGGACTTCACACCATGCTGTGGGAGTGACACGGACACACACGTTCAGAATAATGATAACTTAATTTAAAAGGACTAGCCTTCAGCAGCCGTACCCATCCCACAGCATAGATTGTAGTAGGAACATGTGACAGGACTCATGTGACAGCCCAGATCTGCCAAGGACTTAGGGCAAGTCACTTTATCTCTGAGCCTCTCCTGTTTAAAGACAGATTCCCGGGGTGGGGGTGCAGGGTGCAGGGGGTAGTTCAGTTAAGGGAAGAGCCGTTAACCCAGCATGGGAGAAGCCCTGGGTTCAATCCCCAGGACTGAAGAATAAAAACAGTATGCAATATGCAGCCGGGCAGTGTCCCTGTGGGAAGCCCTGAGCTAAGTGCTTGTCCCCTACGCAGGCACAATTGCCCAGGAACGTCCAGACTCCATCTGAGAGCTGTGTCCTCCTGTAAGAAGCAGCCTGTTCTGCGGTTTTTTATTTTTGTTTGCTTCCTTGTTTCTTTATTGAGACAAGGATCTCTCTATGAAACCCTGGCTGTCCTGGTACTCTGTAGACCAGGTTGGCCTGGAGGAGATCCATTAATACTAAAAGTGTGCACCACCACAGACTGACTCACCCGGAATTCTAATGTGCATCCTTAAGTCCAGCCCCTGGAAATTCTGATTTAATAGTGTGAAATGTGCCTTCGGTGAGAAACTGGATTTGCAGACCTTCTCTGTAATTCTAACCTGTGGCTGAGAACTTCTGAATTGGATGAAGGCAGCATACCCCAGCCACCGGGAACCTAAGGAAGTTTACATGCTGGCCACCAGGTGGCAGTCTAAGCTCAGGTCTGCCTAGGCTTTTAGCATTGGGAGAAAAATATCTCTTTTTTTTTACCGATCCCCACCACCACAACACTCCCAATCCGGGCAGAGGTTAATCCTCTTGACAGCAACTCATTAATACCAGGAAATGTCATGAAGTGTGCATTTTGGAGTAAATTGTAGGATTATGGAGGACAGATGGCTATCAAAGTGATAGGGAGAAAAATGGTAATTAAAAAAAAAAACTTTTAGTTTCATTATTTCTATTCCTTAATGAGAAGACAAGTGTATGTGAAGGTGCCTAGCTCAACATGACATCTCCCATGTGCCTATCCGTCTCTACTTCTACAGGTGACTAGGTGACAGCAGTCTTTGTTTGTTTGTTTGTTTGTTTTGTTTTGTTGAGACAGGGTCTCTCTGTGTTAGCCTTGGCTGTCGTAGACTCGCTTTGTAGACCAGGCTGTCCTTGAACTGACAGCGATCCGCTTGTCTCTGCCTCCCAAGTGCTGGGATTAAAGGCATGCTCCACCACGCCCAGCCAACAACAGTCTTTGTAGGTTTGGTTTCTGCAGGGGCGGGCTTCATCTTCACTGGCACCATTCAGTATGCCTGGCCCGCTGGGACTGGTTCTCTGATTGGTCGGTTGGTGCGAGAGTCTCCTCCAATTGGTCACTGTACTTTAGCAATTGCTTCCTGTTTTGTTTCTCTCCACTGTGGCTTGAACCATGTGTTAAAGACCAGCTGTAGGTGTCCCTGGGAGGTGACTGGATCCTGAGGCCCCTGGCCTAACTGAAGAATTGATTCGATGCTAGTGGAGGGTCGGAGGCTGAGGAGGTCGCAGGAAATAGGTCACTGGTGGTATGCCTTGGAAGGTGTGCCTTGTCCCTGGCCTCTTTCCCCTCTGCTTCCTGGCAGCCATGAGGAGCAGCAGCTCCCCCACTACATCCTCCTACCAGTGTGGTACCATGCCGTGCCACAGCCCAGAAACAGCGCAGCCAGCCATAGACTGAAAACTTGGAAACTAGAAGCAGCGTAGATCTTTCCTTGTGTTTTCTCAAATATTTGTCACAGCAAGGAAAGTCTGAGTCATACTGTCCCCTCCCCTGAGTGTAAATGTAGCCACACTCCCAAAGAGTAATAGTAGGGAACTAAAAACTTACAGTTTTTTTGTTTTTTTTTTTTTAAGATTTATTTGTTTATTATTTATACACTATTCTGCCTGCATGTATGCCTAGATGCCAGAAGAGGGCACCAGATCACATTATAGATGGTTGTGAGCCACCATGTGGTTGCTGGGAATCGAACACAGGACCTTTGGAAGAACAGCCAGTGCTCTTAACCTCTGAGCCATCTCTCCAGCCCCAAAACTTACAATTTTTTGGTTTTGTTTATTTCGGGTTTCTTTGTGTGTGTCTTTGTTTTGTTTTGGCTGTTTGTTTGTTTGAGACAGTGTTTTTCTATGTAGCCTTGGCTGTCCTAGACTCACTTTGTAGACCAGGCTGGCCTTGAACTCACAGAGATCCACCTGCCTCTGCCTCCCTGAGTGCTGGGATAAAGGTGTGCGCCACCACACCCAGCCTTGCAGACAGTTCTAAACATCTTAAAGCCTCTGGTAAGCCAGCATAACAGCTGCTTTATTCCCTCCTGTCACTAGTCTTGGGAATAGCTAAAAGTCCGGGGTAAAATTCTAACTACAGTACCCTGGCTGGTAAAAAGAGCTGAGCTTTGTGATCTCTGCCTTGGCAACCCTGCCCTTCACTTTGGCAGATAGTACCACAGGGTCCCCTTGGTCACTGTTTATCCACTGGTTCATTCATCCACAAATATACCGTATGTTCTGGCATATAAGGTGACTTTTTAAACTACCACCCCTCCACCCGAAAAATCCATGCCAAAGTCGGAGGTTGTCTTATATGCCAGATACTTACCTGCAGCTTGCTTCCCCTGGCTTCATATGTCCTGCACATATAGCGAGGTGTACCATGGCCGATTCCCTGCTCTGTGTGGAGAGTATGAAGCAGGAGCAACAAGCTACACACATCTTCCCGTACCTCGAGGTGTGGAGCACACCTTAAAGGGGCAGTGTAGGCTGGCACTGGCTGTCTGCTGGTATTTAATAAAGAGCCTGGCTGTCTGTGGCCTGCCTGCAAATAGACACATGCCCAAGTCTGCTGCACAGCGTGTGTGTTGGAAGAGGGGTAGTATATTCCAAACTCTATATTTTAACTGGAAAAGTTAGAGGTCGTCTTATGTGCCAAGTCACCTTATACACTGGAAAATATGGTAATACTTTTACACCCATCCTGCGTTTGGGTGGAAGAATATGGGTGCTGACTGAGTCTGGCCACAGATCACCTCCTCTTAGGGACTCAAAATAATGGAAGTGAGGGCCAGGGGACAGGCTCCTTCACACACAAGCCGATGCTGAAATAGTTCAAAGCAGGAGAAGCCTCAGGGACTCTGCGAAGTGGAGAGCCCCAGATAACCTTCCCAGAGGCACCTGCAACAAGTCCTGGAACAAGAGAGACTTCAGGGAAGATGCTAAAAGACAGCTTAAGCATTGTGGAACTAGGTCTCCTGTAGGTAGTTTTTTGCTTGGTTGTTTTTTATTTTGGAGCACACATCTGTTTAAATAACATGCACTCGGGATCCCTCCAAAGATTGGGGATCATAAAGAGTAAATTGAGGATGCAGGGGTTAAGAGTCCCTATGTAGTCAGTCACTAACTATAGTAGGGTCCAGGTACAAGCGTAGTTGAGAAGTCTCAGAGCAGGTAAACCAGATGTTGGGAGCCAGACCAGAGTGACAGGACCTGTGCAGGACCCAGGCTGGCCAGGAAGGAGTGTGGACTTGGAAGTCACATCTGGAGAGCTAGGCAGTCCTTGGCATTTGTGCTGGACCTTCAGGCCTCAGCATGTAGGGTGGAACACACGGACAGTTATTGCCGATGGATAGGTTAAGTCAGAGATGAGTGTATGGTTTCATTGAATCTGATAGCCCATAGTGGGAAGCTTGAAACTTTATGGTGGGGTCAAGAGCCACATGCTCAGGACCTGCTGCGGTGGTGGTGGGGAGGGCTTGCATCTAATAAATACAGTGCTTGGGGGAATTAACACTGAATGTGTGCAGACTTTCAGTTTTGCAAGGTGGAGATGTTTCTGAATGGCTCTAGAGCAACAGTGTGAACGGACTCGATACTATTGTCCTGTGTAACTTAGTTACGAGCAAATTTAATGTGTTTTTTTTTCAAAGATAAAAGAGAGAATGGCCGGGCATGGTGGCGCATGCCTTTAATCCCAGCACTCGGGAAGGCAGAGGCAGGTGGATCACTGTGGGTTCGAGGACAGCCTGGTCTACAAAGCCAAGGCTATGCAGAGAAACCCTGTCTCGAAAAACAAAAGCAAAAAACAAAAACTCTATCTCCAACAATGCATTGTGGTTTGTAACAGTAGTAATAAGTGATGAAGTAGTGATAAAAATAACTAACAGTGCGGTTGAGATTCACCACAACATGAGGAACTGTATTAAAGGGGCACAGCCTCAGGCAGGCTGAGTGAGTCTACTGAGGGTCTTGCTGTGGTTATTCTGTCTGTGTGCCCAACGTCCCTATCAGGGTTAGGGTTTGGTTTGGTGTAGCTTGGTTTTTTTTGGATAGTGTTTCATGTTGCCCAGGCTGGCCTCAGATGTAGCCAAGGATGACCTTGAATTTATACTCTTCTACCTCCTAGAGACCTGGGATTATCAAGCCTGGTCCAAGCCTTGAATTGTGTATCTCCCAGTGGAGCCACAGCCTCGGCCCTAGTTTGGGGGTTTTTGTTTGTTTGTTTGTTACTTGTTTTGTTTTAATCCGAAAAAAAAGTTTGGTTTGGTTTGGTTTCATTTTTAGAGACAGTTTTTCTGTGTGCCCTTGCCTGTCTTGGATCCACTTTGTAAACCAGGCTGACCTCGAACTCAGAGATCCACCTGCTTCTGTTTCCCAAGTGCTGGGAAAAAAAGAAAAAAAAAAAAAAAAAAAAAAAAAAAACCTGGTGTGATGGTGCATGCCTGTAATCCCAGCACTCAGGAAGGCAGAGGCAAGCGAATCTCTGAGTTTGAGGCCAGCCTGATCTACAAGTGAGTCCACGACAGCCAAGGCTACACAGAGAAACCCTGTCTCCTGTCTCGAAAAGCTAAAGAAGAAGAGGAGGAGGAGGAGGAAGGGGGCTAGACAGATAGCTCAGAGGTTAAGAGCATTATCTGTTCTTCCAGAGGTCCTGAGTTCAATTCCTGGCAACCACATGGAGGCTCATGACCATCTTTAATGTGATCTTATGCCCTCTTCTGGCCTGCAGGTGTACATGCAGATAGGGCATTCATATAAAATAAATAAGTAAATCTTTTTTTAAAAGAGGAAGAAGAGAAAGAGCCAGGGCATAGTGGCACATGCCTGGTACTTGGGAAACTGAGGCACAAATGTAAGTTGTTTTGCCTGCCTGGGCTTCCTATCTCAGAGAGGAGAGAGCTCACTAGTGCCCTCTCTCGGTCTATAAGTTACATTATTATTGGTCCCAGCCTCGGTATTTTTTTAAATGGCTGGCTGTATTTGTAAGGCTGTGCAGAGAGAATCATTCCAAGACTCCTGATTGGATGAGCACTCCACAGAGCTGTTGATGCATCTGGGCTGCGAGACGCTCCCACCTGCTTGCTAGAGGGAACGCAGGGGACTTGTAGACTACACTTAGTTCCTATCCCTTTATTTCATATCTGCCATTCTAGAGAGACTAAACCCTTGGAAGTGAAGGGCTTCTTTGTTCAGTGTCTTCAAATTTAAATGTTCGTTTATTGGGCAAAAATGGACTGGCCAGTCTTCTGAGAATGCAAGGCTTTTTAGAGAAAAATAAAGCCTTATGGGGTCTCCGAGCACTCGTCGGATGCCTGGGAAGGGTCTGGAAATAATACAGGTAGGCTGGGGCTGCTCCACCTGCTCTTCTATGACAAACAAGGCGGTTGTTTGATATTATTCTTTCTTTTTTTGTGTGTAGCATTTTGTTGTGCGGCCTGCTGGCCTCAAACTCAAAATCTCCCACCTCAGCCTCCCAAACACTGACATTACATACAGACTTTGCCAGCACACCCTCTTTCTTTCCGTGTTTTCATAATGGGCTTGTCAGCTCTAACTCTTGGGCAGACGCTATGAGAGTTTAGTCTGCATTTGTACATATGGTTGGCGTGGATGGCAGCAACCTAGCTGTCCCATGTATCATTGCTGAGGTCTCAGGGACCCGTAGCCTTTCTTTTCTTGGCAACCACACAGGCAGAGAGAAAGCACTATGAGCTTCACGTGGTATTAGGGTTGATCCACTCGGGTGGCCGTGGAGATGGCGCGGAGGTTAAGCACTTGCTGCTCCATCTGAGAGTCTGAGTTTCAGTCTCAGCACCCACGTTACATTACATCAGGTGGCTGACGGACCCTGTATCTCCAGCTGTAGGGTGTCCTGTGTGTCTTCTGGCCTCCAAGGGCACTCATGCACATGCACTTGAACAGAACACACACATAAATAAAACAAAACTCTTGATGATTTATTAATATTAAATATCAATTTATATAATTTAAGGCATATGTGGATGAATTAATTATTCTATTAATATTAATTAAATCAGCAGTTTTTCCTTATCATGCTATTATATAAATAAAAGACACAGAAACTTGTTCGGTTTTGGAGGTTTTTTTGTTTTGTTTTGTTTTTAGTTTTAGTTTTTCAAGACAGGGTTTCTCTGTGTAGCCTTGGCTGTCCAGGCTGGCCTCGAGCTCACAGAGATCTACCTGCCTCTGCCTCCCAAGTGCTGGGATTAAAGGCGTGCGCCACCACCTCCCGGCTGAAACTTGTTAAATTTTTAATAAGCCTTAATGCACTATGCTGGACAGATATTAATCCCCTAAGCTATCTTGTCTGCTTCCCAGCCAAATTCTCCATAAATGCTTGCACATGTTTTCCATCCGGGCTGCTGCTCTCTCCCATGCCAGTCCTCAGAGCAAGCTCCTCCCGGCCACATGCTTCTAGTTCATGTTAACCCGTACTGACCCGCTCCCTTCTTCCTCCCTCCTCCTCTCTCTCCTTGTGGTCCTTCTCTGCCACCCTTATTAATAATTCATCAACACTGACCCATTCTGATCCTGGAAGTAATATTTTTACTATACAAGCTCCTAGCTTTGAGTGTAGATTTTTGTTTGTTTTGGTGCCAAGCACTGGACCCAAATGCCTGAACATGTACTGCCAGTGTGCTGCATCCCCAGCCCGCATTTTATTTTATTTTTCCAGACAGGGTTTCTTTGTGTAGCCTTGGCTGTCCTGGAGTCACTTTGTAGACCAGGCTGGCCTTGAACTCACAGCAATCCGCCTGCCTCTGCCTCCTGAGTGCTGGGATTAAAGGCATGCGCCACCAAGCCTGGCTCACATTTTATTTTATTATTTTTAATACACTTAATGTCTCTGTTGTAACCCACTCCCTCCCTCCTCCGCATCCCACCTTCCCATCCTCTTCCCCCTATCCCCCTCCCCCTACTCCTCAGAAAGGGAGACACCTCCTCACTGGCCCACCCTAGCACATCAAGTTCCATTAGGACTGAGTACAAGATCTTGCCCTGTGCCCTCACCAGGGGGAAGTGATCAAACAGCAGGCAACAGAGCCCATGTCAGAGTCAGCCCCACTCCCCTTAGTAGAGGACCCACATGAAGACCGAGCTGCCCATCAACTTCAGCTGTGTAGGGACCCTAGGTCCAGTCCACGCACGGTTCTTGGTTGGTGCCTCAGTCTCCCCAAGCACCCCTGGGTCCTGGTTGGTTAGCTCTGTTGGTCTTCTTGTAGAGCTCCTGTCTCCTCTGGATTCTTCTACCGCTCCCCCCCCCCCCCCCACACACACACACACACTCTTCCACAAGACTCCCTGTGTTCCACCCAGTGTTTGCCTGTGAGTCTCTGCATCTGTTTCAATCCACTGCTGGGTGGAGCCTTTCAGGAGACAATTGTCTAAGGCTCCCGTCTACAAGCATAACAGAGTAACATTTAATCGTGTCAGGGGTTGGCTTTCTCCCATGCAGCCCCCATTTCTTTTTTTTTTTTTTTTTTTTTTTGCTTTTTGGGGTTTTGTTTGTTTGTTTTTGTTGTTGTTTGTTCCTCTGTGTAGCCTTGGCTGTTCTGAACTTGCTTTGTAGACCAGGCTGGCCGCTGCCTCTCAAGCACTGGGATTAAAGGCCTGTGCCACCACACCCGGCACAGCCCCCACTTCTTAATGGTGTGTTATATCCTTAGATACATGAAAGACATTGCGTTATGAACAAATGCATACACACACACACGTATGTAACATATATATATATATATGATATAACTAATCTTATTTTCTTCACACTTTCTTCTACCTGACCCCCTAGGGCGGCGTGCTCACCATTAAGCTGGGCGGGGATCTAGGGACCTATGTGATCAACAAGCAGACCCCCAACAAGCAAATCTGGTTATCTTCTCCCTCCAGGTATGTTTGGAAGTCAAGATCTGTAAAGGGTGTTCTCATCTGGAATACAGTGTTGGGGACCATCTGAGAGTGTGTCCGTCACTGGCTTTGCCATGGCTTTCCAGCTGTCTGCCTCAGCAGGAAGGTGTGCTTCCAGATGAACTCTTCTCCCCATTGATGACTTGGTTGCTACCCTCTGGCATCAGGGTGCTGACAGGACCTGAAACAAAAACTTTTCCGAACCTGGCCCAGACAGTTTTTCTCTATTAAAGAAAAATCACTGGCTCGCCCTTGACAAAGATACGTTTTGCCAGGCTTAGTGTTGCATATGTATAGTCTCAGCGCTCAGGAGGCAGAGGCAGTAATTCAAGGCCAGCCTTGCTGCATAGCCAGTTCAAATGCTAGTCTGAGCTAGCTATCATGTAAGACCCTGTTGCAAAAGTGAGTAGACCAACCTGGTCCTAGTGAGTCCCAGGCCAGGCAGGGAGATATATGTGTGTGTGTGTGTGTGTGTGTGTGTATGCCACTTTTGTTAGATATGGTGGCACTTACATGGGATTAAAAAAAAATTAACGCTACTTTGAAGGCTGAGGGTGTATCTCTGTGGTGGAGTGCTTGCAGTAATCTATATGCCCCGGATTCAATTCCCAAAACAGAAGGGAAAGAGAGAGAGGAAACTTGTACTTTGTCCTCAAAGTTAGTTAAACTTTAACTCCTGGCCTATTTTGGAGGTCTCGGTAATTCTGATGGCAGAATTGGGCTCAGACTCTGTGGTAGGGGACAGTGACTTTTAGTGGCAACTCCAGGACCCCCATGCTCAGGCCTGCTCCATCGATGTGTCCGCAGCTGAAGGAATAGCTGGGTACGCCTGCAGGCAGCCTGCGTCTCAGAACTAAGATCTTACTGCTGAGCATATAGCTGCTCCTGACGTAGTCTGGAGATGGCAGAGGTGCCCACAGAGAGAGCCTTCACACTAAACTTGCTAAGACTCTGCAGCACCACTGAAGAAGACATTTTTTGTTTGGTTTTTTTTGTTTTGTTTTGTTTTGTTTTTCAAGACCGGGTTTCTCTGTGTATCCTTGGCTGTCCTGGACTTGCTTTGTAGACCAGGCCGACCTCGAACTCACAGCAATCCATCTGCTTCTGCCTACTGAGTGCTGGGATTAAAGGCGTGTGCCACCACGCCTGGCTAGAAGAAGACATATTGAAGGCTCAGAGCCATGGGCAATGTGGAGGGATCTTGAGTTGTTCAAACTCTACCTGGTTATCTGATAGCAGGGCTGGGATGCAGGACCAGAGAACGTCCGTCCGTTGCTTTCCTCTGCTTTGGTTTGGTTTTCATGTGGCCGGATACTTTGTGTTCAGAGGTTTCTGCCCTTTTAACAGAAGCCCCACCCATTCATTTGCCCTTTGCTCTATATTGTTGGCACATGTCTAAGCTCCAGCATTTGGTTGGCAATATTTAAAAGCCTCCATATATTTACACCTACAATGATACGTCCCATCTCTTCCCTCTGCCCCCAGGGGACTGCCTTCCCACCTCACATCGGGCTTCTCTTGGGTTTGTGGTGTTGGGGATCTAGCAGAAACATTGCACATGCTGGGACTCCTCAAGCACTGTCTATCTTTGAGCTTTATCCCTGCTCTTCTAGCCCGGCTTTGAAAGTTCTCGTGAGTATTCTAGGTGGCCGTGGGTGTCCCCGTTAATGACCTCTCAGGGTTCTCTGTCACCGTCATCAGGCTGTCCCCATATACCATCATTACCTGTTACTGTATCTGCCCTGTTTCCCAGGCCATGAGGAGGTAGAGTTGAGACATGGGTCTTATACATCTGGAATAACAAATCTTGACAAGAAGCAGCTACAGAGTTGCCAACAGTACTATATATTAGTCAGCTTCACATTGCTTCAACGAAATACCTGAGACAAGTTACTTTTCAAGGGAAAAGGTTGGCTTATCTCACAGTTTTGGAAGTTCAGGGTCCAAGATTAAAGGGATGCAAGGGACACTGGCGTGGCCTCTTGTACAGTGGCACACCATGATGGGAGCTTGTGTAGCAGCAATGTCTCTTCTCCAGTTTGGAAACAGAGAGAGATTAAACAGGGTCCCACACTCCCTTCTGGGGACACATCCCAGTGATCTAAGAAACTCCCAGTAAGCCACTCTTCTTAAAGGTGGCACTATTGGGAGGTAGTAAAAAACCACATCTCAAAGTCCTTCTTCTCCTGGCCTAGAGAATAGAGGAGACGCAGCAACAGATAATGATCATATATGGGGACACACTGATGAAGCTCTAGATTCACAGATTTAGTTTTTAATAAAGAAAAAGCATTTGTAGCTAGATACTACGGAGCATGCCAGAAATCCCAACTCTTGAGAGGTAAAGGCAAGAAAATCAGGAGTTCAGGGTTATCCTTGGCAACATAAGGAGTTCGAGGCTAGCTCAGGCTACATGAGACCCTGTTGAAAGAAGGAAGTTTGGTTTGGTTTAGTTTGGCTTAGGTTTTGAGACAGAGTCTTACCTTGTATCCCTGGCTGGCCTGGAACTCACTGTCTAGACCAGGCCAGCCTCTCTCTACCAAGTTCTGGGATTAAAGGCTATACCACCATGCCTAGTGAATTTTTATTGTTTTGGTTTGGCTTTCTTTTCTTTTTTGGCTTTTTCCAGACAGACAGCCTGGATATATGTAGCCATATAGAGAAACCCTGTCTTGGGGGGGAGGGGTGCGGGGGGAGGGAGAAAGGGAGAAGGTCACATCACTGCGTGTCACTGTCAAGCTGCAGTCAGTCTCTGGGTGGCAGGCAGCTCTGTGGATTCTGATAGCTCGCCATTGAAAGAAGGAGGCATTTGTTTTGGCTCACAGTGCCAGAGACTTTAGTCCCTGTCACCTTTGGGCCTGCAGTGAGACAGAAGCAGAGGAATGGGGGGGGGGGGGGCAGCTGCTCCCTGGCATCTGGAAGCAGAGAGAGATAATCTCCATTCAAGGCACACTGCCAGTGACCCAGCATGCCACCGCCACTGCTAGGCCCTGCCCTATGAGCTTCCCACCACTTGCAATAGAGTCATAGGCTGTACAGTGAGCTGTTAACCATTGCCCTGTGGGACCTTTAAGATCCAGTCCAGCCAAATCTGATTGTTCTAGTCCCGGCACTTAGGAAGCTGAGATAGGAGAGCGCTATAAGTTGAAGGCCAGCCTTGGCTACATAAATGAGATCCTGGTTACCTGGACCCAGGTTTGAGATACAGCGTAAAGACTCTTGTCTCAAAGATAGATAGATAAGCGCACACTGTTAGTCCCAGCACTCAAGAGGCAAAGGCAGGGGCTGCAAAGAGAAACCCCATCTTGAAAAACAAATCAAGGGCTGGAGAGATGGCTCAGAGGTTAAAAGCACTGACTGTTCCGCTGTTCTTCCAAAGGTCCTGAGTTCAATTCCAAGCAACCACATGGTGACTCACAACCAACTATAATGTGATCTGATGCCCTCTTCTGGCCTGCAGGCATGCAGGCAGGTAGAGCACTATATACATGATAAATAAATAAATAATATTTTTTAAAAAGAGAAACAAAACAAAAAAGACAGACAGATACATACATACATACGTGCTTATATACATAAATAGATCTGTAGATTGACTTAATCCAAACACAGTGGCTTTCCTGAAGAGGACCCTCACTGACTTGCCATGCCTTTGTCTTGTTTTGCAGTGGCCCCAAGCGCTATGACTGGACAGGGAAGAACTGGGTATACTCCCACGATGGCATGTCTCTGCACGAGCTGCTGGCCAGGGAGCTGACTGAGGCTTTAAACACCAAACTGGACTTGTCTTCGTTGGCCTATTCTGGAAAAGGCGCTTGACCACCTGCCACATTCAAAGACATTAAAAGCTATCAGGCAGAGACCCCCCAGCTTCCTGCCGTAGCTGAGTGTCTGGTTTCCCATGCCTGCTTCTGAGGACAGTCACACACTGTGTGACAGCTCTGTGAAAAAAGTGTGTTACCTCTCACCCTGTCCCCAGATCTGGCTCTTCATTTCTACAGAGATGTGTTGGGAGTCTCCCCAATGTGAGACCTACCCTGGTCTGTTAGAATGTCTCACACCATGTGTGCATGACATAACAGCCTCAGAACGTCTCGCACCATGTGTGCATGACGTAACAGCCTCAGAACGTCTTGCACCCTGTGTGTATGACATAACAGCCTCAGAATGTCTTGTGTCATGCGTGCTAACAACCTCATGGAAAGGAAAAGGGCTCAGAGGGAGAAATGAGTTGTTCCTGCTCTGCATTCTTTGAAAGGTTTATTGTCAAAGTTTCATGAAGAGCAGCAGGCCAACTGGCCATTGTATCTGAAGTGCTGCTGTAAGGAGTAACTTCTGAATGTCCCCAAGACTCCAATATGTACACTTCCGAGCCGTTAGCAGAGAAGTGTCAAAAGAAGCCATCTGAAAATACCTGTTTGTTTTGTGACCTGTGCTGGGTACCAGGACCTGGGTGCGGTTGCTTCCATAGATGAGGTCACTACACGGTCAGTAGCTACAACACAGACCAGAGATGTCTTTTAAAAAATTGAAAATTGGGCTGGAGAAATGGCTCTGCTCTTCCAGAGGATCTGGGTTCAATTCCCAGCACCCACATGGCGGCTCACAACTGTCTATAACTCCTGATACAGGGGAATCTGACTCCCTCACATATACATGCAGGAAAAATATCAGTATATGTAAAAAATTGAAAATTAAGTCAAGCATGGTGGCATACACCTTTAATCCCAGCACTTGGGAGGCAGAGGCAGGTGAATCTCTGAGTTTGAGGCCAGCCTGGTCTACAAAGCAAGTTCCAGGACAGAGCTGTTACACAGAGAAAGCCTGTTGAGGGGTAAAAAATGAGCTGGAGAGATCATGTAGTCTACAAAGCACCACAGAAACATGAGGACTCAAGTTTGATCCTAGATAGCCACATTTTCAAACAAACAAACGGAAACAAAACCCAGCATGTCAGCCCTAGTTTGTAATCCCTGCACTGGGGAAGTGGAACTGAGGGCCATTGGGCCTTGCATCCTTATCAGTGAGCCTGGGGTGTCTGAGAAATACTATTCCAAAGCAAGGTACGTGGATGGCTTCAGTTGACCTCTGTCTTCCACACATGCGCACAGACACTAGCATACACATGGATATGCACACAAATTCACATGTGGCAGATAAATGCACACAGATAACTGAATGCAAGGAGGGAAAAACAAAAAACTACCATAACCTAAAGAATTAAACAGTGTCATGGAGCTGAGGGTCTAGGGTATGTCCATGAGAGAGCCTGTACTGAGATAGACAGCCTTCACCCTCCATTTTCCATCTGTTCAGTGAGGGTAGAATACAACTAATACCTGACACTGAGTGGCGTGGACCTAGCAGACACTCCACAAGGCTCTCTTCGTTCCCACTGGGGTAGGTGGGAGGATGGGTGCCAAACAAGTCTTTTTAAGGCCTGCAGTAATGGTAGTGTTCTTGCTATTACTCCATTAGCATTTCAGATAAATTCATATTGAACTAGCAGTTGCCCCTTGTATCTGCTGTCATCCAGTGCACTGGCACACTGTTTTCGTGGACTGTTAGAGGCTGCACTTTGTACTGGAAGCAGCACAGCTCCAGAGCATCCAAACTGAGCAGCAGTAAGCTCGGGTTCTGTTATCTTCTGCCTGAAAGAAAGGTAGGAGTTGGGAGTCTAGCCCAATGGTAACCTCGAACTCACAGCGATCCCCCTGCCTCTGCTTCCCAAGTGCTGAGCTTAAAGGCATGCACCACCATGCCTGGCCCTGGCTGGGAGATTTGTTAATGGCAAGTCTATATAGAGGCTATGCAGAGTGAGCTGACTGCATTGCATCATAGAAAAAACAATGGAACAGTGTGAACAAAGGCTAAGTGAGTATTTAAGATATTTCCTTCTTCACAAAAAACTTTTTTTTCTGAGTCTGGTGGAAATTTTTGAGTCTGGTAAGTCAGTGCAAGCGAGATAATAAATAGGACCATGTGTGGATATGCCTATGAGTGTCTGTCTTCTAATGAAAGTCTCACCACCCCTCAACTACTGGAAACAGTGAAATGGGACAATTACCCACCTAAAACTTAACAGACTTCAGAGTGCACCCTGGGCTGCTGTAGCAGATGGAAGTAAGCGAGTCTGTTGTTAGGGGCTCCTTGTGGACCAGTCCTTGGACTTCTTTTTTGAGACAGGGTCTCTCTGTCTACCCTTGGTTGTCCTGGACTCGCGTTGTAGACCAGGCTGGCCTCGAACTCACAGTGATCCACCTGCCTCTGCCTCCCAAGCGCTGGGATTAAAGGGGTGCTCCACCACACCTGGCTCTTGGACTTCTTAACTTTCACTTTACATATCTGCCTGGTTTCCAAGGCGGCAGAGATCTCACTAAGGGAGGATGTGAACCCCCTTCTGGGTGAGAGTCAAGTCGTTGAGAACACCAGGCTTGGTGCTGCTCTTCTGCAGTCCTGGCTTTGAACTCCATGGCTCAAAGGTAACAGAAGCAAGTAAGTTTGTGCTTGAAAATTTTTTTAGAGATGTATATATTTATTTATACATTGTTCTGTCTGCATATGTGCATGCACACCAGAAGAGGGCACCAGGTCTCGCTATAGATGGTTATGAACCACCTTGTGGTTGCTGGGTATTGAACTCAGGACCTCTGGAAGAACAGTCAGTGCTCTTAACCTCTGGGCCCTCTCTCAAGTAGCTGGACTTGAGATTGATTTTGCTTTATTGTTTGTTTTTGAGACATCACTATGAAGCCCAGATTGACCTTAAGTTTAAAGCAAGTCTCCTGCCTTTGAAAATGTTAGGAGTGCAGGTGTGCCACCATGCCTGAGAGGAATTAAAACTCTGATACAATGTTTCCAGGGCCCCAGAATGGTTGTGCACACCTGTAATCCCAGAACTCTGGGAGACAGAGGCTCTCTAAGGTCCAGGCCAGTCTGGTCTACAAAGTGACTCCAGGATAGCCAGAGTAACCGAGAGAAACCCTGTCACAAAAAAACAAGGCTGCCAGGGTTTTGCACTGCACAGTTCAAGATACCACTATCCAGACATGAAAATAACTGTGGTGAGATGTAACTGATGCCACCCACCAAGAACTACTCAGACGTTAAGGCTGAGGCAGGAGCATCACAAGTTCAGGTCTAGCCTGGCCCACACAACAAGACCCTGACTAACTCAGTCTGCCTGGGCATAGTAGCACACATACTTAATCCCAGCACTCAAGAGACAGAAATAGGACAACCACTTGCGTTTGAAACCAGCCTAGTCTATATGATGAGTTCTAGGCCAGCTAGACTCTGTCTCAAAAAACAAAAGATAAACTTATATATTCTGGAAGCAAGCTGAAAATAAACACACCATGAGCCACAATACAAACCTAAGACCCAGGAGTATTGCCTCACTCTGTATAGTCTAGTCACTACAGGCAAGCTTGCTATGTGTTCTGTCTCTAAATTTTAGAAAGCTATATTGTTCTAGTCCTGGTTTTTGTGATGCTAGGGATTGAACTCAGGGCCTTAGCACGCTCAGTAAATGTTTTGTCATTGAACTATGTCCCCAGCTTCCGTGTGTGTGTGTGTGTGTGTGTGTGTGTGTGTGTGTGTGTGCGCGCGCGCACGCACCCGCGCGCACACATACATGAGCATATATGTTAGAATTAAGTTTAATAAGTTTGCTGTTTCATTAAATAATAAGTTTAAGGGTTGGAGAGATGGCTCAGCGGTTAAGAGCACTGTCCGTTCTTCAGAGGTTCTGAGTTCAATTCCCAGCAACCACATGGTGGCTCACAGCCATCTTCAGCCCCTTCAGGAATGCAGATATAATGCAGTTAGAGCACTCATATATGTAAAATAAATAAATAAAACCTTTTTAAAAAATAGTAAGTTTACAATAGGTCTTCTCCCATTACACCTGTCCCAATTTAGACCCTGTAGCCACCTCTAAAGAAAAACCAGTGTCTGTAAAGATGAAGTTTGTGGAGATCCAGGGTTGACAAGCTAAACTATCTATTGTCCTCTAAGATGAAAGCAACAGGAAACCTTATCCAGTTGACTTCTTGGCACAGGTTTATCTTTTACAAACTGAAGTAGCTGCATGCCACAAAGAGAGGAAGGAGGCACACACAGTTATGAAGCTTCTTATATTAATGCAGGCTGCCTTTTGGCTGGGGATTAGGTTCAGTTGGTAGAGTGCTTGCCAACTGTGTACAAGGTCCCGAGTTCAGATCTCCAGCACCACATAAGTGGCATGGTGGCACATGCCTGGAATCCCGTCCTTGGGAGGTAGAGGCAGGAAAATACGAAATTTAAGAATATAACAAGTTCAAGGTCAGCCTGGGATCCTGTCTCAGTAAGTACCTCTATGCCACTTTTCAAAATAACTTCATGACTGTGTGTGCATAAGAAATTCCTTGGTGGGGCTGGAGAGGTGGCAATGCTGGTAAAGTGGTGGCCACAGAAGCCTGAGCCCAGACTCCTAGCATCTGGGTTAAAAAAAAAAAATGAAGCATGGCAGCACACACCTGTAATCTCAGTGCAGAGATGGTGGAGACAGGGGCATGGAGTTCCCTGGCCAGGAGCTTCAGATTCAGCAAGACGCCATCATTTTGTCATGAACTGCTCACCTCCGCATGTCACAGGTAAGTGTCAAGCATCCTTGGTTTGACTTAACCAGTGGTGATATTGGAGTGGATACTGAGGCCTTGATTAAGGGCATGGCACGTACGTGTACAGAGACTTAGTTTTATTGTTGATTTTTTTTCCTTCAGTACCAGGGATTTAATTTAGGGTATCATACATTCTAGACAAGCCAGGCCAGACACTCACTGCTAAGCCCTCATTTGCTAGAGACAGAATGAAAATTCCAAAGTCCCATCTCCCCCGCTTGTGTCCATTAAGAAATAGAATATACCCGAATGGATTTATTGAACTGTTTGTTTATTAGGAAGTTGAGAAGAACACCTGTACCTAATGGCTACATTGCCTCCCAAGGAATTCTTCCAATCTAAAAGTCACGTACAAAGGGTCACTGAAACACAAAGTATAGTGTAAGAGCCTCTGTGGACCATTGGAGTCTGTATGGTCGGAAGTCCACCTGATGTTTTTGCTGCTGCTGTTGTTGTTGTTAATGTCTTTTTTAAAATTTATTTGAAGCCAGATGGTGATGCATAACTTTAATCCCAGCAGTCAGGAGACAGGTAAGCAGATCACTGAGTTCCAGGTCAGCCTGATCTACTGAGTGAGTGCCAGGACAGCCAAGGCTACAGAGAAACCCTGCCCTGAAAAAAAAAAATTTTTTTTTGTTTAATTGAGGGGCTGGAGAGATGGCTTGGCAGTTAAGAGTGCCTGGTGCTGTGACAGGGGACCAAAGTCTTCCATTCCCAGCACAGCACCATGTATGGCAGCTCTCAATGGCTTGTAACTCGAGCTCCAGACAATCAGATGTCCTCTTCTGGCTTTTGCAAGTATCCACACATATGTGACACTGTTGTGTGACAAAAATTTTCCTGAGGCGATGCAACACATGTCTAACCACCCTAGATAGGGAATCCATGACAGACAAAAGTACAGACACCACCAAAATCCAACTTGGTGAACCAATGAGGCTTTTTTGTTTTGGTTTTTTTTTTTTTTTTTTTTTGGTTTGGTTTGGTTTTCGAGATAGGGTTTCTCTGTGTAGCCTTGGCTGTCTTGGACTCACTTTGTTGACCAGGCTGGCCTCAAACTCACAGAGATCCGCCTGCCTCTGTCTCCCAAGTGCGACACCACACCCACTGAACCAATGAGTTTTATTGGGGGTTATTTGTAGGAATATGGGGTTATTACAGAGCAGAAATGACTCAAAGATAGTTGCATCACCAAGGTCTACCTCAGCTGGGGTGACAGCTCACAAAAGCTGGTAAGCTGGAGCACACTGCACAGTCTGCAGGCTGCTCCACAGGGTGAAGAGGGCCCTTTCCAAGTGACTCTGGTCTATACCGCTTCCAGGCAGCTCAGCTGATTTCTGCTTCTCCCAGGCAGCTGCTCTGGTCTTCTTTGCAGCCTGTTTGAGAGGGGCTTTCAGCTTTTATTACTTACTCTGGTAGGGAGAGTTCTAGAATCTGGGTAGTTTCCAAAACTTCTAGAAGCTATTTTGAGCTGTTTACCTTCCTGTTTAAGGACCTTCCCTACATAATGGAATGTTTCTATCTGAAACTGTTACATAACAGGCATACATTCACACATACATAATATATATGTACACACACACATATATGGAGGGAGGGAAGAGGGGAGGGAGGGAGGGAGGGAAGAGGGGAGGGAGGGAGGGGAGAAGGGAGGGAAGGAGGGGGAGACAAGCACATATTTGTGCTGGAGAGGGGGGCAGAGGCAGGTGGATCTCTGAGTCTGAAGCCAAATATATCAAGTTCTAGAACAGCCAGGGCTACATAGTAAGACACTGTTTCAAGAAAAGAGGTGTAGGGGCTAAAGAAATGGCTCAGCAGTTCCTAATATCCATGTGGTAGCTCACAGACTTCTGTTACTCCAGTTCCAGGAATACAACACCCTCTTTTGGCACCAGGTAGGCAAAACACTGATACATATAAATAAACATTTAAAGAGAAACGTAATTGTTGCAGAACTGCTTGAGTCCATCATTGAGCTGAACACAGAATTTCTGTGTTTAAAAGGATTTTGTTCACTGTTATTTTTACAAATGTTAAGGCGTTCAAATACAATTTATTTTTTATTGTGGTTAACATTTGACATCTCTAGGAGAGGCTAGAGAAAGTCAGAACATAACATTCAGTGTTTAAAACCAGGGAAGAAATGAACAATTCGAAATTCTTCATTTGGTCAGCTCCTGAGTTGAAACCACATCTGTACAGGTGCTTTAAGTCAGAACCGCTGTATTTTGTAACTAAGGGGACCAAACTTGGACTAGAGCAGTGAAGATTTACAGGTGTTGCGTGACTAACAATACCAGCAGCCAACTGGCTGATTCTAACATGTCTGCTGCTTGGCTTGTAAAAATGTTATAAATATCTCTTATGTCCAGCCTCCAGGTTCCAGGAAATCAGTAGACTCTATCTGATTCCCAAGACCTGTTTGAACAAATAAGCAATTTTTTTTTTCTCCTGCAAGATCACACATGTGTTTGCTGCCTGTGAATAGAAACAGAGAAAGCATGTCCTGCGGTGAATTTACAAGCCAGCAGATGCAGTTGAGTCTCTTTGCTAAGAAAGCCACACCCCAACCCCCCTCAGGCTCTATGGGAGTGGGTGAGTAACCATCCCTGTCAGCTGATGATGACTGTGATCAGCATTTTCACTCATCAGCTTCCAAAACAGCTAGCTTTTCCCACCGGCCATTTGCTGATGGGTGCACCTGTTAAAGGTGGAGCCACTAGGAAGCTGCACCTGACTCTGCTGAGGACCTTCAGCTATTGAGCATGCCTCTCTGGTTCTTTTGGGGTAGGTAAAACAGGACTTCCCTTGGAGGACAGAGTCTGACACACAGAACCAGACCCAGTGACAGAACATCCACAGGCCCCACAAGCCAAAGAGGAGAGAGGGAAACAGTCACACCCTCTCCAGTAGAATCTGAAGATCACTGGAAGACCGAAGCACTTTCCGCTTTCCCAATCCCCAGAGCCAGTCAAAGCAACCAGACCTACAAGTAGAGCTCTGTAATGCTTTTGCTTAAATAAATCCTAAGAGAAAGAGAAACCCTAGAATCTATAAGATTAAAAAATAATAGAAGATAGGCTGGAGAAATGGCTCAGAGGTTAAGCGTATTGACTGCTCCTCCAGAGGTCCTGAGTTCAATTCCCAGCAACCACATGGTGGTTCACAGCCATCTATGATGTGATCTGATGCCCTCTTCTGGCCTGCTGGTGTACGTGCAGGCAGAGCACTGTATACAAAGTAAATAAATAAATAAACCAATATTTTTTAAAAACAGAAGCAAGTAAGTTTATACATAGAATAAGTGTTTGTGTTGAGAATTGCTATATAGGCCAGACTGACTGAGCTTGAAGCAATCCTCAGTCTCTGCCTCCCAAATGCTTGGATTGCAGGCATGCCAACATTCCCAGCAAGAGTGAAAAGTGTGATGTAAAGCTGCCCAGGCTTTGCGTTGCACCATCCCAGATACCACTTTTCACACATGACAGTAACGATGATGAATAAATGATGCCACCAAGGACTGCGTAGACCACCTAAAGTGTGTCCGCCTGACCCTGCTGGGCCTTGTCTTGCCAGTCCACCAGCTTCCACAGAAACACCCTAGCCAATAACTTGCTGCTCAGGTGTCCTGTTAAATATCTAGAGTGCTCAGGCTGGAGAATGCTGGCTCTCTGGTGGGCTGGCTGTCAGCCTCTGGTGGGCTGGCTTGGGTTCCACGTCCGGTGGGTCGGTCTAGGCTTGCTTCCGAATGAGAACAATGGCCCTTGAGTTCAAAGATCCCAAGGTCTCATTTCTCGATCAGCATCTGCTAGAGCGCTTTAGGGTGAGGCTTGTGGTCGGTGCACTAAGCTGGGTTCCCAGCTTCCCTCGGGGTAAGTGGAAAATAAGCTTTCCACGGAGTGCTAACAGCATTTGCTCTTTTAGAATGAGAGTGCAGGCCTCAGGTGGCAGTGGAGACTCGGGAGCCCCACAGCCTGTGGTGATACCAAAGTGTTGAAACTTCTTATTTGAGTTGCTGTACTAGGCACAGTGAGATGCAGGCCTAGTGGTGCTTATGGGGGTGATGGGGGGGATGGGGGGGATGGTCTGATGTATTTTGATGCTAATTACTGCTTGCTGTCTGTGTGACCCACCTTTTGCTTGATAAAAAGGCATCCCACCTGGGCAGGGCAGGAGACAGGTGGGGCTAGGAGAGAGAGGAATTCTGGGAAGAAGAAAGACCGCCACATGGAGGAAGGAGAGAAGAGGAAGGCTGCTATGGGTTAGCTGGAGGAGAAGCACATGGCCGGCGTGGATGGAGAATCCAGCCCAGATGAAGAACATTAGCAAGTATTTGGGATTGTGGATGGGAGGTAGCTTGATAGAAGTTATTGGAAGCAGAAGGCGTGGGATTGAGGCAGGGATCCCATGCCTGAGGCCCCACTATGGGAGGTAGTTTAGAGGGTTGATATCTGCCCTGCCCTAGGTTAACTAAGGCTATTTTAAAATATAATAAGTGTCTATGCCTTGATTGATTGCTAGCCGGGCCTATAGATAATACATGTAATTTAAAAAAACAATATGGGGGGGGGGGTGCTCATCACCAAGCTAGCAGCAGTGGTGGAGCAGGACCCAGTGGCAGCAGAGACAGTTTTACCATTGCTGCCTGACAACCAGGCATCCAGCATCACCCCCCAATGAATGGAGTCTGAGAAGCTCAGGGTGAAGGAATGGCGAGCATCAGAGCCAGCACCAGAGCACACCAGGCAGCCTTTATTTACAGACCTTTGGCAGTGGGGAGAGGTTTTGGGGGTGAATGTGTAGGGGTCACGAGGGCTAAGAGTGCCAGGACACTTAATCTACATACAGTGGTACAGTACTTCATTTACATGCAGGAACATGGAGTCCTATCACAAGAAGGTGAAAACAGTACCTAATTATCCTCTGGATGAGGGGATGACTTCTAGATACGATTAGAGGTCATTTGCTGGAAGCTAGGAACTCCTCAGCATAGGGTGGGGTACTTCCTGGAATTCCCTATGCTTGCTGAACAGGTTCCTTATCAGGGAAGGGTCCGGATCGTAATGTTCCTCTGTGGGCTACGTGACACTCCTTACAAAATCTGGGGTTACCAGATCAGGTGGAGTGAGAGCCCAGTTGAGAAAAGGGAGCCCACCTTCACAGCCCAAATCAAAAGGGCTATCGGAAGAAGTCAGACTTCAACCTTATCCAGCCGAGTCCCGCAGCTGGTTCTCCTTCCGTTCCTGCACCACACAGAAGCACATGAGGTGGAGAGATGGCTCAGGGGTTAAGGGTTGGAGACATAGCTCAGTGGCTATGATTCTTACTGGCTGCTTTTGCAGAGGACCTGGGTTTGTTTCCCAGAATTCACACGCTGGCTCAAAAAACCATATGTAGCTCCAGTTCCAGGGGACATGACACCTCTTTTCTGACCTCTTCAGGCATCAGACATTCACAGAATGCCCATACAAATGTGCAAGCAAAACATTCATACACATAGAATTAAAAAGAGAAAAAAGAATTGCAGGTTATACCAAAAGGTTGAGAATGGGGCCAGAGAGATGGCTCAGAGGTTAAGAGCATTGGCTACTCTTCCAAAGGTCCTGAGTTCAATTCCCAGCAACCACATGGTGGCTCACAACCATCTATAATGAGATCTGACGTGCAGGTGTACATGCAGGCAGCAGAACACTGTATGCATAATAAATAAATAAATCTTTTTTTTTTTAAAGGTAGAAAATGATCCATGTCCAAAGGAATGATGTTTAAGTATATGAAGCCCTTGGACACAAGAGGAACAGAGAAAAAGCTACACTGAGCAGCAAGGCAGGAGCTGAGAGAGAACAGTGAGATTCCTTTTCTGTCTGAAGAAGAGTCAAGACCTTTTCTTTCTCCCTCTCAGAGAATGCTGAGGAGGGTAGTTATTTCCTGCCTCCAGTAGCTATCTGTCTGCCGAGCTATCTGAAAACGAGGGAAGAAAGAGGGACTCTTCCTAACTCTGGCCGGGCCTGAACAATGCCACAAGGTCTACAAAACTAGAGGGTACAGAGCCAGTGCAGGCGGCCACTTCCTTTGCTGTGCCCCAGGGACAAGACACAGGAAGAGAGAAGGACTCTCAAGAGCAGCTTGGAAAAGAGGGAGATCCACAGAAGTTAAGGGCAGTGAGTTTACTTGGAGTAGGGACTCCCAAGAGGAACCTCTCAGAGACACCCACATAGCTACAATCCTCTCCCCACCCCCCCACTCCCAAAAAAGAACCATATTTCTCACTAAGGTCAGTTAGAAAGCAGTAAGAAGATTAGTCCTTAAAATGTCAACAATAAGCCAGGTGTGGTGTTGTAAAGCAGTAATGTCAGCACTTTGGTTTTTGTTTGTTTTGTTTTGTTTCATTTTTCATTTCCCTGTGTAGCCTTGGCTGTCCTGGACTCGCTTTGTAGACCAGGCTGGCCTTGAACTCACATGGATCTGCCTGCCTCTGCCTCTGCCCCTGCTGGGACTAAAGGCGTGCACCACCACGCCCGGTTATGTTAGCACTTTGGAAGCAGGAGGGTTGCCACCTGGAGCAGAAGGCACTAGCCTGAAGCAGGAGGATTGCCATGAGCGTAGGTGCAAAGTGCCTTCCAGGACAGCCCAGGCTACAGAATGAGACTCTGTCTCAAAACAACAAAAGAGCTGACCACGGTGTTGCATGGCTGACTGTAATTCCAGTGCTTTGGAGACTGAGGCAGAAGGCTCACAAGTTCTGAGGGCTGAAGAGATGCTTCAGTGGTCAAGAGCGCTTGATGCTCTTGCAGGCGATCAGACTTTGTTCCTAGCACCCACTCTGCAGCTCAGAGTCACTGGTAACTGCATCTCGAGGGCACCCAACACTTTCTTCTGCTGTTTTGGTGGTTTATCTCTTAAATGACAGATCCGAAGATCCAAAACGAAACTTTTTCATTACCACCAGCAATCGGGTAAATGAAAGGAGACTCCCTATGTTCCAGCCTTTTCTCCTAAAAGTTTCAAATGTTCACCTAAAATAAATGAAAGGAGGTTCCCTGTGTTCAAGCATCTCTCTCCCACCCTCCATCCCTTCCCGCCCCCTCCAAAACTTCCCTCTCTGCTCGTTCTCCCAAAAGTTTCAAATTTACAGCTGAAGGGATTTTTTTCCCCTAACCTACATAACTTTGCCTTCTGCCCATATGTATGTTGCAAGTGTCCTGCCAGTATTTCCTACATTCAAGGCAGCACCAAAGCAGCTACCCACAGGTGCTCCCCTGCAGTCTTACAGATCCTGCCAGCTGGGCCTGCATTGCCCCTCCTAGCCGATGATATTCTCCGACCCTGGTCAGCAAATACAACCACCCGCTCTTCCCAGACTTGGCCAACGTTTCAGCCTTTTGACCTCCTGTCACCACCCCAGTGTCATCAGGAAGCAGCTAAAGACAGTTGATTTCTTCACCCCTTGTCCAGTCATTATTAACAAAAGGCTGGAACGGTGTGCCTCAGACCCAGGACAAGCAGCTCTGTGTTCTCCCAGCTCGCCTCGGTCCCTATCTGCTGCAGGACATGGTTGGCGTACCCTGCCCTCTATCCTGAACTTTCCAGGGCAGGGGCTTCCCCTTCACTGTATAATCCAGACATTTTGTTGCTATTGCTTCCCCGGCCCTCTCCCCCCTTGCATGGCAACCAACAGCTGCTCCCAATGAATCTACATTTATATACTTTAACTTACCTTGCATGAAAAGCAATCCAATGTCTTTTTTTTTTTTTTCCCCTGAGACAGGGTTTCTTTGTGTAGCCTTGGCTGTCCTGGCCTCACTTTTGTAGACCAGGCTGGCCTTGAACTCACAGCAATCCCCTGCCTCTGCCTCCCAAGTGCTAGCATTAAAGGTGTGCACCACCACAAGTGGTCATTTTCTTTTTAAGTATAGAAAAAGGGTGGATGGGCCCATGTGCTAGCCTCCTAGCTGACTGGATCTGCCTCTAGGCTGCCTAGAAACCTCTAACGTCGTCACCTGCTGCCAGGTGTGTGCCAGATTATAAAAATATGACCACCACTGAGCTCTCTCTCTCTCTTACTCTTGCACTTCTCTTTTGTACTTTCTTTAATAGTGCCCCTCCCCAGCCTCTGTCTGTCTGTCCGTTCCCCAATCTCCCACTACCCTCCTGGCTCACTTAGGCCTTAACTCCTCTCCCTTTTCCCTCCCTCAAATATCTCAATATCCTATCTGTTGCATGCCATCTCATTTTTAATGATAACAGGTGGGCAGCCAGGATCATGAAGCACACGCCCGCACGCGCCCGCGCACACACACACAGAAAGACATACACACACATGTAAATAAAAATTAAAACATTGAGAAATTTTAAAAAAATGTTTCACAGTCAGTTTCAGCTACATAAGAAGTTTGAGCTGGGCAGTGGTGGCGCACACCTTTAATCCCAGCACTCCAGAGGCAGAGGCAGGTGGACCACTGAGTTTGAGGCTAGCCTGGTCTACAAAGCAAGTCCAGGACACCAAGGCCAAGGCTACACAGAGAAACCTTGTCTTGAAAAAAAAAAAAAAGCCAGAGACACAAAGATGCAGAAACATACATCCATTTCCACACACAGAAATCCCATAAAAACACAAAACCAGAAATATGATACAGCATAAAACCTGTTAAGTTTAATAAAAAAAAAAAAAAAACAATGCCCAGGGGAAGCATATGAGACAAACCCTCCAAAAATACCATTGACTTTGTTTTGTGTTGGCCATCTATGGCCGGGCATGGGGCTTGCCCTTAAGTGTAGAAACAAACTACTTTATAATATAATTTAAAAATATATCTTGGGGGGGCAGTTTTGTAGGGAGCCAACGAAGCCCTGAGTGAATGTTTATTGTTTGACAATGGGCATGGCCATTTTAAGGACAAAGGGTTCAGGCCCATGGGAAATCGGCAGAGCCTTCCCACTTGGTCAGACTGACCCATGTGTGTGGAAAAAACTAGCAACTGCAGTTTCCTCCTCCTGGGAGTTTAACGCCTGGGGCTGCTTGCTTACAGACACCTCCAGACTACCTAAGTCTGGACTGAGTATCTGGACTGTTGTGGTAGTTGGTGTGCTGGGCTCGTGGACCATGCCTCTAGAGAAATTGGCATGGGACTAGTGAGGTTGGATGCATGTTCAAACCCCGGAAAGCTCACATTTGAGCCCTAAAAATCATCCTGAGAATGGAAGGTGTGGGACAAAGCTCTCTCGATGTTTTCTGTGCCTGCCTCTGGAGCACATGGTACAGCCCCAAAGTTACAGGTGGTCGCTCAAGGTTACAGATGGTCAGTCTCCTGTTATCTTTTCCCCCATGCAAATACAGCGTTGCCAGCATCCTAGCCCCAGCCAATGGCACACATTCATCCTCAAAACCCCTCCCACTGCCCAAGGTTTATAAGTCCCTGTTTCACACGAAATAAGTGGAGAGCACTATCTGTTTCATCAAAGATCCTCTGAGAATCATTTATTCTGGGGAAAGAAGGCTCTCCTCCTCCCCAATGGGTGCTGAACCTCCAGGCTTGAATGCTGGCCAGGCAGCCATAGTGGAGTCACCAGTAGAGCTTGTCCTCATTCATTCAGGTCAGCTCAGACCTCTCAGAGTGTTGTTTTTAATTTAACCAGTACGGCCTAATAATGTTTATTATTGGGCTTAGACCCATTATTATTACACCAGTACAACCCGCTAGTAATCAATCAAGACACAGACGCCTGTTATATTTTAAAATATCCTTAATTAACCTGGGGCAGAGCAGATATCAATCCTCTAAATTACTTCCCTTAGTGGGGCAGGTATGGGATCCCTGCCTCAATCCCATGCCATCTGTTTCTAATAATGTCTATCAAGCTACCTCCCATCCATAATCCCAAATACTTGCAAATGTTCATCTGGGCCAAATCCTCCATCCATGCTGGCCATGTGCTTCTCTTCAGTCTAACCCATAATGGCCTTCTCCTCTCTCTCCTCAGGTCTTTCTTCTTCCCAAGACTCTCTCTGTGTCTCTCAGCCAGGAACCTTAGCCACGCCTATCTCATATGCCCTGCCCAGGTATGATGGCCTTTTATTAATTAGCCTCAAAATATATCAGACCAACCCCCAACAATGACCTCTCAGAGCACTGAGCTCCTGCCACTTGGACCAGCCCCAGAACCTGTCACCAGATCAGGCACTAGGCGTTTACCCACACCCACTGCTGTTAAGATGGTGGTTTAACCAAAGGGCTGTAACACTGCGCTATCACCTCAGCCTCAGCTTCGGAACTCCGAGTTTCTGCTGCCACTGCAGTTTGGTACTGGCAATCTCATTAAAAGAGCTAACTATAACACAGTGGGAAAATGCCTTTGTACGTCCCCAGTGAGATCGGGATCCTTGGTGCACGGATCTCATTCCACTGGCTCCAGCCGTTCCTGAGGGAAGTAGAACTTTCATTCGTTCCCGCCTCGACAGCCCTTGGACCTTCCCAAGGGAGAAGTTTACACTTGCAGCCTGGCACTGCCGGGGCCTGGCCGTGTCCTGCCTCCAGGGAGGCATGGGACTACCGTGGTGCCTCCCATCACAGTGCACACAGCCCACCTGACCCCAGCATTTCCATGTATGCTTCTGCCATTTCCTAAGTGCCATAGTCCTTTCTTCATTCCTTCTCCATTCCTAGTCAGAGTTCCAGGACCCAGCCACGGGGAATGTGGCAGAGTTTGAACACAGGTACCCTTCCCCAAAAGACATGAGTTCTTGCATACAAATCTCTACATGCATATGGTCTACAAAATTAGTTCAGGACAGCCAAGGCTACACAGAGAAACCCTAGCTCGAAAAAAACCTAAATAAATAAATAAATAAAAATAAAAAAAGAACAAGTGACTATTCAAAATCAGCCTTAAATAGGACATCTCTATTAAACGCCTCCCTCAAGACTCAGGGAATATGGTGGACTGTGGGGTGATGAGATAATAAGAGCCAGAGGATGTGGGGGAGTGCTATAAAATGCTGTCTCTTGACATGATAGTATCATCTCACTTATGAACTCACTGCAGGTATGATTACCTGCATGAGACTGGAATCAAGCCAACCAGAGCAGTCAGCACTTCAGCAGGTAGCACTACTCAGCTCAGTGGGTTTACAAAAGAACGTGTGTGTGTGTGTGTGTGTGTGTGTGTGTGTGTGTGTGTAGGAGTATGTATTGGTGGTGTGCTGGGTGTGAGGGAGGGATACTTGAGGGTGCATATGATCAAGGTATGTGGTATACTTGTGTGAAATTGTTGAATAAATGAAAGTGATTTCTAAAGCAATTAAATAATTAGTACTATTAATAACACGGGCATAAATAATGTCGAAACTTTTTGAGTGCTTTTCCAAGTTGTTTAAAGCCTAGAGAAGGAAAATGACAGAGTTTAGTAGACATAAATTATAGGATTAGCACAAGTAGCTGTTGAGTTGATGAGTCAGAACCTGTACATGGATTTTGTTTGGGTTTTTCCCAAGTAGGTAGAGGTGTGTGTGTAAGTATGTGTGTGTGTCTTTTTGTGTCTATGTGTTTGTCTGTGTCTGTGTGTGTGTGTTCAGATACCCATGGAATTGAGGGACGAGATCCCTGGTAACTACAGGTGCTGTGAGCCACCCAATGGTGGTAAACGTGACTAAACTTGGCTCCTCGGGGAGTGCTGCTCTAAACAATTGAGCGGCATCTCTAGCCCCACAATTGCACATTCTGATGCAAGCTACAAAAAGGGGATAAGCCCTCGACTCCAGGAATCCATGCTCTAAGGAAAGAAACAGAAAAGGAGATTAATGACATAGCTTGTGGAAAAAGTAATAATCTGTTGACCAGAGTGTCGTGGCAAAAGACCTGGCTCCCAGAACCCTCACCAGGTTTAGCTCAAGCATCTGTCCAGATGTGCCGATTAAAAAGATGAGTAATGGTGAAAAGCAGAGAGATAGTTAGTACGTGCACATTGGAAAAGGGAACAAATAAAGGGGCCAGTGACTCCAAGTTCATTTGTCAGGTATTGACATGAGCTTTAGTTTTTTGTTTAGTTGGTTGGTTTGTTTTGTTTTGTTGGGACAGGGTCTCTCTGTGTAGCCTTGACAGTCCTGGACTCGCTTTGTAGACCAAGCTGGCCTTGAACTCACAGCAATCCACCTGCCTCTGCCTCCCAAGTGCTGGGACTAAAGGTATGCGCCACCACTGCCCAGCCTGACATGAGCTTTAGGTTCAAATAAAGAAGCAATGCTCCCAACACTCAGCAAGCAACAGCCACCATGTAAGGTGTGTGGGGTGTGTGTGTGTGTGTCTGTGTCTGTGTGTCTGTATGTGTTCTGTTTGGCTGCATTCTGGGTTGTTTACTGTCCAGTATATTCTAGCAGCTGAACTTTTTTCCTTTTTTTTTTTTTTTGCACATGGTCTCCCTATGGGACCCAGGTTGGCTTCTAACACATGGCAATTCTGTCTCGACCTCCCTAGTGTTGAGATTAGAGGCATGTGCTACTTTTCCCAGCTATAACTGAATGTAATAAAATAGACCCCCTGGCTGCAGGTTAGCAGAGGGTACAAAAGATGAGGCAGGGAAAATAAAATAGGGAGAAGAGGTAGACAGAGAGGCTCCATTGGAGTGTGTTTCTGGCATTTACTAAAAATTTAAGGCCAAAGTTCTCTCGTCTCAATAGCTTGGGGCTGGCCCAGTAGTCCTAACATGATAAACATAGTAAAGGAGAAGAGCAGAAGTGACAAATAGAGAGAGGAACTTTAGTCACATGACACACATGTAGTTCTGTCACCTCCAGTCTTTTCAAGGGGTTGATGGGAACTTTGATGTACAGGAGGAGGAAGCAAAGGATGAGGTGGACACCTGCTAAGCAGGTGATCTTAATGTATCGCTGGTCTGACCCATCATATCTTAGTACTGGTTCTGCAAGAGTTCTGAAGAAGTTATCATCCTGGAACCTATTGAGGGCAGCAGTCTGGATCCCCTGAGATGATTGCTCAACATCCCAAGCAGCCTCACGTGATGGAGGAATGGGTCCCTCCTTGGTAGCAGTGGGGTGATCATTCTCCGAGGCTTGCTGTTGCTGGGGGCACTTTCATTCCTCATCATAATGATGGTTATCACTTGGTCATCCCTTTCTGGAATTAAAGGTAGCTGCCCCCATCAGAGACTTAAGAAGGAGTAAAACTTAATTACCTGAGTAAACCAGAAGTGCAGGTGAGCAGTTTCCAAAATGAAAAAAAAAAAAAAAAATGACCGAGACAGTTTGCTGCCTGAACAGTCACCCAAAACTCTCTATAACATTGGAGCATCAATCTTCAGCTTTCTGGCCCAATATATCAGACAGACATATTTGAGAAACAGGAACTATTGAGGACTTGCTTACCCTGTCTTGGCAGAGTTCGGCCATAAACTCTGCCTGCATCTAAGCTTGCCCATTTTTAGGCAGAATTCTGTCTGTTCAGCCTGCTTTCTTATACAAGTGAGGACCACCTGCCCAGGATGGCATCACCCACAGTGAGCTGGTCCCTCCCACACCAATCATTAATCAAGCAAATGCCCCACAGACCACAGGCCAATATGATGGATACGATCTCTCAGCTGAGATCCCTCTTCCCAGATATGTCTAGGTTTCTGTCAAGTTGACAGGAACCAACCAGCACAATTGCTAAGTACAAGAACGATGCTTTAAGCATAGAGAGGATTTTCCTATTTGTCTTAGGATTTATCATCAAAGAGCACATGGTGATTACAAAGAAAAATTTATGAGATGGGAAAGCCAACCAGGTCCCCTTTCTGTCATTCTTCTATCAAGCATGAGCCAGGACTCATGAATTCGCTTTGGAATGTGCCCTTTAGCCTGTTCATACATGTTGGCTTCTGAGAGGAACAGTTACTCATCTATTATTAAGTACATTCCATTTTTCTGGGTACAAAGGGCAAGAGGGAAGTGGCCACATCCGTACTTGGTAAATGAAACACTTGTAGATCAGTCAGTCAAAAACTGCTGGCATTCATGAAGCCTGTGTCTTGCATCCAGCACCACATCCTGCTCGGAAAAAGAGCTCACTCATGAGTTCTAACCTGCCTGATGTCTGAAAGGTTGACTTATTGTAGCAAGGCCATGCAGGAGTCACAGAACAAAGTCTTTCTCTCAAAGCCCCCAAGGAAATGAGCATATTCAGAAAAGAAGCTGTGATGGTGTCTGCCTTTGTAGTAGCACTTCTGAATGTCTTGCTCTGGAAACTTGCAGAAACACTGGAGCATGTTTGCTTTGGGTGGATGCTTACTTTCTGACTGATATGAAAACCAGTAAGAGGAAATGGCGTTGCTTTGCCCACAGGGAGGGACAGCCCCTGTAAATATAGGCGGACCAGTGTACATTCGCAGCAGTAGTGTTTTCTTGGGAGGTATAATAATTTTGAATTTTTTCTACAAGACTGATACAGTGTGTGCCATTAGAGGAAGGGTTGATGCACTGTAAAGTGTTTTGGCCCAGATGCTACACATGCCATTTAGTGTGTGAACAAAACCTATGTAAGTGTAAGTGCTCACTTCCTGGAAGTCTCATTTTACAGGTCCATGGTCTTCCGTCTTTTTTTTTTTTTTTTTTCCCTTGGTTTTGTTTTGAGTCAGGGTCTAATGTATTCCAGTCTGGCCTTGAATTTATGTACCTAAGGATGACCTTGAACTTCTAATCCTCCTTCATCTACTGCCCATGTGCTGACATTGCAGGGGTGTGCCTCCACACATGGTTTACGTAGTGCTAAGGTCAAGCCCAGGACTTTGTGCATGCTTAGGAAGCCCTGAACCAAACAAATGTTATTCCTAGTTCTTTATGTGAAACCACTGAGCCATGAGTTGTAGAACTGCTAATATTTTCAGAAATATGATAATGCATGTTATCATAGAATATCTTTAGGGAAGACTGGGCCAGTACTCTACAATTCAGTGGTTCTCAGCCTATGGGTCACAACCCCTTTGAGGGTCAAACAACCCTTTCACAGGGGTTGCATATCAGACATTTACATTACAATTTGTAACAGTAGCAAAACTACAGTTATGAAATAGCAACAAAAATAATTTTATGGTTACAACCCCAGGAACTGTGTTAAAGGCTCACAGCATCAGGAAGGTTGAGAAGCACTGTTATAACTAAATCTGTGGCTATGTGTCCATTAACATGTACAATTAATTGCACTAATAGAGTAAGGAGCGCAATGAATTTATATCAGTTCAGGTCAGATTTTGCTGCCAAATTCATTTCGGTACCAGACTTTTGGTTTCAGGGATACAACACTAAAATTTCAGAGGTTTAGTTATGACATTTTAAGCTTGTGTAAAACTTTAACTAGGGTAGCAGAGACAGGAAGCTCACTGCAAGTTTGAGGCCATCTTGGTCTACATAGTGAATCATGGGCCAGTCAGAATGTGTCTTAACAAAATAAAGCCTTTCTCTAAGAGCTAGGGTTGGAGCTGCAAGACATGAATGAACTACATTCATCAGACGGTGACTTTGATCCCCAGAGAGCTGCAACACAATAAATAGAAAATAAGAAAAGCACTGGCTGCTCTTCCAAAGGTCCTGACTTCAATTCTCAGCAACCATATGGCGGCTCACAACCGTCTATAATGATATCTGGTTCCCTCTTCTGGTGTGCAGGTGTTCATGCAAGCAGAACACTGTATAAATAATAAATAAATAAATCTTTTTTTTTTTTTTAAGGGAAAAAAAGAAAAGCAATTTCTCTCTCTCTCTCTTTCTCTCTCTCTCTCTCTCTCTCTCTCTCTCTCTCTCTCTCTCTCTCTTTGTTGTTGTTGTTTTTCAAGACAGGGTTTCTCTGTATAGCCTTGGTTATCCTGGACTAACTTTGCAGACCAAGCTGGCCTTGAACTCACAGCGATCCACCTACCTCTGCCTCCCGAGTGCTGGGATTAAAGGCATGTGCCACCACTGCCCGGCCAAGAAAAGCTATTTCTAACTAACTCCAAAAAACAAACAATTGCATGGGCCAATCCCATGAGTAGCTGTGACTCAGTGGATCTGAACAGGGTGAATTGCTGACAGGACCCGGGTAAAATAGAGACCTTTCTGCGACATGCCACATACCTGAGTAACAGCCACCAGGAGTTGGTGGAGGTACAGACACATCGTTAAGATTCGCCTCTGTTCTCAGTCTCTGCTTCTGGGCCGTGGCTACCTGAAGAAAGAGGTCTCCGTTAGGCGAACACAGGGATGTAACTGTGCAGGCTGAACCTTCTTAATCTGAATATCTGGAGCCCAACACACAAGTTCCAAAACCTTTCCCATAATAGATCTGCAACCTCTGCTTTCTGGCCGTTTCCTTTAGGCCAGGCCTCTCTGGCATCAAGATCTGTCTAAGTTAGGGTTTTGATCACTGGAAAGGGACAACCTGACCACGGCAACTCTTTTTCTTTTTTTACTCTTATAAAGGAAAACCTTCAGTTGGGGTTGCTTACTGTGTCAGAGGTTTAATCTATTACCATCGTGGTGGGAAGCATGGCAGCATGCAGGCAGACATGGTGATGGAGAAGGAGCTGAGAGTTCTACATCTGGACCCACAGGCAGCAGGGAAGAGACAGACACACTGGCCCTGGCTTGAGCATCTGAGGCCTCAAAACCCACTTCCGGTGGTGACACACCTCCTCCAACAAAGCCACACCCACTCCGGTGAGGCCACACTTCCTAGTAGTGCCACTCCCTATGGCATTATCTTCATGCCAACCACCACGGTGCCCTTCCACACAGAAAGGTGCACTTGTAGCAGAAGAGCCTTCTGTGGGAAGCCTTAGGGTACCTGCAGGGACACAGGGAGGACTGATGAATATGCTTTTGCTAGCTGCCTGTAGACGTCCCAGAGGCAAAGCCCCGTGCCTCATGTCCAGCTGGGCGATTACAGGCAACAGGCAAGTGATATCTCCCAAGTGAGTTGGAAGGGATCTTATTGTGAAGGATCCTCTGGGAGCTGTTGCCTTGGGAACCACCGGCTGAGGATAATGAACTCAGCTGCTTGTTATCGGCAACTCCAGTTTCCCACACGCCCTTTTACAGACATGGCAGCCTAGCGGTTGCTAGACCCATCTGGAACACATTCCTTCTTTTGGATGACTGGCTGAACTTGTGGTTGCTCTGCTGAGGAGAGAGGGAGGACCATGCTCTCTAGACAGGCCACACACTGAGCAACCTCTGCCCTGCCTCCTGGCCTTCCAATTAGCCAGTCTCATGCCCAGCTACCCGGACAGTAGGGGTTGGAGGATGGCGTGGAAGCCTGGTGAGTTCCCCTCCCCCACCTTCTCTCACTGAGGGCTTTGAATGCTGAGGGAACATAAGATTTAAGAATGTTGCATCATGCCATATCAAGACAAGCAACTGATATTTAATTCTGACTTACCCACCTAGGAAGTTATGCTATTCATAAAGCCTGTGCTGTGTGCTGTTTTGTCAGATGTGGGCTCTATCTGTAAAGGGCTTCTTGGTTCACATGTTTGGGGTACGTATGTGGGTGTGTGCCTTTAGAAAAGAGGGGCATTCTGGAGCATAAGATGAAGGACAAGCAAGCAGAGAAGCAAAAAGCCAGTGTGATGGAGAACCAGAAAGGATGGAGTGGGTGGGTGTGAGCCAACACACGCAGTGGCGTCACAGGAAACGATAAACCGAGTGGATTTGGAGATGCACCGTCACAGGTGCATAAGATTTTGATTGGTAAATTCGGGCGCAGGAGGGCACCCTTGGAAGAGTATCTTCCTAAAAACAATAAACGAGAACCCTTCCAGTAGACGCCCAAGCTGGAAGAAAAACAATTTTTAGAGAAGCCCTAGGGGGAAAAAAATGTATTGAGCTGTTTTCTACCCTGAGTGCCAGGCTAGGGGGCTTTTCCTTTCAGGAATTCAAGCTGAGTGTGACATCGCGGTGGGAAAGAGCCCTGTGTGGACAGCCTGAGTCCAGCAAAACAGATCAGGAGAACAAGGAGAATGAGAGATGCCAGCGGGAGGGACAACAGCTCAACGGAAACCTTGTGCGCAGAGCTGCTGACTGCTGAGGGTCACAAGTGGGTCAGCAGGATGCCTCAGCCAGCCAAGATCAGGACTTTTCCAGCTGAGTTCCTTGTGAAGGGCATGTGCTGGGTCGTGAAAATCAAAGCACAGGAGGAAGTCTGGCTCTGCCTCAGTGTTACACGGTGGTTCTGGCCTTTCCCCCTGCAGTTCCTTCTCAGGGCAGAGCAGGTCAGATGCCTGTAGATAACTGTGCGCCTGCTGACGCAGGAAAGAACGTTTGCTAGTGGTTTGCTCTTTTTTTTTTTTTTTTTTTAACAGTTTATCCTGTATTATTTTTAACTTTTTAAATTGTGAGATGTGACACATGGAAAAAAATGTATAAAACAGCAAAAAATTATTTTTACTGAGTTGGGATGGGGATTCAGTTGAGGCCTTACTCAGGCTAGGCGATTTCTCTACCTATAACCCCAACACCCACAAGGTCTCACTGTGCAGCCTTGGCTGGCCTGGAGCTCGCTATGTAGATCAGGCTGGCCTCAAAATCATAGAGATCTGCTTGCCTCTGCCTCTCGAGTGCTAGGATTAAAGGCGTACATCACCATACCTGGCTGTATACATAGGTTTAATTAAGGCTCAGCTCTCAGAGATCAGAAGAGAGCATTACATCCCCCAGGACTTGGAGTTAGGAGCAGCCATGTAGGTGCTGGGAACTGAACTTGGTCCTCTGCAAGAGCAGGAATCCTCTTAAGCACCAAGCCATCTGTCCAGCCCTAAGGCTCTTTTCTTTTTCTTTTTTTTTTTTTTTTAAGCCAATAACTCTATAGCCATGTCCCAAGTATAGCAACAGGACATCTGCAGCACCCCCAAAGCTTCTTGTACATTTGACCCTTTCTCAAGAGGGAGAAGTCCCCAAACATCATTTGGATCACATTTCAAGTGCAGCTGGGAACCAGTTCTACCCTGGGGAAGGTCACTTGTTGAAGTGTTTGACTCAGTTCTTAGTCGCAGGGATAGGAGAAAAGGATGGGGGAAACTGAGAGCGCTTGAAAACGTGATGTGGAGAAGGAGAGCTGAGCAGCCACCAGCACTGCTCAGACTGGGCGGGGTCAGGCGGTCGTGGAGGAGCCCAATCTTGGGTTACCGAACAAAGTCAGTAGTGGTACAACGGAGTAGGTGATAACAGTGGTTTTCAGTGAGGAGAGGAATGGTTTCAGAAACTCTCAGGCAACTTGTTTTTTGGGTTTTTTTTTTTCGAGACAGGGTTTCTCTGTGTAGCCTTGGCCATCCTGGACTCACTTTGTAGACCAGGCTGGCCTCGAACTCACAGCGATCCGCCTGCCTCTGCCTCCCGAGTGCTGGGATTAAAGGCATGCGCCACCACTCCCGGCTTCTCAGGCAATTTGTAAGACCTAAGCAGGGTCTCCCTCTCCCTCGCCTCCCTGCACCCTCCACTCCTGAGCCCCCCACCCCCATCCATAGGTTCTAAATGTAATTACTATCAGGTAAACCAAACAGCTTTCAAGCTGCCTCAGCCTTGGGAAGACATGATGTTTCTGAAAAGAAAAAGAAAGAAAGAAAGAAAGAAAGAAAGAAAGAAAGAAAGAAAGAAGCAAACTTTTGAGGCAGGTCATATTATCTTCTTTTTGATGCTGTTGTTTTGAGACAGGGTCTTGCCATGCAGGTCTCCCTGGATCAGAACTTACTATGTAGGTGATGTTGACCTTGAACTTGCAGTGACCCTCTTGTCTCTGGATACTGAGATGACAAGTGAGCATCACCCTGCCTGACTTCTGTCTCGTGTTTAAAAGGAAGACAGGCTCCCGTAGATCCACTCACATTACTTGAAAGTGACAGTGTCTTGACTCACACCCAGATCTGTGGGATTTTAAAACCCAAGCTTTTTCGCCTGAACAGCATGCCCTTATCTAAGCTTCTTCAGCTGACAGGAAGAAGTACACTTGACTTTAAGACCTTGAGCCAAGGGCGTTCGCATTCACATAAATTTGCTGAAGAAAGAGGAATGAGTTTAGACTCCATCCACTACATTTTCAATCTTGGTTGCTCTCAACACAGATGCAGGGTTGCACCTATCTCATACATATTACTCACTGTTGTTATTTTTTATTTATATTTATTTATTTTGGTTTTTCAAGACAGGGTTTCTCTGTGTAGCCTTGGCTGTCCTGGACTCGCTTTGTAGACCAGGCTGGCCTCGAGCTCACAGCGATCCACCTGCCTCTGCCTCCCAAGTGCTGGGATTAAAGGTGTGTGCCACTACGCCCGGCTCTATTTTTTATTTTTTAATGGTTTATTCGTTTTAATTTTATGTGCGTTGGTGTTTTCCCTGCATGTATGTCCGTATGAGGGTGTCAAATCCCCTGGAGGGGCTGGAAAGATGGCTCAGAGGTTAAGAGCACTGGCTGCTCTTCCAGAGGTCCTCAGTTCAATTCCCAGCAACCACATGGTGGCTCACAACCATTTATAATGAGATCTGGTGCCCTTTCTGGCCTGCAGGTGTACATGCAGGCAGAGCACTGTATACAAAATGAAAAAAATAAATCTTCAAACAACAACAACAAAAATCCCCTGGAACTGAAGTTACAGAAAACTGAGCTGCCATGTGGGTGCTGGGAATTGAACCCAGATCTTCTGGAAGAGCAGCTAGTGTTCTTATTTGCTGAGCCATCTCTCCAGCCCTCTTGTTATTTTTTAATCAGAATATTCTTTCTTGGTATTTCTGTGTGTATGTGTATATATATATACATATATATATATATATATTTTTTTTTACATTTGAGTGTATGTTCATATGTCTGCATGTGCATACATATGTACCTGTGCACATGTGAGCACATGCATGCGAGGATCTTAGGTTTCATTGTTTTTTAATTAATCAATCAATCTGGGGGTGGTGCATACGTATGCACGTGTGTACTATGGTGTGAGTGCCTCCCCTTGAGCGTGGAGGTCAGAGGACAGCTCCTGGGAGTCAATTCTCTCCTTCTACCCTGTGAGTTCTGCAGAGAACACTCAGGTCACCAGGCTCATGCAGCAAGTGCCTTTGTCCACTAAGCCTCTGGCTGGCCCACTTAACTTCATTGGCCTGGCTCTCACTAATCAGTCTAGGCTGGCTGGTCCAGGAACCCCAGGCAGCTGCTTGTCTCTGCGCCCAGCACTGGGATTACAAACGCACACCACCATGCCTGGCTTGTTCACGTGGGTCATGGGTTCAAATTCAGGCCTTCATGCTTCTTCAGCGAGCATTTCCATTTACTAAAGGAGCTAGCTGCTCGGATTATCATTTTTCATTTAAAACAAAAACAAAAGAACAAAAACAAAAACCCTACCAACTCCAGACTGTAAAATGTTGCAAAAGACCTGGTTTTGGTTTGGTTTGGCTTTTGTGGCCTTCGGCCTATGAATTTCATTTCGACACAGGGGAGATTATAATTTGTGAATTTTTCATGCTCTCCTTTCTACTGGACATTAATCAGTCACTCAGAAGCTCCACAAAAGCAAAACTTGCCATCTTGCTCATCCCTGTGCTGAGTGTAGGATAAAGCTAGTTCAAAAAACAGAGTAGGCCGGCCAGTGGTCGCGCGCGCCTTTAATCCCAGCACTTGGGAGGAAGAGGCAGGCAGGCTTTGAGTTCTAGGCCAGCCTGGTCAGTTTGGTCTACAAAAGCAAGTCCAGGACAGTCAAGGCTACTCAGAGAAACCCTGTCTCTAAAACCCAAAAAATACAGAGTAAATGTTGTCTCACACACACCTCCTAAATAATATATATGTCCTTTTAGTAAGTATTCATTAAGTCATTTAACTTAAAAAATTACTATATATTTTAATTATTTATATATGTGACTTTTATGAACAATGTACTGAAGTGGTGAAAAGATCATATAATTTTCTTCTTTTTTTTTTCTGAATTTGGTTTTTATTGTCCTAAGATAGGAATCTGATGATAAAATTATGAAGGCAATTTTTTTTTTGTTTTTTTCGAAACAGGGTCTCTCTGTGTTAGCCTTGGCTGTCCTGGACTCACTTTGTAGACCAAACTGACCTTGAACTCACAGCGATCCGCCTGCCTCTGTCTCTCAAGTGCTGGGATTAAAGGTGTGTGCCACCATGCCTGGCTGAAGGCAAGTGATTTAAGCAGTTTTATGAGTATGTGCATTTTATATTTTTTTTTGTTTTATTTATTTATTTTTGAGACAGGGTTTCTCTGTGTAGACCTACCTGTCTCAGAACTTAACTCTGTAAATCAGGTGGCCTCAAACTCAAAGATCCTCATGCTTTTGGCTCCCAAGTGCTCGGATTCAAAGTGTGTGTCGCTACTGTCTGGCAAAAAGAAACTTTTTTTAAAATGGTACTGTGGCTTTAGCCCAGGGCCTCATACATGCAAAGCACCTGTGTATCCCTGAGCTACAGGCCAGGCCTGGAGATGCTTTTGTAAAAGGCTGCTGTAGTTTGGACTATAGCTTGGTGGTTCAATTCCCAATACTAAAACCAAACAATCAAACAATATGAAACTGGCTGGAGCCGTTTCTAATGGCAATAGCAGGATATCAGTTTTCACACACTTTACCTTGGATTTTCTTTTTATTTTTTATTTATTTTTTTAAAAGGATTTACTTATTTATTTATTATTTATACAGTATTCTGCCCCCATGTGTGCCTGCAAGCCAGAAGAGGGTACCAGATCTCATTATAGATGGTTGTGAGCCACCATGTGGTTGCTGGGAATTGAACTCAGGACCTTTGGAAGAACAGACAGTGCTCTTAACCTCTGAGCCATCTCTCCAGCCCGGATTTTCTTTTTAAATTGTTGCTACTGAATAGTTGTTTGTTTGTTTGTTTGTTTGTTTTTGGCATAGTATCTTAGCATGTTACCCACGCTGGTTCTTGAACTTGAACCCTCCTCCATCAGTCTTCTTGGGATGACAAGGGATAACTGCACCTGGCTGGCCAGCACACACGAGAACTTCATCATCAGTTAGCATGCTTCTTTAACCCCACTTTCATGTTACAGGAGAAGGGTACCAATCAAATGCTCACTAAACAGGAGCCACTATTTTGGTAGCATCCCTAACAGCTCCACTATTACCCAAAGCATAACAAGCATAAATGTCAACCAGTTGTATCTCTGTCCCTAATTTCACTGTTAGACTACCATAAACATTGCCAGTTGCAATTAACATCAAGCAACTATAGTATTGGTCATCACTCAAGAATGAGAAAGCTGGTTTTTTAATTAGATCTTACCAGAAATAATGTCTTCACTTTCTGCAAAGACACCCAATGACTGTATTCATGTTGTTGTGTGACAAAACGTTTCCTGGGGAGACATAACACATATGTCTATTCTCCCCAAACCAACAGACATAGACAGCACCGAAGTCCAACTTGGTGAACTACTGAGTTTTATTGGGGTTACTCATGGGTGAGGGGTTAGCTACAGGCTCAAAAACAAGTCAAAAGACAGACAGCTGCATTACCAAGGCCCACCCCAGCATGACTGACAGCTCACAAAAACCGGGGAACCCGGAGCACACTGTACAACCTTCAGGCAGAGTCCTTTCCATGTAACTCTTCCAAGCAGCTTAGCTGGTTTCTGCTTCTTCTAGGTGGTTGGTCTGGTCTGGCTTTGTTGTTATCGTTTTTGGTTTTCTTCTTTTGTTTTATTTTTGGATGCTTTTTGTTTTTGTTTTGTTCTTTGCTTATCTTGTCTAGGAGTCTTCTTTGGAGCTTTATAGCTTACTGGGGGAGGAGGCTAGTGAATCTGGTCAATTTCAGGAACTTCCTGAGACTATTTTGAGCTGTTTATCTCCTGCTTAAGGAGCCTCCCTTCAGGATAGGAAGCTTCAATCTCCATGAAACAGTTATATAACATACATCTATATGGTTTTTTTTTCCCCTGTATTTCCATCTTCCCCACTGCAAATTCATAGTCAATCCAATCTCCAGAGAAATTGTATATTTCTATATTAATTTAAAATTAGTATGCACCGGAGGCTTACCTAAAATTACAGTGATCTTTGGTTAGGTAACAAATGACTAAACACAGGATGGAGAGAGTTCAGTCCATCAGTACAGTGCTTGCCTTGCAAGTTAGGAGGACCTCAGTTCAATTCCCAGAACTCACATTTTTAAAAAGTATTTATTTTAAAAAATTATTTATTTTTATTTTTATGTGCATTGGTGTTTTGCCTGCATGCATGTCTGTATGAGGGTATTGAACCCTGGAGTCACAGGCAGTTGTGACTCCTACTATGTGGATCCTGGGAATTGAACTCAGGTCCTCTGGGAGAGCAGTAAGTGTTCTTAACTGCTGAGCCATCTCTCCAGCCCCAGAACTCACATTTTAGAAAAATTAAAAATTAAAAGCTGCCTCTAATAGTGTGTGCTTATACCCTCAGCCCTGGGAAGACGCAAACAAGCAGAGCCTTTGGGACTGCTAGCCAGCCATCCTTGAAAGGAAAAATACCACTTCAGGACTCCCAAGACCAAGTTCTCAGCACAAAGGAGATCTATTTGTCCCAGAGAGACAGAAGGCAAGGAATAAGGGACAGACAGGAGATAGGGGATGAGGGAGAAGGGGAAGGGAACAAGGGAGGGGGGCAGGGATATTTTTCCTGGGTGGGGACAAAGGACTGCTCAGGATAGAGAGGACACAGACTTGGCAAATAGGAAAATGGCAGCTTATAAAGGAACAAGTGGAAAGCTGGGAAAGTGGAAACTCTGTCTCGAAAAATCAAAAATAAATAAATAAATAAATAAATAAAAAAGGAACAAGTGGAAAGCCCTTGTTAGGATGAGGAGTTTAACTCTAATGGGGCATGTTAATTAGGTGCACCAAAGGAGGCTTTTTTTTCTTTCTTTTGGTTTTTTGAGACAGAGTCTCTCTGTGTAACCTTGGCTGTCCTAGACTCACTTTGTAGACCAGGCTGGCCTCAAACTCACAGAGATCCACCTGCCTCTGCCTCCCGAGTGCTGGGATTAAAGGGGTGTACCACTACTCTGGGCCCTAAAGGAGGCTTTAAAAAAAAAAAAAAGAAAAAGATTTATTTATTTATTTATTTGTTATGTACACAGTGCTCTGCCTGCATATACACCTGCAGGCCAGAAGAGGGCATCAGATCACATCATAGATGGTTCTGAGCCACCATATGGTAGCTGGGAATTGAATTCAGGACCTCTGGGAGAGCAGTCAGTGTTCTTAACCTCTTGAGCCATCTCTCCAGCCCCCAAAGGAGGCTTTTGATTGCTGGACTTCAATATTTTGATAGCTGGACCTTAGTAGTCAGCCTCAGGAGGAGGCCAAATAAGGGAGGAGACCTTGGTGGCTAGCTTTAGGAATGTAATGTAATGGTTTTCAGCAAAGCAGAGGGGATGGGGGAGAAGGGCAGGGCCTGCCAGAGCCATGTTTGCCATGCTTGGGATGGCCAGAGTCCCTTTAGTCCTAGCCTGCCTGTGTGTTTCAGGGCAGTAAGAGACCTGTCTCAAAACAAAACAAAACAAAACCTGTCTACTGTACACAAGAAATAGCACTTGAGGTTTCTGGATGGTCTCCACACACACAAGCACAGCATACATGTGCACTCATACACACATGCACTCCAGCACACAGAGGAAAAACATGCCATATACCAAACGACCAACCAACACAGGGCTGGAGAGGGGGCTCAGCAGTGAAGAGCACTTGCTGCTCTGGTAGAGGATTCGGTTTAAAGTCCTACCTTGTGCTTACCATCTAAAAGAATCTGATACCCTCTGGTCTCTGTGTATGCTGCAAGCAGGTGGGCAAAACACCCACTACCGAGTGCTGGGTAGTTACTAAATCTTTAAGAATGACCAACACAGAGTATTTATGAGCTGTTTATCAAAGCCTCTATAACCAACATCACTGAATGTTAAGACAGGCCATGTTCACCAATTGGAACTGACATATTTAGAAAAGCTTGGCCAAAGAAGTGATGAATTGAAACTTAACAATTGGCTCTGAACTACTGCATAGAGCAGTCAGTGGGTTGCAGCCCTTTGGGGTTGAACAACCCTTTCACAGAGGTCGCCCAGGACCATCAGAAAACACAGGTACTTACATTACAATTCATAACAGAAGCAAAATTAGTTATGAGGTAGCAATGAAAATAATTTTATGGTTGAGGGTCACCACAAGATGAGGAATTGTCTTTTTTTTTTTTTTTTTTTTTTTTGAGAAAGGGTTTCTCTGTGTTAGCCTTGGCTATCCTGGAATTTGTTCTGTAGACCAGGCTGGCCTCAAACTCACAGAGATCTACTTGCCTCTGCCTCCTGAGTGCTGGGATTAAAGGCGTGCGCCACCACGCCCAGCCGAGGAACTGTCTCAGCATTAACAAGAGTGAGAACCACTGGCACAGAGGGCTTTTAATTGGGGGCTTGCTGAACACAGCAGACATAAGTATCCTCAAAGCACCCAGGAGTTTGAGGCAGGAGGATTGAGAGTTTGAGACCAGTCTGAGTTTAATAACAAGACCCTCTCTGTTGGAAAAAAAAAAAAAATCAGAATCAACTGAATAAAGACAACACAGCAGAACTGGGAATGGTGGCACATGCCTTTAATCCTAGCACTCAAGAGGCACAGGCAGGTGGATCGTTGTGAGTTCCAAGCCATCCTGGTCTACAAAGCAAGTCCATCATAGCCAAGGCTAACACAGAGAAACCCTGTCTTGAAAAAATAAAAAACAAACAAACAAACAAACAAACAAACAAAAAACCCCACAGCATAATAGAGTAGATGAAAAATCATGTTAAAGGGGTCACAGTCACCTTTAATCCAGTAGTGCTGAGCATGAGCAGGAGAGTCCCTGGCTATGGCTCCTGACTTTCTTCTCATCCTGACTGCTGCTGTGGGCTGGCTGTTTGCACACCCCATTTGGCTGCTGCTCAGAATAGGTGGAAGGTTAAGGCCTCTGCCTGCTAAACTTCTTCCAGAAAGGAAAGACCCCAGGTCATTCCAGATCCATGAAGGCCCCACCCTAAGACCAGATAGGTGTGGCCAGGGCTGAAGCCAGGGTAAGAATGTTGCAAGTGTTCTCAGAAATCTTTTGCACACTTAGCTGGCCTACTTCTTTGAGCCACAGCTGGCTCCCTTCTAGCATTAGGAAGTGCCAGGATTTCATGGCCACGGCCTCTACCCGGGTCCCCTTTGCCATCCCTCCCATTTCACTAGATTGATCATTCGTCTATTCCATGCACTTATTTCTGCCAGGCTGAGGACTAAACCTGGGGACTTAACAGCACTCAGTCAATGACCTAAATCCTGAGCGCTGCTTTGCTTTCAGTCAAATTTAAAACTGCATAGAAATGCACAGGTCAGCCTTCACTACCCATCCCCTCACCCTGTCCGACTCCCTCCCTCCCTATCCTTATAACTACTGTTGCCAAGTTGTTGACCCTCCTCTCTAGCTTTTTTTTCTGCTAATTGAAACATATGTGTTATTATACTTTGAATGTACAGTGTCTCCCCCCCTGCTCATGTGAATGCTAGGGATCGAACCCCAGGCCTTCTGGAGGAACAGCTAATGCTCTTAACCACTGAGCCATCGATCTCTCCAGGGCCTCATGTGTTCATTTTACTTATATCCCCTCTAGCCTACTTAGACATTATGTGTATAATTTCATACCCATCAAATGTTACCTAATACCTCGGGGATGGTTGAGGCAGGGTCTCATGTGGCTCAGTCTGGGCTTGAAGCAGATCATGGCCTTGAACTCCTTATTCTGTTTTAACCCCTGCTGCCTGCCCAGAGGTGGGAGCATAGGCAATGTACCATCATGTCTAGCTATATACTAACAGTTTATAAGTTAAAATGGTAGCTTTTAGAAGTAGAATAGCAAAAACACGTGAAGTTAAACCTTAAAGGAAGCATAAGTGTTAGGTTGTAACTTCTAAAATACTCATTTTGGGAGCAAAAAAAACCTCTGAATATTCCAGATAGAAAACTACCCTGGGGCTGACAAGAGGTTCACTAGGTGTTTGCTGCCAAGCCTGATGTCCTGAGTTTGATTCCCCAAGGCCCACATGGTAAAAGGAGACAGATTGACTCTGGACTCTGCCCCCCCCCCGACTAAATAAATATAATTTTAAAAAATTAAAATTTAAAAAGACCCAGGCAGAGTAGTAGACACCTAATTTTTTCCTTGTTTGTTTTTCCAGATAGGTTTTTCTGAAACTCTCTCTGTAGACCAGGCTGGCCTCGAACACAGAGATCCACCGCCTCTGTCTCCTGAGTGCTAGGATTAAATGTGTGTGCCACTATGGCCCAGCTAGTAGTGCACACTTCTTCTTCTTCTTTTTTTTTTTAAATATTTATTTAGTTATTATGTATGCACTGTTCTGTCCACATGTGTGCCTGCATGCCAGAAGAGGACACCAGGTCTCATTATAGATAGTTGTGAGCCACCATGCGGTTGCTGGGAATTGAACTCAGGACCTCTGGAAGAACAGCCAGTGCTCTTAACCACTGAGCCACCTCTCCAGCCCTAAGTAGTGCACACTTTTATCTCAGCATTCTGGCCTTAAGTGCACAGAGAACTGCCTGCTTTTGTCTGCTCAATGGGAATTTGACATTATTCTTTTCTCCTATGATAGACAATGAGGTAACTTGGACATTTTGTTGTTGTTATTATTATTGTTTTCCCCTTCTCTCTCTAGTTAGATTACAAAGGAAGAGTTGCTTGGTCAGAGGGTGAGGAAATTGAATAGTTTAGGACCACAAAGGCATCAGTAGCAAAAGCAACAACAAGGGCCCTTTCTGGGGCTGCACGCTGCCTCACTGCCAGCTAGGGAAATAGCCTTGTCAGGGAGAATGCCTGCCTGGCCTTTCTTGTCTGTGTAGCTTGTGTGTGAAGCACGGCATTGAGTCTAGTGCCCCAGAGCACAGGGCATAAGAGTTCTCTGTCACCAGAGGCAACAGAACAGCCCTTTGTCCCCCAGATGAGTTCCCTAGCAATCCTCAGAACTGCCTCAGTGACATGACTGCGAGGGGGGCACTGCTGTGCCACAAAAGAGCTCAGAGTTTGTGACCACTTTTTCATGGTATTGTCCTTGTGACCCATGGCGGTGGCTCATTTTATTTTTTTCCTGAGCTAGTTTAAAAAATGTTTAGTCTTCTGAGTCGATGTGTTTATGAGCTACTGAAAATGCCAGCAGAACACACAGACAAAGGAGTGCATACATACAGCTGTGCCCAGCAGAAAAGAGTGGGTGAGGGGACAATGACAGTGTCAGTTGCCATCTAGCTCAGCCAGAGGCCTTTCCATCCCACCCCACTACCCTCACAGCAACTCCAAGCTCTGCTGGAAACACCCATCTATCTCATTTCAGATATGGAAAGAAATTCAACAGATGTTTTCATTTTGTGTAGTGTATGTGAGTAAACACTTATAAGTATGCCACTCAGATACATACCTAACAGCTGCCCTACCTATTAAATCAAAACAATACATCATTGAAAATATAGTTTTTGGCGAAGTGGTGGTGGTGCATGCCTTTAATCTCATCACTCAGGAGGCAGAGGCAAGCGGATCTCTGTGAATTTGAGGCTTGCCTGTTCTACAGAGCTAGTTTCTAGACAGCTAGGGCTACACAGAGAAACCCTGTCTAAAAAAAAAAAAAAAAAACAGAACAAAAAACTTCTTTTGGTGTTGCCGTGTGTCTGATATATATACATTTGTGTAGGTGTGTATTCACACCATGTGCAAACATGCTTTTGTGCACAGTGGTCAAAGGTTTGGTGTCTTACTCTACCACTCTCCCAGGCTTGTTACGCAGCTAGAAATGACTTTGAACTTTTGATCCTTAGGTCTCCCCCTCCTGAGTGCTAAGGATTGAACCTAAGGCCTCACCAGAGAGCACTCTACCAGTCTAACTGTATTCCCAGTTCCTAGCTCTCTGCACAATCTCTCTCTGTCTCTGTCTCTTGGCACATAATTTTATTATATATCTTTAATATATAATTAATAATATTATATTATATATAATATATTAAATGTATTTTTTTTTGTTGTTTTGCTGTTTTGAGACAGAGTTTCTCTGTGTAGACCTGGCTGTCCTGGAACTCACTCTATAGACAAGGCTGACCTTGAATTTGGAGACCTGCCTGCTTCTGCCTCCCTAGCGCTGGGATTAAAAGCATGTGCTATCACTACCTAGACCTCCATCTGTTTTTTTTTTTTTTTTTTTTATATCTTACTATTTGTTAAGGAAATTGGGTGATCTGTCCTTTAGCTCCAATACAGCACTGGGAATACAGGCATGCTAAACTTTCTTATATGGGAGCTGAAGATTTGAACTCAGGTCCAAGCACTTGCTATATAAGTGCTCTTGCCTCCTGAACCATCTCCCCAGGCCATGCATTTTTTTGTTTGTTTGTTTGGTTGGTTGGTTTTCTTCGAGACAGGGTTTCTCTGTGTAGCCTTGGCCATCCTGGACTCACTTTGTAAAACAGTCACTTTTTTTTTTTTTTTTTTTTTTTTCCTATTTGTTAAGGAAATTGGGGTGATTCTGTCCTTTAGCTCCAATACAGCACTGGGAATACAGGCATGCTAAAACTTTCTTAATATGGAAGCTGAAGATGTGAACTCAGGTCCAAGCACTTGCTATATAAGTGCTCTTGCCTCCTGAACCATCTCCCCAGGCCATGCATTTTTTGTTTGTTTGTTTGGTTGGTTGGTTTTTTTCGAGACAGGGTTTCTCTGTGTAGCCTTGGCCATCCTGGACTCACTTTGTAAAACAGTCATTTGTTGCATTTTACTCTTTTTTAGGGGTGGGGGCAGAGTTGCCATAGAGTTTTGAGGGGATCTGTAGGCCAGGCAGGAAAAGTGAACCATGAAGAGACAAGAATGAAAATTCTGTTCTGATTGACTTCATCAACCTGAATCAAGACTTCTAAAGAGTCTGATGGCAGGCAGTTCATTGCCAGCATATTTAAAACACAGTACACTTTGGACAAAAGTTACCCAGTGTAACAATTTCCAGTGCACAAGGAATCATAATTACATCAAATCTCAACTCAGGGTTCGTGTCATTTTCTCCAAGAAGATAGAATCTAGAGACAAGGCTACCTGGGCTAGCTTTAAGGACCCAAGGAAGGGCCCCGCCTGGTCTCGGTCACACAGATAATTTAGAGGTCATTTGAGCCATTAGCCATCTCCGGTCCTGGTTGTTGAGCTTGGGGGAGTGTCTGGCTATACAAATAATGTGAGAGTCATTTACACTGTTAGGTGTCTCAGGTTCTGGATGTAGGAGCTTGGGGAACCTGTGGCTGTAAGGGTCATTTAGATTACTAGTCACCTCTGGTTCTAGTTGTTGAAGCCCAACAGATAACAAAGATCGCCAGGCTAGAAATTACTTCCAGGATATCTCTGTCCTGGACTTTCTTTGTAGACCAGGCTGGCCTCGAACTCACAGTGATCATCCTGCCTCTGCTGGGATTACAGGCATGCACCATCATGCGCAGCTGGCTTTTTAATTTTTAAAAATTTATTTATTATGTATTCTTGGTTGTTGTTGTTTCACCTTTCCCATGGGAAAAACACCTGGTGTGTTTAACATTGCTGGTTTCTCTGCAGATGTGTGGACAAAACGACCCTCTTGCTACACTCCCCACAGGGTCTCAGGCAAACAACTGTCAATAACTCTAGTTCAGGGGATCCAATAGCCTCTTCTAGTCTCTGGCAATATCAGGCAGAAGAGGCCATTGTATATCTGCAGACAAAAAACCCATACACACATAAATTATTAAACACACACACACACACAAAGCTGGATATGGCAGTGCTCACCCATTATTCCAGAACTTGGGAGGCTGAGGCAGGAGATTGCCCCAAGTTTAGAACCACCCAGAATTGTATAAGAAACACCAGGTCCATTAGGGCCATGGTAAGGCCCCCAACTCAAACAAAATAAAACAAAACCAGCCAAACAAAAAACAAGGAGTAAATTCATGTATAGGTGTTTTTCCTTTCTTAGTAAATACTGGCACAATAGGTATGGTTTATTTGCCTAACAGTTTGCTTGTGTTCGTTTTTCTTAAAATTATAATTGTCTTAGCCAGGCCTGGTGGCCCACATCTTTAATCCCAGCAGTCAGGGAGGCAGAGGCAGGATAGATAGGAGTTCAATGCCAGCCTCGTCTAAAAAGAGAATTCCAGGGCAGCCAAGGCTACACAGAGAAATCTTGTCTCGAAAAATAAAATAAAATAAAATACATTGTCTTTCAAAAGTTCGATCTTCTTTTGCCTCGGTGTGTGTGTGTGTGTGTGTGTGTGTGTGTGTGTGTGTGTGTGTGTGTGTGTGTGTGTACAGATCAGATATCATCCTACAGAGGTGTCCTGTTCCGCGGGTGCTGTCCATGCTGGTTTCTGAGACTGGGTCTCCCATTTTCAGAGACTAGTAAATCTGGGGATCCGTCTCCTCAGCTTTGGGATTACAAATGTGTGCTATCACTCCTGACTTTTCTTTTTTCCTTAAGAGAGAGGATCTCAATTGATTCCATTACTTCTGGCGAAGGTTTTTGTGGGGAGGAGAAAGAGGGCACTCTTGCGCGAAATTGCCTGGAATGAACCACAGCATCCTTCACAGGATTTTTAAAAAGCATACTAAAATACTTAAAATTGCAACACAGTTGACAAGTCAGTATCACTGCATACATTCACACCAGGCCATTATCACCGCTATCCATCTCTCCATCTCCAGAACTTTTACTATTGCAAACTGAAGCTCTGTAGCCATTGTCCTAGGACTAGGTTAAATGGAACGCGCACTTGAGCCTCAGGTGCAGCCTTGGGCATCCGGTGCATTCCTCCTCCTCCTCAGCGGATTCACCACGTGACTAAGCAGGCTCTGGCCTTAGCGCTCCACCCTCACCTATTGTCCCATGAGAGGAACCGGTATTTCCGGATTGGAGCCTCAGACCCAGTGATCTAGGGTGAGGGCGAGGTTGGAGGGGGAGGGGAGTGGAAACTGATCTTAAAACTTATCTTTCACCAGGACTATTAACTGTTTCTCTCCTTCAACCTCCACCCCCCCAAATCAACCCGTTTCTCTCCCCAAACAAATACACACAATGACCCATAAACACCCTTCCCGGGGTTTTTGAAGGGTGACTGAGCTTTCCTCGTTCACACTCGAGAAAAGACTGAGAGCAGATCTGGACGCGAAGCCTGAGACTCGCTCTCCTTTGGAGCCGGAAGCTCAGGGGTTTTTGCTGAGAGAGGAGGCGAAAGCGTCGCTTAGTCCCTGCCCTACCGCTGGGTGGCGCCGGTGAGGCCTCCCCCTCCGCCCATCCCGACTCCCCAAAGTGGCGCGAGCCGAAGTAGCGTCTTTTTTTTTTTTTTTTCGGGTCTGGAGGAAGCAGGTGACGGCCACCGCCCACCTCCCCCCCCCTCCCGACCACACACACTCTGGAAAGGCACTTTTTTCTTTCTCCAAAACCTCCAAACAGGAAATAGGTTGAGTCACAACAATACCCAGGAGCGACGGTGGCCGAGGTCACTGGCTCCCGTCTGCTGGGGCAGCCTGCGGCACTCGGCCTCTGGACAGGCGCTGCCCGTGCCTCTCCGCCCGACACCGGGGACCGTCGCCTGGCTGCGCGCTGACTCTTCTGGCTGCCGGCGCCTCCATTCTCCAGGCGAGTACCCGCCGCCTTGTCCCTCCCGGGGTGCAAGCTTGCTCTGGATTTTGATCCGCCGTGGGGCAGTGTGCGTGGACGCCGACTCTCCTCGTGGAGGTTTGGAGTGTGATTTGTTCAGAGTTGCTTTCTGTCTGCTTCCATTTCCCAACCGTGATCAGCCTTGCATCACCAAGGTTGACTTAGGGACACCCGGGACCTGAGTTTACGTCGCTGCTACAGGTGCCTGGCCCCTCCTTGCCCTTCCAGGCGGGGACATTGTTTCCCTCCCGCGCAGCGTCTCTACTAGAAGCTTCAGAGGGCCTTTGGGTTTCTGTTGGCAGTGATGGTATCTAATGGGTGGGTGGCCTGGATGCCTGTGGCGGAAGAAGACTGGTGACTGTGTGCAGGTGGGGGCGATCCTAGTGACCATGAGTTCCCACTCCCCGCCCCCGCCCCGCGGTCTGGAAAACTCTGGCTCCACAGCCTTGTGAAACATTTAATACATGCGTGTGTCTACTTGGGGTTGTTAGACCCACTTATAAAGGAGGGGCAGAGCTATCAACACGCAGGGCGTTGTCAGGCTTTTCTATGGGACTCTCAGTCAAAGCCGAGTTGGAGATTTTATGTTGGAAAAAGGCCACCGAATGCCAAGCATTCCCTGAGCTTGACAAGGGTGTTTTCCAGACTGCTGCTCCTGGCGGGAGGGTTTCTGAGCTACCATCTCTTGCTTGTCCGTGGCTCCTTCCCAGGCCCACAGGTGTGCATGTTCTACTCAAAGGCTCCTTGGCCTCTCAAAGTTTGTCCAATTCATTTGAAAGACCAGTTTCCTGGTAAAGAGAGAGGGATTCTGGGACATTGCCTGGGGCCCTCTTAGAAACCCAGGTCTCAGGCCGCACCCAAGACCTGTTACCCCTGGAATCTGTTTGCACTTTGACCTTTGGGAACCTTTGGCTCACAGCCTCTCCGAGAAAAGCGGCTAAGGAATGATTCACATCGCACCCCCACCCTAGTCTTAAATTTGAATGCTATTTTAAAAGTGGGGACAAGACAGTACATTGAACCTACCCACTCCAACCGAGAGCAACTGGCTCTTTACTGAAATTTGAAAATATTCGGCTAGCATATAATAAGCTTGCAGGTTTTTTGTTTCTGGACTTAAAATAATTCTTAAAATGATACAGAATGAGAAACTGAGCTTCTTAATGTAAAATTATTGGCGTAAAACCACTCAGTTTTCTTCAGGGGGCTGAGAATACTGACTAGGACTGTAAGATAAAAGTGGAGTCATGTGGGCAGAATAAGATCAAAAGTTCTGGTGTCCCTGAGCAGCCAAGGTAGCACAGCTGCAGGTGCTTTCTCTTAATGAGGATAAAGAGCCAGGAGGATTTTCTTTTGTCTAGGCTGCAATGGAATGGAGTTACCCTGGGACTCAACCTTCATCTGTTACCTAAGTAGAGATGTAGGTGGGCTCTAATTCCACATCCCCTTGGTACTAGGAATGCAATCTGCACTTTCAGAAAAATTACTTGGAGCCAGGTGTGGTGGTACATGCCTTTGATCCCAGCACTCAGGAGGCAGAGGCAGGTGGATCGCTTTGCTGTGAGTTCGAGGCCAGCCTGGTCTACAAAGCGAATCTAGGACAGCCAAAGCTACAGAGAAACCCCGTCTTGAAAAACCAAAAACCAAAAACCAAAAACCAAAAACCAAAAAAAAAAAAAAAAAAAATTACTTGGAGAGATGGCTCAGCAGATAAGAGCACTGTCTACTCTTCCAGAGATCCTGAGTTCAATTCCCAGCAACTACATGGTGAACTCACAACCATCTGTAATGGAATCTGACCCCCTCTTCTGGCATACAGGTGTATATGCAGATATAGAGCACTCATACATAAAGTAAATAAAATCTTAAAAAAAAAGAAAGAAAAATTACTTTTTTTGTCAGGCAAAATGGTGCATGCCTTTAATCCCAGCACTCGGGAGGCATAGGCAGGCGGATCTTTGTGAGTTCGAGGCCAGCTGGGTCTACAAAGATAATACAGGACAGCCAGGGCTACACAAGGAAAACCTGTTGAAAAACCAAAACCAAAAAAAGAAAAAGAAAAAAAGAAAAATTACTTTATAGCAGAGCCTGGTGCTGCTCACCTTTAATCCCAGCACTCAGAAGGCAGAGGCAGGATGAACTCTGAGGACACCGCCAGCCTGGTTTCCTAGCAAACTCCAGGCCAGCCAAGGCTACACAATGAGACTCTGTCTCAAAATTACAAAACAAGACAAGCGACAACAAAAACCTTTTTGTTTATTTATGGGGAGTGTGAGGCTATATTGCTGGCATACATGCCAGGGTGCTCCTGTGGAGGTCAGAGGTCAGCTTTGTGGAGTCTGTTTTCTCCTACGTTATGGGTCCTGGTGATGGGAACATCAGACTTGGCTGCAAAGGCCCTTTACCACATGAGCCTTCATGCCAGCCCCCAACCTCCCCCCACCTCCGTGCATGTTTGAATGTGTATGCGCACATGTGTATGCTGTATGCACCTGCATGTGGAAGCCAGAAGTTGACATCAGCTGTCTTCCTCAGTTGCTGCCCACCTTACACATTGACAATGTCTCTCACCTGAACCCAGAGCTTGATGGTTTGCTAGTCTGGCTAGTCAGCTTGCTCCGAGGGGCCTTGTCTTAGCTTCCCAGCTGAGAGTGCAGCCTGGACTCCACACCTGCAAAACATTTACTGTCCTCCACGAGTGAAGTTTGAGTGACAAGTGCCTTACCCACTGAGCTGTCTCCCCAGCCCTTCCCCTACTTTCTTTAACAATAAACATTTTATTTGTATGGATGTTTGGCCTATAGATGTCTGTGTGCCATGGTCTGTCTAGTACTCTTGGAGGCCAGAAGAGAGGGCAATGTATCCTTTGGATTGGAGGGACAGACTTTTTTTTTTAGACTAGGCTGGCCTAGAACTCATGGAGATCAACCTGCCTCTGCCTCCCAAGTGCTGGGATTAAAGGCTTGCGCCACCACCACCTGGCTCAGACAATTTTTGTTTTGTTTTGTTTTGGTTTTTTGTTTTGTTTTGGAATCAAACCTGGATCTTCTGGAAGAACAGCCAGTGCTGTTTGTTTGAGACAGGGTTTCTCTGTGTAATAGCCCTGGCTGTCCTGGACTCTCTTTGTAGAGCCTTGAACTCAAGAGATCTGCCTGCCTCTGCTTCCCCAGTATTGGGATTAAAGGCGGGTGCCACCATGCCTGCTTAGCCACTGCTCTTAAGCACTGAAGCATCTCTCCAACACCCCCTCCTTCAATTAACCCGGACTCTAAGTTTCGTAAGTAGTTCAAGTGAACTTTTAAGAAAGTTCTCTGCAAATATTTGAGTCACAGCAAGACTTGAAGTGGCTAAAAAAAGATTTGAAATAATTTTTCAAACTATTTCAACTGGTTTTATTTTTTATTTTTGTTTGTTTCTCAAGACAGGGTTTTTCTGTATAACAGTTCTGGCTGTCCTGGAACTCACGGAGATCCACCTGCCTCTGCCTCCCAAGTGCTGGGATTAAAGGCGTGCGCCACCACGCCCGGCTTATTTTTAAAAAATATTTTATAAGATTTATTTTGTTTGCTTTAGTTTCTATGTGTGGGTATGTGCCCGAGAAGACCAGAAGAGGGCGCCAGATCCCCTGGAGCTGACTGACTGGGCGCTGGGAGCCAAGCCTTGTGTTGTTCTGCGCTCAGCCTCTGAGTGCCAATCCATACCTTTTACTTAAAGTGCAGTGTGATGTGCACCATAAGAATAAGATATAAGCTATAAGAATGTTTCTATACCCTAGGAAAACGTGACAGTGATGAGTGATTTGTTTAAATGTCCAGTTTGTGGTTTGAAGGCGCACTTTCAGTCAGGATATCAACGTGAACAGGTCTCAGAAGCCATTGTGAAAGATCAAGAAGGTGACTTCAGAACACAGCAGGCGGGACAGCTATTGGGCAGTTGCATAAATAATCACCTGGTGGCAGAATTTCACACAGGCGCTTTCTCTCTTTCTTTCTTTCTTTCTTTCTTAAGACTCATGACTTATGTGTTGAGACTTTCATCTGAAGGAGGTAATCACCCGGAGGAAGGAATTTACAGCTTCCTTCGATTGGAAAGTTTCTTTGAAATTGTTGACCATAACTCAGCTGAGAGCTAGCAAGAAAGTTCTCCCTCTTCTCAAGATTCCTGCATTCGCAGAGTTCCAAACTGCTAACTTATTTTACTTCTAGGAAGGCAAAGTGGAATGGATTTCTTCTCTCTTAGAGTCTTTTGAAATACTCTCTAGTTTTATGTTTTATCTAGTGTGACAAATCTTCTTTTGTTTGCAGTCCACAGAGAGAGGGGGAAAAAATCCTTAGGTTACACCCAAGAAATTATTTTATTTTATCTTATTGTTTTTTTGAGACAGGGTTTCTCTGTAGCCTTGGCTTTCCTGGACTGGCTTTGTAGACCAGGCTGGCCTTGAATTTACAGCGATCCTCCTGTCTCTGCCTCCCACAGTGCTGAGATTACAGGTATGGGCCACCACGCCTGGCGAATAATTTTAATAAGAATGAAAACTTGCCAACTATTTGGCTCACTAAATTAGTGTTTTATGTTGGAGTATGTAGGTTTAGGCACCTGTAGTGGTTCTTCATATTAACAGGCTTGAGAGTCACTTGGGTAAATGCACGTACACACTTAAATAGATGTGCAAACTAAGATACTGTTTTTTGTTTGTTTGTTTGTTTGTTTGTTTTGGTTTTTCCGAGACAGGGTTTCTCTGTATAGCTTTGCCTGTCCTGGACTCGAATTGTAGACCAGGCTGGCCTTGAACTCACAGGGATCCACCTGCCTCTGACTCCCGAGTGTTGGAATTAAAGGCGTGCGCCACCACCGCCTGGCTAAGATACTGTTTTTTTTTTTTTTTTTTAAATATTTAAAAAACCTTATTTTATTTATTTTGTTGTATGCAACTTTTGCCCACATGTCTGTGCACCACACCAGTGTAATTCCCTTAGAGGTCAGAGGGCATGTGGTACACAGACATACATTCAAACAAAACAGCCATATCAAAAGTACAGAATAACAACGATGACAATTATAATAAAAAGTAAAAAACATTAGGCTTGAGTTTGCCAGTTCTAATTAACACCATCCCTCCTCCCTCCCTCCCTCCCTCCCTCCCTCTCTCCCTCTCTTCCTCTTTCCTTCCTTCCTTCTTTTTCCTCCTTTTTTTGGAGACAGGATCTCTCTTTGTAGCCCTGGCTGTCCTGGAACTCACTAATAGACGAGGCTGGCATTGAACACACAGATATCCTCTTGCCTCCGTCTCCCAAGTGCTGAGATTAAAGGTGTCCACTGCCATGTCAGGTCCTCTTTCTTTTTCTAAGTGAGTGCCTCTTGGCACTGCTCTTCATGGAGAGTTGGAATTCTCCACAGGTTTCTCCATAGAGAAGATTAAGGTGTTTAACTTTGATTTAGTGTCAGTAACACTGGGTGGATGACCCATGGGAGCCAGAGATTTCTGAACATACTGTGATCCGATCTTCACAAGCACCTCAGAGGGCCCTCCTGCTCCCCCTCCAGTCCTCCCTTCAGCCTCCCCCGCACCCCCGACTCCTTCCTCCAGCCCACCCCTCAACTTCTCTCACCTGACAGAACAGAAACTGAGGTCACCCTGGTCTTCTGATGGAGACCATGGTTCCTCTCCTCATCCATCCACATGGACTCACAGGTGCTTGGTTGCTGCTCCCGCTCACTGCCAGGAAGCGAGGCGTCCATTCACTCTTCATTTGCACCATCTGCAACATCAGCTTCTGCACTAGGCATTGAGGTCGACGACAACAGCAACAACAACAACAGCAACAACAACAAAGAAAATTCAGTTCCAAAGGAGCAAGAGGTTCTTTTGCTGGCCCTTGAAACATGTGATGGCTAAGGTTTTGCTTGACTTGACTGTGGCATTGGTGTAGCCTGGGAAAGCAACTCTGGGACACTTTTATTACCAGCATAGATCAATAATGTTCTTCTTGCACGCCACCTGAAGGTGCTATTTGGTACTCCAAATGCCGTCAGTCGCACTGCACATATCCAGATGTCGTGGCACACCTGTAACCCTGCTGCTCTGGCGCTAGGCAGGAGGTTGGAGAGCTCTATGCTGGCCTGGGCTACACAGCAGAGCTGAGCCAACAGCAGCATATATCACAGACTCAGAGCAGCTGTACGCCTGTGTGGAACATTAGAGGAATACTTCCTTCCTTCCAGGATTGTAGTGAGGCCTCTCATGTGTAAAAGTGCTTGTAAACTGTAAAATGGTAACAGAAAGCTGCCTCTTATCTCCATTTGAGAAGAATTTATAATGAGAAGGAGCTAGAAAACGCCACACAGCTGCCTAGCGCTCTTTAATTTACCTAACACTTTTCAGTTAACAAGTCTGTTTGTAATTCTCTCTGTAGATTTAAGACAATTAAAAAGCATTTTTTTTTTTTTCAGAGCTGGGTATGGTGGTGCATGCCTTTAGTCCCAGCAAAAGGCAGGCAGATCTTGAATTTGAGGCTGACCTGTTCTACACAGGACTGCCAAGCCTACGTAGTGAGACCCTGCAGAAAGAAAAGGAAGCAAGCAAGCAAGCAATTTCATTGAGAGTACTCATTTACTGGTCTCAAACTGACGGAGATCTGCCTGCCTCAGCCTCCCAAGTGCTGGGATTAAAGGCGTGCACCACCACACTTGGCCTAAAACTCAGGTTTTGGTTTCTTATTTTGAGAAAATGTTAGTAGCTTCAAGAGAAATACAGCAATGAGCCTTTTTGTTTTGTTTTGTTTTGTTTTGTTTTGTTTTGTTTTGTTTGAGACAGCTATGTTATCTTGGCCATCCTGGACTCTCTTTGGAGACCATGCTGGTCTCAAACTCACAGCGATCCACCTGCCTCTGCCTCCTGAGTGCAAGCTGTTATTTATTAGAGGAAAATTATTTCCTGTTGAGAACTGCCTAAAACAATGGTGCCAGACTGGCTTGTGGAGGGTAGTGCAAGGAATTCTCAAATGGTAGTGTTCATCTGCCCCACAGGAGAGCTGGGTAGGCCTTTGATCCTACTCAGTGCAGACAGTGCTGAAAAGCAGGGGCCGCCGAGAGCCGGTGGTTTGTGGACATTTGACAGTAGGACTGGAGTGTTGAGGGGGGAAGGCTAGGGCATGGTTGGGCCACTGGCATGCAGGTGTTTGGTAGAGTGATGGGGGTAGGGCACAAACAGGTGCCAACAACTGGGTCTAGGGATGTCCTAGGGAATGCAAGTCTGGCATGCTATAGGGATGCAGGTCTGGCATGCCATAGGGATGCGGGCCTGGGTGAGAGAACAGAGCCGCCAAGGTATTAGACAGAACTGACAGAGGGCAGGGACATGACTAGCAGCCAGGGCCTTCTGCCTACCTCTTCTAAATCCAGGAGAGCGGGACCTAGGAGAAGTGCTGGTTTCAGGGGAGGGTCTGAGCTGCCAGCAGCAGGCATTTGGGGTACCTTGGTCCTGCCTTCCCAGAGTCCGGTTGCACAGCTTACAGGAGCAGGGAGTGTGGACTTTCCTTTATGATATAAAGACCTTCCTTTGCCCTTCAGGCCGTAGTCCCAGGACTTAAGACGACTGTGACTCCTCCCTTTTCTTGTCTTTCATTGCTAATTAGTCTAGAACCTACGTGAGCCCTAGAATCCCTTTGTGCACACAGTGTCTGCATCACTAAAACCCACTCTCCTCCTTGCTCGTACAGCTTAATAGCTTTAAAGATTTGTGCAGCCCTAGGCCCGCTGTTCTTAGCAATAACTGGATATAAGCCGATTCTGAGAGTGGGTGCTGACATGCGCGAGTATTTGTGACAGCCCCCGTCATGAAGGTCAGAAGGTTTGCTAGAGGGAAGACTTTCCAGCACGGTGGTGTCCCATGCATCTCTACCCTTCTTGCTGGGTTTACAGTGTCCAGGCCAAACATCCTCTCATTTGCTGGTATATTCCAATTTGAAGGAAGGCTTAGCATGTTTGAAGATGTGAAAGATTCTCTTGGGTTTGGGGGAACGGCACTGAGTTTGCCCTAAGTGCTCTCTTGTCTCAGGAGCCTGCTTGTCAGCCCAGAGTGACCATCGAGTGTCCGTGCTCTATGACTGCCTGGCTCTGTTTGTGACTGCTGAGCAGGGGCCGGAGTAGCTGTGGCGTACTTTAGACATTCTAGTTTGTTCTCCCTCCTACTCAGGCCTTTGCACACATGAACGTTTCCATGTTTCCAGTCGGATGTGCGAGGCTCCTGACCTTAATGGACAGGACCGGCCAAGGAGGATTTCACAAGCCTGCCTCTGTGGAGTGTCCCCAAGACCCCAGGTTTGGTGGGGTCAGGAGGATTCACAAGACTCAGCATGTGGCTGTACTTGGGACTAACTTATTATTATAGTACAGGCTACATAAGGGGAAACCAATGAGTGGAACACAGTTGAGAGGAAGCAGGAGCCGCTTGCGGTGCTGCTGGGAGTCGCTGCAGACATGTTTAATGCCCACAGCAACAGTTGTGACCACACATGTGACACATTACCAACCAGGGAAGACCCTTAGAGCAGTGTTTCTCAACCTATGGGTTGAGACCCCTTTGGGGATAAATGATACTTTTACAGAGGTTGCTTAAAATCATTGAAAAGCACAGATATGCCAGGCGTGCTGGCACATGCCTTTAATCCCAAGCATAGGCAGGCAGATTTCTGTGAGTTGTGAGTTTGAGGTCAGCCTGGTCTACAAAGTGAGTCCAGGACAGCCAGGGCTGTGACATAGAGAAACCCTGTTTCGAACCCCTCCACCCCCACCCCCCCAAAAAGGGCACAGGTATTTACATCATGATACACAATAGTAGCTGGCAGGGGGGCGGGGTCACCACAACATGAAGAACTGTATTAAAGGGTCGCAGCATTAGGGAAGTTGAAAACCACTGGCTTAGAGGTTCAGCACCCAGGGATTTTGTTGGGGAGTGTTACATTGGCATCTTCCGCCTATCTGTGCCAAGCCACTGTAATTAATGCAGTTCTGCCACTGGGAAGCTCTCTCACCCAGTGAAATTCTCCAGCAAGACCCTACAGGCAGCCCTAGCTCTTCCTCCCCGCCTTCACCATTTGGAGCCAGGGTCTCTCTATGTAGCTCAGGGTGTCTTAGAACTGACTTTGTAATCCAATCCAGTGTCGTGCTTTTATCAGCCTCAGCTTCCTAAGTGCTGAGGTCACAGGTGCTCTTTTTTTCCCCCCAGTTTTTATTATTATTTTTATTTTTTAAAGTGCATTGGTATATGAGTGTCAGTTCCCTTGGAACTGGAGTTAGACAGTTGTGAGCTGCCATGTGGGTGCTGGGAATTGAACACAGGTCCTTTGGAAGAGCACATAGTGTTTTTGGTCACTGAGCCATCGCTCTAGCCCCCCCCCCCCCATAGGTGCTCTTGATTGCACCCAGCTTTTTTTTTTTTTTTTTCGAGACAGGGTTTCTCTGTGTAGCCTTGGCCATCCTGGACTCACTTTGTAGACCAGGCTGGCCTCGAACTCACAGCGATCCGCCTGCCTCTGCCTCCCGAGTGCTGGGATTAAAAGCATGCGCCACCACGCCCGGCTTGCACCCAGCTTTTTAAAGGCCACTCTTGGTCCCCTGAAAAGGAGAGTAGGCCAGTCTGTGCTGTTAGCTCTTGTGTGTACAGCTCGGAATGACACTAGAGAGTGAAGCTGATGGCGGAGCCCTTGAACTCAAAAAGGGGATCTAGAGGGTGTGTGCTGCAGGAGCGGGCAGAAGCAGATGTGTGTTTGTACCTCTAGCCTGACTGGTATGGAGACCTTGATTTCTCACAATAGAGACAAAGCAATGGCACCTCTCCTGCTTTAGCGTTCCACATGCTGGGGTTATAATTGTGAGCCACCATGCCCAACCATTCATTCATTCATTCATTCATTCATTCATTCATTCCATCACTTTTTTCTCTTTCTTTCTTTTTTGACTTTCGAGACAGGGTCTCTGTGTGTAGCCTTGTCTGTCCTGGACTCACTTTGTAGACCATGCTGACCTTGAACTCACAGCGATCCGCCTGCCTCTGCCTCCCCAGTGCTGGGATTAAAGGTGTGCGCCACCACGCCTGGCCCCACTTTTTTCTTTTAAGACACTGTATAATCTTGGCTGGCCTCAAACTCACAGATCCGCCTGCCTCTGTTTCATAAGTGCTGAGATGAAACGCCCATAAGTGCTGATAATAAAAGCTCTCATCATCATGCCCAGTTTGTTCTTTTTTTATTAAGAAAAAAATATTTTATGAGTGCTTTGCCTGGATGTATACATGTGCACTCCCTGTGTACCTGGTGCCTGAAGAGGCCAGAAGAAGGTGTTGGGATCTTCTAGAACTGGAATTCCAGATGGTTGTGAGCTGCCTCTTAGTGCTGGGAATGGAACCCAGGTCCTCTGGAAGAGCAGCCAGTGCTCTTAACTGCTGAGCCATCTCCGCACCCTCATTCAGTCATTCTTAATGTGTTTATTCTTATTGATACACACGCGTGCGCGCGCACACACACACACACACACACACACACACACACACACACACACACACACACACATATACTTGCTAGGCACAGTGCCGGGTAATGGGTATGCGGTGTTGAACACAGCCATCCCTGACCTCATGGGACCAATTTCTAGAGGGCAATGAGTGAGTACAGTGCCAATTAAACCACTTTGAGAGGTCTATTCCACGGTCCCCAGGGCACCCAGGCTTCTGTATGGAGGACTAGAAGGCTTTAATCAGACTAACTAGGGAAGAAATCACACCTCCACTCTTACCTATGAGGCCACTTTCAAGTTACTTAATCACATGGTGCCTTTCTTCCTTTAAAGACACGGGGCATTTATAGCCTCCTCTGACAACTATTTTGAGAAGCAAACAGGAGTGTGTAACTACAACATTTATCTTGGTGACCGGCCCAAGGGAACTGTTCACTAAATGATGGTTTAGTGATAGCTAGCCAAGGGGAAGCTGTGTCTGTCACAGAGGCTGTCATCTGCTGAGCCCTTGCTTGGTGTAGCCCAGTCAGGAGGCATCTGTCCCTACCCCCAGTTCACAGGCTCATAGTATATCTTTGTTCTGAATTAGAACTTATTTTATTATTTATTTATTTTTGTTTTTTCGAGACAGGGTTTCTCTGTGTAGCCTTGGCTGTCCTGGACTCACTTTGTAGACCAGGCTGGCCTCGAACTTACAGAGATCACCTGCCTCTTCCTTCTGAGTGCTGGGATTACAGGAATGTGCCATTACACCCAGCTGAGAGACAAATTTATAATGGGGCTTTCTTGAACTACCAGCTTCTGATAATGACATGGAGACCTTTTATTAATTATGAAAGCTTGGGCTGGGCGTGGCCGCGCACACCTTTTATTCCAGCACTTGGGAGGCAGAGGCAGGTGGATCTCTTGTGAGTTCGAGGCCAGCCAACGCTACACAGAGAAACTCAGTCTCAAAAAACCAAAACCAACCAACCAAACCTTGGCTTTTGTTTATGTTTGTTCCCAACTAGCTGTTATAAGCAAATTAAGTCCTTTACTAATCTACATTCTACCACATGGCTCATCTTTTTTCCTCTCAGTATTTTCTCCGTGTCTGGCTGACAAATCTCCCACCTCTGAGTCTTCCTCAGAGTTCCTATCTTTGCCTGGAAATCTCGCCTTCCTCGCCTTCCTTTGCTGTTTAGGCTGTTTAGCTCTTTATTAAACCAATCAGAATGTGTTGGAGGGAGTGTTTACAAAATGCAGGGGCTGAGCAATGAAAATAACAAAATCAAAGTCCAGGCTGTACTCAGCAATTGAATATACAAACACAACCTTCACACTGTGTATGAAAAGGTCACCTCAACGCCAGAACATCAATCTTTTATTTTGTATTTTCTTTAAAAGACTAGTCTCATGTATCCTAGGCTGGCCTCAAATTTGTTATGTAGCCGACTATGACTGTGACCTTCTGAACCTCCTGCCCTGCCTCACACCTGCTTGGGTTTATGCAGTGTGGTGGTTTGAATGCCGAGCTTCATACATGGTCGGCAAGCACTGTGCCAGCTGAGCTGTGTCTATAGCCGGAAAAACTGAAACAAAACAAAAAACAACCCACCATTTCTTTTTGTTTCTTTCTTTCTTTCAATCTGTTGATTGAATGTGTGTGCGAGCACGCGTGCATGCCACTGCCCACATGTGGAGGCCAGAGGGCAACTTAGAGTCAGTTCTATTCTTGTGTGGTCCCTGGAGGTTGAGCCCAAGTTGTCATGTGGAGAGGACAGAAGCGCCCTTACTTGGTTCTTAGGCTCTGGCACAGGTAGCTGTGTCTCAGTGCTTTGGTGCCTGTAACTTGGGGTAGACTGTCTTCGACTTTCAAGTCAGAGAGCACAGGCTCCTAATTATTTATACTTTTCCCAATGTAAATGGTGAAGCACTTCTTGCCTTAAACTAGCTCCTGTGGGGTTCTGACTCTGCGGTGAGGCCTAGTAGCCCCTGGGTGCTCTGAGTCCCATGATCCAGGCTCACTGTAGATAACAGGATAAGCACATTACATCTGTCAGTTGTCATGGTTTCCTCAAGCATGGCGTTGGAAGCTTTCTAATTCTTATAAATGAGAGGACTTGAGTGCTTCATAAATTAATTTTGCATTTAAACTATTCAGTACAGAGGTTCAGAATCTGGAATGGTCACAAGGGAGGGCTCCTTTAGACACACAGACTGGGTCCGTCGTCTCCATTTTCCATGGCAGCCACAGGACTTTCTCCTTGGTGGCTTCTGCTGCCACTCCAGTCCTGGGATTCCCAGACAAACTGGTTCTCAACTTCCCTGATAGTCACATAAAGACGCCTCTGCCTCTGGCTTTTGGGATCCTTAACTTGATGTTGGAAGGAGTTGTAGCTGCAGGTGTGTAAGAGACCCTCGTTTTTGACAGGTTGAAAATGAAAGCTGAGGACATCTTCTTGAATATTCTTGGCTGTGTAGCCAAGGATGACCTGAAACTTCTGATCCTCTTGTTTCCCTCTCCTGAGTGCTAGGATTATAGATATGTGCCCCAAACCCTGTTTATGCCTTGTGGGGAATCGAGCCTAGGACTTTGTGCATGCTTGGCAAGTGCTCTACTAACTATATTCCCAGCTGATTTCCTTTTCTTTTTTATTTATTTTATTTATTTTTCCAGAGCCTTGTGCTTGCTAGGCAAGTACTCTACCACTGAGCTAAATCTCCATCCCCTTATTTTTTTAATTTAACTTAATTTTATTTGGAGATAGGGTCTTTGTATCCCAGGCTGACCTAGACTTCATAAGATCTTCCCTGAGCCAGTGACTCTCGGGATTTAAACCATGAACCAAACCCATATTTCTAAAGAACCTTCAGAATGATAAAGAACACATTACATATATCGAAGGATTATTTTGTCCAGATTATGTTTTTCTATGTTACTGTCTGTATTGCAAAAAAAATTCACACAAAAGAAATGAAGCCAGGCAGGACGTAGTGGTCCACGCCTTTAATCCCAGCACTTGGGAGGCAGAAGTGGGTGGATCACTGTGAGTTTGAAGCCAACCTGGTCTACAAAGCAAGTCTAGGACAGCCAGGGCTGTTACATGGAGAAACCCTGTCTCAAAAAACAAAACAAAACAAAAACAAAAACAAAACAAAAAAACCAAAAAGCAACAAAAAAGAAATAATAAATATATTAGAAAGTTGAACAATCTCATTTGTAAGAGGGAAGTTAATTCATTGTCATATTTCCTAATGCATAATTATTTTCCTAATGAAAGACCTAATTTTAATTTTATGTGAAGTCATCATAGACAAGAATCATTTTGTAAGAGCTCTGTGTTAAATGTTGGGATCCAAGAATTCCAGTAGCAAATGACACTTGACAACATGCCATTTGTAGCCATTGTAACTTGATTTTTTTTTTTTTTCCTGTGGCCAGCTCAAGCCTCTTATTTGGGAGGGTTACATAGTAATTTTTTAAAAAGATTTATTTATTTATTATGTATACAGCATTGTGCCTGCAGGCCAGAAGAGATGGTTGTGAGCCACCATGTGGTTGCTGGGAATTGAACTCATGACCTTTGGAAGAGCAGTCAGTGCTCTTAACCTCTGAGCCATCTCTCCAGCCCTACATAGTAATTTTTATCACACTCATTAGAAACACAATTTTTTAGAACAAAGTCTGTTGCAAAAGTGTAATTACATCTTCCTTTATGGTTAAATGAAGCCTGGATGGAACTTTTTCTCAGGGCGACAGCTGTAGCCAACCAAGTTCAAGTTCACTCTATAAAAGAATTTTTGTGACTAACTGCTGCTAATTGTTTACAAGATAACCAGTGGGAGTAACATTCATGGACACTATGGAAATGAACTATTTCAATACCAAATGACTTGTCCCTTGTTTTTCTGCACTGTACTGTGGTCACATGATGTTAATTGCTTAATCAGGTAGAGTGAAATAAGCTCTTGGCCTTTTTTTTTTTTTTTTTTTAAGATATTTATTATGTGAACAGTATTCTGCCTGCGTATATGCCTACAGGCCAGAAGGGGGCACCAGATCTCATTGTGAGCCACTGTGTGGTTGCTGGGAATTGAACTTAATGGTCTCTGGAAGAGCAGCCAGTGCTCTTAACCTTTGAGCCATCTCTCCAGTCTGAGCTCTTGGTTTTTTTGTAGTTGTTAGTAGAACCCAACTCTTGTATATCCTCAATCTTCTCATCTGAAAAAATGTGAAAATGGGCCAGACATGGTACTCTGGAGGCAAAGGCATGCAGATCTCAGTGAGTTTGAGGCCAGCCTGATACATATACATACTGGACAGCCAAAGTTACATAGTGAGACCTTGTCTTTGTGTGTGTGTGTGTGTGTGTGTGTGTGTGTGTGTGTGTGTGTGTGTGTGTGTGTGTCTGGTGGGGATATCTATCTATCTTTCTTTCTCAGGGCAAATATTATCTTTGACTATCTTTTATTCTTTGATAATTTTTTGTATATATATATTGTATCTTGATCCTATCCACCCCTAACTGTCCCCACCACCACCAAAGCTCTTCCTACCTTTACTTTTTTACCTCTGTAACCTATGGAGTCAAAATAGTACCACCTCCTGGCATGCTGACTGATATTATTCGTTTATCTTGTGTAGGAAGTCATAACTGTCGTGAGTCAGGAGGGCAACTGTTACGTCATGCCTAGAGGACAGCATTATTTCCTATTCTTTCCATACTGTATTCTTCAGTGTTCCTTGAACCTTGGTGGGGTGGAGTGGGATGGTGGTGGAAATAATTGTCCAATTAAAGGCTGAATACTTAGCAGTCCCTTATTATTCTCAACACTTTGACCAAGTATAACGGTTTGCACTGATGTCTACCTAATATGAAAAGCTTCTCTGATCAGGTTTGGGACCAGCACTAGTTTATGGAAATAAACATATGTGCTTCAACTCTAGAGCCTATAACTTCTTGAGGCAGGAGCTTCTGACCGGGTTTACAGTACCAGGCATGACTTTCTTCCTGTGGAGCAGGCCTCAAATCAGTCGGGATGCAGTTAGTCCCCCCATCCCACCCCCCGGCTTTCATGCTACTGTTACACCAGCAGGCACATTTTGCCTGAGAGATCAGTTTTATAGGGTCCACAGCTTTCTACTGTTACCCTGCCTCCCCAGCAGCCTGCACATCACGTTCAGCACTATGAACGCTAACCATTAAAATCAGTTACAACTTAGTTTCTCTGTGTACTGCAACAGTGCATTGTGGCTTCAGCAATAGGGTCTTTCCATCTGTTGGTAGGCAACCAGCAGAAAAGGGTTTGAGGGACATGTGGGGGCCTCACTGATGAATTATTCACAAGAAGGCATCCTATATCTGGTACTGGCTTTTCATTTAATAATCTGGAAACATTCACACTTTTAAGGAAATACGTGTGGAAACGGTAAATTTAAGTTGTCCACTTGAAAGTATTAAGAAGGCAGACTTTTGGGGGTGTGTCTGTGATGATGTCTCCAGAGAGGTTTAAGAAAGTGGTCAAGACTCACCTCGAATGTGGACAGCAGCATCAAGGACTAGGGCCCTGGACTGAAGCAAAACGCAGAAAAGGGGAGAGACAGCCTCGTAATGGCTTTCCCTGTCTGTTCCCTGTGAGCCGCCACCAAGGCTCCTAGGCTGTGATGGCCTCCAGGGAGTTAACCCTCCCTTCCTCAAGTGGGCTCTTGCCAGGTGTTTGACCATGGTATCAGGAAAAAGAAGAAATATACACAGTTTAATTTACTTACTGAATCCCAAGGAATTTGAGAGATTGGGAATTTAAGTCATTTGGGAGAGAGGAGAGACAGAAACAGAGAGAGAGAGAGAGAGAGAGGGGAGAGAGAGAGAGACAGACAGAGATGAGAGAGAGAGAGAGAGAGAGAGAGAGAGAGAGAGAGAGAGAGAGAGAGAGACTAATTTGAGGAAAGCCTATTGAGCAGAGAACATTTATAGAAGGTAGGGTTCAAGAGTGGAGATGGAGGCGGGGCAGGGACTCCTGGATTGTGCTGATCACAATTTTACTTGATGATTCTTCCTCCTCTGGTTTTATTTTCTCTTTATGTGTGGGTTTGTTTTGACAAGAACAGCATGGTTCCTGTATGTTGCTGTAGCATAGTAAGTGGGGGTGGGGGGAACCCAAACCCACAACTTGAAGAAGCTAGTGAGGGAGCAGTGTGTGATTTGGCTCTTTCAGAGTGACAGGACAGGACTAAAATGAAAGTCAGCTTGCTGGCTGTTTAACAGATGATTCTAAGAGGGTTCTCCTGGGATGGCAGCTGTCTTAGACATAGCTGGATCTAGAAGCCCAAAAGATAACATTCTTTTTGGTACTGTTTTTCTCACTATCTTGTGAAGAGCTGTCTTTATGAGGTGGGACATGTGACTGCTAACAGTCTTGTTTACCTGCCAGTCTTGGCTACTGACTCCAATGCAAAAAGAAGGCATTCCTCTTTTTCTTTTCTTTTCTTTAAAGATTTATTTATTTTCTTTTACCTATAAGAGTGTTTTGCTTACATGTATATATGTGGACCACATTCATGTCTGGTGCTCATGGAGGTTACAAGAAGACATCAGGTCCCCTGAAACTGGAGTTATGAATGGTTATAAGCCACCATGTGGGTACTGAGACCCAAACACAGGTCCTCTGCAAGAGCAACAAGTGCCCTTAACTGTTGAGCCGTCTTCTCAGTCCTGGCATTCCTCTTTTAAAGTCATATTCATCTCAGGAAAGATTGATGATATAGTCTGGCTCATGTGTACCGTGAGCACAGATAGAGCATCACGTTGGATGGGTCCACTTTACCATGTGAGCAGAGGGTGGAGTCTTAGAAGAAGGAAGAGGGAGGTGAATTCTGAGTATCTCTAGTCCGGATACTTTCATTCCAACAGGTCTTACCTATTTTGGGTTTTAAAAGATACTAAAAGGGCCGGGCGTGGTGGCGTACGCCTTTAATCCCAGCATTTGGGAGGCAGAGGCACTCGAATCACTGTGAGATCGAGGCCAGCCTGGTCTACAAAGTGAGTCCAGGATAGCCAGGGCTACACAGTGAAACCCTGTCTCGAAAAACAAAACAAAACAATGCTAAAAAGGATTAGGGTAAGATATGATGCACAGGCCTGTGATCCTGTCTCTTAGGAAGCTGAGCTGGGACACTCACCATGAGTCTGAAGGCAGCCTGGGCTACCTTGTGAGACCTTCTCCCAAAACAAAACAGTAATCATAAAATAAGCAGTATGGAAATGTGATGAAACACCTTTTTTGTTGTTGTTGTTTTATTTTGCTTTTTGTTTTTTTTGAGACAGGGTTTCTCTGTGTAGCCTTGGCTATCCTGGACTTGCTTTGTAGACCAGGCTGGCCTCGAACTTGCATCAGTCCACCTGCCTCTGCCTCCCAAGTGCTGGGATTAAAGGAGTCAGGGCCAGGCAGATCTATATGACTTAGAGGCCATCCTGGTCTACAGAATGAATGTCCAGGGCAGCCAGGGCTACACAGAGAAACCCTGTCTGGAAAACAGACAAACAAAACCCCAAACCCACAAAAAACAAAACAAAACCCCATACAGAATTGTTTGCAATTAAGTAGGCTTCACTGTTGGCCCCAAGCAAGCAGTTCATAGCAGAGGAATATTGCTATAAAATGGCAGCTGGAATTCCTTCCTTGTTTTTCAAAGCTCAGCTTTCCAGGAGAGATTTGTAGAAAGGGCAAATCTGTTTCTGATTTTATTGCATCCAAAGGCAAGTAGGCTTTTGACCAGTTACTACCAGGCCCTGAAATCAATCACCTCCTCTGCCATTAGTGCGTGATGGATTAGTGGCCTCAAAGACTTATGTGCAGATTAATCAGGGAGCGTACATTAGAAGCTGCATTTAAAGCCATCCTCATCCCTGTGGATCATTTCTGGTAGTGCTTTATGCAGAGTTCTTTAGCTTTACCTAATACTGACATTGTGAGGTCTGAAAGACCTTTTCATTCTCCCTGGCTTGGCTTCACCCCCTCCTGTCCCCTCCCTCGTTGATTGGATAGGCCCAGCACAGGAGACAGAGCACAGGAAAGAAAGGAGCTATCGCATCAGTAGAGAGCAACTGTTGAGTTGTTCTAGTTGACTGGTGACCAAAATTTACGCGACTGTGTACTGAGAGAGGCAAGATGAGGTACAAGAAATACATGGCTATTCTGGAGGCGGCTGTGGGCATCACCCCACTTAACAAAAGAGAACTTCTGCCTGAGAGCCGGAGGCATGTAAACCTTTGGCAGCACCCTGGGTAAGCAGAGATGCCCCCACCCCCACCCCTGAGAGCTTCTCTCCTAATGAGGGAATAGTTTTGGCTGTTTGGGGGACCAGAGAGAGAAAAGGGCTTTTCTTTCATGGAGATGACAGAGTTGAGTTAGTCATTGAGAAGGTTTGTTCGTTCTTTTCTTTCTTTTCTTTTCTTTCTTTCTTGGTGTATATAGTGCTGTCAAACAGATTTTAAAATATGGGAAGCAGAGCCCTGAACACCTGAGAAGATGAAATAGGTGCACTAAAACCCATTTGTACTATTTAGGTTTTTAATGTTCAGTGTGTGTGTGTGTGTGTGTGTGTGTGTGTGTGTGTGTGTGTGAGAGAGAGAGAGAGAGAGAGAGAGAGAGACAGACAGACAGACAGACAGACAGAAAGACAGACATACTGACTGACTACTGCAGGGGTGGTTGGCCTGAAACAGATTTCCTATCACAATTCTATGTGAAGCCTATTGATTTACCATGCCGGGGAAAGTTTAGTTCTTTTCTGCAGGGTCACTCGTCTCAGTGCAAACATTTCTAAGGCCCTTCTTTTGTTTCTTCGCACAATGTTGTTTAAAAGTGCCTGGCGAGCTGATGGTATTTTTAGGGCCTGAATGACTTACACTATAAGCAGTCACCAATCACCATGAGGTATCTTTAATAAGTGGGATTTATTTTAAAAATGAAAATTGCTGGCTTCATTATACATTCATTGTGGAAGATGTAGAAAATTTATAAGAATGAGTGGGTTATTTATAGTTCCATTTCCTTAAGAGAATCTCTGATCATGAAAGTCAGTGATTTTCAGCGTAGGAAGAGGAAAAGAATTTTGCCGTCCACTTCCAGGGGACATTTTGTAATGTCTTGAGGCATTTTTGTTGGTGCTAGCACCGAGTGGAGAAAGGCCAGTGGCATTACCACCTCCTGCCATGCACAGGACAGCCCCTCCATAGCACTGTGACCCAGCTACAAATGCCAATGTCGCTGCTCTCTAGACATTTGATTTGGATAGATTTTTTTTTTTTCCTGTCTGTAAATGGAGTTTTTTTATTAGACATATTTTTTTTTTCTTCTGTAAGTCAGGCCTGAAATAGAATTTGGAGACATTACTATTTATTATGTCCTTTACTCTTCTCCTGAGACTAAAATGTGGAGAGATTATGCTGTAATAAACAAACTCATTTTTGTTGTTTGCTTTTTGTTTTTTGAGACAGGGTCCCTCTATGTAGCCTGGCTGTCCAAGAACTGACTATGTACTGCAGGCTAGCCTCGAGTTATTTTTTTATAAGTTTGAGTGTTTTGCCTGTGTGTATGGCTGTATATCACATGCAAACCTGGAGCCCACAGAGGCCAGAAGAGAATGTTGCCTTCTCAGGAGCTGGAGCCACAGAATTGTGGACAGCGTGTTGGGAATCGAACTTGGATCCTGTGGAAGAGCAGTCAGTGCTCTTAAACACTGAGCCATCTCTCCAGTACTGAAGTTATTGTTGTTATTTTAGTTAAAAGAATTAAAATATAGTAACTTCACTCTCCCCTTCCCTTCTTAACCATGGTGTGTGTGGGATGTGCATGTGGTCCAGGTGCCCTTGGAGGCCAGAGGCATCATATCCACCTGGAACCGGCTCTGCAAGCATCTGTGACCCACCTGACATGCATGCTGGAAACGGAACTTGGGTCTTCTGAACGTGGGTCTTGTGAAAGAGCAGTACTTGCTCTTAATCACTAAGTTGTCATCTTTCCAGCTCCCAAAATGATTTTTGTTGTTGTTGTTTTGTTTTTTTGAGACAGAGTTTCTCTTGTAGTGGCTTGTCCTAGACTCGCTTTGTAGACCAGGCTAGCCTCGAACTTACAGAGATCAGCCTACCTCTGCCTCTGGAGTGCTGGGATTAAAGGCGTGCGCCACCATGCCTGGCCTTAAACTGATTCTTGAGAGAGCCTCAGAGTGTGGCTGCACAGAATGAAGCTTAGACCTTGGTCTAAGAGCAACCGAACTGTAGAGCTGGCAGGATCTTCTTTTGGGGGAGGCCCTAAGTTTCCTGCAGCATACAGGTGCCAGGCGATGGGGTCCGCTGGGGAGCCTGACTGGCCAGCACCCTGGGACAACTGGATTAGGGATGCTTGTTGTGAGCATGGAGTCAGGGAGTTGGGAGGTGTGACAATGTGGAATGTGTGTCTTCCATTTCTGAGTTCTCATTTAGTCTCCCCTTGCTAGAGTGTGAAATGGCCTCATTTGAGAGTGCCTGGTGCCTTTGGGAGCAGGAAGAGGGCATTGGACCCCTGCTACTGGGATGAATTATGGATAGTTGTGAACCACCATATTGGTGCTGGTTATTGAACCCGGTTCTCTGCAAGAGCAACAAGTGCTCTTAACCACTGAGCCATCTCTCCAGCCCCTAATATGTTAATTTCATTAATTAGTTTTCCATTTTCCATAGACTTCAGTATCTTATTTCTTTTTAAAATTAGTTAATTAATTTTATGTTTTATGTGTATTGGTGTTTTGCCTGCAGGTCTATCTGTGCACCATGGGCGAACAGTACCCACAATGGCCACAGTTGTCAGTTATTAGTTGTCATGTGGGTGCTGGGAATGAAACCAAGTCCTCTGGAAGACCAAGCAGTGCTCTTAACCATCCAGTATCTCTCTAGCCCCTTAAAGTCTTAGTTCTTAAGCGTTTGCATATGCGTCAATCACTCTGCTAAAATATAGGGTCTGGTTGTAGATCTTTGTTGTGGAGGCTCATAGACCTTCATGCATTGTGTCCATCCTGTCCCGTGTCCCAGCCCCCTCCCCCCTGCCCCCATTCTTTAAGACACAGTCCGGGCTCCCACTCTTGGTTGTCCTCCTTCTTCAACTGGTTATTCTGCGTTTCCAACACACTCACAGATGCTGAGGGGCAAGATGATGCTGAGGGTTTGGTCCATGGGCCGCACAGTAAGTAGCATCCAGAGACACACACCTTCCATTGCACTTGCTTTCTGTCTGTCTTGAGACGTTGTACTTGTCCATTATCCTGATGGCTCCCCCCATCCCCACCCCAATTCCTCCACTCCCAGGAGCTGTTCAAGAGCTCAGTGGTAGGAAGGTAGATTATTTGGCTGCACTTCTGTGAGGGAAAATTTCTCATGAACATTCCCCCCAAGAACTGGGCATGCTGGCGTGTGCTTGTAATCTCAGCACCTGAAAGCGGAGGCAGGAAGATCATTTATTCTAAATCTACAGAGTAAAGTTGAGGCCAGCTTGAGCTACGTGAGATTGTTTCCAAATTAAAAAAAAAATGTAGGCAAGCTAAATTAAAGATGTTTTAGACACACCAAAAAAACTAGTTAAAAACAAGTTGCTTCAGTAAAAGAAACTGTTTAGAACTGATACCTGTAGGAAAAAAAATCCCACATTCAGGCCAAAGGCGTAACCAAGCACATTTTGATTTGCTCGCTGTTTATTTATCTTTGGAAGTAATAATAGAAACTACGAATGGGCTGGGCTCGATCTGCTGCTTGCTTTGTAGGAAGTCCAGACGACCTTGGGTTAGCCCAGGCCTACATTTCCTGCTGCTCCTTGGAGAGGGGAAATGGCCTCTTGCCTGAACAAATAAAATCGACACCATCCCTTACTTCTGGTTGGGCGGTGCAGGAAGGACAGGGCTTAATGCAGAGAGCCAGTATCTTTTTTGTGCCCCAAACAGAAGAGTGGGTCTAGCAGTGCCAAGAGGGTACATTCCTCCTCCCACTGCAGAAAGCCCAGCACTGCTGGCATCCAGCACAGCCCAGATACGAGCTTGCCCCCTTGTGGTGGTGGCAGGGATATGTAGGGGTTAAATGTTCTTGCGTTGAGAGTTACATACAAAGCACCTGTCTCTTGAGATGACAGTGGTCAGTAATATAGATTCAAAGGTATAAGCCAGTTTTACTGAAGCCGTACAAAGGAAGTCCCTTTGTAGTTTCAAGTGTTTGCTTTGTGTATGCTTTAAAATCTTAAATCTTATGTACATCTTATGTACTTTCTTACCAGGGCTGATGGATACATCTGTAATCCCAGCACTTGATGGGAGGATAGGAGGATTATGAGTTTAAGGCCAGGCTCGCCTACATATTGAGACCCTGTGTTAAAAGGGAAAACGTTTTCTATTTCTCAGTGTCCTTCTCGTTTGCTATTTTTCCCCCTCCCCATACACAGAAGGTAAATTCTCTGAAATTCTTGTACCTGAGGGTTAGGCCTAGCCCAGTGTCTGTCAGTTGACAAATAGATTGCTAGATTGTGGGACGTCTATAAGGTGGACTGTTATTTGGCTGTTAGAAGTAATAGTGCATCGAGGGCTGGAGAGACAGCTCAGTGGTTGTGTGCCTACTGCGCTTGCAGGACCAGAGCTCAGTAGCCACCACCAATCTTGGGACACTTGAAACCTCCCATAGCTCTAGTTCCAGGGGGTCCAACACCAGGGATTTTCATGCGAAGACACAAACACGTGCACATTAATTAACTAATTTTCAAGACAGGGTTTCTCTGTCTATCCCCGGCTCTCCTGGACTCGCTTTATAGACCAGCAACCTGTCTGCCTCTGTCTCCTGGAGTGCTGGGATTACAGGCGTGTGCCACCATGCCTGCCTGTAAATAGTTAAAAAGGTGCTGCAGCCTCTGGAAATGGAGTTTACATTGGGTTGTAAGCTGCCACTTGAGTATTGGAAACCAAACCTGGGTCCTCTGCAAGAACAGCCAAGTGTTTCTAACCACTGAGGCAATTCTCCAGCCACATAAACAAACAGACAGACAAACAGACAGATGGACATTTTAAAAAAGAAATGGATTTCTGATATATGCCAAGGATGAACCTCAAGTATGAGATGCTAAGTGAAAAGGGTACCTGCCATAGGTCACTATTGTAATGGACAGTTACATGAAATACAGAACAAAGGTAACCCTGGGAGGCTAGAGAGATGGCTCAGTAGTTAAAACACATGCTGCTCTTATAGAGGACCTGGGTCTAAGTCCCAGCACCACTATGGTGACAACAAATGCAGGTAACTCTCGTTCTAGGGGTTCCACCACCCTCTTCTGGCCCCTGCAGGTACTGCATACACACAGTGCCCCGACATATATGCAAGCAAGAAACTGATAGATAGATAGATAGATAGATAGATAGATTTACAGAAAAAAAAAGTAAATCTCTAGAAACACAAGTGAGATTGGTGGTTGCCTGGGGTCAGAGGTCAGGGAGAAAATTATGGGGCCAGGAATGATTGCTCCTCGATGCTGGGTTTCTTTTGGGGGATAATAGGTGTGCTCTGGATTACAGTGCCTATTGTATAAGTCTGTGTGTATTTACAAGCCATCCTTTGGGGTGAGCTACGGTGGTCAGATTTCAGTGAATTAATTCCCTAGGAGCTCATCAAGTTGAGGGTGTGCACTAAGACCTAACTAATCTGTCTTCTCCAGGGTGCGGAGCGCTGCCTTACTCTCTTCTCCCTGTGAGTGGGACTGGTACCCAGGCTACAGCGCCAGGTCCAAGGACTCAGCGGACCACAGACTGGTGTCCACGTACAGCCTGCTCTCCCAGGTACCTGCTTGCTTGTCTATTACTAACCTAGTCACTGGCTCCCACCAAAAATTTGGTATATTATTTCACATCATCGATAAAGATAAAGTCACTATTTTCTTTTTTTTTTTTTTGGGTTTTCGAGACAGGGTCTCTCTGTGCATCCTTGGCTGTCCTGGACTCGCTTTGTAGTCCAGGCTGGCCTCGAACTCACAGCGATCCGCCTGCCTTTGCCTCCCCAGTGCTGGGATTAAAGGCGTGCGCCACCACGCCCGGCTAAGGTCACTATTTTCAAGGTTGCCAGTATGTTTATGTATGTTTTCTAAAGAAATTTGATGGCAATGCCTTGTCTGTTTGTTTTGGGGTTTTTTGTTTTTGTTGTTGTCTGCTTGTTTTTGAGACTAGGTTTCTCTGGTTTAGCTCTGGCTGTCCTGAAGCTCACTCTGTAGACCAAGCTGGCACTCAGAGATCTTCCTGCCTCTGCCTCCCAAGTGCTGGGATTAAAGGTGTGCATCACCACTGGCCTGTGGTAATATCTTGTTTACGGAGTAAAGTGCTGAAGTATCCTATCTGGGTTAAGGATAGGGGCCCTAGGTTCAATCTCTATTCTTGCATAAAAAGCGAAAGAGGAAGACCAATGGCTTAGCTATGGAGAGCGCCTGTTGCATCTTTCCTAGGTTGGGTGATGTGTTTTCTTGGCTGAGGCACATGTGTAGATCTCCCCCCCATCCCCGCTCTCTCTTGGTTTTTGGAGATAGGGTTTCTCGCATAGTCCTGGCTGTCCTGGCCTCACTTTGTAGACTAGGCTGGCCTCAAACTCACAGAGATCTGCCTGCGTCTGCTTCCCAAGTGCTGGGATTAAAGGCGTGCACCACCATGCTGGACTGTGTGTAGATCTCTTCTGGTTCAAGATAAATGCATAGCTGGTGGGAGTAGCTTTTGGTAGGCCTGGTGTCTGAAGTTGGAGATTGTTTTAGTAGGTCACATTTAGCTCATTCTCATGGATAGGGCAAAATTAAGTAAGAGTGGGAGGCACTTGGGAGTAGATTTAAAAAAAAAAAAAAAAAAAAAAAGAGCACACTGGCTTCTGAAGATAGACTTTTTTCTCAATTTTAGTAAGGACTCAGAGTGAGAAGTACCTGTTTACTGACTCATCTTTAAGGATGAATTATTTAAGATTTACAAGGTATTAGGTCTTATTGTGACAGATGCTTGGGTGTTATAAAAGTAACTTTTATTCACCTGTTTTAATTGTCTCGGAGGATTACTGCCTTTGTCTGTTAACCTAGGCCTACTCATTGAAGCTTCTAGCCTCCATACAATCTTATCTAGGCCTAGAATGTTTTCAACCTCCAAGACTTACTTATCTCTTTCTGAGCTCTGGCTGCCTGGTTCAACTCAGCTATTCTGGCTCAAACTCCTCTCCCAGCTAACTTATTTAATCTGGCTTTTCTCTCAGCCTCTGAATTGCTCTGTTTGACATAAAAGGCATGTGCCACCACACCTGGACTTAAGCTTTTCTTTACCTGAGACTTGGTCTATACCAGGCTGGTCTTGAACTCAGATCTACTTGCCTCTGTCTCCTGGGATTAAAGTGTGTTTGTATTCCAGCTGGATCATATAGACCTAGAAGGTCTTTGGATGTCATCTCTTGCCAGAGCAGCCATGTTTTGAATTAAAATGTCTCTACAGGGTGTATTTATTCTTAGTTAGAGTTTAGCCCTGATGAGGCCCATCTGTGTCTGGCCCAAATGGGGTTGGACTTTTCTCTATGTTCTTGGTTCATAATTCCATCTGCTTCCTCTGGCAGCTCCTGCCTGGGTGGAGAACAGGTGTCTAGGTTAGACTATGTAGTGAGTTCCAGGCCAGCCAGAGCTACATAGTGAAACTCTTCCCAAAAATCATGACAAAAAACCAAATCACAGAAAACAACAACAAAAGACCAAGCATGATGGTGCCTTTAATCCCAGCACTCGGGAGGCAGAAGCAGGAGTATTGGTGTGAGTTCGAGGCTAGCCTGGTCTACAAAGTGAGTCCAGGACAGCCAAGACTACACAGGGAAATCCTGTCTCAAAAAAGAAAAAAAGAAAAAAAGAAAAAAAGGGAAAAAAGAAAACAACAACAACAAACAAACGAACAAGCAAACAAAACAGAAAAGAAAAAGGCTCCCTCTTGTGTTTAACTTTTCCTCTTCTGATAATGGCTTGTGGCAGGGAAGAGAGATGCCTTCCCAGAATGCTGAGCAAGAGATGCTGAAGGAGGGTTTTAACTGGGTTATGGTTCCAGCAGATGCCAAATGAGATTGGGAAGAGAAAAGATATGAAAAAAAAAAAAAAATAGACTGTTGGGATCATAGTTAGAATTGTTTCTGATAAAAATAGCAAGATGCTGGTTTTGGTGTTTAGAATGTAAATCTCAAGGAACTTGGGGGATCTCTTAGAAGTCAGACACCCCTGGCTCGTTTGTTTAAAAATCAGCTGCGTGGTGGTGTCTAACACCCTTAATTCCAGCACTCAGCAGGCAGAGAGAGGAGGATCTCTTGAGTTTTGAGGTCAGCTTGGTCTATAGAGCAAGTTCCAGGACAGCCAAAAACAAAAAAGAAAATCCACGTTGAATGCTGGTCGGTAGGCCAGCCTAGACCACAGAGACGGTGTCAGGACACCCAGGGCTACATGGAGAAATCCTGCCTCCAAACAACAAGAACACAGATCAAGGACCCTTTCTCCCTTGATGAGTAGAGGCTTGCACTTGGCTTGTGTTATTTTCTCATCTTTCTAGGAAGTACTCTTGGGTATTTCATAGTTAACTTCCAGAGCGCCTTTCTTAAGCCTTGTGCTAAAGCCCACGTCAGACATCTTTATTAAGTCTCAGCTGCTTCACAAGCAAACAGCTACACCGGAACTTGGGAGGCAGGAAAGGTCGAGTGCGTTCTGGAACCTGAATAAAATTTCCATTACTGAAGTCAATGAGTCGATGCACTCCTGCAAATGCATCACTCAGGAGGAGGATTGCTGTGAGTCTGAGGCCAGCCTGGGCCACAGAATGAGACCACCTCTGGGAAAAAAAAAAAGTTTTATTTTTATTTTTGTTTAACGTGGCCTGCATATCTTAGATTAGGGTAGAGTTTTGATTTGCCTTCTTGCACACCTTTCTTGGGGCCCTCGCCCTGCCTACTCCAAAAGTGTGGGAGTAGCTTGGTACAGTCAGCCTCTGAGAACATGAGAACACTGCCAAGCGAGCTCTCCCAGAAGTCCCCGGGGCAAAGACAAAGACACCAAAACCAGGCATCCCAACCCTCATTTATTCCACTTAAATACACACAGGGAGAAGCAAGAAGAAAGATGGGACCTGTTGAAATAATCAGGATGCAAATGGGACACACTTCTTTTTACAAACGGTTAGCTTTCCCAGCTGTCATCTGGTTACATAGACCAGGTGAGCATCAGAAAAGAGGACTCAGCCGAGGGCAGGCGTCTGAGGCCAGCTTTGCTTACCTCTACGGTGAGGACACAGACCAGCCTGGTCAGCAGCTGCGACTCACCAAGAATCAGTGCTTCCTCTGCATTTCAGGGATGTTTGCATGGGGCCAGGATGTGACACGTGCCCTCAGTGGGTGACCTCTGTAAGGATGGCAGCTGGCAATCTCAGGGTAATAGGAGTTTGGTCCTATTATAATACTTGGTTGTGGAATATATTAGCAACTTAAGTAGCGAGTTAGGAGATATTCTAATTGTATAAAAAAAAAACAAACCAGTCATGAGCTAGAGAGATGGCTCTGTAGTTAAGAGCACTGGCTGCTCTCACAAAGGTCCCAAGTTTTATTCCGAGCACCCACATGGCAGCTCATGGCCATTTGTAACCCTAGTTCCACTGGCTTTAGGCACACACATAGTATGTAGACATACATGTTGGCAAAGCACCCAGACGCATAAAAATGTTAAAGTATAATTATAAGCAAAGTGCCTAGTAAATTATTTAAGCTTATTAAATAAATATTATAAGATTTGAGATTAATTTTCTTGTTCTATCACTTCTGTTGATAAGACTTGGTACATTCTTTAAATATATATCCCACAGGTTATTAACTTATCTAATTAGCTTATTGTATACACTTAACTAATCATATAGCTTATGCCTGATTCTTAAAACTGTTTGCTTCCACGCTATCCATGTTAAAATAAGTCTGAGGAGTGTCATCTATCTTTTTTCTAAATCTTCATGATAGTTTTATTTTTTGTATATTTAAAGTTGTTATTATTATTATTATTATTATTATTATTATTATTATTATTATTATTATTATTGTGTGAGTCACACAACTCAGCAAAGTCATTCTGTTTTTTCCTTTCACCTTTACGGAGGGGATCAAACTCAGGTCATGAGGCTTGCACAGCAGTCTCATGTTCTACCGGCTGGCCTTCTCAGTGGCTCCTAAACCAGTTAAAAAAGAACTTCAAAGAATGATGTAGGAACTAGAGAGATGGCTCAGAGGTTAAGGGCACTGACTACTCCTCCGGAGGTCCTGAGTTCAATTGCCAGCAACCACATGGTGGCTCACAACCATCTATAGTGTGATCTGATGCCTTCTTCTGGCTTGCAAGTGTACATTCAGACAGAGCATTATATACGTAATAATAAATAAATTAAAAAGAATGATGTATTGGGGTGTCTCCTCACAGATGGCTTATGCTCTATGAGAAGATAGTCAAGCAACATTCTTAACAGTTTTTATTTTGGATGGTGGTGGTAATAGACCCAGGGCCTTCCATATGCTAATGAGCACATGTGCCCCCACTGAGCTAAACCTCTAACCCTTTAATGATTCTTTTTTTGGGCAGGGGGACAGTTATTTTCGAGATGGGGTCTTTTTATGTTGTCCTGGGTATCCTGGAACTACCTTTGTAGATCAGGCTGGCCTCGAACACACAGAGAACTTCCAGCCTCTGTTTCCTGAGTGCTAGGAATAAAGGTGCCGTGCTCAGCCCTCTAGGATTCCTACATGCAGTACAGCAGACCACAGAAGAGCTTCTGGAGGCAGGCGTGTAGAGTTGGATTCAGTATCCTGCCTCTCTACTTAGAGAGACCTGGTGGAGAGTGCTCATTTGATGACCAAGAGTGCTTGGCTCAGAAGTGACATTTTGCTACCTTTTTTTTCTATTACTGGGTTCTACCAATTGGAGACCATAAGCCTATGGGGGCCGTTCTCATTCAAACCACGGTAGCATCCCATCACTGGAGTTGGGTCAAATTCTGGCCCAGAACCTCATTGACAAGGCTGAGTACTACCATGGTCTCTGCCTATGGCCTGAAGAAACCTGGCACTTTGCCATTGAAGTCTCTGAAAAGCCAGAGCCCGCATAAACTTATAGCTGCCTCTTTCCAACTTAAAATCTCTTCCCAAAGAGCAGTGCAGGCCTCTCCATAGGGTTTAAAAATATGTATGTGTGTGAGCGAGAACACGTGTGCCATGGTACATGCGTGGTCAGAGGACAACTTTCAGGAGTCCATCCACTCTCCTTCTGTCACGTGGGTCCTGGGGATTGGACTCACATGCCTCCCCTCCCAGGCCAAAGCTGAATCTGAACTGCACGGCCAATTCTTTTGCCACTATTGCGACTGACAAAACTCATCACATTCACAGATATTACCTGGTCCTAACACCCAGCAGTGGATGCTGGGCTTGGGGATCCTTGCTGTGGGCTGGTAGAGGAGAAGGCGGCGGAAAGATGCGGTTTGCCAAGAGCGTGCCTCTGGGAGTCTGACCGCTTTGTACTTACTGTAACATCTTTTTATTCAGTCATAGCATTCACAGCGATGCGTTGCCAGGGATAACAGTGAGGTTCAAGAGAGGGAGGCAGAGGCAATCAGCTCCTCTGCATTCCTTGGCCACAGCCCTTCCTATTGTTCTCCTTAAGACTCCAGCTTTTCCTAGCCAGACCACCCAGGGCTCCTGCCTTTTTCATACCAGCCCTATGTTCCTGAAAGGCTTGTTTCGTGGACTCCCATTTCCTTGCTGTATCTATAACTTAGATCTTTCCCTTGGGCGTTGCTTGCTGGTATCTACTCAAACGGGTGCTTCCTACTTGAGGCAGAGAAAGGAATCTAAGCAGGAAGCCAGTGATGCCCATCTCTAAACGTGGGAGTCCGAGGCAGGAAGAAGATCACAAGTTGTAAGCTAGTGTGGGTTACATAGACCTTTTCTCCCAAACACACACACACACACACACACACACAAAAGGAAGAAGAAGAAAAGAAAAAAAGGGAGATAAATAAAAGAAACCTAAGGAGCAGAAAAGCGTCTGGGGCCCGAATGACTGAGGCAGGGTCTCAGAAGCCACAGCCACACAGGAGGCTAAGTGTGACCGGAGACAGTGAGCTCGTGAGATTAAATAGTCCATGAGGTTGGAGACGGTGGGTCACCTCATACAGATTTTGGAGGTTGTCTTTAAGTTACTATACACTGGAGGTGAGGCTTCAAAGCTCAGACGTTTGTTTCTCACAGTTCTGGACCCTAGGCCACCCAAGATCAACATATGCTGGATGATTCAGTTCACTAAAAAAAATTTTAATTCAATTTTATTAGTGTGTGTTGTGTGTTTTGCCTGCATGTATGTCTGCACACCTTGCCTGTGTGCAGCACCCTTGGAGGATAGAAGAGGGTGTTGGATTCCCTGAAACTGGAGTTGCAGATGATTGTGAGCTGCCATGGGGGTTGAACCCAGGTCCTCTGGAAGAGCAACTAGTGCCTTGATCACTGAACCATCTCTTCAGCCCCTCAGATTCATTTTTCTTTTGTTTAAAAAAAAAAAAAAGATTTATTTATTTATTTTATGTATACAGTGCTCTATCTGCATGTACACCTGCAGGCTAGAAGAGGGCATCAGATCCCATTATAGATGGTTGTGAGCCACCATGTGGTTTCTGGGAATTGAACTCAGGACCTCTGGAAGAACAGACAGTGCTCTTAACTGCTGAGCCATCTTTCCAGCCCCCAGTTATCTTTTTTTATTAAATAATTTATTTATTGTCATTTTATGTACATCGGTGTTTTGAGTGCATGTATGTCTGTGTGAGGGTGTTGGATCCCCTGGAACAGAAGTTACAGACAGTTATGAGTTGCCATGTGGGTTCTGGGAATTGAACCTGGGTCCTTTGAAAGAACATTCAATGCTCTTAACCTCTGAGCCATCTCTCCAACCCAAATTCAGTTCTTGATGAATTCACTTATTGTTGGTTTGAAGAGACTTCATTTCTTAGTATAACATTTCCTTCCTTTTTTAAAGGTATTTTTAAAATGACTTATTTATTTATTATTATATATACAGTGCTCTGCCTTCGTATATACCTGTGGGCAGAAGAGGGCATCATATCATATTACAGCTGGTTGTGAACCACCATGTGCTTTCTGGGGATTGAACTCAGGGCCTTTGGAAGAGCAGGCTGTGCTCTTAACAACTGAGCCATCTCTCCAGTCCAGTATAACATTTCCTAACTGTGTGGAGACAGGGTGGAATGGGGAAGGGGGAAATGGTAATTAGTCCATTCATCCCATTGCGGACCTCACTCTTTTTTCTTTATTTTTTGCATGTCCATTTGTATGCATGTATGTATTTGTATGTGTATATATGCAGATGTGTGTGTTGTATGTTGTGGTGTGTGTGTGTGTGTGTGTGTGTGTGTACAGAGGTTGATGTCAGCTATCATTCTTGATTGTTTTCTACTTTATTTACTGAGCCCTTTCTTGCTGGGCTCGCAGCTTGCTGATTCAGTCTAGTTAGCCAGCTTGCCCAGGGCGTCCTCTCCCTCCACGCCCGTGCTGGGATTGCTCCAGTATACCCAATGTACATTGGTATCAGGGCTTTGAAATCCTGCCTTCATGCTTGTGTGGCAAGCATCCACCGAGCCAAGGGTCCCACTTTTAAATCTGAGCTTGGATTGGTGATTTTTGAGTGCTAGGTGACCCCTCAAAACTCCATACACATAAAGCAACAGGCTTTCTGTTTCCCTGATACAAACATTGTCTGGGCTGTGGGAGAACTGGATGGGAGGGGAGCCAGTGAGGCTGGATGCAGACAGTGAAATGGTGGGTTTTGAGAAGAGAGATTTTCTACAATAAAAACATATAAGCCAAAAATAAATAAATAAATAAATAAATAAGAAAAGAAAAATCAGAGAAAAAAGAGATAGATAATCTTATAATTTTTTTTTTCCATTTTGACTTTTATTATTTCCAAAGTATCTGTGGAAATTCACTACTGCAAAACATTGTGTGTGTGAGATCCCTGTCTTTACTCTTTTGATGGTGTTTTTTTGGGATTGTTCATCATGGAAAGCATCTCTTTTTGCTGTTTTGTTCAAATGTAGTTGTGGTGGTGGGTTGTGCATGTTCCCCCCCTGCGCTTAGCTGCCTTCCACGGTAGAGGTGAACCCAGGGCCTCACACAAGATTCTAGTGAGCTATAACCTCGGCCCATGCTTTCTTTGTTTTTTGTTTTTTGTTTCTATCAGCATCAAATAACATTTTATTTGCTAGTTTTAAGTAAAATAGTATAATCTTATTTTTGTGAAACTTATTCTGCTTTCTGATTAGTCATCCCTATAACCTTTCAGTTGGGTATACTGTAGTTTTTGGACCATAAGATACACTTTTTCCCCAAAAAGTGTGTGTGGGGGGGATTAGGGTGCGCCTTATGGTCCAATTGCTATTTTTTGTTTTGTTTTGTTTTTCTGCTCTAAAAACTGGGTGCTTATGGTCAGGTGCATCTTATAGTCCGAAAAATATGGTATGTCTAGGATATTTATCTAATTTCAGAGGCAGATACTAGGCCTCACATGGTTTTCTTTTTCCTTTTTTTTTTTTTTTAAAGATTTAATTTATTTATTATGTATACAGTGCTCTGCATGCCTGCAGGCCAGAAGAGGACATTAGATCACATTATAGATGGTTGTGAGCCACCATGTGGTTGCTGGGAATTGAACTCAGGACCTTTGGACCTTTGGAAGAACAGCAGAACAGTCAGTGCTCTCAACCTTTGAGCAATCTCTCCAGCCCTTCTTTTTTGTTTTTTGAGACAGGGTTTATCTGTGTAGCTCTTTCTGTCCTGGAATTTGCTCTGTAGATCAGGCTGGACTCCAACTCACAGAGATCCGCCTGCCTCTGCCTCCCAAGTGTTGGGATGAAAGGCGTGCACCACCACTTCTAGATGGTCTTAGGTGATTTTTTAAAGTTTTTCTTGGCTAGTGAGGTGGTTCCTTTGGTCAAGGATCTGGCCACCAAGCCTGATGATTGGGTTAGAACCCCAGGACCCACACCGTAGATAGAACTGATTCCTGCAAGTTGTTCTCTGACCTCCACACCTGTGCCATGGCATGCACAAGCTTGTGTGCAGTGCACAAACCTATAGATCAATACATGTAGAAAAAGAGAAAAAATTGTCTGTGATTTTTCTAAGTTCTTAAGTGTTTTTTTTTTTTTTTTTTTTTTTTTTTTTTTTTTTTTGGTGAGTATTTAATCATTTTTATAGAACTCATTGGTGGAAAAATTTAACAAAAATGCAAGTAGTCCATAGCAACTATTACACAGTGTATATGATCTGATTTATTGACCAGAAGAATGTTCCTGGGGAAAAATTGCAGTGTTTTTTTGAGACCCTGAAATACCTTGACAGCTTTCTGCTCTTTCCCTGTGGAATGCTATGAGGACAGTCTGGAATACAGTCTGCTGTAAATTACTATCCAGCCAACTAGGAACACTGTTTGCAAAGGTAAACCAACAGTTTTTAATTGGTCAAAAATACAATACATGGAAGTCAGTCTGAGAACTTGCTAGTGGTTTATAATGTGCTCATGATTGGCTTGCATGCTTCAAAGTGCTACTTGAGAGCCTGCAAATAAACTCTGCCTGAAGTCTGCATAACCCCATGACTCAGAATTAAAGTAAGCTTTGCCACACTGTCCTATTTCCAGGGCCATTTTTAAAACTGACATATTTATAATCTTGTTAGATTACTTAATGACCATAAAATATATTGATTTTTGTGTAATGAAAGGGTATTTGAGCACAGGAAATTCTAACTTACTTTGGAACCTTCAATGCATTGTATAGATAGACACATGGGCTTTTTTGTTTTTTTAAGACATGGTTTCTCTGTGTAGCCTTGGCTGTCCTGGACTCACTTTGTAGACCAGGCTGGCCTTGAACTCACAGGGATCCACTTGCCTCTGCCTCTGAGTGCTGGGATTGAAGGCAGGTGTCACCACTCACTGCCGGCACTTAAGTTTTTAAAAAGGATTTGTTTATATTATTTTATGTGTATGAGTGTTTTGCCTGTATGTATGTGTCCTATGTGCCTGCCTTTAGAGGTCAGAAGAGGCCATCAGGTCTCCTGGAACTGTAGTTATGAATGGTTATGAGTCACCATGTGGTGCTGGGAGTTGAACCTGGGTCCTCTGGAAGAGCAACAAGTGCTCTTAACCACTGAGCCATCTCTCCAGCCCATGGGCAGAATTGTTCACCACTTAATAGACAGTATACTTTATTTTTAGACACTAGGAGTAATTCTTTTAAATCACAAGGTTTGGAAACAAAGCAGTTAAGAGCATATGCTGCTCTTACAGAGGATGTGTCAGAGGGCTCACAGCCACCTTTCACTCCAGCTCCAGGGGATCTGATGCTCTTTTCTGATCTCTGAGGGCATTGTATCCCCCACCCCCACCCGCTCTCTCTCTCTCTCTCTCTCTCTCTCTCAATAATATATCTTAAGAGTTTTGAGTTTTTTTTTGTTTTAATTATGATATATAAGCTGAAATCCTACTGATCATATTTTTTTTTAACAGGTATGAAATCACAACAGACTACATCCATTAAAATACAACCAAAAAGTATTTTCCCGTCGCACACCTGGTAATTTTTTTTATTGAAGTTAGACCATTATGTATGATATAATGGCATAACTTTGGGAATTAGATCATCTGCCTTCCTCTGGTTTTCTTTTGGTATTTACCATGGATTACAGTTTCTTAGTTTATTTACTTTCTTGATTCTCCACCTCTAGTTTTAAATTTTTATCTAGTTTGCAAAATAATGGACTTCACTAATTATATATATATATATATATATATATGCACTGCACACACGCACGCACGCACGCACACACACACACTATCTCACTCATATTTGCAGAAATAAATACCTCATGATTCCTGTGCTATGGTCGTGTCCATCTCTGTTCATCTCGGCTGTAGATTTGGACGAGGACCACAGGATTCTAAAGCCTGGGGATGTAGATCAGGATGGGTACATGTTTAGTATGAATGTGTTTCTGAGGCCCCAGGTTCCATCATGCAGAGTGGCGATGGGAGGGGAGAAATAAATCATTATTCTGCCGAGTGGATGGGTTGGACAAGAGTATGTGGCATGGTAAGCTCCACATCTAAGTAAACAGTTCTGTGGGAGTGTAGGATTTGGAAAGCCAAAAAGGGAGCCAGGTGTGGTGGTGCACACCTTTAATCCCAGCACTCGGGAGGCAGAGGCAGGTGGATCGCTAAGACTGGCCTGATCTACAAAGTGAGTCCAGTATAGCTAAGGCTACACAGAGAGACCCTGTCTCCAAAAACAAACAAACAAACAAACAAACAAAAGGAATCAAAGATGAGTAGTAGTTTTTAACCATCTTTGAGAGTGAAAGGACCAATATGTGATAGCTAACAAGGAGTGCACAAAAGTTGGGATACCCTCACCCCAAGCCCACGGGGTACGGAGGTGTTGTACCGGGAAGGTAAGGGAGGCATTTCTTCCTTCTGAGAAGTGTCAGGGGTCACATGAGGCTTTAGTTGCTGCTTGGGCAATTCTTCTGACTTGTCATCATTTGTCAGCTCTTGTGTGTGTATCTTGCTCTTTCTTCATCATATTGTGGGCAGCTCTCTGTTATATCCTGTCCTTATCTCTCTCTACCTACCCTAAGGGGGATAGAGTAGGTATTTAAGAAATGTTTGTGGAAGGGGTGGGTCTGTATGACTCCAGTCTGCCTTTAGGCGTAGAAAGTGGCCTGGAGACCATTCAGTGAGAGTTTACATTGCTCCCAACTGAAGAAAGTAGGTAACCATGCTGTAAATATATACACACAGACACAAATGTATATAATATATATTCTCTGTGTGGCGGACCTGGGGGACACCCTCTGTATATAGATCTCAAATCTTTATTTTTTATTTTTGTTTTTTTAAGATTTATTTATTATGTATAGTGTTGTGCCTGCATGTACACCTGCAAGCCAGAAGAGGGCATCAGATCACATTATAGATGGGTGAGAGCCACCATGTGGTTGCTGGAAATTGAACTCAGGATCTTTCGAAGAATAGTGTTCTTAACCTCTGAGCCATCTCTCCAGCCCCAGATCTCAAATCTTAACTTAGCCCTGCCCTCCCTCGTCCCCTTCTTTTGTTGTTGTTGTTGTTGTTGAGGCTGTCCTGGAACTGCCTGTGTAGTTCACCCAGGCTGACCTTGAACTAGAGACTCTCCTATGTCAGCTACTATGACCTGATTTCTTGCTTAGATTTCTCTCTCTGCCTGGTGAGTGAATCTTAGCATTCGGCAGGAAATCTGGCTAACTGTATTTAGTTTGTCACATTTGTTTGAGTAGTTTTATTTATTTATTTGAGACAGAGTCTTACTGTGTCGCTCTGGCTGGCTTGGAGCTCACAGAGACCCACCTGCTCTGTTTCCTGAGTGCCGAAACTGATTTATGTAACTAATCTACTTCAGAAACCTTATGCGCTGTAATTTAGAAACTGCAGAAGCATTCATTGTAATTTCAAAAGAAAAATTCTTTTCATGACGCTGTCACCAAAAGATCTTTCCCTTAAGCTTTCTGATTCTTCTATGTGTTTTTCATGATTTATTATTGTTATCACAGGTTAGCTAAAACTTGTTCACTTTCATTGACGGTTTTTTAATTTTTGTTTTGTTTTGTTTTTCTCAAGACAGAATTTCTCTGTGTAGCCCTGGCTGTCATCAGACTCGCTCTGTAGACCAGGCTGGCCTCAAACTCACAGAAAGTGCCTGCCTCTGCCTCTGGAGTGCTGGGATTAAAAGCATGTGTGACCACTGCCCAGCCCATTGACAGTTAACACTGTCATTATTCTCCTTGCTATATACGTTTTCTCATATTTTAGTTACCCCCCCCTTTTGTCATTGTTTTTGTTGACTATATACTGAAGATTGAATTTGGCCTCATACATGCCGGGCAAGCATTCTACCACTGAGCTATATCCCTGGTTTCTTTAAGAAATTAAAAAAAAAAAAAAAAGATTTATTTCTTTATTATTATGTATTCAGTGCTCCGCAGGCCAGAAGAGAACATCAGATCCCACTATAGATAGTTAGGAGCCACCATGTGGTTGTTGGGAGTCAAACTCAGGACTGCTGGAAGAGCAGCCAGTGCTCTTAACCTTTGAGCCATTTCTAGCCCCTAAAAATTCTTGGTTTGTTTTTGTTTTTCGAGACAGGGTTTCTCTGTATAGCCTTGGCTGCCCTGGGCTTGCTTTGCAGACCAGGCTGGTCTTGAACTCACAGCATTCTACCCGCCTCTGCTTCTCGAGTGGTGAGATTAAAGGCATGCACCACCACACCCACCCCTAACATTATAAATAAATAAATTTATTTTTTGAGACAGGGTTTCTCTATATACCCTTGGCCATCCTGGACTCGCTTTGTAGACCAAACTATCCTCAAATTCACAGAGATCTGCCTGCCTCCAAGAGTGCTGGGATTACAGGCGTGTGCTACTGTGCTCAGCTCCGGTTTCTTTTGGGATTTTTAAAATTTTGTGACAGGGTCTTACTAAATTGCTCAAGCTAGTTTTAGACACTATAGTCTAGGAATGTCATGACCTTGAACAGTTCCCTCCCAAGTAGATAAGTAGCTGGGATTTATGTGTTGCTATTTATATTTTTGTATTGCTTTGCTTTTTTTTTTTTTTTCATTGAGGAAGAGCCTCCCAGGGAAGTTGAAGCTGGCCTGTAACTCAAAATTCTCCTGCGTAAGTGCTGGGATTATAGACCTCGGTCACTAATGGTAGGCCTGCTTTCCGTTAAGTAGGATTTAATAGCCCTTAATCACTGGATATAGATGGCTTCCATCTCCCCTCATTGGAAACAGACACCTAGCGAAGTAATGAGACTGTGAATTGAAATAGCTTTGGCCAATATCAGCAGTGGGTCTCTGTGAAGGTGGCCTTCAACTCACTACATAGCAGAGGGGACTTCCAATCCTCCTGTCCTCACCTCCACATTGTTTACGTTGTACTGGGGATCAAACTCGGGACTTTGTGTGCAGGCTCAGCACTCTCTCAACAGCACTGCATCTCCAGTCTGAGTCAGTTCTTTTTTCTTTTTTTTTTTCCGAGACAGAGTTTCTCTGTGTAGCCTTGGCTGTCCTAGACTCACTTTGTAGACCAGGCTGGCCTTGAACTCACAGCGATCCGCCTGCCTCTGCCTCTTGAGTGCTGGGATTAAAGGCGTGCGCCACCACCACCCGGTCTGAGTCAGTTCTTAAGTGACTTCCTCACAGTTCTGTACTATTGGCTATGTTCCCTTTCCTAAAGCACACACTGCCCATGGGCACCCTTTGCCCAGAAAGTTTCTTCTGCCCTTTCAGCTTTGCTCTGATTTCTGCCCTGCAGAGTTCATAATACTGGCATTCCTATAGGCAGGTCCTGTCGTTGGTCCGCCCCGTGCCTCGAACTACATCAGGTGTCTGAGTAACCTGGTGCCTTCTCACCACACGCCAACACTCACAGCTCCTGGATGATTCCCAGACCTCCCTAGTCAGGTACCCATTAACACCTCCTGTCGCTGGCACATCTCCACCTGGATGACACATAGCTCTGGACTGTTGTGTGTCTCTAAACTCATTCATTATCCTTCCTCAGGCCCCTCCCAAGGTAAGCTCCCTGCGCCTGAATTCTCCATTGTGGTCAAAGTGCTGTCTGCTTAAGTATGCCACAAACCTGTGAGTTGTCTTCGGCTCACTTCCCTCTTGTCTCTCACAACTGATTGGAGCCATCCAGCCCTATTGAGCCTCTTCCTCAGTTTCCTTTGAATCTGGCTCCCTTTCATCTGATGCCGCCTGACTTCAGAGCCACGTCATATTCTTGTCTGCTCTCTCACAGTGGTACTTTGCACAGATTAAATTCTCACCGCTGCTCGCCAGACTCTTAACTGCCAAACCCATCTTCCCAGAATACAACAGAGAGATCTATATAACATGCTAACTTAATCCCGCTTTTGTAAGGGTGCTTGGCAGTTGCTGGCCTGCGTCACTTCACACCATGGTATCCTTAGGGAAGGCTAAGGGTTACTGCATTCTTTGTTTCTACATATTATTTTCACCTGGAAGACCACTTTAACTTTCTCTCACGTGTGCATCCTTACTTCTTTTTATTTATTATTTATAGTTTTCTGCCTGCATGTTAGCTTGCTCGCTAGTAGAGGGCACCAGATCTCAGTATAGATGGTTGTGAGCCACCATGTGGTTGCTGGGAATTGAACTCAGGACCTTTGGATGAGCAGACAGGGCTCTTAACCACTGAGCCATCTCTCCAGTCCACATCCTTACTTCTTAGCATGCATTAGCAAGCTGTCTCTGGGAAGCTGTCCATGAAACTCATCCTCTCATATCAGCAGGGAAGGGCTTCCATTTTCCTCTTGCTTGCTGACTGCTGTAATAAGACTCTCTGAGGCAGGAGGAAGGCTGGCCTGACCTGTCTAGTGAGACGCTGCCTCAAAAGGGGGTGGGAGTGGGGAGGAAAAACAAATTCCAGGAGCGGGTTTGAAATCCTGCGTCACTATGAAATACATCGCTTCTCAGAAAAGAGCGATGAATTTAGGTGTAATCTCAACACTCCAAAGCCTCAGGCAGGCAAAACTCTAGGTTGAGGGTAGCCTGGGCTACATAGCAAGAGCTTGTCACACATACTAGCTGTTGTATGGCCTATGCTGCCATCACAGAGCTCATGTAGCAACTGAAGGGAGGTTTCAACAGTTTATGCAATGCTAACTCATGTCCAGGTGTTGTGCGGAAAGAATTGGGGTGATGGCATATAAATCTGTCATCATTTGTCACGATGGGAATATTCTTTATCTGCTCTGCCTAGTACAGCCATTGGGCGGGCATGTGTGCCTGTCATCCCTGGGAATGTAAGTAGCATGACTGAGAAACTGAAATGTTCCTTGCCTCTCATTTTTAGTTCACTGAAAGTGAAATGTAAATACAGGCGGATGGCATGGGCTGCTCGCAAATTGGACAGCCCCACTCTAGGGAGGAACAGGTAACCAACCATTCGACAGGTGTAAGTGCTACTTGGTATGTTCTGAGCCCTTTCTTTCCTTTGTTGATGTTTTGTTGACGTTATAAGCTCATGAAAGTAAGGTGTGATTGGTTCACAAGGGCAGTCATTACCATTGTAGGCCAGCACCACCCAATTTGGAGAACCATTTTTAAATAGGTGCTTAGATGAAGCGAGTAACACAACGTGCACAGGTCAGGAAGACCAGCCCGCGTTCCTGTGGAGACTGGAGATAAAGTGGGAAATGTTACTCACAGGGCTTACTCAGAGGCGTGGACTTCCTAACTCCAAAGGAGGCCAGCAGCCTAACGCTTTGAGGGCAGCATCTGCAAGACTTGTTTTTCCACATATACTGCCAAACTTGTTCTGATTAGACAGGAAGTGAAGCCACTTTTCAGAGAGCCCGCCGGCATCTGGATCTCGTCATGGGGCTGTCCAGACTTTTCTACCTTTTACCTTTCCATTTGTGCACCAAGGCTAGGGTTTGCCCTCCAATTTGAGGGAAGAACTGCGGGGGGTGGGGTGGGTTGCAGCACTTTCTCTTTTAACCCCAAATCACTTGTTTAATTAACGAATCAGTATTTGACTCCAAATACATGGTGTGCCCCTATAATAGGACAGTTTATTTAAATCGCACGACTCTTGCACGAGGGGGACTTTGAATAAATCCTGTTGTTTCAGCCTTGTGACCTACTGTCGTTTATACTCAAGAGACAGAGAGGGTTTCAATCTCGTTATTGGAGTTGTTGGCGATATGCCAAAGAGGTAACCTGGCCCGCATTGCCCTAAAAAGTCTCACTTTACTATTTACTCTGAACACCTTTGTACCCTTGGAATCTGGGTCAGCAGCGGAGCTGCGAAATTTGGGGTGCAACACTTGTCTGTGCTGGCTGGCGCTGCGGGACTCAAAGCTTTGGGGTTTCTCCAGCTGTTCTCTGGTAGAGAACGCAAGCACTGCTTGTGGGAAGCCCCGGGATGCTTTCTAAAAAGTGTTCCTCAGGACGCCGCCGCGCGACCTCCCGGGCATCCGTGGACGCGGGCCAGCCTCGCCAACGCTAAGCGCTTTCCCCGGGCGGGCGCTCGGCCGGACCTGCGGGCCCTTAAAGCGCGCGGTGGAGCGAACCATCCGGCCAGCGAGGCGGGGGTGTAGGCGGCACGCGTGAGCTCAGGAGCCTCCTGCCGCCCCAGGTCCTCGGTCGGCGGCCGGGAATCGGAGCGCGTGACGTTGCCCGCCGCGGGGCCTCGGGAGCGGCGCCGGAGGGCAGTCCCCCGGCGGCGGGGGTGGTAGCGCCCGCTGGAGTTTTCCCGGCCGAGCGGCTGGCGTGGGCGCAGCTTAGGCTCGGGGCGGGCCGGCTGCGCCGCGGGAGGAGGGACAAAGGGGAGGCTCCCTGTGGTGGCGTACGGGGCGGCCACTGCAGCTTGTAGTTCTGAGCCGCAGCGAGGAGGACGTGCGGGAAGCGCGCGCGAGATGCCGGTGCGGGGAGACCGCGGGTTCCCACCGCGGCGGGAGCTGTCTGGCTGGCTGCGCGTAAGTTTCCTTTCGGGCCGGGCGGCGAGCGGCTGCGTGGGAGCCGGTGGGCTCCGTGCGGCTCGTCGCTCTCTCTGGGCTTGGTATCTTTGGGTACTAGTTAGTAAGGGTCCTCCCGGAGGGGAGGACTGCTAGGATGGCGCTGATGGCTCATGGCCTTTCTGGAATCACTTGGCTTTGAGATGAAATCGCAAGTAGGGGAAAGTGTGGAAGTGCCCCGGTGTCGGCTCCGAAGACTTTCTTTGCCCGTGGCTCTGTGTGTGTGTGTGTGTGTGTTCGTGTTCTTTTTCCACCTTAATGCAGAGATTCTGTGCCCGTGGTCGCCGACTGGACGCCTCAGTGTGTGTGTGTGTGTGTGTGTGTGTGTGTGTGTGTGTGTGTGTGTGTGTGTGTGTTCGTTCGTTCTCTTTCCAACTTAATGCAGAGGCTCTAGCCATGTACTGAGAGAGACCGAGGACTCTGGTACCCAAACCCTCACTTTCCTTTTCAGTCAGCTGCCTTCGCGGTACAGCTTATTTTGCAGTAGGTAATGAAGATGGGGTTTTGGAAGAAGCCCCAGAGAGGAGTGATGAATGGTTTGTATTCTGGTAATATCTTACCTGTCATCAGTCCCTTTTATTTTATGTCTCCATTTGTTAAGTTTCCGCTTTTACACAGTAGTTTATTTTAAGGTATAAATAATCAAGGATTCCGACTTCAGGCCTTTTCACATTCTTGAAATGTGAAGAACTTGGGAGGGAACCTGCCAGGACCCAGTAATGGAATACAGCCTACCCCCCCACCCCCACCCCCTCTATTTTAGTTTTAGTTCCCGGGCTGAGTTGCTTCTCTGGCAACTGTCTGACCTGAGTAATAATGGCTGTGGCTTTCCTGAGCTTCCCAGTGAACAGTCATTCCCTCCTAGAAACTGCCCTGTGCTGCACACTCCCTGTCTCCGCTGCGGAGTCCCAGCGGAGAGGGAAAGAGGCCTCCAGAGCTCCTAGGTGGTCTATGTTGGCGGTGCCCATAACCCCTTACAGAAAACAGGTCCTTCCATCTGCCCAGGACAGGCTCACCTGGGAAGAAGGTAGTTTTAGCTGAGAAATTAGGAAGTACTAATTGCAGTTGCCTCAGAGTGCCATTTACCATCCTGCTTGGGGGAAGGATGTATTAGTTAATTCAGTAAATTTTCTTGAAGGATGTTGCTTCAACGTGGGGAAGGCAAAGATAAGTCAAAGTCTTGTGTCTCATCCACAGTTGTGTAAGGGTAGTGTGCAAGGAATAAATGGTACCAACAGTGCCATTTAGAAGTCTGGCAGGGGGCTCTTCTTAGTGGGATGGGGGGGGCGGGAGCCATAGCCAAGTAACAGTGGATTTTGAGCCCCACCCCCTACCTCCAAGAGTTTCTTGCAAAGGTTGATAAAAGGGAGGATTTTTCCTTTTGAAATTCTGGTGTGTATGTGTGTGTGTGTCTGTCTGTCTGTCTGTCATTGTCTTTGTGGGTGTGGGTGTGTGGTGCTGGAGATTTAACCCAGGGCCTCAAGCATATTTCTGAGCTGTAATCCCAGCTGCAGCTTTTCAGTACCACTGAGCCACCATTTAATAAGCACCTACGTAGTGCGAGTCCTTTTGAGAAGATAGAAACTTGACTAAGACTGGCTATTACTGCTTGCAGCAGCCTAGTGAACACCAGCATGGCAGCCTGCTTTTTAGATGGATCTGGGTTTAGATGACTTCTGGCTCTGAGGAGGAGGGGACGTGCAATCCTGATGCACACTCTGCTATTCAGAATTGCAACAAAGGATGGGATTGTCTTCTCTGCATCCCTGGGCGATTCTTGCAGGGAAGAAAGAGCGTGTGAGCAGCCACTATGGAGAATGGCCGGGAATGATCTCCATCACAGTGCGCTCACCGGCGTTAGGGTGTTAGGTCCACAGTGGTCGTTGGCTCCAACATTTTAGTGTGAAGGATTTGGGGTTGATAAGGGAGGCGAGCTCTAGGAATATAGGTAGGAGGTACCTGATATCTATGAAAAATCTGAGACAAGGAAGGTGTTGGGAAGTCTTGGGAAGATCTTTGGGAAGCCTTGACTGCCAATAGCAGAACTTTGGGAGGGTGGAATTGCAGGAACTTCTCATGTGCTAAATAATGGTTCGACTCTCCTCACGGGCCAGTGAGCTGCCTTCATAATAAACACTCCACTGCTCTCCCTACACAGTAGTAAATGGTACTATTTTCTTGAGGTTTGCTTAAGAGTAAGACCAGATTCATCTTTGTGTCGCCCTCTGGGGAATTCATTTGCAGTGACTTTTGCCTCGATTTATTTAACCCTTGATCTAGTTCCTTGTACGTTAACAACAGATCACAGCTAACCAGCTATCTCCTGTGTGAGCAGGGAGCATTTTTCTAGTACATCCGCATGCTTGGGAGATGACAAGATTCCTACCAGTCATTTTCTTCTCACAAGATTTTCTCTCCTTAGGAGGCTATCTTTTAAGGAGACAGAATCTTGAAACGAGGTGGAGTCACTTTAGGTCACTGTAGCTCTGTGTAAAATTGCAGTTGTCTAAAAAGACATTCCGATTTGGTTGGGCATTGGCTTGAGGTGTGGGTGCCATAGGGCAGCTGTGGAATTGGGAAGGTCCAATCATCACTCAGCCTTTCGACATCTCCCAAGATAGTTAGCCATTAGGGAATTCCGTACCTAATCCCTAAGACAAATCCCTTTAAACAGCCTGGCCATATTAAAGATTTCTCTCAACTGAGAGCTGGCTCCCAATAAAACGCCTCATTCGTTACCAACAATCAGGGATGCAAAAACCTGTGGCCACAGTGACCTTTGGCCCCCAGTTTTGATGCTGGAGGTAAGGATCACTTTTGGTTTGGTGCTACCCAGTCTTGGGTGGAGAGAAGCAAATGAGCATGTTAGCTGGCTCACTGGGAGTCTTGGGATCCTCAGCCTGAGAGAGTCAGGGGCCTAGATTGAGAGGCCCAATTTAACACCCGTTTGGTGAATTAAGCCCGTCAGGCTTCGTATATACTTGGTTTAAGCATAGTAAACCATTCAGTGCCCATTTAACTAGCACAGGAAAATTTGTGATGTCCCCTCCTCCTTTTTTATTTTTATTTTTTGGTAGCAATCCATACAGCTCAGTCATTTGGGAAGGTCTAAGGAGGTATTAGCTTTAAACTTGAAAAGGAACTATCCCCAGTATCCATTATTGAAACTGCAAGTGATAATAATTTGGGATGGTACCTGGGAAAAGCTAGTCAGGTAGGCTTGCTGTGTTTTTGTGACATGCGAGCTGTCCGTTGGAATTCTGCTCTCCCCCGCCCCCCCTTTGATTTAGACATGTACTTCTCAGAGTCTGGCAACTGACTTCCGGAGCATGGGAAGGTCAGTGTGCGCTTGGGCAGTGGTGTTGCTGACCCAGTGATGGGCATGCTAGAGCCCTAAGCCTGGGCTGCACCCTCAGGCCTCTAGTCTGGCATTGTTGGTTTGTGTTTAATGACCTTGGCCATTATTGGGAAGCTTCTTCAAGGTAACTTACCTGGGAACTCAGACTTTGACACCTCCAAATACTTAGCCATTGATTAAGTTGTTTTCACCCCAGAGTATTTTCCTGCAAGTATGTACAAACTTGCAGCTAATTTAAAAAAAAAAAATTTAATTAATTTTATGTGTATGACGCTTTCTTTGTATGGCTGTCCCTGTACCCCTTATGTACCTGGTGCCAGAAGGGGTGTTGGGTTCAGTGGGACTGGAATTACAGAGGGTTGTGAGTAGCCACGTGGGGGCTAGGAATCAAACCTGGGTCCTCTTCAAGAGCCGGCAGCGCTTTTAATGTTCGAGCTACCTCTCCAGCCCTATTTTGTTTTGTTTTTGTTTTTCTGAGACAGGGTTTTTCTCTGTAGCCCTGGCTGTCCTGGGACTCTTATAGACCAGCCTGGCCTCAAACTCAGAGATCTGCCCACCTCTGCCTCTCCTGGGATTAAAAGTCCTTGCAGGACCACCACCTGGCCATATTTAAATAATTAAATAATAAAACAGCAACATCAGACTAACCCAACCAGCTGTGGGTTTAACCCTCTAGAGGCAGAAACAGGCAGATTTATGTGAGTTCTAGGCCAGCCTGGGCACAGTAAGACCCTGTTTCAAAATAAACACAAACAGAAAACCACCATCACCAACAACAAAACTGACTCAATAATTCTCTCCCACAGGGATTAAATTATTTTTTATTAGTTTCTTGAAAGGGACATATTCTGTTTTTCAAGTCTTATACATGCAAGGAATTAAAAGCAAAGCCAGCCATCAGTCCCACTTACTTCAAGATTGGGTAACTTAGGGTGAAGCAAAAATAATTGTTGGGCTAGAGGGATGGCTCAGAGGTTAAGAGCACTGACTGTTCATCCAGAGGTCCTGAGTTCAATTCCTAGCAACCACATGGTGACTCACAACCATCTATAATGTGATTGATACCCTCTTTTGGCCTGCAGGTGAACATGCAGGCAGAGCACTGTATATGTCATACATACATACATACATACCTACATACTCTTAAAAAAATTATCAACTAAGACTGAACCTGTATTAAGAAGAGTTTTGTGCACTCTGGGAGACAGAGGCAGGCGGATCTTTGTGAGTTCGAGGCCAGCCCAGTCTACAAAGTGAGTCCAGGGCAGCCAGGGCCGTTCCACAGAGAAACTCTGTCTCAAAAAACAAAACAAAAAAAGAGTTGTGAACTTATGATAAGTAGTAACAGGTGTAATAGCTGAGAGATAAGTGTGGGGGCTGCTTTTGCTGAGACTTGGGCAGAACCGTGTAAAACACACATGACTTGGTTCTGGAGAACTCTGAGTGTAGCCCTGCGACACCTTCGGAAGCCCCAGAATCTTCCTGAGAGACCAGCAGTGTCAAACACCACGGAGTCTGTCTTGAGCATGCACATGTATACCCACCCCCTCCACTGCTGCAGTTCTTTTGTCTGTGTTTGCCCACGTTGTGTCTGCCGGGCTCTTTTACCATCTAGCCCAACTCTCTTCCTTTCTGTGCTTTCTACAGGTAGGTGTTGCACCGCCAAATATTGGAGCGCAAATGCTGTTCATTCCTTTGTGATAAAGTGGAGCGAGAGGGAGGAGGTCCTTTGGCTCTTCTGGAGAATGTCACTTTGTTTTCAAGTGGGGCCCCGGGAGAGTGCAGATTAGCTTTATGGTGCTGGGGGATGGAACCCATCTCTATACTTCCAGTGGATATACTGAGCTGGAAAAAATGGGTTCCAGCAAGGATGTTGTAGCAGCTAGAAGGCTTGAGGTAGAAAACTACCCACTTGCTTTGACCTAAAAAGAACAGTTAAGATAACCTGCTGATGTTGAATGAAAACCAAGAGGGGACACTGTGAGTCCCAGGTGTTCTCTCGTGTGCCTGGGGTGCCATTTGCCTAGTGGTGCCTTTGCCTAGTGACTTGAGTTTAGTCATTTCACATCAGCATGCGCGTTTGTCGAGTGCACCTGCCAGCTGGTTAAAGCTAGGCGCGTGTTGATGTCAGCGACGCGGGCTGACATCATTCCGTAGTAGGATATATTTTATGATATGCTTACTTGAATTTCAGACTACTGTTTAGCCTAACTAGACTTTCATGGGTGTGGTTTCTATTTATGATTTTTCCTCCTCCGGTTCTATGAGAGGGAGCAGTAAATATAGTAGGGGTGAGAATGTAATCTGGACACATCTGTGAATGAATATACCTCCCGTCGCTTTTGTTGTTTCAGGGAACTGGGGGTGGAACCCAGGGCTCGGGATATACTAAGCACCTGCTGTGCCATGTACCTGTTAAATTATTATTATGCCTACATGTATATTGTACAGCACATGGGTACCTGCTACCTTTGGAGGCCGGAAGAGGGTGGCCGATCCTCTGGGTCTGGCCTTACAGGTGATTCGGAGCTGAGAAGTAAGTGCTGAGAACCAAATCCTGGTCCTCTGGGAGAACAACCAGTGCTCCTAAGTGCTGAGACACTTTCCTGGGCCAGGTTTGTGGATTTTGTTGGTTGTAACAGTCGTGCCCCCCCCCCCCCCCCCCAGGACTGTACTGGTTACTAATGATTAAAGTCCAGTTACAATTTTGCCATTATAGTAGTGAAAACTTTTGAGAGTGTTTCAGGTCAATTTAGTCCCTTGAGTTGAAGGTGAGCAAGGTATTGTGTGACAAGACTTTTCCTGGTAGACAAAACACACTCAACTCCCCCAGTTCGAGAGCCCATGACAGACTGGCTTTTAGCAGTATAATTAACACCAAAGTCCAGTTTGGTGAACCAGTGAGTTTTATTGGGGTTACTTACAGGAGTATGGATGAAGGGTTACTTACAGGAGCAGAAAGGACCCTAAATCAGCTGCATCACCAACGCTCAGCTCACCCCAGCAACATGGGCAACAGCTCAGGCAGGTTGAAGCGCCCTTGAAGATGCTTCAGTTGGCCCAACTGGCTTCCAAGCAGGTCTGCTTGTCTGAGAGTCTGAAGGCCAAGACAGGGCCTAGTAAATCTGGTCCATTTCAGTGAGTTCTTGAAGCTCTTTTTCTGTTTGTTTGTTTTTTGTTTTGTTTACCTCCGTGTTTAAGGAGCTCCCCTGCAGAATGGAATGCTTTTAATCTCTGAGGAGACTGTTCTACAACACAGGGTAATAATGCTTTCTAGTAGCACTTGGCCCTTCTAGGGCATGGAGCTTCCAGGGCCTTTGTTCTCAGGAGGAAGGAAAAATAAATTTGTCAGATGGCTTCAGTTTGCTTTCATGTCCCGACTGTAGCAATTTGTTTACACAAGCTGAGAGCCAATCCTACCCGGGTTCAGTTTCTTCTTTTTGCCTTACAAGGATAGTAACCACACCTGAGAGCCTGGGTGGGTGGAGTTTCAGCCTGCAGGAGTCATGCATTTACCTCAGAGAAGTCACCCGCCTCTTGCCACTTTCGAGTCTGTGGAGGGAGTTTCCTGGGTAAACTAAAGGACTTCCTGATGAGCTCAGTTTCGAAGGAGCATGCTTCCTCTTTGCCTTCTTCAGTCCGGAGTCAGCTGCTCCTCTGTTTGGGATTGGCTGGTGTGCACCTGCCCCTGTTCATTCCTGCCCAATACATAGCACCAGTCACGTCCCATTAGCTGTGGGCCCTGCCCTTGTGTGAGTCATAGCGGTAGGCCCAAGGGCTTTTGGGCCAGGGCATCAGTCATATTCACTGTGTACTGATCAAGTAGACCTGATTTGGGAAGGCATGAGGTAGTATGACTCAGACTAGTGGGGAACATGTGAGAAAGAATTCCTTGTATTTATGTAGTGAGTGAATGATAGTTCGTGAGCAAAAAAGTCTTACCCAAAATGTCAAATTACATCCAGAAGAACTCCAAATTACTTGCTCTTCAGCTGTGTGTGTGTGTGTGTGTGTGTGTGTGTGTGTGTGTTTAAAAGAGATCCATTGGGTTTTTTCCAGAAACACATTTTAAAAACTATATATATTTTCCTCCCCCTCCCGAGACAGAGTCTCTCTGTGTAGCTTTGGCTGTCCTGGACTCGATTTGTAGACCAGGCTGGCCTTGAACTCACAGTGATCCATCTGCCTCTGCCTCCTGAGGGCTGTATTTTTTTAAAGGCAAACTTCCCAGGGTGCCTGGTCGTTAGTTGCTTGGCTCACAAGCACAATGGAAAGATCGGTTATTAAGTTGCAGCTTGAATAATGTACTAGCACAGAGCCGACAGCTTCTCCTCCCGCCTCAAGCCAGTAGCATCTGCCTTCCCTCCCTCCTTTTTTCCAGATTTCATTTAAAATTTTTTCCTGAAATTTCTGCTTTATATGTATGGAGATTTTTGCCTTCTTGCAGGTCCGTGTATTATCTGTGCCTGGTATTCTCAGAGGCTAGGCAAGACTGGAATTAGAGATTTCCCCCCTCTCCCCACCCCCCTCTCCCCACCCCCCCCCCCCCCCCCCCAGCCCGTGAGACACGGTCTCTGTATGTAGTTCTGGCTGTGTCCAGGAGCTCACTGTGTAGACCAGGATGGCTTCTAGCTCACAGGGTTCCTTCTGATCCCAGTTCTGGAGTGCTGGGGTTAAAAGTGTGTACCACATGGCCAGCTTACAAAGACAGTTGTTAAAAGGAAAAGTATAGGCTCAGGATCCCCAAGACCAAGTTCTCAGCACAAAGGAGATTTATTTGCCCCGGAGGGACAGAGGGCAAGGAATAAGGGACAAAGACAAGAGATAGAGGATGAGGGAGAAGGAGTAGGGACCAAGGGAGAAGGACAAATGGGACAAAGGACTACTCTGGATAGAGTGGAGACATAAGCGGTATGTAGGCAAATAGTAGTTTATAGAGGTAAAAAGGGGAAACCTTGTGTCTGGATGGGGTGTTTGTTTTTAATTGGGCCTGTTAATTAGGTGAGCCAAAGGGGGCTTTTATTGCTCACCTTCAATACTTTGATATCTGGACCTTGGTTTATCAGCCTTAGGAGGAGGAAGTGGACAAAAAAGGGCACAGACCTTGGGGGCTAGCCTTAGAAATGTAATCTAACAGTTTTCAGCAAGACAAAGGGAAATGGGGGGCGAAGGGCAAAGCCTGCCAGAGCCAGCGCTCGCCACATTGTGGCCATGCTACTTTGAGTTGTGAGCTGCCACGTGGGTGCTGGAAAATGAACCCAGGTTCTCTGTAAGGGCAGCAAATACTCTTAACCACTGAGCAGTCTTTTCAGCCTGTGTTATATAAAAAATGAGTTTGAGTTATATTTAATATACGTGTGTGTGCACATACGTGCCTCATGAGGCCAGAAGAGGACATCAGATTCCCTGGAGCTGGAGTTACAGGCAGTTTTGATCCACCTGATAGGGATGCTGGGAGCTGAACCCAGGTCCTGGATCAACAGGAAACACTCTTAATTGCTAAGCCAGCCTTCTCTCAGCTCCAAGATTTTATCGTAATTTTAATTATATGTGTGTGTTTCTGGAGGGGTTTGTACACATGACTAGGGGCAGTACACCAGGGGCAGGAGGCCAGGGCCAGTAGATCTGCCTGGAGCTGGAGGTATAGGCAGTTGTGAGCTGCCTGCTGTAGCTTCTGGAAACTCTATGTGCTGAGCCACCTCTCTAGTCCTACTGTAGCCTTCTTTTAGGACTTCTTGAGAATTCATTTTCCTTCTTTTCTCCACCCTTTCCAGGCAACGCTGCATGCAGTGAGCCTCCCACACCCTCGTCTTTTGCCATAGAATTTTCCCCAGGGTGAACTTTTGCTGGGGTGAACGTGGAAGAGGCTGCGGGCTGCAGTTGGGAGCCTTTTCTGGTCTGCTTCCAGCCAGACCAGCGACCAGACTCCTGATTGATGTTAGGGACGGGGGACTTCCTCCTTCATGGACTCCTGTGAAAGTGCTTGCTCTGGTAGCTCTTCAGCCTCAGGTTAGCTCCTCTTGAGCTGAGCATAGCCTGGGGGAAGCACTTCCCTATCCTCAGGCTGCTCTGGTTAGTGTCTGCATGAGTTTTAAGAGGAGAGAGAGAGATTTATGGCATCCTGGACACTCCCTGAAATTTCCCAGGTATAGAACTTTTGTTTCTTACCTCCTGATGTTACTGTTACCAGGACAGAGGGACAGCTGGAGACTCTTGGAAAGTGAGAGCCCCCCAGGTGGTCCAGAGTGGCCTATGGCCTGTATGGGGATTTATTTTCTTTCCTTTTTTGGGCTCCTGGGGAAAAACCCGTGGTTCTGTTTCTGGAGCTATACCCCAGCCCTAAGTGAAGTTTTGTTTTGTTTTGTTTTGTTTTTCTGACACAGGGTTTCTCTGTGTAGCCTTGGCTTTTGATCCGCCTGCCTCTGCCTCCTTGCATTAAAGGTATGTGCCACCATCCCCAGATTTTTTAAAAAAAATTGTTTTGTTTTCTGAGATAGTTTCCCTGTGTAGTCCTGGCTGTCCTGAAACACTCTGTGTAGACCAGGCTGGCCTCGAACTCAGAGATCCTCCTGCCTCTGCCTCCTAAGCTCTGGAATTAAAGGTGTGCGCTACCACAGCCCAGCCTAAGTAGAGATTTTAATGTAAGGTCTGGGAGGGATACTAGTTGAATACCCTGCTCAGATGCCAAGTTTGGCAGATGACTCTCAGAGAGACGGGTTGAGAAGGGGGAGAAAATATGCTATCAGCTTTCTTTTTTTGTTTTGTTTTTTCGAGACAGGGTTTCTCTGTGTAGCCTTGGCCATCCTCTCACAGCGATCCACCTGCCTCTGCCTCCCTAGTGCTGGGATTAAAGGCGTGCGCCACCACGCCCGGCTCGCTATCAGCTTTCTTAAGAACTGGAGTTTAAAACAGTTTGTCTGGAAGAATGTTCCATACAGAAGAATTTCCCAAAGGAACAGAAGAGCCCAGGGAAGACCTGTCCTCTACAGTCTGCGTAGTCATTATTGAACATTTTCTATCCTGTCATGTTTACGGTGATTATTGAAGTACAATTTATATACAGATTTATGTTTAAATTTCAGATGAAGGGTTTTGTTGTCGTTTTCCAAGACAGGGTTTCTCTGTGTCACCCTGGCTGTTCTGGACTAGCATTGTAGACCAGGTTGGCCTCGAACTCACAGAGATCCGACTGCCTCTGCCTCACAAGTGCTGGGATTAAAGGTGTGCGCCACCATTGCCCGGCCAGATGAAGAGTTTAATGATTGTTTTTATTTTTATTTTATTTTTATTTATTTTTTATTTTTTTGGTGCTAAAATTGAGCAGTTTCTATTGTGATAAAATATAATGTTAAATTTAATATTTAGAAATATGTGATTCAGTTAGTGCGTGTTCTGTGCTGTGCCATCTGGCCACAGAATTCCATGGAGTCACTAGTGTGGTTGTCATTTGGATATAAAAGAGGGTCATTTTGTATCACCATAGAACTGGCCCCACTAAAGGGAGCCTACTTGGTTCCCCTCTCCATGGACTAGTTTTGCTTGGCCTGAAGAAGGCTTATTTTGGTTTGTTCGTTTTTTGAGACAGGGTTTCTCTGTGTAGCCTTTGCTGTCCTGGACTTGCTCTGTAGACCAGGCTGGCCTTGAACCCACAGCGATCCACTCGCCTCTGCTTTCCCCAGTGCTAGGATTACAAGTGTGTGCCACTAGCTTGAAGAAGACTTTTATAAACAAAGTCAATATTTATGTCTTTCTTTCCAGAGACTCTATGACATCCATCTGTGTTCTTGTGTGATACTCAATAGTTCTTTTGTTGCTCAGTAACATACCATGTGTATGCACACTCAGCATCATTCCATGTGTGTGTACACTCAACATCATTCCATGTGTGTGTACACTCAGCATCATTCCATGTGTATGCACACTCAACATCATTCCATGTGTATGCACACTCAGCATCATTCCATGTGTATGCACACTCAACATCATTCCATGTGTATGCACACTCAGCATCATTCCATGTGTATGCACACTCAACATCATTCCATGTGTGTGCACACTCAACACCATTCCATGGAAATGCACACTCAGCATCATTCTATGTGTGTGCACACTCAGCGTCATTCCATGTGTGTGCACACTCAACATCATTCCATGTGTATGCACACTCAACACCATTCCATGTGCATGCACACCCAACATCATTCCATGTGTGTGCACACTCAACACCATTCCATGGAAATGCACACTCAGCATTATTCTATGTGTGTGCACACTCAGCATCATTCCATGTGTGTGCACACTCAACATCATTCCATGTGTATGCACATTCAACACCATTCCATGGAAATGCACACTCAACATCATTCCATGTGTATGCACACTCAGCATCATTCCATGTATGTGCACACTCAACACCATTCCATGGAAATGCACACTCAGCATCATTCCATGTGTGTGCACACTCAGCATCATTCCATGGAAATGCACAGTCAGCATCATTCCATGTGTGTGCACACTCAACATCATCCATGTATAGGCCCACTCAACATCATTCCATGTGTGTGCACACCCAGCATCATTCCATGTGTGTGCACACTCAGCACCATTCCATGGAAATGCACACTCAGCATCATTCTGTGTGTGCACACTCAGCATCATTCCATGTGTGTGCACACTCAACATCATTCCATGTGTGTGCATAGTCAGCATCATTCCATGTGTATGCACACTCAATGTCATTCCATGTGTGCACACTCAGCGTTATTCTCTGTGTGTGCACACTCAACATCATTCCATGTGTGTGCACAAGCAACATTTTATTCTTTTGATAGACTTTAAAATTTTTTTTCTGTTGCTGGGCACAGTGGTGCACATCTTTAATCCCAGCACTTGGGGAGGCAGAGGGAGGAGGATGTCTGGGAATTTGAGGTCAGCCTGATCTACAAAGACAGTCCAGGACAGCCAAGGCTACACAGAAAAACCCTGTCTCAAAAAACAAGAACACGGGCTGGAGAGATGGCTCAGTGGTTGGGAGCACTGACTGTTCTTCCAGAGGACCCGGATTCAATTCCCAGCATCCACATGGCAGCTCACAACTGTCTGTAACTCCAAAAATCTGACACCCATAGACATACAATGCACATAAAATAAAAATAAATAAATTAAAAACAAAAACAAAAACACACACAAAAAATTGCTATTATGAATAAGGCTGTTTTGAAAATTCTGGACACATTGTATTGGACACATAACACATATTGGGCACATAACACATACTTCTTCTATGTGAATTCCAAGCATTAGAATTTCTGTGGTGAATTAGGGAAGATTGTCAGTCTGTAACTGTGACATCACACAGACCCTGACCATAAATTATATTGTCTTGCTATTTATTCCCTTGATCCTCAAGCTGTTAACTATTTTATCGTGTCCAGTCTTTGTATCTGTATTCTATGGCATTGTATGCACATCCTGTGAGTCAGGATTTAGTCAGGAAAATATGTCCTGCTGATTTCTAGGAGGGAGAGATTTAATGCAGAATATTGAGTGTCCCTTAAACCGTAGAAGGCTGTTGGAGTAAAACCCATAGTCCCATCACCAGCTTTCAGATTTGTCCCACAGACCCCAGGATCGTGCTGTTGGCCCTAAGCCTTGTCAGCTCTGAGGCTGGGGTGGGGGTTGGGGGTGGGCAGGGAAGTCAGCTTCCTGCTGCTGGCACAGGGAAGAGGAACACTGGGCGGCGTCTGTTGTCCTTCATTCTTTCGGATTGTCCACGTGTGCTCCTTGTGCCAGCGGTTCCTCAGCCAGGGATTTGGAGATGTCTGGCTTCTGGTAAAATAGCCCTGTGCCAGAAAGTCCTGGATGCCTCTTGTGATGGCCACAAGGTACTCAGTCAGTGGAAGTGGCTGTCATCTCTTATTTCATCACCATTTTGGAGGAGCACTAGACTTTCCATTTGTGCGTTCCCGAGTCTGTCCTTGACAGTCAGTCACCTGATACAGTCCAGAAGACCTGTAATAGTGACCTTCTTCATAAGGCATCCTGCCTTCGGAAGGACCTACATGCTGTGATTGAACTCTGCTCTCTGCCTCAGCTGGTCTCAAATTCTGTATTTGGGATTCCAGGCACATGCCACCACTTCGGGCTCTGGATACGTTTCTATAGGAGGAGTCAGTGTGAGAAGTCGCAACTTGAAGGCTTGGGGGTGATGCTCAGTTGTGGAACACTTGCTTAGTATGTTCTAGGCCCTGGGTTCATTCCCCAGAACTGGAAAAGAAAACAAAACCAGATAGATGGATGTGGTATCAAGCCTGTAATATCGTCACTTGGGAAAGCAAAGGCAGGAGAAATGAGATTTTCAGGTTAGCCTAGGCTACCTAGCAATTTCAGACTATTGAGGGAGACCAAAGAAATAATGACTTTCAAGTTTACGAGTTAACGAAGAAATAGAAGATGGTTTCTTAATTCTACTAACTTAATTCTTTGGTGAATAACTTATCAATCCTAGTGAGTGCGTTGTCTTTGGAGTCCTTTTAATTTGAGGGTGTAAATTCAAAGTCGTATATAAATCTGATTTATTTTAATGGGCTTTACCCATTTTTAACTTCTTTTGGATTTTGTCAACTGAAATGGAGACTACACATCGATCCTGTTTTGTGCGTCAGATCTCATGACAGAAGAGTCTATGAAAAAACGTGGGCAGAGCTGAGTGTTGCGGCCGGCATACACCTTGGATCTCAGCACTCAGGGAGGCAGAGGCAGGTAGACCTCTGTGAGTTCAAGGTTTATAAAGCGAGTCCAGGACAGGTGAGGCTACACAGAGAAACTCTGTCTCAAAGCAAAGCAAAACAAAAAAAAACAAAACCAAAATCCATCTGGGCAGTGGTGACCACCTCAGTCATTTGAGTTTGTTTTACAAAATGTAAAATTAATAAAATATAAGCTTTAAGAACCTTTAGTACCTTTGACAGTGTCCTCTTTCACCCCTGAAGAAAACTTGACTCCTTTCTTTTTTCTCTGGGCCCCCCCCCCCCCACTTTGGGATATTGGTGAGTTTTTCTCCTTCATTCTCTTCTACCACTGCAGCCGCCTTTACCCTTGCTCTCTATTACTTGCTCAAGGTTAGCTGGAAACAGTGGTCACACGATCCATCAAAGGCCATTTGAGGCTTCTTTTTGTCCGCAGTACTGCTTCTTTGAGAAACTGGGCGTTATACTTGGAGAATAGACATCTTGAGATGCACAGGACCTGCAGCTTTGCTCCAGCCCTGAGATTAGCTGGGGCTGGGTATTTCTGTGGATTGGAAAGTGCCAGAAATATATTGACAGAATCCTGTTTTGTCTGTCTGTCTGTCTGTCTCTCCTCTCCACCCCCCCCCCCCCCCCCCCCCCCGTCTTTCTTTCCTCTCCAGACTTGGAGTCAGCCAGAGCTCACAGTAGATGTCCAAACAGTTTACAGTGCCTGAAACAATGAACAAAGGGCCTCAGTGTGTGGAGAGCAGAAAATGGAGCTGGAGGGAAACTTCTGGGTAGTGACCTAGTTCACTCCCCTCTGCACCCCTCCCCATTCCCGAGCCTAACATACGTGTATTTTATTTTGTGGGGATGAGACCCAAAGGCCTCATGCGTCCTAAGGATGCGTTCTACTACTGTGCTATGTCCCTAAGCATCCCACCCCCACCCCCTGTGTGTTGACCTAGATACCTATAAATATTTAGGCTTAGTATTATAACTTGAAGAGGGATTTGTCCTAATGCTTTATATATTTTTGTGTAGTACAGTATTTATTTTTATCCTCTTTATTTATTTTTAAATCAGGTCAAATTCTGGGGTTGACTGGTATTCCCTGGACAAAAGTCAGGAACTTAAGAAAGGCGGCTGAGATTCTCTCCTATAGTTTGTGCAGGTTGCTCTGTATAGGGACTCTAGGCATCTTGCTTTTCAAAGATAATTTCTCACTGCGCTTTTCTGCTGGAAAAAAAAAAAATGTGGCCAAACAGAACTCGGTTAAAAATAAATTTAGCTTGGGCATTGCCAAGTTTCTAAGTGTCGTGTCTATGATTGGCTTGTCCAGAAGACAGGAGGTCATGCTGTGTTCTGCGTCTTAGCATGGAGGCCTTCCTATCATCTGTGGAGCACGGGGAAGACTCTCTGGCCTCTGAGTGGGGAAGAGCACAAGAACATGCAGCCCGTGTGGGTTCAGATTCAACTTTGGGACTGGAAAGATGAGGCAGAGTGATGGCTCACGAACTAAGAGCATTGGCTACGTGGGGGACTCTCCCAGCTCTTGAGTCACCACTGCCCTGTCGCCTGCGTCATTTGGAGTGTGACTTGAAGAATAGATGTCAGAGCTGGTCCAATTGGATCATGTCCCAGCAATGAAGTGTCCTAAGAAAACAGCAGTAGTGTATCCTTCCTGACAGTTCCCAGGCTTATGTTTTCGGCTTCATACTTAGGCTCGTGATTTATGGATTGACGTGTTGTAGACTGGGAAGCTGTCATCCCTGTCTGTCCCTTGGTCTTTGGAGTGTTCACACTTGGCTGTCATTCATAGTATAAACAACAGAAGCCCTTTGACTGGGGGAGAAGTTGATTATAACTAGCTCTTTGAGATGGTAGATTACAAAAATGTCTTCTAAAGTATAAACATTAAGTGCCCTTTGAGAGGTACGTATATAGTTATAAGATCAGAGAGTCTTTAAAAATGCATTTTATGTGTATTATGTGTGTGTCTGAGTATATGTATATGGATATATATCAACATGTATTCCAGAGTCTGTGGAAGTCAGAAGAGGGCTTTGGATCCCCTAGAACTGAAGATACAGGTGGTTGTGAGTGTGAGCTGCCATGTTGGTGTTGGGAACTGAACCTAGGTCCTCTGTAAGAGCAGCCAGTGCTCTTAACTAAGGCGCCATCTCTCCAGCCCCAGAGCTGAGGGCTCCGAGTGAGGGTGTGAGCCACACTGGATCTACCTGATGATATCGGAGGCTTGCTTTTACGTTAGGAGGGATTGTTTTCGGCAGGAGGGCAGATCTGCATCTTTGTAGTCCTAGGGCGGAGGTAGCATAGTTACTGCTTGGAGAAATGAAGGAAGATGAAAGGAAGAGAAAGGAGAACCTGGGTCCTAAGGACTGCAGCCTCTTAATCTCCCTGCTCCCTCCCTGCTCTGTTTCCCCAACATCTCTTCCCTTCTCCAGTTGACAAGGGGCTGGAGAGAAGGCTCAGTGGTGAAGAGCATTGACTGTTTTTCTAGAGGACCCGAATTCAATTCCCAGCCCTCATATGGCAGCTCACAACTGTCTGTAACTCCAGTTTCAGGGGATTGGCACACTCAAATGTATATATACGCAGGCAAAACTCTAATGCACATTTAAAAAAAAAAAGTAAATTATTTAAAATTAAATAAATTGACAAAAATGCATCTGTTTGTGGCCTACAACGTGATGCTTGGATACAGGCCAACCCCCAACCCCACCCTACAGTCGCCATCCTCCGCACTTCCTAAGAGGGACCTTACAGAGGGCTCAGTGGCTGAACTTGCATCTCTGAGGTGACAAATCTGAAATGCTCCTGAGTGAAGCTTGGAAACATGTCCTGGTTTTCACAGGTGCTGCGATGTTCACTGGGGACAGGTTCATTTCAGCTCAGCTTCTGAGCCTTGGCCAGAACTCTGCATAAGCTGTCTCATCGGATACCTGCAGGACAGGCTCAGGTGCTGTCCGTGCTTGGTGCTCTGTCTCACGCTGCATTTGGTTGTGTGTTTTTGCTGGTGAAGCTGGGGCAGGAAATCTCAGGGCTTAGTAACAGTAGGGCTGTGGTTTAGACCCCACTGAATTCTCCCGGACAGCTGGGAAGGAAGGGTTAAGTTCATTTTATAGGCTTAGAAACCACGAACACTTGCTGCTTGGTATGTGTTACAGAGAAGGAATATGAGCCCAGGCCCATTTGAAACCTGCAGGTCATCTCGATTCCACCAGCCTCTGCGTCTCTACCTCAGGCTGGAAGAAAGTCAGGGAGAAGCTCCGCATTCGTGTTGAACCTTCATCCCAGGGTACTGTGATTGCAGCCTATCAATTGTAAGCATCTGTAATACAGGACCCTCTCACCCCACCCCCATCTCAGTGTCTCAGGAGGGCCTCGAACTTTCTTTGCATCTGAGGATGACAATACAAGTCACACACCAGGTGTATGTGGTACTGGGAATGGAACCTAGGGCTTTGTGCATTCTTAGCAAGTAATCTACCACCTGAGTGTGTCCACAGGCCACGTTATGCGATCTATTTTGGTTTACTGTTTTTAATTTTAGTAACTCAGTTGTGCAGTACTCAGATGTGCCTTTTGTAAACGACAGTTCTGTGTCTCAGTATCAAAAGGTTGCATATTCTCTGCTGGTTTCTAAGAGTGTAGGCGTTCTTCCTGATGGATATAGGGATAATTTTTACCACCAGGAAATCATGTGTAAAAATCATACATCAGGGTTTGTTTGTTTGTTTGTTTTTGTTTTCCAAGACAGGGTTTCTTTGTGTAGTCCTGGCTTTCCTGGAGCTCGCTGTGTAGACCAGCCTCACCTTGAATTCACCTGCATCTGCCTCCTGAGTTGGCTCAGTTTCAAGACATGCACCACCACCGCTCGGCTGATACATCAACATTAAAAAAGATTTGTTTATCTATTTTATGTATATGAATACTTTATGTATACCTGCAGGCCAGAAGGGGGTATCAGATTGCATTATAGATACTTGTGAGCCACCGTGTGGCTGCTGGGGATTGAACTCAGGACCTCTGGAAGAGGAGCCAGTGCTCTTAACCACTGAGCCATCTCTCCAGCCCCATACATCAATACTTTTAAGAGCTGTTTTCAGAGTCTCTGTGGCCCCAGAGACTCAGAGATGAGTATGACACAACCTAGGGGAGGTGGATTACATGGGCACCCAGCTAAAACCACGCCTTGATTCTAGAAATATTGTCAGCCCAGTGTGCTTTCTTCAAGTCTTCATGGCTTCTGGTAGAAATAACTGTCATTCCTCAACCCAGTTTGAAAACTATTATTGATGTCAAGATAGCTTACAGCTACAAAAGGTGGGTTGAGAAACAGAAAAAAAATAATGTGTGCTTGGAAGCTTGCTGTGTTGGTCACAATTTTGTAAGTTTTGTTGGGATCAGAGTACAGGTCTTAAACCATTGCTCCCCCCCCCCCCCCCCCCCCCCCCGGAGCTTTAGGTCCACCAGATACTAGTGTTTTAGAGCAGAGCTGCCCGCTTTCTTCTCATCTAGCAGAAAGCATGTGTATTGGTATAGTGGAAGGTGTTTGTTTGAGAAAGGGTCTCGCAATGCAGCGCTGGCTGGCCTGGAACTCACTATATAGACCAAGCTAGCCTCGAACCCACAGAGATCTAAGTGTCTCTGCCTCCTGGAAGGCATGTGCCACGGCACCTGGCTGTAGTGGGAGTTTTGATTGGGAATAAGGATCAGTGAATTCTGGAGCCCAGACCATTTTTGGGAGTGGGGCAGGTATGGTGCAGGAAGGAGGCTGTTGAAAACTGGGCCAGCCAATCACAGGGCTAGAAGGAGGCAGGAAGACTTTGGTGGATTATCTACCCACCCCGGATTTATCTCCCGATAGTTAAACAAATACATAAACAAATAAAACCATTGACAACAGGATTACCACTTAACAGGACAGCTGAGCTTGTTGAGGGTGGAAGTGGGAAAGAAGGCAGCTAGAGACTTGGCGGTGTGGAGAGGGCCCAGTGGTCCTCCTGTTGGTGGCACTTTGTCTTGGTGACTGATAGCCTGTATGTCCATCAACTGCCCTCTTACTGAGTCATACATACATGTCTGCCAGGAGCTGCCAAACCATAGTCTGCCACTTACTTTCTTATGTTCTTCCCGCCTTCCCCCCCCACCTCCCCCAGCCTTGGCTGTCCTAGACTCACTTTGTAGACCAGGCTGGTCTTGAACTCAGAGATCCACCAGCTTCTTCCTCCCAGAGTGCTGGGATTACAGCACTGTTTTCTTTTCCTGTCCACTTCGTAAAAAACATTTGCATGTTTTCGAATAAGTAAAATTTGATTTTAATTTTTGAAGCTGTGTGTGCTGGTGTGCATGCCGCAGTGCTCCTGGAGATCAGAGGGCAGTCTTGTGTGTCACTCTTCACCTTCCACCTTGCTTGAGATAGGGTCTCTTTATTTACTGCTGTTCCATGAGCCTCCGGGAATTCATATTTCTGCCTCCCACCTAGGAGTTCTGGGATTGCACACACACACATCTGGCTTTATGTGGGTTCTGGGGGATCCAAGTATAGACCCTGAATTTCTGTGGCAAGTGCTCTACCCATTGCGCCACTTCTTCCTTATATGGGTAAAATTTCAACAGTCATGTTTGGACCTGGAGTTTACACCCTTGTGTGTTTGGTTTTTCTGTGGTTTCAATGAAGTCTGGTGCCTGAAAGTATGTAGTGGAGAATTCAAGAAAGAAATGTTTTGAGTAATCTTTATTGCAGTATACTGTTTTGATTATTATTGTGTATTTTAGAATAGTTCCGTTTGATTATTGGTTGTTGTCATCTCTTACTGTCCCTTTATTTAGAAATTGCATTTTATCATGGACATACACTAAGGGTGGGCAGGAAGAAACATTATATTTAGGATTTTGTGTTGTCTGGGGTTACAGCCATCTACCTGGAGGCTTGGAATGTGTACGCTAAGGATGAGGAAGGTTAGCTGCCCCAAGGTTCTTCATGCCAGAAATGCAGGACATGTGTGGCTCAGTTACAAGCTGTGGCATAAGGATAAAGGGGAGAGCTCAGAGCTCAGCCGCCGTGTGACGGGTTCTGCTGATTCCACCTCTTTCTGATAGCCAGTGACCCTCTCCTGTGTCTTCTCAACACTACGTGTGAATATCATAGCAAGCCCTGGTTCCTGCGCCATAGGCTGGTTCTCACAGGCCATCACTGCAACAAACTGCTTGCCAGGGATGCCCTTGCTCACATAATTCTCATAGTAGCTCTTGCTTCATCTGCCTCATCCCTAGTGTGGCCAGACCCTGGGCGCCAGTTGCGTATGTGGGCATTTTCAATATAGCATGGACAGTAGAGGCTGGGCAGCTGCTTGATTACAGTCTGGAGCACAGAGTCAGGTATGGGTCATTCCTCCCCCAATGGGCCAGTCTTGCTGCTGCCTGTGGAAAGTTCATTCATTCGAGGATCTTGTTGTAGTCAGTTATCTCCTCCAACTTTTGCAAGAGTGGAGTTGACACTGTGGATAGTACGTGTAGTGGTGTTGGTTACTCCTTCAGCAGCTGGATGTCTCTCTTTTGCTCTGCCAGCTGGTGCTTGTAGTCGTCAGCCGAGCCTTAGCTCTGCAGTGTATGTCTGTTGCTGCACTAGGGATAGAAGGTGCTTAATATGGTTGTGGCTTGGTGGCTCATCTTTGGCTTGGTAGCTCATCTTTGGGCATCTCCAGGCTGTACTGGCTCCTCCAAGACTCCACAGCAAATAGGGCAGATGAGATTTTTTTTTTTCATCAACACCCCCGTGGAAACGGGTTCCATCGTACCTCAAGTGTCATCTCTGAAACACAGATCCTTCCATGTGGTGGTGGGGGGCCAGGTTCCCTTTTACAAGGTTCCCACTCCTTGACGCCTCCACTCAGTGCCACCCAGAAGATGCTCCAACTATCCCCTCTTGTTGGTTATTCCCCGACTGAGTTCTTTCTTCCTGGTGACAAGGGGTGGGTGTGGTATCACAAGTGGGAGCACTTGCTCTGGATAAAACTGGCGTTCTCTGGTTGAGGGTTCCTGCCTGAAGCTGAGGCCAGGTGGCTGCAGCTAGGGTCGGTGCTGCATCTCACTCTTTCCCCATAGAGGAAGAGAGGGATGGAGTTGAAGATTCTGGCCACTTCTGGCTGTCTTGGATGAACCCTGTGAATAGCTCTTGTTGTATTGGTGCACATTTAGTGTTGATGTGCATGGACTGTTTCTTCGTTTTCCTTTACGGTTTGTGAATCTGACCTCCGTTCTTGTGAGAGCTTTTAGTACACTCATTGAAAGCCCATTTCTAATTTCTTTTCTTTCTTTCATTTATTTATTTTTTCATTTCTAATTTCTTAATTTTGAAATCTTGTATTTGGTTAAGAACCAGTAGATTCTTTTAGTTTCTGTATTACTGCGCCCCCTAGTGGGTCTTTTGTCAGTCACCAGGCAGTGGCCTTTGCCAGGTGTCTGGTAAATGTGAATTCCACGAAAGGGAGAGGTTTTCTTAGGCTGAGAGGTCATGTACTCCTTCTGTCTCTGATTTTTGTTGCCAGCCATGTATGGAGTCTTTGAGAGAAGTTTAATAAAATGTAACTTGGAATTGAAAAAAATGTTGGCTCCTGTCTGCAAAATCTCTCAAGTTAACCTAAATCAAGGAAACCAGTGCAGAGACTGCCGGTGACTCAGCTCAAGCGATAATGCCATACAAGACGCTAGGCTTATTTTGTTTTGTGTGCGTAATTGTTTCACCTGCAGTATATATGTGTACCTTGTATGTCCCAGTGCTGGAGGTCAAAAGAGGACATCAGATCCCCTGGAACTGGAGCCGCCATGTGGCAGCGAGCACTCTGATCCACTGAGCTATCATGACAGCCTCATGCAAGATGCCAGGACGAGGAGTTTCTAGAGTAGAAGCTCCTGGAGTTTTTGGTTTAAATTTTGTCACACATACTTTGTCATCTTTCTTCTGAAGCCATGGTCATTAGCAAGACTAACTGATGTGCAACCCCAGTATCTCCAGCAGCTTTGACTCTGAGGGTCTCTATGGGGGAAACCCCACTGAGGCTTGAGGGCAATACAGGGCGACTTTTCACAACAGGTAAGAAATATCTGTGCTTTTTTTTTTTTTTTAAATGTCTGTGCTTTTTAATCCACATGTCATGAAATGTGGACGTGGGGTGAGAATCTGTGTCCTCCAGTATATATTTGTGCAAGGATTTGTTTTACATGCATGAATATTTGGTGCATGTGCGTGCGTGCGTGCGTGTGTGTGTGTGTGTGTGTGTGTGTGTGTGTGTGTGTGTGTGTTTATGTACTTTGTATGTGCTGTTGTGACTCTGGAGGTCAGAAAGAGGTGTCGGATGCCATGGATCTGGAGTTGCAGATAGTGGTGAGCTGCTGGGGACTGAACCTGAGTCTTCCGTAAGAACAGTATGTGCTGAGCCATCCCTCCAGCCCTGTAGGATGTAGTTTAATAAAGCATTAGAACCCACCTAAGCCATTGATATGGTTAACACTTCGTAGTAACTATGGCTATTTAAAGTCTTTAACTACTTAAAATTAAATGAAACTAGACACTCAGTTCTGGTCACAGTGGCCCCATGAAGTTATGGGTGTCCATATCGGATAATACAACTATGGAGCATTGACAAGGCAGAAAATTCCTGGGAGCCAAGACAGTTAAGCTCTGAGGTCTCCAGCATTACTATGCTATGCAGGGCTCTAGAGGACCTCGGGAAGTCCAGGCACTTGCGGCAGCTTCCAGCTGTTGGTGGGGTCACACATCCAAGGATGTGTCCTCCACACTCCTGGTCTCTTCTCCAGTAGGAAAGGGATGTCTGTGCAGGCACCCAGTTCGCAGCCCTAACCAGGCTCACTGATAAAGGACAAAAGCACAGGTGTCTCTTTTCTGCGTGAGCCATCCTCTCATGGTGCCATAGGTCTGGGAGGATCAGTTTACCTTGTGTTGTCCCACGGGGCCAACCCTACAAAGCAGCACTTAGCCCAGCAGTGGTAATGGGTAGTTTCTGAACTTGCCTTTTGACAAAGCAGTTTATAATTTCCTTTATCTTAGTATCTATTGTGGGGTGGCAGTTTGTGTGTTTGCTGTTTTTAAAGTGAAGCTGTATTTTAATGATAAATGGGCTGAGTCAGATTGAAAATCACACGCTAGGCGGGGCTGTGTCATTGTTGCCAAATTAGCACCTTCCTTTGGGGCTTATTAATGGCTTCTTTGTAATTACAAATAAGGATGGTCTGTTTAAATTATGCCTTGCAGCTTAGTGTAGGAGAACTATGAACACAGAGGTCTTAAATGTAATTATCTGCTGGAATGTGTGTGTTATTAAACTGAGGTATTTGTAGACTTGGATTCAAATTGTCCCCAGTCCCCTCTTTTGGGGCCTCACCATGAACAATCATGGGGCTCCTGGGCTTGTGGTCCAATTACGTTCATCAGTAGGTTTTTTCCAGGCCCTGGTGGGTATTTTGTGGAAGCCATAGCTTCTTCAGTGGAAAAGAGACGGGCTGTGTGACCCCACCAACTTGGGTTCAGTCCCTTGCCACCTCTTAATTCTATGACTACCACCAAGTTCTTTACTTTTGCGTGTGTGCATGTGTGCCTGCGTGCACGTGTGTGTGGGTATTTGGGGAGGAAGACAATGGCGTGCCTCATGAGTAGCTCTCTGCTGTGCTTTTTAACCAGGGTCTTACACGGAGCTCACTGAGTAGCTAGGTTGACTAGGACTTGCCAGTGAACCCTTTTGGTTCCCAGTTTTGGGTTCACAGACCACGCCTCCTCACCTGGTTTTCTTACGTGGTTCCCAAGGACAGAGCTCAGGTCCTCAGGCTTAGGCGGGAGCACTGTACTGGCTGCTCTACCTCCTAGCCCGAGTTCCTGACTTCAGTCTCCTTTCTGCACAGCCTGTTTGAAACCCGGACTCCAGTGTGTGCACTGCGTGATGAGTATCTTATAGCAGCCCGAGAGGGGTGGGTTGTGTGGTGTGAAAACGGGCACAGGAAGAGGAAATGACTGGCTCACAGCACATGGTAGGACATAGGTGTGAAACCTTGCTTTTGGATCGTACAGTCTGGAAGACATAGTTGTTTTGTGCTGAGACATAGTCTCATGTAATTAAGAATGGCCTCATTTGCTGGGTAGCAGAGGTGGGCTTGAACTCGTATCTCATCTCTGCTTCCCAAGTGCTAGAATCACAGGTGCGCACAGCAATTCCTTGTGATGTGTTTGTTAAAACACATTTTTATTGAAATGTATTAATCAAAGGTGTGCAGCTAATAGCTTCTGTTGGTTGGTTGGCCATGGTGACTGTTCCTGCCTCAGCCTACTGCTATGATGGGAGCAGACATCTGTCCAGCCTCAGAATGCCTACTGCCTCCATGGGAGCTGTCCATGATAACAGCAACCTTTCCTACTTCCACCTAGTGCCTTCACAGGAGCTGCCCAAGAGGGTAGCATCTCCTCTTCAGTCTCTGTCAGCTATTCATTCCGCAGGGAAAGGCTTCCCTGCTGTGGATCCTCTGTAAATTTTGTAAACTTTATAACCCCTTAAGGGAAAAAGTGGCCAGAACCCTGCCTGAGAAAGCTCCAGCAACCCAGACCTCTGAAACTATTCTCCAGCCCCTCAGAAGGACTCATCCCAGATTATGCTAATTTGAAGTAAAAAGTCTGGGCAAAACCCCACCAATCCCTGAACAAGAGAGCTGACTAATCCCCGAACAGGACAACCCACCAATCTCTAAGCTCCCCAAGCTCAGGACTTGAAGTCCACCAATCTTTATGTTGGAAGTCCTTGCCCTAGAAAGCTCCGCCCCCTAAGAAATCCTATTATGAAGGCTGTGTCTACCCAGTTCCCTGCAGCCTTCTCCCAGGAACAGTCAGCCACTCCTAGAGTCGTCCCTCCAATAAATCTCTCTTAAGAGATTTACTGCCTGGTGTGACTCTCACCAGAAGAAGCAATGAAGAGGAGGAGAAGGAGCAGAGCTCAGGCTCCTCGGCTCATGGGGTGGGGGTGGGGGGTGGGGTGTTGGTGTAACCCTCCTCTGGGAGCTGCAGCGCCTCTGCAGAGGAGGCCTCCTTTCAGAGCGGTCCTTCTATCCAGGCTCCTGGAAGGTCAACAGCAACAGCTTCTATATTCACAATTGTGTACCCATCGTCACACACACAAAACGAGCCATTAATCATCACCCTCTAGGCAACTACAAGCTACTGTTTTTGGCCTCTTCTGCAAACAGAATCACACGACTCATCTTTTTCTGCATGAGATTTTACTTATTATTGAAAGTTAGTTTATTTACGTTGTAGCATGTGTAGTTACGTCCTTCCTCCTTATGCTCAGGGAGTAGTGTGTGATAAGGGTAGATTACATGTGTGCCCAGCCATCAATTGTGCACATTTGGGTAGTTTCCACTAGTTTGTTCCTAGGTATAATGCCTTTACTACACATACGCATGCACACACACATGCATGCACGCGTATGTGTCTTGTGTACATTTTCAGTTCTTTTGGGTTCCAGGCTAATCTTAGTCCTTTTAGGAGGAAATCAAGCCGGCCATTCTAGCCTGGGTGTAGTTGGCACACACAGCTGTGCAGTGTTGTGCCAGGGTAGTTATGGAGACCACTGTATCTGCTTTGGGCATTGAGCAAACTTTGTATGAGCTCTGTGTCATCAGGTCCCCACAGTTCTGCAACGGTTAGGATCTTAAGCCCCATTTGAAAGCTGAGGCAGGCACTCCACTGTGTGTATGTGTAGGCCATGGCACAAAGCTCGGGTAGGGGACTGTTCCTGAGCTGGACGTCTGTGATTCCTGCTGAGTGCACAGCAGTGAGCAGGCACTGAGTTTACAGGTGTATTGAGAAGTCTTGGCTGGAAGTGTGGTGATTTCTTCTGTTCGTTCGTTTGTTTTCGCTGTTGCTTAGCCTTTTTGGGACAGAGTCTCAGGTGACCCAGCTGTCCTCAAACTCAGCACACAACCCAGCCTGGTCCCTTGCCTTAGCTTCCTAAGTACTGGGACTGCAGGTGTGAGCCCTCACAGCTGGCTTCAGAAGTCTGGTTTTGGAACCTAAGCTAGTAGCTTTCTCCCCCTTCAATATATATAACTTCTTTATATATATATGAGTCTATGCATGTGCACTCAGTGAGCAGAAGATGGTGGTGGGTCTCCTGTAGCTGCAGTCACAAGGGGCTGTGAATCACCAAGAGGATTCTGATAACTGAACTTGGCTCCTTTGAAGAAACAAGTACTCTGAGCTGAGGAGCCCCTAACTTTTCTTTCATCCTCTTTGGCTTTTTGAAGCAGAGTTCCTCTGTGTAGCCCAGCCTGTCCTGGAACTCACTCTGTAGACCAGGCTAACCTTGAATTCAGAGATCTGCCTGCCTCTGCCTCCTGTGTGCTGGGATTAAGGATGTGTGCTACCATGCCTGGCTCACCCCTAACCTTTATTAAAAAGAGCTTGGTTGCTTTAAAACTTAGTGATTGTGCCCCCAGGGCGTCCTCACACCTCTGTCATCTTGACCTAATTCTTAATTACTTAAACATACTCCAAAATGTTTACCTGAGGTAAATACAGTAAGATTAGGTTAAAAAACAAGAACTTCATAACTGTTGTGCCTCAGCAATGGGTCATTTATGCTGGGAACCTGCCAGGAACCTTCTCTAAAGTTGTTATAAGAAAAAAATCTTGTCTGAAGATTTGGCCTCAAGCGGCCTGCTGCCTCAGCACACCCAGCTGCCATCTTCCATTATAGCTTTATATGTTCTCTGCTGCTTTTAGAAAACATGGAATTGGTTCTTTGGCCACACATGTGGTTCAATGAGAAGGGTGTTGCTATGGACATCCAGGGCGTGGGTGCTGTTCAGAAAGGAACACTCCAGAAAGGTTACTATGGCGAAGTCGGAAGAGTCTGCAGTGTCGCCCAGCCTGCTGTTGACAGTGTTGTAAACAAGCCATGTTAAGGGCAAGACTGGCCAAGAAAATTATTATGCAGATAGAGCATGTGAAAACAGTCAAAGAGCCGAGGTAGCGTCCAGAAACGGGTGAAGGAAAATGGCCAGTGGAAGAAGGAAGGAAAGAGATGCTGCCTGGGTTCAGGCACAGCACCAGCTTAGGCTCAGGCCCAGAAAAAGCAGGCCATGAGAAGCAAGCAGTGGGAAGGTGCCCAGCGATGGAAGCCTTTTTCCCTGTGACCTGAGGACTAAGAGATAAAGAAGTGTGTTCTAGGCTGCATGTACTTTTCTTAATAAACAGACATGGTTTGTTCTTTCCCCTCAAAGGAAAAAAAAAAAACCAAAACATATTCATTGTAGGATGAAAAGTAGTAATATTCATCAAAGGCTTTGTGTGTGGGATGCTCCCATCGCCTCCGGTAGTCAGACTCAGATTCATCGGTGAAAATGGCGAGCCAGGGGAAGTCTCTGGTGCAGCTAACCCATGGAGTATGGGCAGTCACTGAGAATCTGTGTGAAAGCCCCCAGATGTGGTGCTTTTTGCTCAGTTGCTGGTGCCTCTCTCTCCCCTCCCTTCTCCCTCCCTTCCCCCTGCCCCCCTACTCCTTCCCTCCCCAATCTTTGTAACCATCTTGTGTCCTATTCCCTGGGTGGGTATCTATTTTCCAGGCTCCTAAGAAGTAAACTAAATTGTTTCAAATGCACATGTAGGAAGCCTGCTATGAAACCGTGTATGGCCCAGCATCTCAAACACACCTTCAAGTTAGGGTCTTGGATCAGAACATGCTGTTCCCTCCACACAGAGTGCCTTTCTATTGGACAAGTTTGTCCTCCCGCCAGGAGCTCCTGTGAACTTGTGTGAGAAGGCACCTCCTGTGGTAGGTTCATGCCTCCCTCCACCCCAGCTCTCCCCAGTTAACATTCCTCCTAGGTCACTTTATGTACCTGTGCTTGCATCATCTGTCAACCTGCCACAACCAATCACTGAGCTGGTTCCTTCCTGAGAGTCTTTTGTACCTACTTGCTGGTCCCTTTCTTTGGATAGCTAGCTGTCTAGACTTGCTTATGATTAATTTCTCCCACTTTCGTAACCACGGCATTTGTGGTACTTGGTGCCTCTCGGAGGGAGGCAGAAGCAAGAACATAGCTTGAGACCAGCCTGGGATACGTATTCAGATCCTGCCGAAAAATAACATGCAGATGGCAGCAGAGAGCAAGGATTGGATTGCTTCCTTAGTTAAACCCTTCGTTTCCTCTGAGGGAAGGACATTTGGTGCCTGTCCCTCAACGTTTGCTGCTAAATCTCCCGCCCCCCCCCCCCCCCCCCCCCCCCGTTGGTACCTCGAGAGTATATGTTGAATGAATGAGCTTTGTGTTTTCCTCTGCCATACGCTTACACTGAGTCAGAAGCTTACCCTTCCTACTTCCCCCATTGATTGGGGGCAGGGGTGGGGGTCACTGCCTTAGGGGAATGACTCAGTGGTTTGTCACAGTATATGCCTGCTGTGTGGCAAGTGTCTTGACTATAAAAATGGATGTATATGATTTCAGGTACACCCGGGTCTCCTGGAGTCAGCCTTCCTGCAAAGGATCTTTTGATGTCACTAGTAGTCATGCCAGTGGGAACAGGCTGTCGTTGCTCTGACGTGACGTTTCCAAGGCTGGTCTCTACCGCTCTACACAGCTGCAGGGGGACTTGCCTCATTTGTGACTATTGCTGACCCTCTGAGGTGTAGGTGGGAAAGTGGATAGAGCACATCCAGTAGTCCAGAATAAGAAAAGACTTATGGCTTTAAAGCCTACTTCTTGGGTGCTGGAGAGGTGGCTCAGCGGTTAAGACGCAGGACCTAGCCTCAGTTTCCAGTACCCACACAATGTCTGGCAAAGGTTTGTAACTCTGGTTCCATGGGATCTTATGCCTTCTTCTGGCCTCCATGGGCACTCCTCCCTACCCTCATAGATTTGGTGCACAGACATGCACATAGACAAAACACGATATACACATAAAATAAGTCTAAAAAAAACAAAACCAAAACCAAAAGTCTCAAACTTACTTTCTTACCTTTATTTCACGTTATTTCCATGATGTGGTCTAAATTTAGATCTGTCCCAGTCTCATGTAAACCATGTGGCAGATGCTTTGTCTGCAAACAGCTCAGCCTGGTGATGTGACACTCAGTGGTAGCAGCAGGAGCGTCCTGGGACTGGCCAAGACCACACTTTGAAAACCTGGCCCTGGGTTTAGAATCCAAAACTCCACAAAGAAGCAACGGCAGAGCTCTTTATCATTTCTTTATCTAAGTTAATGGTAAGGTTGGAGGCCGGGCGTGGTGGCTCACACCTGTAATCTCAGCACCGAGGAGACAGAGGCAGAGACAGGCGGATCTCTTTGAGTTCAAGGCCAGCATGGTCTACAAAGCTAGTCCAGCATGGTCAAAGCTACACAGGGAAACCCTATCTGGAAAAAACAAACAAACAACAATTAAAAAAAGAGGCAGGAGCTTTGTTGAACAAGTTCCCCATCCCTGAAGCGGTGCCGACCTGTCTGAACCAGCTTCCGTTGTTGTCGCCCAGTGTACACCGATTCTCTTTCTGCCTTTTGAAGGGATAACGCTGGCATTTCTAGCAAGTCAGCTTACCTGTTAATTTCCTACATTTTATGCTTCAGTGTAGAGTGCATCTATGGACAAGTTATTTGTCTCTTCTTTTCCGTAGCCTTGTTCTTGTTTGCAGTCGTTCCCTGTGCCCCTGCTTCCACGAGTCCCTTACACACTAAAAGTTGCTGAAGCTCCAATCCCTTATATAAGGCGGTATAGTGTCCCGTGGAGCTCAGATAGGTCTTCCGTGTACATCTCTAGGTTCCTTATAATATCTAATGTAATAGAAACGCCAAACAGTTCTATTATTTAGGGAATAATTGCCCCAAAAGGCTGTACATGTTTATTGTAGACAAGTCTTGCTTTTTTAGTGCTGAGACAGGATCTCACCAGGGGGTACAAACTGGCCACCTCCTGGGTGTGAATCCCAACACTCGAGAGGCAGATCCATGTGAGTTCTAAGGCCAGCCTTGTCTACAAAGCGAGTCCAGCACAGACGTGACTACACAGAGAAACCCTTTTCTTGAAAAACAAAACAAAAGAAAACAACCCCCCCCCCCAAACAATAACAAAACTGACTGCCTATTCCCACTGTCTCACCCTCCCCAGAGGCAGGAGGTTGAGGTGGTTTTTTGTTACTTGATTTTTAAAATCTTTTTTGGTGTGTGTGTGTCTTACTTTTTTTAAAAGGTTATTTATATTTTTATTCATGTGCATGCCTGTTAGTGAGTGTATGTCACATGTATGCCGGAGCTCACGGAAGCCTCCAATTCCCCAAACTCGAAATATACGCAAATGTGAGCCACTTTATGTGAGTCTGGAAATCTGAATTACTGAACCATCTTTCTACCTTCAAACACTATTTTTTAAAGCACACTCTTGGGATTTGTAGATATGGAAGGCTAGTGGTACTTCAGAAGTTACAACTAAATGCCAAACAATTTTCCATGGCTGGAAGAAATATGTGCCATAGTGCTGTCTTCCTCATGTGGGAGAGAGGGAGGAAAAGAAAGCGGCCGAAGTGGTGCGAACCCAGCCTGCCTTCCCTTTGCCTCACAAGTAGTGCTTTTCAAAACACTTGGCGTCCCTGCTGTATGGATGTGTCACTGTGAGATGACAACGGGATTTGCTGGGAATGTGGGCCACTATTGTATCCGCCTTACGTAACCACGTGGAGTGGTGGAAATGGGCGAGCAGCCTGGAAGGTAGGCAGTGGGCAGCCCTGACTCCGCGGAGCCATGAAGGCCGCGCAGGTCTTCCAGAAGATGTGGATCCAGGCAGTTAAAAAGTTGGAGAGCTGGAAAGGCCGTGTGAGTCCTCTCTAAGCTTTCCCCTTTCTTTCCTGCTCTTTCTATGCCGGAGGGGAGGGGAGGGGAGCCGAGCCCTTCACACAGTGGTACAGTGAGTCCTTTATCCTCAGATTTATTTGTGTCTTGGCAGCTTCTAGTAACAAATTGTGAGATTGCAGAATGCGGTTTGCAGTCAATGGTAGAATTTTAAATACTGGTCTTATTTTGAGCAGTCCTAGGTGAAACTGATAGCCGCTCGCTGGATTTGTGAGTCAGAGACTCTGCCGTTTCCCATGTGTTGGGAATCTCAGCGAGCTTGGCTTCTTGGGTACAGATTAGCAAAGTGCTTTGTGTGTTAGAGCATTTTGTGTTTGGGATCAAACATTTAACCTTCTTATCCTGTAGAAGACCATGTGCCAATGTCAGGGCTTTCACATCACAGGGGAGATTTCTTGCATTACTTTTAGCCCACAGGGTATTGTAACATGGACGGGCATTTGCTGTGTGGCTTGGATTATGATAAAAATGTGTCCTTAATAAACATCTTGAGATGAATCTTAGTTGTCTCTGTCACTGTGAAGCAGCAATGTATGGTCAGGGAGCTTCAAAGTTGCCTGTTCAGGATCATTACAGGCAGTCAAGACTTAGTTATCTACCCGCAGTTGGTTCTAAATGTTTCTTTTTGTGTGTGTTGGGAGGCAGAGTGAACATGTGTGTGCACTCCGCTTGTGTGTGGAGTCTGGGCTCACTTGCCAGTATTGTTCCTCAGGAGCTGGATTTTGAGACAGGGTCTCATAGAGCCTGGAGCTTGCGAGACTGGCTAGCCATCAGGCCCCCATTACCCCTCTGTCTTCACCTCCCCAGGTCTGGGATCACCAGGTGGTTTTACCTACATTCTAGGGATTGAATCAGGTCCTCGTGTTCGTGCAGTGAGCCCTTTGGCCAACAGAACTCTCTTCCCACTCTTAAAGGGTAGTTACCCATTTGGTGAAGTGTTTCCCAAGAAAATGAACCCTATAAAAGGCATAAAAATAACAGATTGAATAAGTCTTGGCATTAGTTCAGGGTCATTCTTAAAATAACTTCTACAAAGCTTCTTCTTTACGATAATCCACAAAGCTCCTAACTTTCCATGGCTTCTAGGAATGACTGTTCTAATATGGAGGAGGTTACCATTAATGTTCCTTCCATGGGAAGTAATGTGATCAGAGAAAATCACAGAAAGCACATGGCAGCTGGCTTCCGGTGGATGGAATCTTATTTCTGACCTTGACAAGGGACCCTGGGCCTATAGATGGGTCCAGATTTTTCAGGTGATTGAAGTTGCAGATCCTTCTGTGATTTAATCTGCTCAAGATTCTATGCCGCCTTCAACTTTCTAATAAAGGAAAGAGAGGTGCTGAAGAGTCTTGAACACCCCGGGCTCCCCCACACCCAGTGCTTGCCCCCATCTGTACCCACTGCACGTGTCTTTCTTGTTGTCCTTGTCGCTCTCACACTGTGGACACTGCTCCTACCTGCCTCCTCCTCCCAGGAGAAGTTGTTACACGCTCCTTTGCCCCTTGTGAAATTGAAATCGTATTCAAACTTCTGGGACCAGATGCTGCCTTGGGTGTTAGAGCCTTAGCTGGAAGTTGAGCACCCCTTGCTGCCCCTACCCCTACCCTCGGCACTTTTGAACTTATGAAATGATCGGTAGCTACAAAATAGGTATGGAAGGCATAATGTATAGCAAATATTCCAAGTTCATCGCGTTCTCTCGTCCCCACCAAAGCATAAAACTCAGTTCTCTTGTGTCCCACCCCCTTCTCCTTCCCTGGCTGCTTCACCTTCAGTTTTGTGTTACGTTCCTTTGCTTTTTTCCCCTTCTTTTGAGATGGGTTCTCACTACGTAGCCCTGACTGCTCTGAAGCTCACAGAGTGAGTGCTGTGATTAAAGTCATGTGTCATCTTGACCGGTGACCAGCCTGCTGTCTTTTATTATTAAAGAGAAAAACTGAGCTGGGAGGGTAACTCAGTGGTAGAACAAGTGCCTCGGATGTGCAAGGCCCTGAGTTTGATCCCCAGCATGGCAAAAGAAAGGAAGACCCTCCCTCCCCTACAGAAACCCCAAGCCAAAGCAAAATAAAAACAGTGCTCATGCTAAACAAACAATTTGGGAGGGTTGCTCCATAGTGTCTTCGTCTTCCTTTGACAATGTTTGCGTATTGCGTTGTGTGGACACATGTATGTTCTTAGCTTCAGCACCCTGCTATGCCGCCACCCCCCGCCCCACGTCCCCCGCCGCCCCCACGCCACCCAGCGCCACGCACTCTGATAGCCAAGGCTTTGCCTACCCCTCCTATGCCTTTTGTATCTTTCTGACCCTAGATCTAATATGAATTGTAGCTTTTTAATCTTTGAGAAGTCTGATCTCTGGGAGACAGATGGTATTAGCCGTGGGAATGTCCCAGAATTGAGCACACGGGGCTGGGGTGTGCAGGGGGGTGGCAGGAGGGAGGACAAGAGTCACAAATGCCTCTCAGTCTAAGTAATCAGTTAAGTCATTTGACAGGAGGCTACTTCATCTTTCTTCTGTGCAAACAGAATTGCGGTTTCCTAACTCTGTGCTTCCCAAGGGGGTCGGTTATCTGATCAAGTGGATCTGTTGGCATCATCGTCTTTGGCTCTGAGCGCCTCTGTCCCAATGTTAGGAGTCTGAGCAGGGAGAAAGCCCATAGTATTTCGATATTTTTCAGCACCTCTTCATCTCTATAATTATCAGTGCATGGTTAGCCTCCTGAAGCTTTAAAAAAAAAAAGTTTAATTTTATAAGCATTGGTGTGAGGGTGTCAGATCACCTGGAATTGGAGTTACAGACAGTTGTGAGATGCCATGTGGGTGCCAGGAATTGAACCTGGGTCCTCTGGAAGAATAGACAGTACTCTTAACCACCGAACCATCTCTCCAGCCGCTTGCTGTTTTGTTTTTGTTTTTTTCTTGACAGGGTTTCTCTGTGTAGCCTTGGCTGTCCTGGACTCACTTTGTAGACAAGGCTGGCTTCGCATCTGTCTTGTCTCTACCTCCCTGAGTGCAGCCATCGATCCCTCAGTTTGTTTCTTGTAACTTTCGTGTGTGTGTGTGTGTGTGTGTGTGTGTGTGTGTGTGTGTACACATACATGCACGTGTGCATGTAAACTGTGAACTCGGGTTTCTTACATCTCTTGGAATTCTTGCTTCCAAAGCCTTGGTTTAAACATGTCCCTTGGAGAGGATCCTTGCATTTTCAATGTGGTGGCATTACCAGTGCCACTTTGGCATGTTTTGGGAGGATGTACAGTCACTTGCCATAATTGGACTCACTTCCAAACCTGAATACAGGCCCCTTGATAGGGATTCTCCAGAGCGATAATTTCTAGTTATTTCCATAATACTCATGAACCAGGCTAGTTTCTCAGGAGTCCCTATGTGGAAGTATTTTCCCTTCTGCTGTCTCTCCTCTGATCTCCCACTCCTTTAGGTCTGTCTGTAGGCAGGTCTGTCTGTAGCTTTGTGATTTCTCCACCTTTCTAGCTCTCTTAAAGACAGCCTGCATTTAACGGATGGCCAGTCTTGAAGAAGCACCACTGTATTAAGGGTCTCCCTGGATATCTCTTAGAACTGTGTTAACAGAGGAAGTCCCAGGCATGTGTTCTACGCCATCTGTTGCTGACAGAAAGCCAGGAGACCACACAGTTCACTCAATTTGACACACACCCTATTATTACAAGGCCAAGGGTTTCTTAAGATGTAGAAAACTGGCCAAAAATCATTTTTGACAGGAGAGAGAGAAATGGGAGAATATATTTAAATGCAATTAAAATTTTATTATATTTAAAATGGGTGTGTGTGTGTGTGGGGGGGGGGCGGCGGGGGAGATATCATGATGAGTGGATGCTCATCATGCCATGGTGCATGTGTGGAAGTCGTTGGACAACTTTCAGAAGTTGGCTCTCTTTTCCCACTATGTTGGTCCTAGGAATTGAACCCTGGTTGTTATGCTTGGCAACAAGCACTTTTACCTGCTGGGCCATCGTGCTGGTCCCCAAGTAAGATGTTATATAAAAAGTCTCCTAACAATGGTGTTTCAAAGAGGTTGTCAACTGGCTCACTACTTACCACTTAGTCTCTTTTTAGAGCCTCTGACCATGTCTTTCATTTACTCTCTTAGTAGCAGGACTATCATGTCCTAGAAGGTCTTATACAACTATAACCAGTGTAATATTTTGAGCAAATGCCTGCATTTTTTTTTAAAGCATGTAGAGTTAAACAGTTTTATATCTGGCTTTGGGGTGTCTGGTGTTCACTCAAGTTGTCTTTGCTGCCACACAGGGCCCAGGCATGGAGGAGCTGATATGGGAGCAATACACCGTGACCCTGCAGAAGGTGAGTTCTGCACGGTCTGTGCATCCTCCTCTTGGCCTTGGTGTCTCCCAGGTCATCATCTTTCTCACTTTTGCCTACACAGTCTTGTTTTTTAATCTGTCTGAGGTGGGCAGCGCATCCCTGCAACTGGCTGGCAGGAATGAGCTTGTCCCAGAGAGTCACATGCTCTTGTGCTTTTGATCAGATGCTGCTTACTATACAACACTTCAGGGGATGCTTCTCTCCTCAGAGAGAAAGACTGTGAAAGGGAAGAGGGAATGAAAGTAACCTGTGCCTGCTTGAGGACGTTGAAGTAACATTTCCCAGTGGTCACACCCTTCCTTCTCGATCTCACCCTCCCTTCTGGTGTTTGAGGTGGGAATTGAACTTATGCCCCCTCACATGCTGAGAACACAAGAGGCCCTTGGTCCAGTCCACTGGCCTATATACCCTCTCCCCACCTGGTCTATAATGACCTATCTTTTAATAGTAGTAAGTCCGCAGTAAAGGTGAAAAGACTGGCTTATAAGTCAAGAGGTTCAGTGTGTGTGTGTGTGTGTGTGTGTGTGTGTGTGTGTGTGTGTGTCTGTCTGTCTGTCTGTCTGTCTGTCTGTCTGTCTGTCTGTCTATCTATCTATCTATCTATCTATCTATCTATCTGCATCTGCCTGTCTATGGAGATGAGAAGCCAACCTTGGGTGGTTTTCCTAAGGTGTGTTTTATGTTACTTTTTGAGACAGGATCTGTCAGTGGCCTGGAGCTTAGTATTTAGTCTAGCTTGGCTGGCCAGTGGGCTCTAAAGCTACACCTGCCTCCACCTCTCCTGCTGGCCTTTTGAATACACTATAAAGTCAGTTTCTTTGACTTGTTTTGTTTTTCTTTTTTCTTGTTTTAAAAACCTAGGCTCCTGATATATGTGTGCGTGTAATTTATTATTATGTATACAATGCTCTGCCTGCATGTGCACTTGCACACCAGAAGAGGGCACCAGATCATATTATAGATGGTTGTGAGGCGCTATGTAGTTGCTGGGAATTGAACTCAGGACCTCTGGAAGAATTCTCCAGCACCTCCTCCCCCCAATATATTTTTAAAGGAGTGGAGTTAACCACAAAAAGAGTTTCTGTCTATGAACTAGTAAGATACTGAGTGAGTAAAGTATTTGTCACATAATTGCAGGAGCCTGAGTTGTGTCCCTGGCACCCTTGTAAAATGATGGCCTTGCTGGTGCATGCGTACAGTTCCAGGACTGGGAAGGCAGAGACAGGTAGATCCCTGGGGTTTGCTGACCAGCCGGCCGGCCAAGTCCACTGAGCAAGCTCCAGGCCAGTGAGAGCCATTGTCTCCAAAACCTCAGAAAATGGTGGATAGTGCCTGAAGAATGAGGGTGCCCTCTGGCTTCCACATGCACACACATGTATTCTACACACACACACACACACACACACACACACACACACAGACACACACACACACACACACACACTACCTATCCGTACCCCCTCCACACAAAAAGTTTCTGTTTACTCCTTGCTTTGGGTTGAAAGTAAAATGCTACATATATTTATTTGTTTTTTAAAGCCACTCCACAGATTCTACCTTTTAAAAACAAACTTTTTATTGAATTGCGAATTTCACATCATGCACCCCAGTCATCTCCCCATCTTTCCATATCTATCCTTCACTCTTGCAGCTCCCCCCATTAAAAGAAAGCAAGCAAAAAATCCCAATGTAGAACCTGCGGTGTGGCATGTGTGTCACACAGTATACCTGTTGCCCAGACAGCTTTTCTTACAAATGTTCATTGCAATGAGTCATTGGTCTGGTTCGAGGCCTCTGGCTTCTGCCGCACTGTCCATACTGGGTCCTCACTGAGACTCCTCTCAGATGTCCTGTTGTTGTCCTGGGCCGGTGAGATCCTGCAGCTTTGTTCTGGAGGACCAGCCACTTCACCGGCTCCTGGAGTTCATAGATGGGGTACATGTTGGGATGGGTCTGGGTCATAGCTGAATTGGCCAGCTTGACGGCTCTCCCATGTTCATGCCAGTGGGGGCCAACTCTCTGACACTGCCCAGGTCCACGCCCTCAGGGATAGCTTACCTGGGCCCCCACCCCCAGGGCCAGCTCTCCTATGCTGTCCAGAGAAGGGGTGGGGTCAGCTCTCCCAAGTCCTGCAACCAGTGAGAGCAGGGACCAGCTCTGCCCAGCCCTCAGATGTCAATATATTCCTAGATGGGGGACATCTGAATGGCCTCTGGTTATAACTGTTGTAGTTAATATTACCTGTACGGCCTAATAATGTTTATTATCAGGCCTATAATTATTATTACAGCAGTATAACCCGCTAGCAATCAGTTAAGACACAGACGCCTGATATATTTCAAAACAGCCTTGGTTAATTAACCTGGGGCAGGGCAGATATCAATCCTCTAAACTACTTCCCATAGTGGGGCATCTGCTTCTAATCATTTCTTTCTTTCTTTTTTCTTCTAATAATTTCTGTCAAGCTACTTCTCATCTATAATCCCAAATACTTGCTAATGTTCTTCATCTGGGCCAAATCCTCCATCCACGCTGGCCATGTGCTCCTCTTCCACCTAACCCATGATGGTGCGCCTCCTTCTCCTCTCTCTCCTTCCCAAGATTCTTTCTGTCTCCCCCCAAGCCTGGGAACCTAAGCCACGCCCATCTCATTTGCCCTGCTCAGCTGTTACCGCTTTTTTATTAATTAGCATCAAAATACATCAGACCAACAGATAACAGACCGCCCACTGCTGCAGGGCCACAGACCTAGACCTGGCCTTTAGGGGCAACATGGGCCAAGACTCCACCACAGCCTCAGCATCACCAACTACTCACATCAGGCTGCTCCTCACTACCCTGGAGTCTCCAGTTCCCCGCCTCTCCATTGTGCCCACTGTTCTGCTTCTCTTTCTCTTCCATCTCTCCATCACTTACTCCCTCTCTCTTCTTAGTGGCTCCCAGGACTTATGGGTGTCTGGGGATGTTCTAAGCATTCTGTGCCCCACCCCTGTGGCACCAGATGGGAGTTGTCTTCAGAAGTTACCCTTTTGTTGTTGTTGGGGTTGCTTTTTGTTTTGTTTTTGAAGATAAGGTTTCCCTATGTACCAGAGCCCTGGTTGTAGAGCAGGCTGGCTTGCCTACTGGAATTATAGGCATCTCACATTTGTCTAAAGATAGACTTTATAAACACAGTTTCACGCAGAACCAGTTTTTATTGAAGTTGTTCCAGCTCAGGCCAAAGGATGCTGTGAGAGGGTCTACCTGGTGTTAGAACAGCACATCTGTCGTGAGACAGCAGACAGTCCCCTTCTCCTGCCTCTTGAGATAACGTCAGCCTGGGCCTGTCAATCTTTTCCACGTTCCAGGAGGCTGCCCCCTTAGATACAAAGCAATTTCCCTTTAGGAATCTGTCAGCTGACCTCAGGGCGGCTTTATTTGGTTTTTCATTTGTTTCTGTAAGCCCATCTGTTCCCGGGCTGTCTCTGCTTATTGATTTGACCTTTATTTTATTGAGTGCTTGTAATAAATCCTGAAAGCCACTTATAGAGGGATTTTTTCATTTTTTTTCCCCCCCTAATTCCAATGAACAGGATTCCAAAAGAGGATTTGGAATTGCAGTGTCCGGAGGCAGAGACAACCCGCACTTTGAAAATGGGGAAACGTCCATCGTCATTTCTGATGTGCTCCCAGGGGGACCCGCTGATGGCTTGCTTCAGTAAGTGTCCTCACTCCCCTCCCCCACCCCTGCCAGCCCTGCAGGTTGACAACGGATGTGTGTTTTGATGATTGTGTGTGTTTACATCTGAAGCCTTGAGTGAGAATTCCGATCACAGCTAATACGGTATGCTTTAGCAGTCACTAGGCTTTGGGGAACATGCAAATGTGGAGGGAAGAGGGAGTCCCTGTGTGTGGATCCTCCCACCCCATAGGAAGGTAGTTAGAACCATCACTTGAGGGCTTTGGAACCTTATAGCATTTCTGTGAAACCCCTGCCCCCAACCTCCCCCCCACCCCCACCCCTTCATTCTTGACTTTGCTGACACTGTCTGTGGGCTGGGCTGGTCTCCAGTTCCCCACACAGGCCAGGATGACTTTGAATTCTAATTCTCCTGCCTCTGCTTCCCACGAGCTGGATTTACAGACCTGTGCCACGGCACCCAGCTTATGCAGTGCTGGGGATTGGGCCCAGGGCTTCATGTCTGCTAGACAAGCATACCAACTGAGTGACATTCTCAGTCCCTGGGGACCATTTCCGAACCTGTAGCTTATGTCACCATAACAAAGCACTCGAGAAAATAACTTAAAGGAAGCACTTACTTATTTTGGTTCACAGTTTCAGAGGGCTTTGTCTGTCCGGGTGAAGAGAATGTGGTAGAACAGAGCAGCTCACAGCACGGTGGCTGGGAACAGAGCGTGGGAAAGACAGGGACAGCACCTGCCCTTTCTGGCTTTCTCCTTTAGTTCCTCAAGCACATAGGATGGGTCACCCACATTCAGGGTAGGTCTATCCCACCTCGATTCTCTTGAAAACATCCCCACAGACACAGCCAAGAGTGGCCTTTACTAACCTTCTTGGCGCCTTTCAGTCCAGCCAAGTTGACAGAACTGAACCCTCAGTTCCCACACTTCTCTTTATATATGTCCTAGTACACATTGCTTTGGGATTCAGTGAAGATGGTTAGCATGTACTAGGGTCATGGGCTAATCTTTAGCCGTACCCGTCTCCAACAAAAACCCAGCGAACAACTCCTCTCCACAGAATTTAATAGTGGGAAAATTCCTGATAGTTAAATCTAAGTTATCTAACTGCCAGCCTTCTGTTCTGATGAGATAACCCCACTTTAAAAGATGGATTCTGAATCCTATCGGGAAAGAATCTAAAGGTAACTGTGTGGCTGCGTGGGCCAGGTTACTCGAAAGTCGAATTTGTGTGAGATTTAATGTCTGTGTTCCTATCTTATTAGTTGGCAGTCTTATCAAAGTTAGTCTTTTATTTATATTAGTATAAAATTTTTTTTTTTTTGTTTTGAGACAGGGTTTCTCTGTGTCCCCTTGGCTGTCCTGGACTCACTTTGTAGACCAGGCTGGAATGAAACTCACAGCTATCTGCCTCTGCCTCCTGACTGCTGGGATTAAAGGCATGTGCCACCACACTCAGCGTTAGACTAATATAAAACTTTAATTAAGATGACTTTGGATGAGCCTAAAAGTTTTTTTCTCCCCTGTGATTTTAATGTTCCTTTGAGAATCTTGAGGCAAAGAAGCTAGGCCTGGCCTTTAATCTCAGCACTTGGGAGGCAGAGGCAGGAAGATCTCCGTGAGTTCGAGGCCAGCTTGGACTACAGAGCGAGTTCCAGGACAGCCAGAGCTGCTACACAGAGAAAACCTGTCTAGGAAAAAAAAAAAAAAAAGGAAGAAGAAGAAGAGGAGGAGGAGGAGGAGGAGGAAGAGGAGGAGGAGGAGGAGGAGGAGGAGGAGGAGAAGAAGAAGAAGAAGAAGAAGAAGAAGAAGAAGAAGAAGAAGAAGAAGAAGAAGAAAGAAGAAACAGCAGCAGCAGCAGCGCGGCCTGATTGTGCACATTTATAATCTATGTATTCATGAGCTGGAACTAGACACAGAACGACCAGTAGATTAAGGCCATGGTTGGCTGAGCAGTGAATTAAAGCGCAGATTGGGCTACACAAGACTCTTCTCAAGACAGAAAAGGAATCCGAGACAAGCTTTGACCTCTTTTCCTGCAGACATTGCTCAAATGATTACATGAGGGATTGCGCCTTGCTGTGTCTTTCAGCGTACACAACCAATATGGAGTTCCTCTTGCTGTCCTGACTGTTTCATGGTTTCTGGAAACAACCCCGTGGTGTGGGTAGGACAGGCCTTTTACACATACATGGTGGTTCTTAGTAAAAGCCCGGAAGCTGAGTGTGTGGCTTCTGGTTCCTTTCCTCTGACGAGCTCAGACCAGGTTAGCCTGACTTGTGTGAGCCGCTCCCCCTGAGCCCCTTAGTAAGCCTCCTAGGCTCATTTGCTGCTTCTGTTCCTCTCCCCAGTGTTCTAGATGACTTGCCATGAGTTTCTGTGACTGATGTTTGTTCCTCCTTTACAGAGAAAACGACAGGGTGGTCATGGTCAACGGCACCCCCATGGAGGATGTGCCTCATTCCTTTGCCGTTCAGCAGCTTAGGAAAAGTGGGAAGGTCGCAGCCATTGTAAGTCCTGGGATGGCACGCCATGCACATAGATACATGCAAGCCGACAGCCTTACACATCGACTGTAAATAAACACTTTTTAAAAGAAAATCTTCAAAAATTTTAGAATATTTTTTTGTTCAATCAGAGCCTAAAGGAGAGGTGGTTCTGTGGTTACGAGCCCGTATTATATTGATCTTGCAGAAGACCTGAGTTTAATTCAGTAACATTTGTTTTCTGAGCATTTGGCAGAGTTATGTAACCCAGGGCCAGCATTCTTTTTGCAGCCTCGATGTTACAGATGTGGCAAAGCTGTGTCTGAGTTACCCCCCCCCCCCCCCCCCCCACCCCAGGAAGGTTGCAAGCACCCCTACTTATTTATTGCTGCGCGCGTCTCCTAAGAATAGGGCTATCTCGTCATCAAATCTAAGACCACCAGTAACTCTGCAGCGCCATCTGATATCCATTCCACGTCTCAAGATGCCGAGGATGAGCCTTCCTGGATCCAACTGTCCTCCTTGCGCTTGCTTATCTCCTCAGACACTTTTTGTCTAGATGGGGTACCTTTCCCCTGCTCTTCTGTAACATGTGCAGGAGTGCCTCGTTTCCTGGCTTTTCACTTGACGTTTATGAACTGACTGGAGCCTTTGGGGGCTTTTCTTACTGGGTCAGAAGTGGATTTTGAAGTGTTCAATATACACAGCTGCCGTCATTTTTTTCCTCTCTTCTAATTTTGTAAGGCTTGTTGTCCTTGGTTCCAGAGAGGGGTTTTGGAGGGTTGGCAGGGATACAGGTGTTTAAGGGATGTAGTTTTTGCTTGTATATATGACCCCCCCCCCCATCCCCTCACATACACTGAGTATTGAGAGGGACAATTTTATTGAAACTGGAACCAAGCCCACTGCCTTCCCAGTTGTCTCTGTTTGCGCTGTTATGCATCTGCATCTACTCTCTTTGTCTGAACAGGTGGTCAAGAGGCCCCGGAAGGTTCAGGTGGCTCCGCTTCAGGGCAGCCCTCCTCTCAGTCATGATGACCGAGGTTTTGAGGTGATAGATGAATTTGATGGCAGAAGTTTCCGCAGCGGCTACAGCGAGAGGAGCCGGTACAGCAGCCACGATATGCTCAGCCACAGCTGGGAGGACAGTAGGGAAAGAGGGCGTCCCCAGCATCGCACACAGAGCCAGGAGCGGGAGCGCAGCCGTGGCCGGAGCCTGGAACGGGGCCTGGACCACGAAGACTATGGGAGCAGGCGTGAGCGCAGCCGTGGCCGGAGCCTGGAACGGGGCCTGGACCATGACTTTGTATCCCGGGACCACAGCCGTGGCCGCAGCGTTGACAGGGACTATGACAGAGACTATGAACGCACCCATCACCAAGCCTATGAGCCTGACTACGAACGGGGGTATAGCCCATCATACGACCGCAGAGCCCAGGCCGAGGCCCATTACTGAGCGCAGCCGTAGCCGCGAACACCTACGCTCCCGCAGCCCTAGCCCTGAGCCTAGATCCCGTCAGGAGCACAGGGGCCAACATGATCCTGAGAGGCCCATCGGGGTCCTTCTGACCAAAAACAAGGCAAATGAAGGTAGGCACATGTGATATGGGAATGAAAGCCGTACCTGCCAGCATCACCTGGTGCTCACCTGGCACCTGCCAGTGTTGAGCACCCACCTGAACCGGATGGCACTCGCGAGCTTATTTATGCCTCACCGCCATAGGAGAAACAGAGAGACACAGTAGGGCCCTACTGATCTGGACGCAGGTGTCTCACAGGCAAAGCCAGATCCTCAGAGAAGTTCCTCTCCTCCGCTCTTGTCAGAGTGAAGCTTCTCAGTCTCCCCTGTGTACCCGGAACCAGAGACTGTAGGGGTCTGTGTGTGAACAGGCCATGCTGGGTGAACCTGGCACTTCTCAGTGTGGGAAAACAAAGCAGAAGTCAGTATTCCTGCTCATCTTGATGGAGTTCTGTTCTAGGCTAGGGGTGGTGTTGAGGAAAAGTCTCTTATGTAAGCCCCCTCCCTCCAGCCTTAGTGGTAGGAGGCGGTCAGAGGGTTTGGAATGTATGTGGAAGCCAGCTCCACTTTAGTCTGCTTGCCCCACCTTGCGTTCCTGGAGACATGGGCACACTTAATCCCAACCTGGATTCATTAACTTGTGTGCGGTGAAGCTGTTAGCACAGTCCATGCAGGAGGTTTCTGAAGCTGAGTAAGTAGGGGGGAGCTGGAGCTCACACTCAGCTGATCTGAGATGAGGAGATGAACAGGAAATGAGCCGTTTCCAGTCTTGGGCCTTGTTTTCCTACTTTTGAAATTTCTTTCCTTCTTCTTTTTGCTTTTTCGAGACAGGGTTTCTCTGTGTAGCCTTGATTGTCCTGGACTCGCTTTGTAGGCCAGAATGGCCTCGAACTCACAGTGATCCACCTGCCTCTGCCTCCCAAGCTGAAATTTCTTTTTTTTCTTTTTAAAAAATATTTATTTATTTATATGAGTGTTCTGTTTGCATGTATGACAGAAGATGGCACCAAAGCCCATTATAGATGGTTGTGAACCACCATGTTGTTGCTGGGAATTAAACTCAGGACCTCTGGAAGTGTGGTCAGTGCTCTTAACCGCTGAGCCATTTCTCCACCCACCCCCCTTCTTAAAAATTTATTTATTACATATACAGACCAAAAAAGGGCAACAGATCTCATTATAGATGGTTGTAATCCAACGTGTGGTTGCTGGGAATTGAACTCAGGACCTCTGGAAGAACAGCCAGTGCTCTTAACCTCTGAGCCATTTCTCCAGCCTGAAGCGGAAATTTCTTGTGACATAACTTTTGTCTTCGCTGGTTCTAGTACTGTTCTAAGAAGAAAAAGCCGAAGAGCCTCTGACAATGCTGTAGCTTGGGGCTTTGCATTTTTTTTGTAGGTTTTAGACAAAAAGAGCCTATTTCCTTAAATTTTCCTACTTAAATAGCTGGAGTGATATAATGACAGTAAAGGGGTACCTGGAGTTGGGGTGGGGTGGGATGGGGGTAAGCTGAGATTGCACACATTGCTGAGGAGAGCCATCCTTGTCAGCAACTTTGGGGACATGAAGATGTCACAGAGTCTTTAAAGCTATTGATGAGGAGATGGCCCTTCACTGGGCCCCAAGCTGGCTCCAGGTGTCAAAGTGTGGAGAACAGAGAAGTTTTAATTTTTAAGGGTGAGCATTGGGCAGGGCACCTTCTTCCAAAAATTTGACCCATTCTGAGGGACATTGATTTGGAAACCTTTCCTGTTTCCCTGTCCCCGTCCAGCCCCCCCCCCTCTCTGTGTTCCTGCCATAGAAACAACCATATCATACAATGTATTAGAACTGACGGAATGAGCGTGCGAGCGTGTGTGTGTGTGTGTGTACATACATACATGTGTATGTAAAGGGGATTCGTAAGCATGGTTCGGTAATCTAACAGTAGAAGTTTAATGAAAGTCTCAGAAAGGCCAAGAATCCCGTAGTTGCTGAGTCCATGAGACTGGATCTGTCTCAGCAGTCATAGTCTGGTGCCTGCTAGGCTCTCGGGGGTATTCAGTCTACATTGGAATCTGGCTGTCGTAACGGGCGAACGAGCTTGCCAGGCAGAGCAAGGACAAGCAGACACAAAGCAAAGACTTCTTTCTTCCATGCCCTTTTATGTGAGCCGCAACTAGAAGGTGTAGCTCAGATTTAGCATGGGTCTTCTCAGCTTTAATAATCCGGTTAAGAAAACTCCTCAATGGCATGGCCAGTTGGGTGCAGGTACTGTCAAGCAAGATTTAGCTACCATCCGCCTCCATATAAAAATCTTAAACAGAAGCTTCTTGGAATATTACTTCTTCTGCGTGATATACTCAAGAGTTTCCCACTGCAGTGGAATTTTAAACTAGTCTTAGACACTCATTAAATCAGTTGAAGACCCACTAATGAGCTGTGATCCATAATCTAAGGAGACAGTGTTGGGCTAGAGAGATGCCTCGGTGCTCAGGGGTGTTCAGGGTTCTTCCAGAGGACCAGAGTTCGGTTCCCAGCTCCCATGTCAGGCAGTAATTCCAGCTCCAAGGGATCTGATGCCCTTTTCTGGCCTCCACAGATACCCAACACACACACACACACACACACACACACACACACACACACACACACGAATGAAAATAAGTCTTAAAAAGTAAAGCTTTAAATAAAATAAAATGAGGGCATTATCTTATGAGATTGCCCAGGTCATAACTGATCTTAGTTAAATACAGGAATAAAAAGCTAATGTTCCTCTCCTGATCGGCTGTTTTGCTTTTAACTGTTTTGTTCCCCAAACTTTAATATCATTAAACAACTTTCGGTGGTGATGACGTGTAAACCCATGGCCTAGGATATGCTAGAGAAGTGTTCTCGCCTGATTCTACTTACAAACAAACAAACACCATTTCCCCCCATGACTTTATTTATTTGAGTTTTCCGTGTATGAGTGTTTGTTTAAAAGTAGAACTGAGGTGATGGACAGCTGTGAGCCACCATGTAGGTGCTGAGAGCTGAACCTGAGTCCTCCGGAAGAGCAGTCAGTGTTCTTACCCTCTGAGCCATCTTTCCAGCCCTCCATTGCAGAAAATTATGATTATTTATAATTTTATCAATGGAGAGGGGCATCCATAGCACGATGTTTGCATGGAGCTCATAGGACAATTCCATGAGGGTCTGTTTTCTCCTCCCACTTTATGGGCTTCAGGGATTGAGGTCACTTTAGGTGGGACAGCAACCACCTTTATTCACAGAGATATCTCACTGGCCCCAATCTTACCTTTTTTTAAAAATTATTTTTATTTTTTGTGTGAGTGTTTTTACCTGTGTGTGGGTATGTGAACCACACGCATTGCTGGTGCTTGAGGTGTATCAGAGGCCCTGAAACTAGAGTTACAGATGGTTGTGAGCCACCACATGGGTGCTAGAGACTGAACCTGGGTCCTCTGCAAGAGAAGCAAGTGCTCTTAACTGCTGAACCTTCTCTCCAGCCCGTAATTCCATTTGGAAAAAACAAAAAAAAAAAACAAAAACAAAATGGCTAGGCAGTGGTGGCTCACGCCTTTAATCCCAGAACTTGGGAGGCAAGGCAGGCAGATCTTTGTGAGTTCAAGGCCAGCCTGGTTCACAGAGTGAATTCTAAGATAGCCAAGACTACACAGAGAAACTCTGTCTTGAAAAATCAGGGAGGGCAAGTGTAATAAAATAAAAGTATAAAAAAAAAAAAAAAAAAGAAAAGAAAAGAAAAGAAAAACCAGGGAGGGGAAAAAAGAAAAAGAAAACAAGAAAAAAAAAAGTGCTGTCTTTTGCTAAAATTACCCTACAGCTTATTTATTTCTACGTAAGTCACACACAAATGGTTGCATAAAAAAATGAATTTTCTAAGAAAACCAGTGCTAGGCACGAACTGCTATCACCAGGTTCCTTGCTGTGTCACAGAAGCTGGTTAATTCTTTTTTTTTTTTTTTTTTTCGAGACAGGGTTTCTCTGTGTAGCCTTGGCTGTCCTGGACCCGCTTTGTAGACCAGGCTGGCCTCGAACTCACAGCGATCTACCTGCCTCTGCCTCCCGAGTGCTGGGATTAAAGGCGTGTGCCACCAAGCCCGGCTTAATTATTATTATTATTTTTTTTTTAACTAAAGAAGTGTTCATACAGAGCACATGCCAGTGGGACTGTTTGCGGACACTCCTGTGTTACAAAGGGAGCATTAAGCTTTTAGGAGGCTAGGTGAGGCTCAGATGTATAAGGAAAGTGAGTCAGAGTTTCTCAGCCCTTTGTCCTGGGCTGTGTGCTCTCTAACCAGCAGGGCTTTGTCATCCTTGGGAGAGACATCCCACCCTGGGAGGGTGTGAACTGTGCCTCAGAACTTCTATTAGTTCTTGGTTGTGGTGCTAAAATGGCGACCCTAGAGCCTTACAAATGAGTTTACTACAATTGATTTTAAAACTACTTTTTTTGTGTGTGTGACTACAAGAGGATAGTAAGGTGTTTTGTTTTGTTTTTTGTTTTTTTAAGAAAGTGACTGATTTGAAAGTATACAAAGCAGTCAGAACACTGATAATAATAACTTCAGAACTGACTGTGTTGGCTCTCAAGCTTACTTAATTGTTAGCTTTCAAAGTCACTACAATTCATCCTTAAAATCTGTCTTTTTACAGCTTAGTAAATGAACTCAGCATAGTCTGTAGAACACTTGACACATTAAAAAGTGTGCACCCCTCCTAACTGCAGCGTTGCTTTTTTTTCGAGAAAGTTCAAAGTGCTGCTGACTCATGGCTAGTGCTCCAGGCATAGCTTTGCCCAGCTTACAAACACCCCGCGCAGTATGAACTGTTACAGCTGAGACACACTGTGTCCTCAGCTCCCTGTGGGCAGCCTCAGAGCCAGCACATTCTCCTGGTAAGAAGGAGGAAGTAGATGTTGTCCTCAGCCTTTTATTTGGAAAGTGTTTGTTTTAAGCGGATGTCCACATAGCCTTCACCTAGTTTGACCAGTTAGCATACGGTATTACCTTCCTTTCTCCTCCCTAGTTTTGTTTTGTTTTTATTTTTATTTTTTCTTTCTAATTCTCTCTACCACTTCATCCTCTCTCCGATTCCCCACTTTCATTCCAGGCCAGCTAGCTTAACAGAGTATCTATCCCATATAAGAATTACATTTTCATAACTGTTTGAAGTATCTTTAAAGCCAGAGTTACGTTTGAGAGTGTGTGTGTATCTTGTTTGTCCTCTAGAGTATGGTCTGCGCCTGGGGAGTCAGATCTTCATCAAGGAAATGACCAGAACAGGGCTGGCAACCAAAGACGGCAACCTTCACGAGGGGGACATAATTCTCAAGGTGAGAGGACCAGGACAGGGAATGGTGTGCAGCACTGGGTGCCTGCACGCACCCCACACCCACACCCACACCCACACACCAGCACAGAATCACTGAGTGCTAGCAGCGGGCCAGGAGGAGGAGGGTAGAGGCAGGAAGAGGAGAGGGATGAGGTGATCTTTGTCAAAGAACAAAAATAAACAGATATAAAGAGTAGGGATGATCCGGGCGTGGTGGCGCATGCCTTTAATCCCAGCACTTGGGAGGCAGGGGCAGGCGGATCGCTGTGAGTTCGAGGCCAGCCTGGTCTACAAAGTGAGTCCAGGATGGCCAAGGCTACACAGAGAAACCCTGTCTCGAGACCCCACCCCACCCCCAAAAAAGAGTAGGGATGTAGCTGGGGAGCCAGGCTCTTCCCCAGCTCAGGAGCCCTGCCCTTTCCAACCCCCAGCCCCCAACTCCCCCTATCCCACCCCCCAAGCCCCCAGCCTCACCCCACCCCCACCCCCGCCAAGAGGAAAAAACAAGGACAAAGAAGCCTTAGAGTCTGTACCAATTACAAAGGAAAAACCTCAAGGAACACTTTCCTTTCTCCCTGTTGATTTAAAGTTGAGGTTCCGGTTCCCATGCCGAGGCAAGGTGAGTCTGAGAACCACTGATCTGTGACCGCTGAGTGTTTGATAGGTTTGTTTGGTGGTTGGCTTTTTGAGACAGGGTTTCTCTGTAGCCCTGGCTGCCTCTGTAGGCCACTCAGTAGACTTGGCTGGCCTGGAACTCAGGGAGACCTACCTGCTTCTGCCTCCCACGTGCTGGGATTAAAGGCGTGCAGCACTACCGGCCACTGTTCGGTAGTCTTTCTAAACCTCTCTGATTAGGAAGCGTGTTCCGGCAGTAAAGCAAGCTGTAGACTTGAACTTGCAAGTTAGATAGGTTAGCAGAGTAACCTAAATTTACCCTGAACCTAAGTACAACTCTTGTCTGTTCTGGGCCTGTGTGGTTACATTTAATTTAAAGCATAATTCACCTTCATTACGTCATCCTGACGTCTGGATGACGGCTAAGTCAGCAAGTTCTTTCCAGTTCTGGGGTGGGGGTGGGGATGGGACTGGGAGGGGGAGTAAGGGTTTTAACTGAGCTGTGGACAGCCGTCCTGATGTGAATAGCGTCACCATTCTTTATATACGCAGATCAATGGAACTGTGACGGAGAACATGTCCTTAACCGATGCTCGGAAGTTAATAGAAAAGTCTAGAGGAAAACTGCAGCTCGTGGTGCTGAGAGACAGCAAGCAGACCCTCATCAACATCCCATCCCTAAATGACAGCGACTCTGAAGTAGAAGGTAAGAAGCCTGTGATCCAGGCGGGGCGTCACGAGGGCCACTCCTGAACGCAGCCCGGGGCTAGAGGGGCTAAGGAACCTTCCTCAAACTTAGATTCAAAGAGTATTCCTGATTTGTTTGTTTGTTTGTATATTAAAGCATCTTTTGAAATAAGATTTCCAATAGGAAATTGTGACACACTTAATTAGGCCACTGAGAGCAAAACTTAATAGTAAAAAAAGAAATATGCATGACCAGTCCAATGAACTAAGCATTACCCATTTGCTAAGTGCTAACACAGACACAAAGTATAAGCTTTGTGCTTCTTAAAGGTGGCAGAAGCCAAGCATGGCAGTGTCTTTAATCCCTCTCTGAGCAGGCAGAGGCAAGGCTGCACTGTCTACCTGGCAGGTTCCAGGCTAGCCTCAAAGAATGAAAGAAAAGGAAAACAACAACAACAAAAAAACCCCCTGTGCTTGTGGGTGTGTCTTCCTTTCTTTATTAGACTGTCTTATATGTTAACTCTAGAGCTTACAATCTGTGTTAGAATCAGAAAAATCTGTGTTAAAATGCCAGTGCTTGGGAGACAAGCAGGCAGATTTTGGGAGTCCGAGGCTAGCTTGATCTGCAAAGCAAGTCCAGGTCAGCCAGGGCTGTTACACAGAGGTACCCTGTCTTGAAATACAAAAACAGCAAAACAAAAATATCTTAATAAATTCTAACTCTGAATTGGGAGGCAGAAGCAGGCAGATCTCCATGAGTTTGAGGTCAGCCTGGACTACAGTTCAAGTTCCAGGACAGCCAGAGCTGTTACACAGAGAAACCCCGTCTCGAAAAACCAACAAAACAAAACAAAAACTAATAAATTCCAAATCTGCTTAAGAAGAGGCCAGGCAGTCAGTTTCCCACCCTTGGAAGGTGTTCTGAAAGTGTCTAAAGTGACTGACTAAATACTCAGTCAAAATGGCTCAGTGTTAGGGTGCTTGTTGCTCATTAATATATGTCCCTGTCCCTGTCTGCTGTTGTTTGTTTTCTTCTAAACTTGGATAAGTGCATTTATTCCAGCTTTGCATGTAACTCGCAAGGGAAGGAATCACATACATGAACTGCTGTTTCACACTGAGAAACATTTAATGTTGAACTTTAGGGACCAGCCAGCTCTAAATGGTTGTTAATAATGTAAAATATCCTTCTCAGAGTACATGTGGTGTCTCCAAATTGTGGAGTTCAGATCGCTGCCTCACCTTCAAAGGGTGTGTTAGCAAGGAGATGTAATGCCGGGTCCAGTGAAATGGTCGCTAATACTCTCTCATGTGCATATCCTAAAAGCAGTGCTAACAGGAAAGCAGAGAGACCATGGCCACCAATTGAAGTCGGTTACAGTTTATTTCCTTACCATTCACCATGTGGTCTGCACAGCGTCAGTGTCAGGGAGCCTGATCCAGCGAGGTCCCTGCATGGTTTGAATATACATTAAACTCTAAGGAGCGCTGGTCTGTTTGGCAAGAGTGGTTTCTACAGCCTCAGATTCAGGCGATCGTGGGTTGAAACTATGTGGGGAAAAGAGTCCAGGAAATCCAGGGTTCTTTTTCTTGTTCTGCCAGCAGTCCAGTGTAAGCACAGTTGACACGGCGTTTGCAGTGTGTCGTGTATTATAGATAACCGTGCAGGAGAACAGGTTAACACTTAGCATCTTCTATAAGGGACGTAGTCATCTGCCCAGTTTGGTTGGAAATGGTTCTGGAAGCAGTTTCTACAGCAGACACAGAAGGACGCTACTTGTAGCTGGATCGTGGCCTCCCTAACACAGCTTTGAAAACAAGTGGGAGGAGAGAAGTGTAAGGTGCCACGGACATCTCAGTTGGGTATAGGTCCTTGGGAACAAGAGTTCTGGAAGCATCGGTGGGCAAAGATAGGTGAAGGGACAAACAGACAAACCCAGGGGAGTGTTTGAATCTGAGTTTATTTTGCAGGCAAGCAAGCTAGATTTTTATACACATTTTTTGGAATGGGGAGTATTTTTGTGGTTAAATTTTTTTTCCTTTCAAGAAAGTCACAGTTCAAAATACAGGATGCAAAGTAATAATGTTGTCATCAATCTTTTTTTTTTGTCATCAATCTTGAATCATCATTCTTAAGTTATTTAGATTGGTATCAGTGCATGTGCCCTTTTTATCAAAGGTCAATGTTCTCTCATTATGCCAAACACCTGTGAGTCAAGACAGTGTTTTCTTAGCTCTTCTTGACGCTATCTGGAGCTTTCTTAAACACTTTATTTGTTAGTCATAATATAAACTATGATTAATCCTTAGCCATGTTTTTATTAACAAGTGGAATGGAACTTGGCTGCAGTCCCAAGTTAAGGCATCTCCTAACAACACAGTTACGTTTAAAAGTTCTGATATGAAAGTAAAAACAGAATGTTCCAAAACAAGAAGGCTGCAATCAGTTACTCCTGGCAGGAACATCACACCCATTCTAGGAGGCTCTCCTGGCTAGAGGGTCATCGCCTCAGGCTGTGCGGTATCATTTGTCACACAGACTCCCCTGAAGGGGTTGTGACAGTAAGGCTCTGTATTTGACTGCCTCTTCAGTAAGTCATCTCTCTCTCTGAAAACTAGGAAGGGTTTTTTTTTTTTCCTCCCTCAGTAAAAGAAAGAACTGCTAAGCTGATGGTTTCCCTTATGTTTCCTGCTCAGAGAACAGTGTAGTTTTGGTACATATGTGTCTCACTGAAGCCATCTTTTCTTATTTTGAACCAGATATCTCGGAAATAGAGTCCAACCGATCTTTTTCTCCTGAGGAGAGACGCCAGCAGTATTCTGATCAGGATTTTCATTCCTCCAGTGAGAAGCTGAAGGAGAGGCCAAGGTAAGGCGGGGGCTTTCGTTTCTGTTAGTCCCGGTGCGTGTGGTGACTGTGTGTTGTGACTGAATCTGCTGAGACAAGACCATGTATGTGCTTCAGTTCAAGAGAGGACACCTCAGGCCGACTGTCCAGGATGGGCGCCACACCCACTCCATTCAAGTCCACAGGGGACATCACAGCTGCAGGTGCCACTGAGGCCAAGGAGCCCAAGTACCAGGAAGAAATGCCAGGTAAGGCTTCCAGATCATTCTTTTCTCTGTATATGTTTTACACAAGCTGGTTCATGCAAACCATATGTTCCCAGCCCAGCTCCACTGACTGGAAGGCTTGTGTTCAGAAATATGGGCTTGGTATTACCAGGGAATGGCTGGAAAAAAAGCAAATTTATTTAAAAATAATTTGTAAAGATGAAGAGACCCTCTTTATTTTTCTGTTTTAATGTGGGAGGTAAAATCCATTCTAATATATGATCATAATTGGCCACATTTTGGCACATTATTCTCATTGTTCCTACACTGTAATTATCATCATAACTCTAGGTACATAAATATTTATATTTGGGGAAAATATATTTTTTGGCTGTAAGGAACACTGCTTCATGCATGCATGAGCACCTTCTACTTTGTGTGTTTTTGTTTGTTTGTTTGTTTTTCCCTGACTTTAAGAAACTATGATAACTATTAATGCCTTAAAGTTAAGCTTCATCTTTCTCTCATCCCCCTCCCCCCACCTTTCTTTTTTCTCTTTAAAGAAATAAAAATGAGGGGGCTGGAGAGATGGCTCAGTGGTTAAGAGCACTGGCTGCTCTTTTTGAGAAATCCTGAGTTCAATTCCAAGCAACCAGATGGTGGCTCACAACCATCTAAATGGGATCTGATGCCCTCTTCTGGCCTGTATGTGTACATGCAGATAAAGCACTCATATACATAAAATGAATAAACCTTAAAAAAATTAAAATGAGGACAGTTTAAGAAGGGGAAAGTACTTGGGAATGGGGTTAGTAATCAAGGAAAGTGTGTTCTGCCGTTTGATGGGATGGCATGATTGTGACATCAGACACACTTAAAGCCTGTGGATTTTGCTTTCTTTATATTAAGGAACACACTCCTGAGGGTCTTGATGACAAGAAGGAAGATGTTTGTCTTGTTGTGATTTATTTTCGTGGTATGTTGATGGAGTCCACAGCATCCTGCATGTGAGGCAAAGCTACGCCTCAGTCCACACAAAACGTTTTTAAAATCCACAGTTGCTGGGGAGTGGAGAGACGGCTCAAGGGTTGAGAGTTTCCCGTCATCCACATGGTGGCTATGACACTCTGTAACTCTAGTTCCAGGGGACTCGATGCCCTCTTCTGGCCTTCACAAACACTAGGCACGCACACGGTACATATATGTGCATGATGAAAAATCTCTTAGGAATAAAACAGAACCAAATAAAAATCTTTAAACCCACAGTGCCTCAACCCAGAACGGCCCCAAGAACTTTTCTTCGCCCTAGTCCTGAAGATGAAGCAATATACGGGTAATGTACTTGTATCACCCTCTGCCCCCCTTTCCTCTTCCACACAGCACATTCTTAGCTGTCTCCACCCCAACCCAGGTGGTAACTTTGCTCTACTCAGCCACGTTTAACCAACCTTATTTCTGATGTTCATAAGAAAGAGGAATCATTGTGAAACAAAACAAAACAAAACTGGGATGGAGTGAGCTTTGTGGCTTTGGCATCTCTCCATTTACCCACACAGCTTCTTCTCTGAACGTTTCTCTGAACACTTGCACCATGCAGATGTGTAACTCCCAAACAGGTGAAGCAGCTTCAGACTACAGTGTTTGAGGAGAGACTGCAGGGGTGTCATGGTCCTGGATGGGGGAAGGGAGGAGGAGATGGGTTGAGTGGTGTCCAGACTGCAGTTGTTGGACTAGGACTGGCTTCCTTGGATCTGCACAATCTCTTTGTGCTGGAATAGACCTGGGAAGGCATCCACCTATCAGGTAGCTAGAATCAATCCCTGGCTTTTCTGTCATCTTAGATGAGCTAATGTGGTAAATTCTGTACTTTGGCTCCTTTGTGGGCTGGTAGATGTTCCTATCACTGTCCCAGGGAGAGAAAATATCAGACAGATGAGAAAATGAGAGGGCACTTTTGTAAACCATGAAGTCACTCCTGAGCTAGAAAATAGATCTGTAATCTCTTGATGTGAATCCTTCATTTTAAACAATATGTTTCCTCTTTCCTTTCTGAAACCAAACCTCCGACAGCCCTAACACCAAAATGGTGAAGTTCAAGAAGGGCGAGAGCGTGGGCCTCCGCTTGGCTGGTGGAAATGATGTTGGGATATTTGTGGCTGGCATTCAGGAGGGCACCTCAGCAGAGCAGGAGGGCCTGCAAGAAGGAGACCAGATTCTGAAGGTGAGGAAGCCCGCCCCCTAGCGGCGACTTGGGAAGGTGCTTTCCTGGGTGTTTTTCAGTAAAGGAGTTCTGAGAACACTGGGTTCCTGGTTGCTCTGAAGGTTTGGCATGCTGAGAGCTGTCAGGATTTGGAATATACTTATATCTCTGTGTGCGCGCGCGCGCGCGCACACACACACACACACACAGGTGAGAAATCCACATGTCATTAACTGGCGATCTGGTAAGCATTTCTAGGCCCAAAGGAGAGGAGAGAAGCTGCAGAATCGCTCAGGGAGTCAGACCTCAAGGCACAAGGACATCCCTGCCCTCTGTGCTCTGCTGATATGGTTCAGAGATGCCTGCAGAGTGGGAGGTGTCAGGCCTTGCTCATGAGCATTGCTAAGCTTTCCAGTGAAACTCTAGGACCTTCTTTGGCTGCAGGCAGGGCCCTAGAAGACTATCTTATCTGAGTGAATGTCGAGACAACACATGGTCCTAGGACATCTCTCCAGCCCCAGCTTCCCGTGCTACTGATGAAAATCTTTTCAAATGCCAGCACGTACTAGTTTGTACCTGGTGGACATGCTCATGAAGAGAAAGCATGCTTCCCCGTTACTGGGAAGCCAGAGGCTTAGAGCTTTGCTCATTAACAATTGTTGTATAAAACACTATTAAAGACAAAGAGAATTGCGTCCATACTCAGAACTTTTCTAGAAAGATTTCTTTGTTTCCTGGCATCACCATGGTGACCAGGGAGATGCTGGTGGGCACTGACTTGTCTTGCAGTAGTCCTTGGTAGAGGTCTGGCAACAGGTGGCCTTGACCATCACTCAAGCTGACGACAGAAAGGATCTCTTTTCTGTAAAAGGCTGAGAAAGACTGAACTCCCCTCACTGGGCCGAGAGGCAGCTGTGGCACAGTGAGCTGGATGGATCTGATACTGAATCCTCCCCAGGCTCCCAGCAAAGCCAGCCGGGCCCTGCATACTGCTCTCAGATAATGAAAGACGATATTTGCCTGTCGGAAAGGACCGCACAGTCTGACCTTGAAGTACAGAAACACTGGTCTCTTCTTTACTCCTTGGCCAGCCTGAAGATCTGAACAAAACTGTCTTCCTAGCCCAGCCTTTTTTTTTTTAAAGGGGGGAAAGAATGGTTTTTTTGTTTTTTGTTTTTTCTTTTTAGGTTTTATATATTTATTTTATATATAGTGCTCTGCCTGCACGTACACCTGCATGCCAGAAGAGGGCATCAGATCACATTATAGATGGTTGTGAACCACCATGTGGTTGACGGGAATTGAACCCAAGCCCTCTGGAAAGGTAGTCAGTGCTCTTAGCCCTTAAGCTGTCTCTCTAGCCACCTCTTTGTTATGTATATGGTGTGGCTTGTATTTCTCTTTCAAAAACTGTTATGAAGTAGAAAAGTCAAAAAACCAAACACATTTATGAAGTGGGCAGCGGAGGTTGTTGTGATTGTTAAATCACAAGGATTTTTAAAAACTATGTGGGGAATGAGAGGAACACCTGTGCCATGCATGCCATGCCATGCATGTGGAGGTGAGAGGGCGACTTTTAGGAGTCATTTCTCTCCTGCTAAATGGACTTGCGATTAAATTAAACCGAGGTCATAAGGTTTGGTGGCAAGTGCCTTAACACTTGAGTCATTACACTGGCTTTGGATTTTTAATATGTAGCTTGCAAAGTGTGTTTTAATTTTGACAATTATAGTTTTGGTCCCAGCACAAGGTCATAGAAATAGAGGGGTCCCTGAGGCCCTATCTATGTGTTCCCTTTTATATTAAAAAAGATAAATATGAGTATTTACAATGTACATAGAAAGCATTCATAGATACAGATGAAGCTATGTAAAAGGCACAAGAAAGGGCTAGATAGCAAAGTTCTGTTAGCTCTGTTTGGGGACAGAGCTGGGAACGGCAGCACCTTACATGGTAGCATTGTTTCAAAGAAGGCTGATTGTTTTTGCAAACCCCTCTCCTCTCTCCTGTACTCCTCTAGCTCCCTCTTCCAGGATGCTCCCTGAGCCTTGCAGGGAGATGATCTAGCATAGATGTTTGATTTCGAGCTGAGAGTCCCACAGTCTCTTATGATCAGTTATGGGTCTTCTCATTGATACTGTCAACTGTATAAAGAAACTTTTCCGAGTCAGGTTTGTCGATGCGTGTCTTTAGCCTAGCACCTCAGGAGTCAGGGGCAGGGGAGATTTCTGAGTTCAAGGCTAGCCTGGTCTACAGCCTGCTTATCTTGTCGCGTCCTTCTGTAGTGTCACCCTCAGTCATTGTGGGATAAATGCTGTGGGGCCCCTTGCCAGGAGGACGTATAGACTAGCAGGTTAACGACACAGCGGCAACTGGTTTTCCATATATAACCTAACGCATCAGATCTCATGAGCACATGTTAGACATTTTTATTTTGTTTTGTTTCTGAGACAGAACCCCCACTGACCTTGAACTCAGAACCATCCTGCCTCAGCCAAAAGCACTGGCATTCAAGTTGTGCCTCACTGTGTCTGGGGTTACATAGCTTTTGCAAGATTGGAGTCACAGGCGAAAGGTTGAGTTAGCCCGTGAAAGTGTATATTCAAGATTTATTTGAGTTAATTTTAAGGAAGTGTGGTGCCAGGTCTGCTTGTTCCAGACCTCACCATTCCATGTTGATCATAGTTATCTGTTGATTACTTAAATATTGGACATTTCTGGTACAAGCCTCCTTGGGAGGCTTGAGAAAAGGGAGACAGAGAGAATGGTAGGAGATTCTAATCAATTCAGTGACAAATTCTTCATCTGAAGGACTGGCAGATGCGATGGTGTGCAGAGCACCGAGGAAGGAAGGTAGAACAGCACAGGGGTTTACTTACTGGGCCACAGTCACCTGATTTGCCTGGAAGGAATTAAATTAGGCTCAGGTTGGAGGAGCCACAGCAAGACTTGGGCTGTGACCGTTTTATTATTGAGAGCAATCAGGCTTTTTATACCTTTATCAGAAACAGAATATAATGGCCATTGTAGGGGTCAATACAGTTGTAGTTGCCAGGATACAATGAAGCATGCCAGCTATAGAAGGCACACAAGATTAATGTCTAAGACCAACTAGCCTGTCAAGTTTCCATGTTTTCTTGACTTCCAAGGGAGCATACAGAGGCCTGGGCACTTCATTGCCTGAGGGAGCGCATAGGCCTCCCAGGAACTGAAAGGCACATTGTGCCCCAGGAGCCATGGACTCTAACCTGAAAAGCCAATGACTCGTGTCTCACAAGTCAGCTAGGCCAAACCAACTCCATGGGTCCCTTCACATGCTCACATAGCCCAGGCCAATAGAAAGGTGCTGCTGGGCAGGTGAGCTGAGCGGCAACGGTACACACTTGTGCACATCCAGCTTTTGCTCTGGCCAGGTCTTGGTGGGAACAAACAGAAATTTAGGAGTTACCTTTTTCAAATTTTGGAACTACTAGGTATTAATCCTAGGTCTTTGTGCATGCAAAGCAAGTTCGTGGCCACTGAGTTATTTCCCCGGCCCCATCAGGACTTAACTACTCTTTTTGTTTCATTTCCTTTTTAATCACCCCCCATCCCCCCACCCCCTCCCCACCTTCCAGGTGAACACACAGGACTTCAGAGGGCTGGTTCGGGAAGATGCGGTTCTTTACCTTTTAGAAATACCCAAAGGTGAAACCGTGACCATTTTGGCTCAGAGCCGAGCGGATGGTGAGCAAGTTTGGTCAATTGTTTGATCTGGAGGAGGTGGGAAGGATTGAGAAGATATCTTGGGCCCAGAATAAGCAACACTGGGTCACAGGTGCATGCAGAAAAATTGAGTAACTGCCCCCATCTACTGAAACAATTTGTTAGTTGTGTGCCTTTCGGAGTTAAACTGCTTTTCTGAACAGTGATGTATCCTCACTTATGTTAGAATTGTCATAGTCTCTATTTGATGGTGACATTAGCCCCTCTCCGCTCTCACCAATCTCACAAGTTGCTTCGCCTTTCCAGGCCCTCTCCTATAAAGCGGGGGACAAGAATATAGTCCCTTCCTGTTTGTGTCAGAAGGTTGGTGAGCAACTCCATTAGTCAGAGGTCCCCAGAGAAACAGAACCAACAAGACAGAAAGGCACACACTGTTAAGAGAATGGTTGATGTGAACGTGCAGGCTGGCGAGTTCCACTGGGACAGGGCGAGCTAGCAAGTTGCAGACCTGGCAGAATCAAAGATTCAATCTTGGGGTTAGCCTGCAGGTCTCACATGTAGGAGAACGCATGATTTAGAGGCAGCAGGCCTGTGGGAGAAAAGCAGCTCTTTCAGCTGGAAGGCCACTGGGTGGGAGTAGTAACTCCCTCTGACTGGACAGAATATTCTGCCGAGGCTTTCAACTGATTGGATGAAGCCTCATCCTTATTAGGAGGAACAATTTGCTCAATCTACCCTTTTGAATGTTAATTTCCTTCCCCCAGCACACACCATGTCCTCTCAGAAAAGACCTAGGATATGTTTCATTGATTGTCTAGCCCCACCCCCCCCCCCCCCCCCCCCCATACACAGTCAGGTTGACACATGAAATCCACCATCATGGTACTTCAGGTTAGTGGTTCTGCCTTCCTTCTGTTGGTTCCCATAGTTCCCACAATGCACTAGGAATGAGGAACTGGGAAGGGTGTGATCCTCAGTCAAGCCCAACACAGCCAACAGTGCTTTTGTTTTCCAGTGTATAGAGACATCCTGGCTTGTGGCAGGGGAGACTCGTTTTTCATAAGAAGCCACTTTGAATGCGAGAAGGAGACTCCACAGAGCCTGGCCTTCACCAGGGGAGAGGTCTTCCGAGTGGTAGACACCCTGTACGATGGCAAGCTGGGTCACTGGCTGGCTGTGAGGATCGGAAACGAACTGGAAAAGGGCCTAATCCCTAACAAAAGCAGGTAACTAAGACCGCTTCCCTAAGCATCCCTTAATCCCTTTCCCACCAAAAGGCAGCAGAACCACCTCTGAGGAAATCCCGCGTGATGTCATCATTTGGCGACATCGGTTGTTTATGGGGATGGAACTGGAGCTTCTGCAGTCTTGAACATCTCAGGCTTGGTTGCTGCGCTTGACTTATTTAAGGATAGCCTGCTGCCTTGCTTATGGGAAACACTGAGCCATAGCACCCTGGCACACCGGGTCTCCATCCTTAGGAGAGGCTTGCACACCCCCAGGGAACACTTGCTGGTGTGGCTGTGGAGACTTCACAGTGATGGTCAGTTTGCTACATACAATCATACTACATACCCTGTGAGCCAGACATGGCATGCTCTGTACTGAGCTATTGCCCGTGGTTTTCAGAAATCCTGTGGACTTCTCTCATTGCCATGACAAAATACATGAGAGAGAGAGCAGAAGGGAGTGAGAGGTGGGGGTGGGGAAGGCTGGTCCTCAGCTTGCTTTCTCCCTTGTATTCAGTCTGGGCCCCAGCCCATGGGAAGGTGCTGTCTGTTCGGATGGGTTTTTCCTTTCTACAAATATCCTCATAGGTCTACCCAGAGGTGCGTTTCCGTAGCAATTCTAAATCTAGTCAGGTTGACAGCGAAGCTTTCACACGCTGCCTTTTGTGGCTCCACAGTCCCTTCATTGCCTCCTTTGTCAGTCTGACTGGGTCTTAAGAACAACCTGTTCCCACGCTGTGGAGAATGACTTCTCCTGCCTTCTTCCCTCAGAGCTGAGCAAATGGCCAGTGTCCAGAATGCCCAGAGAGAGAATGCTGGGGACAGAGCAGACTTCTGGCGGATGCGTGGCCAGCGGTCCGGGGTCAAGAAGAACATCCGCAAGAGCCGAGAAGATCTGGCAGCCGCTGTGTCTGTCAGCACCAAGTTCCCGGCCTACGAGAAGGTTCTGCTGCGGGAAGGTGAGGCAGCTACGTGAACCTGGAAGTGATCTGCTGAGCTCTGAGCCGATCCCTCCTGTTGTCTCTGTAACCATCAAGTGCCAACTTCACCTGGATGACTCACACCAAGGGCGTGGTGAGGGAATCCTACCCAACAGGCAACGCCAGCGGCTCAGGTTCTTCAGTGGAGGCGAACTCTTGAAATGTGGGGAAGTTTTAATACTTACACTCAAGTATTTGTGTGTTACCCATTGAGTGGGGCTGTGAAAATACAGCATCAGAGAATGACAAGTGAAGTTTCCATAAACTTCTTTGCAGGGAGGGCAGCGGAGGCTTCTCTTTCAGGAAAGAATGGGAGTCCTGTTGAGGTGGGATTGTTCAGCTTCCTTGGCTGAGTTTGCCAAAGTGTAGACAGTATATTTCCCTCTCGTCTAGCCATTATGATCATGGGTGCGTATCTGAAAGCCTTTCTTTTTTCCTTCCAGCTGGCTTCAAGAGACCCGTGGTCTTGTTTGGCCCCATAGCTGATATAGCAATGGAAAAGTTGGCCAACGAGTTGCCTGATTGGTTTCAAACCGCAAGTAAGTCAGTTTGGGGAGTTTTGCTCCCAGAGTGTTAAATTTGAAAGATTTCTGGCGCACGAAAGCAGAAAGAATGCTGAATAGCCACATACCTGCCTGGAGTCACATATCGTGTTGTCCGATACACTTTCTCTCCATCACCTGCCCCTAGACAGACACGCGTGCGTGCGCCCTTTGAAGCTGCTAAGCTGACAGTTTAAATTGCAGAGCCATGAGACTATCGACGAGTATACGTTTGGGTCCCTTCATAATAAGGATATTCTTGTACACAATGAGGATGCCGTTGTCCCCTCAGTAACGAAGAGATTTAATATTAGTGTTTTAGTTTGAGCATTGCTAATCTGAAGTATTCCGAAAGTTGAAACATTTCAAGTGTCAACATGATAGTACAAGGCAAAAATTCCGTTTTTGCTCTCATGGGAATGATCAGCACTTGTATGCAGACATACTGAATAAAGGTGCTGCATAAAATTACCTCTAGTCTATGAGTCTGAGATAGGGATGACAGAAATGTTTGTTTTGTTTTGTTTTTGTGAGCAGGGTCCTTCAAACAGCTGCTCGGTGTAGCTGAGGAGCACCTTGCAATTCTGATCTTCCTGCCTTCATCTCCCAAGTGCTGGTGACTCATATATTTTAACACAGGTTTCCTTTTTTTCAGATGTTTTAATTATGGATATGTAAATATTAAAAAATCGGTAGCATTTCTGGTCCCAAACATTTTCTTCTATCTTTTAAAAATTCATCTATTTATTATGTATGTAGTATTCTGTCTGCACGCCAGACGAGGGTACTGGGTCTCATTGTAGATGGTTGTGAATTACCATGTGGTTGCTGGGAATTGAACTCAGGACCTCTGGAAGAGCAACCAGTGCTCTTAACCTCTGAGCCATCTCTCCAGTCCTCCTCCTCCTCCTCCTCTTCTTCCTCCTCCTTCTTCTTTTTAAATTCAGGCTCATCCATTGCCATTGATATTTATGACTTTTTAAGACTTTATATTTCCAGATCCATCCTTTTAGAGAGAATTAGTTGAGCTATCGATACTTGGAGAGCATCAAGTACTCTCTGTTAGCTTGACGTAGCCATTTCTTCGTGATTAGATTTCCATCTAATAGGGCTGGGTCTGTAGCTAAGTGGTGTGGCACTTGCCTCTTATGAGTAAAAACCCCGGTGTGTGATATGTGAACACATGCACACAAGCACTTACGTACACACAGGAATACATACACACATGGTCTCATCTCAGTGCATGCCACGAGGTCAGGTGGCCATTTCTGCTCATGTCAAGTTGGGGATTTGGTTGCCACTGTTTTCTTTTTCTACCATTTAAGTAATGACCCTGTTTTTCTTTTGCAGAAACTGAACCCAAAGATGCAGGATCTGAGAAATCCAGTGGAGTTGTTCGGTTGAATACCGTGAGGCAAATTATTGAGCAGGTAAAGAAGCTCATGGGGTCAGAGAGCTGGGTTGTGACTTGGGCTAGAGTGCGTTTTAATCAGGTGCTGATGATCAAAGCACATGGAAATACGAGCCGTGTCGCTGTGTGAGCCAGACACTGTTCTATGGCAGTTTCCATTCTAAACCAAGTAACACTTATTAATGGCCCCTCTTTCTTGGGGGAGAATATATTTCAGGACCCCTGTTGGGTGTCAGAAACTATGGAGAGTATCAACCCCCATGTATATATATACGTGTGTGTGTGTGTACACATACACACAAACACGTACATCCACATGCACACAATATTTATTCACGGGCATATCTGTGATAATTTAATATATAAATTGGCACGGGGGAGATAAACAGCCAGAACCAAAAACAAAGTAGACCAATCATAAAGATATACTCAAAAAACAAAAACAAAACCAAAAAACTTGTTCCAAATTACAAGTTTTTGTTGTTGTTGTTGTTTGTTTGTTTTATTTTGTTTTTCAAGACAGGGTTTCTCTGTGTAGCCTTGTCTGTCCTGGACTCGCTTTGTAGACCTCACACCCCTGCCCCCCCCCCCCTCCCCCTCTTCTTTTTTTTTTACTCACTGTTGACCTCAGGAGAAACTGAAGGATGACTTTATGGACCAGGAGGGTTACTACAATCCTTCTATAAGAAGTTTTAAGTGATAATATGGAAACGGGTGTAATATGGAAAAAATATTTTTGGCTTTTTAGTTTAAATACACAGGGCAAGGTAAGGTGGTGCAGAAGGAAGCAGATCTCTGTGAGTTTAAGGCCAGCCTGCATAGTGATTTCCAGCCAGAGCTACACAAGTGAGATTCTGTCTCCAAAAAGAAAAAAAAAATTTTTTTAAGTTAAATGTACATATTTTATCTGGTACAGTTTTTGCCTGGGGGAACAAACCCCTTGATGCTGTTGTTCCGTGTCACCACACACCATTCTTTGTCTTTGCGACAGGACAAGCATGCCCTGCTCGACGTGACTCCCAAAGCTGTGGACCTGCTCAATTATACCCAGTGGTTCCCAATCGTGATCTTTTTCAACCTGGATTCCAGACAAGGTGTTAAAGCCATAAGACAGAGATTGAGTCCAACGTCCAATAAAAGTTCTCGGAAGCTCTTCGATCAAGCCAACAAGCTCAAGAAGACCTGCTCTCATCTGTTCACAGGTAAGTGGGGTTTAAACGGTGGCCGCTCAACAAGAGAAATAAGGAAATAATCTTGAGTGTGGGACGTGAAGTTGTGCTCGTGACTCATTCAAGAATAGTTAATACTGTGGGAGTGGATATTTGGACCTATGGCGTTTGTATGTTGAACTTTGTGATTTTTGACAGCCAACACGATCGTAAAGATCCAAAACATAGTAATAACTGGTCATCTCAATGACAATAGATTTTTGGTAGACTCAGGGTTAATGATTGAACCGTGTGTGTGTGTGTGTGTGTGTGTGTGTGTGCGCGCGCGCGCTCGCTAACTGCATGTTTCTGTTCTCTACTTACTGCTAGTGATGCATTAACTGACTGTGTGATTGGAACTTACTGCAGTGGCTGACAGTGTCTCCCAAATAGAAACCTGAACACTCTGAATGTGGAGGATTTAAACTTTTGTTACTTCTGCTTTTTAGATGTAATGATACGCTGAATGTATTTTTTTTCTAAAGTATTACCCTTTTAGAGATACATATTAAATTGAATCTCTATAAATTATCTAGTAAGCTCCCTAGAATTTGCATAGCTAACCTGCAGTAAGAGGAGAGGACACAGTGCAGATAGACTGGCCAAGCAAATGATGCAAACGTGGGTGCTGTGAAAATGAGAGTTTATATACTGGCCTCTATTGTGTCTGCAAATGAAATCTTCCAAAATAAGGTATTTCTAAAATGCCAGAAATAAAGACACATTGCAGCTTTTACCCAGGATAGTGAGATGGTCTAAAAATACGATATTTTCTGTACTATCTTCATAAATAAGCAGTGTGAGTATGCAATTTTTATTTTTTATTTTTTAAATTTTTTTCTTGGTTGTGCAATGCTTTAATTTGTGGGAATGCTATAAGGATACTACATAGATCCCACTGTTTTAGTTCAGTGATTTAGAGGTCAGTGACAGTTCTCATCAGCTTTTGACGTTTGGGAAGAAGATCGAGGTAAATGGATATGTGCCCACATTCGACCACTGTTTCCTGCTGTTTCGCTTTTCTTAGGTCTTCGTGCTGTGGTCAGAGTTGCAGTTAAGAGACAGTGTGACCAAATGCACAGGAGAAAGTGCTCTGTCTTTGGGCAAAGCCTTATCCATGGGGCTCCGTGGGGCCCCTCGGGTTTTAAGTGTGCCTCTGACCTGAGTGTTGTGGGTGTGGGTTTAGTGTACTCACTCTTGTATCTCTCTTCATTTCTACTCCGGGCAGTTGCAGCTTACTTTGCAGAGGCCGTGAACAGTAATACTAGTTGGACCCGTGTGCTGCCTACTCAGACTGCTAGAAACTTCTACAGATCCCAGTGTGGCTGAGCCCAGACTAGAACTGGTTTTGAGCACATCCCATGTACCTCACAGCCCAGCTAGATAATTCAGATGCCAGAAAGGCTCTTGCATAGGTTGGTTAGCCTTGGTCCAAAGTGCTTATGACCAGAAATGTTTCATATTTTAGATCTGGGGGTGCTTTTATAGACATTAGTAAGCATTTTGGAGACAAGATTCGTCTGAACAGCAGATTCCTTTATTTTTCCCAGGGTCCTAGGCACAGAGCCTGGAGGCGATTATTTGCCACAATCATCACAGTAGCTCTGTGGATGACAATGCCGCAGTGCGGGCATTGTGTGCACTCTCAGAAACTTTCAGACCCTGAAGCATATCTGATTGGAGATTTGGAATTAACCAGCTCTGTATTCCTAAGTCCTCCTTTGAGCAGATGAGAGAGAACTCACCCATATGAACATAATATGTATGTGACATGTGACACCAGGAGACCCATTTCATCCCCCCCCCCCCACCCCGACACATCCACTGGAGCCCACTGAGTGCCTGGGAGCTTCCCTCAGAGTCAGATTTTGAGTTTTATGCAAGGATGTGAGAAATTGGAAAGGGGGATCCAGGGTTGTGGAAAAGGAATCAGGCTTTGGAGACCAGACAAGGAGGACAGCCTGCAGAAGGTAGCTGGTACCTGTGGGTGATTCCTGTGGGAGTCAGCATTGTTGGCTCTGGCTGCCAGGGGCTGCTGCTGATCTGAAGGACTCGTGTGTGTGGAAGGGTTTGTCATACAAGATGCTTAAAGGGACAAACATGGCTGAAGCCAGCATCAGGTCTCAGAAGTAGGCCTCAGATGGGCTCTGGTACAGCTCAGCATTTTCTTTGTTTTCTAAAAATTGATTTATTTTCTGTGTATGGTGTTTTGCCTCCATGTGTGTATATGTACCACATGTGAGCAGTGCCCGAGTAGGCCAGAAGGTATCCGATCCTTCTAGAACTTGAGTTCCAGGTGGTTGTTCGTAGTCCACTTGGATGCTGGGAATCAAACATGGGTCCTCTGGAAGAGCAGCCAGTGCTCTTAACCACCAAGCCTTGTCTCTAGCTCCAAGCACGTCCTTTCTGATGCACGCTGGTTGAGAAGCAGAAAGTTCAGAAATAAAGAGGTGAAGGTGGGTATGGATGTGCACTGAGTGTTGAAGTTCAGAGTGGGGATCTAACTGGAGTACATGGCCCGTCTGATGCAGTGAGCCATGTAGTCTTCAGGACAGAAGGGGCAGGGTTATTGATAGCTTGGACCCAGAAGCCTGTTTCCTTTTTTGTTTGTTTGTTTGGTTTTTTGAGACAAGGTTTCTCTGTGTAACCTTGGTTGGTCTGGACTCTGTAGACCAGGCTGTCCTTGAACTCACAGAGATCCACCTACCTCTTCCTCCCGAGTGCTGGGATTAAAGGTGTGCACCACCACACCTGGCTACGAAGTCCCTGTTTTCTTGCAACTCTCTTTCATACAGTTCTTCCAGACTTTTAATCTTGACTTCTGAAAGCTGTGTGGAGGTTACACGAAGCCTTTTTATTGCCCACTCACTCCAAGTCTGCCCACAGAGTGAGATTGGTGGTGCATGCTGTGTCCAAAACACTGGCTTTTAACCCTGATCAGAAGACCCATGAGCATAATTAATATTTTATTTCCCATGGCCTTAATGCATGGTATCTTTATGAATTAATAGGAGGGAATGATAGATTTGCTTTGATGAGCACAAGTCATGTTTTCTGTCTTACATGGTCTTGTGAGGCTAAGTATCCTATTCTATGCTTATTTTTAATACAGTTAATGAGAAAATTTTCCCACTGAGGAGATTTTATTTGTGACAATATTAAAATCTTTTTATTATGATCTTGATATACTCATTAATTAAGACACACTTTATCAGAGACTTGCTCAAAAGTATGTTGGCCTGTCAAAGTAGTTTAAAATGTTATGCCTGCATACCCCTTTCTCAATGGATATATTTAGTATAAAATACGTTTATACATATAATAAAATGAAATTTGAATTGCATGTGTTCTTAGGACCTTGTGGTAAAATGCTCAGTTCATAGTTTAAAGACTGCTGAGGTGGCCTTATGTGACACCACCTTTGTGATAAACTGGGGCATGTTAAAGCATGGTGGGATGGTCTCGCTATCTTACCTACTTTCCAGGCTTCATTAAAATGAACTCTGGAAGTTTGGAGGAGCTTACAAGTGCTATCACTATAATTATCTTTCTATATCACGTTATAGAAAAATGTTTTCTTCTATGTGGCATTTGCTTGTTCGTTTGTTTTGGACTTTGAAAGAGCACAAGAGGGAAGTGAATCTTGTACCAGCTGAGAAAAATCCAAACTGCAGTAGGTGATACTTGAATTCCTAGGGGAGTGTAGGAACTGTTAACAACAGGAAAGAAATGGGCTGCAGGGCGGCTTGCCTACTGAGCCGGCATCTGGCATGTGAGTGTTAAAGTGGCCACGGCACAGCCTTCCTGAGATGACGTTTGTGTACTGTACCACTTGCCCCATTTGAAGGGCACATCACAGTGGGTTTTAGATCTTTTGTTGTTGTGTAAACATCACCACCATAATTTTTAGACAGAAGTTTCATCTATCAACAATCTCTTGCAATTTTTTTTGCAACCCTTCCAGCTTGCATGGTGCCTTTTGGTGCCTCTGTCACTAGGAGTAGGAAGGTACAAATGCCAGGGCTGGCCATGGCTGCCCTGAGGTTCTAAGATGCTAACAGGGACATTGGCAGCAGGGGGATCCTTTTATAATTCCAGCTCCTTGAGTTTGAAAGTCAAAGTCATATGTTTAAAAAGAGGTGAGGTGCATGAATCGGACACTGCCTTTGAGTGGGGCCTAGCAAGTTAGCCTCTCTGTGACTTTGATATCAGTGTTTCAACTCTTGATTGCCAGTGAAACATTTTCTGGTTTTTTTGTTTGTTTGTTTTCTGACATTCCTATTGGCAGGGAACACAAATGTGTCTTTTACATTTCTTAGAGAGCCCCTTTAACTTTAAGTTTTCTTTGTGGCAAATTCAGACTCTATCAGACAGCTGCTGATAGAAACCTGTAAAGGGCCTCTTAACATTCTTTATACATCCGTTACAAGTCACTTGTTTAGTCCCTGGGGTGCACTGTCTCACTTCTATATTTACATCTTGGATCATATTTTAGCTATGAGTACAATAGTCTTTGTGAAGTGCCATGATAAATAAGGACACAAGAAAATCTATGGCATCAAGGTTAATTTCCTTGGGCTGCCTAATGTTCAGTCTGATGCCATAAATAACTAATAGCTGAGGAAACTGTAATCTCATTCATGACTTCCCAAGGTCAGAGGTAGAAACTTTTTCAAGTTTTTGAGGGAGGCTCTCAGGTATCCCCAGCCCAACCTCATCCTTCCTATAGCCAGTGCTGCCTCCCAGGCAGGTCCAGATGTATATCTCATTACAAATGTGCATCACTGTACCTGGCTTCAAGATTAGGATTTTGTAAATTCTAATAAAATGAAATGAAAGAAAGCCAAATTTAATTAAAAGAAAACTTAAAGTATAGCTACTCAGAAATTTTATATAATAGTTCATTTGGCTTTAGAAAGGATATATATACTACCATGAATTCTAATAAAAAGTCATGAAAGCATAATTAAAAAAGCAATTTTAGAGGGCAAGTGAGATGGCTCAGTGGTTAAGAGCACTGGCTGCTCTTCCAGAGGACCCGAGTTCAGCACCTACATGGCAGCTCACAACTGTCTGTAGTACCAGTTTTGGGGGATTAAACACCCCCCCACACACAAATATACAGGCAATACCAATGCATATAAAATAAAGATTAATAAATTATATATGTAATCATTTCTAATTTATCTGTAACCCGATTGTTTGTGTTTTAGATTATTTTTATATTAATGCAATGTCTATTTGTTTATTCTCTCTCTCTCTCTCTCTCTCTCTCTCTGTGTGTGTGTGTGTGTGTGTGAGAGAGAGAGAGTGAGATATCCATCAGGCTGGCCAGCTGGCCATTGAGTGCCCTGAATCCACCTGTGTCCACTGCTGGAGTTATAGGCACATACAGCCATGCCCAGCTTCTTTTAAGGGGATTTGAACTCAGGTCCTTCTGCTTTCACAGCAAGTGTTCTTACCTACTGAGCTGTCTCTCCAATCTCTCCCACTCTGTTTAGACCATTTTGACTCATCTTGTCATTCGGAGCAGTTTTGCTTGCCTATTTTATCTTTACTACATCTGTAAATGCACATTGTTGAAGAGCGGATGCATGTCATTGGTCTGCTAGCATCTTCTGTCTGTGCTACAAGTTGGTGTCTTTACATGGGCTGTGTAGGGCAATGGTCCAGGCTGCAAACTCAGAAAATAATGTTACCAGTTTGTACTCAGTTTTCTTTATTTGCTTGGTGTGAAGTATAAAGTTTTTGATTTCACCACTTGTCTTGGTTTTTCTCCCCCTTTTCATGATAAAAAACACTGACAAAAGCAGCTCAAGGGAAGAATAGCCTTATTTTAGCGCACAGTTCAAAGCACAGTCCATTTTTATCTGTACTCTTTTTTTCCCCCAGAGCTGAGGACCAAACCCAGGACCTTGTGCTTGCTAGGCAAGCACTCTACCACTGAGCTAAATCCCCAAGCCCTCCTGTACTCTTGAAAATGTATTTTATTTTGTTGTTTTAGGGCTGGGGCTATGGCTCACTGGTAAGATGCATATGTGGCATTCGAGATAACCTGAATTCTGTTCCTAGCATTGCAAACACGCACGCTCTTCTGAAGAAATATGTATTGTGAAAACAAGCCCTTTGTAGTCTGTAGTGTAAACTAAAACATGTTTAGTTGCAGTCAACCAAAAAGATTGCTTTTGATTATTATGTGATTAGGTGACATGCAGACTTCTGGATCTGGCAAGCTTTTCTTCAAATGTGGTATAAATAGAAATAATGTGACTAGCTTCCGGAATAAAGGTTGCTGTGGAAGTTGATGGTGACCTTTCTGTTTGTATTTCTGCAGCCACAATCAATGTGAATTCAGCCAATGATAGCTGGTTTGGCAGCTTGAGGGACAGCATTGAGCAGCAACAGGGCGAAGCGGTCTGGGTCTCTGAAGGAAAGGTATGTGGCCTAGGTTTGCTGCTGTGAGGTGAGACTCTTGTGGTTTTGATGCTTCCCCAGAGGGCAGTGAATGTAGTAAACTGTGAAAAGCAAGATTTAATATGTTCTTTGAGTCGGAAGCTTTATAATTCTCCAGCAAAGTAATAAAACGAAGGGACTTTGTAAGGCACCGCCTGACGGGTGCCGACCTACATTCACTTCCTCTCTACTTTTAACGTAGCAACTAGAATTGCATCCCAAGTATTCTAATCAGAGCTTACAAGTTCTCATTCCTAATGCCAAACCGTACTAAGGACACGGGAAACTCGGAGTGGAGATGAGAGGCAGGTTGAGAACCATGGGTAATGCAGATTAAAAAGAAAAAAAACCGATACCAAGAGAAGTGCTCACAGCTGGAATTAAGAAGTGCTCACAGCTGGAAGTATGTGCTTAGTAAGGAGGTCGGTGGAAAATGCATCATTACTCTGAGTTTTGAGTAGGTGATAAGAAAACGCTAGTGGCCTTTACTAGTCCTCTCAGGATGGATAGCATCTCAGTCTGTAGAGATATTGACCACACGGGGGTGCTGTAAGAAGGAGAGAGTCAAGAACCTGGGGTCCCCTCATTCTAGGAACCTTTCCTCCAGCTAAATTGAAGGAGCTGATGAGCCTTTATAGTGAGCCAGGTTTTGATTTTGTTTTTGTTTTTTTTTGTAGAATGAACTATTTTGCTTCTTGGGACTTAGGTCTAGCATCAGCCAAACACTTACCGCCTTCACCACTCCCTGGAGAGAACAAGTCGAGGAGGACGTTAGCTTTTGTCCTCAGGGTTTTGAGATATTTTTTTTTCGCCTGGTCTGGGGATTGAACACAGCTACTTCTGTGAAACATCCCAGCCTGAGTCTGGGAGTCTGGTAAATGAGCAGGAATGAATGTACATAGCACAAGGCAGAGACAGGGAGCAGCAGGAAAGCTGGAGAGGAGCTGGAAGACCAGCAAAACCAGGAAGCTTACCTTAGCTGGCATAGAGGATGGACTGTAGCAAGGATCGACTGGAGGGCCTTCAGTTTGTGTCCCTGTGCAGAAATTAGCCCAGCATCAACATCAGGTCAAAGCCAGTGATCGCAGGACACCAAAGGCCCCTTCCCTTGCTGGCACAGGTCAAGGTTTCCAACACTTGGCTCAGCCTTGGGCAGTTCTCTTGAGTCCCCACTCCCAGGGAGCCAGGCCAGATCCCACTCACCGTTCAAAACAAATTCCTCTAGATGGAAGGGATGGATGACGATCCTGAAGACCGCATGTCCTACTTAACCGCCATGGGCGCGGACTATCTGAGTTGTGACAGCCGGCTCATCAGTGACTTTGAAGATACCGACGGCGAGGGAGGCGCCTACACTGACAATGAACTGGATGACCCAGCCGAGGACCCGCTGGTGTCTTCCATCACCCGCTCCTCGGAGCCGGTGCAGCACGAGGAGGTGAGGCGAGGCACAGCACACCCTGGGCAGCTTCCTGCAGGCTGTGAGGCCGTGAGGGTGCTGTGGAAAGCATCCCCAAGGATTGATTGGAGCTGAGGACTGCTAAGAGGGCACACTCTGAGCCCGTGCCTACATGGGTGTGCCTGTGGGCCATGGAAAGTAGAGCCAGAACGAGACATTGGAAAGGGTTGAAGGGTACCATTCACCACTCTCTTGTCTTCAGGAGTGAGAGATGAATAGATCGGCTCTATGTGCCAACTGTCCAAATTGCAAATGGAACTTTTATGAATACGTTATGGCTGTATTTGCTTGTAACCTTTGATTAGGCCTCTCTCTCTGTACTCTTAGGAGCCCTGCTTTTCTTCCCCCCTCAACCTTTAACCTCCTAATGTTGTCAGGGCTCCTGAGTGTTTCCCCATCAGTTTCCTTCTGTCTGCATTTCACTTTTTAAACACACTTCATACGTCTGATCAGATGCACTGTGTATCCACTAGTGTACACAGTCCTACAGGCGATCAGTGAGCACTACTGTAGGGTGGAGCGATTGTTGGTTGCGCCTCAGAGAACATTGGAAGGAAACTCACTGTGCACTAGGGTGTCTAAGTGCAATTCGATGATAGTTGTTATGGACCACCCCTTAGCAGGTTAACTTGGTCTGGTAAATGATCGGTGAGCTAGCAGTACTCAAAAAGTAAATAAATAAATCAAGGAAGAAAAAGCCTACAACACACACACACACACACACGTACGCACACACACATGTGCACACTTCATATACAGTTGACAGGTAAAGAGTAAGTTCATGTCCACGCACATAGAAAGAGCTAACACTTAGAAGTACTGCTGGCAGTGACACAGGCCTTTAGATTTTAGGAGTGTTTAGGTTTGTTTCTCTTCCCTTTTAAGCAGAGCCTGCTGCCTTGTACTCAGCCAGGTTCCTGAAGCGAGTCCTACGCTTTCTCTAGGGATGGAGGGTTGGTGCCTCTCTTCTCAGCAAGAGAGAGCTGCCTTAGCTGTTCCACGTCTTAGTTTCCACAAGCTTTCAGCAACCCAGCGGAGCGGAGTGCTACCTTCTCTCTGCGTGGGTGCTCTTGCTGAGAACGAACGTTTATGTTTTGTAGAGCATAAGGAAGCCCAGCCCAGAGCCACGAGCTCAGATGAGGAGGGCTGCTAGCAGAGATCAACTTAGGGATGGTAGCCCGCCCCCAGCATTCAAGCCAGAGCCGCCCAAGGTATGTGGCTGGGAAGTGCAGCATGGGAAGGAGGAGGACACAAGTGCCTTGGAGCCCTCGGGCAGCCAGGGACACACACAACACTGAGACAGTGTTGGACTGTGATGTGGAATTACCGTGTGTTCAGTAGAGTCTGCCCTTCAGGCCACTGAGTGACCTTGAAAACCAGAGAAGTGTGAGAGACAGGCCCAAAAACTACTATTAGGAAAGTGTATGATTTTAGGCTTCCCAGAGAATGAGGTACTTAGTTATTTACTCTCCTTATTTATATTTGCAGAAAGGTGAGATGTGGTCAAATGCTACACGCCAGAGTCACAAAATCTCAGGGCTTTATTTTCTGTTTTGTTTTTCTATCCAGTTTCAAGTTTTCTGGCCACGATCTAATTTAGATGCACCAGAGGATCCTACTGGTGGTCTGCTGAGGAAAACAGGCATTGCTGTTGTAAAGAATGCCTCTCACTATAAGAGCATCTTAGTTTATTGAATTAATAAACCATAATCTTGAACGGAATCAATGTGAGGGCTCCAGGGTGTGTGTCATGTGGTTCCTTGCCCCAGATGGCAATCAGCCTGCAACGATAGGCTCGTCTTATAGCTCAGAAAAATGTTTTCTAACTCAATAATTAAGATGAGAAAAAAAACAGCAACTGTATAAGCTGTCAGCAGTAATTGGTGACTTTATATAACATGACACCAAAGGCCTGCAGCAGACCTAGGATTGAGAAAAGTGAAGGAGCAATTGCTGGTGGCACGGTGTCCTGCCTGCCTCACCCCCATGTCAGGTCAGCCTTGTTGTCCCACAGCCAAGTGTAGGTCTCACCCTTTGGCGCAGGCTCATGACCTCCATGAGGTTTGACCTCAGAGAAGCCTACTTTTTCATTTCCAAAATTGATTTCTTCTAAGGTCTTCTGTGAGATTCTAATCTTCTCCAAACTTTGAAGTGGGTTTGTTCTACCTCTAGCTAGTGCCAGCTACGAGCTACCCCACCTCTGCCAGCACTACTGTCGCCCATAGGTAGGGCTCAAGATGCCTGACCAGTGGCTGTTTGCCCTGTCATATTTGGTTCTTTGTCTACATGGTTACATTGCCCACCTTTGGAAACTGATCAGGAAACACACTGTATTAAATCACTAATGTAGTTCTGAAAACATACTGAAAGCCCAAGGTCAAAGGCATGCCATTGCTCTTTGCAGGCCAGAAGCCAGAACAGAGAGGAATCCTACGACTACTCCAAGCCGAACCTTTCCACCATGGCTGGCAATGAAACCCCGGGGGGCTCTACCAAAGGGTGTCCTCCCCCTGTTGCGGTGAAACCTGCCTTGGGACGATCCATCCTGAAACCTTCCACTCCAGTCCCCGTGCCTGAGAGTGAGGAGGTGGCGGAGAGCACCGAGGAGCAGGAAGATGCTCCCAAATCAGTCCTGGGCAGGGTGAAAATTTTCGAGAAGATGGACCACAAGGCAAAATTACAGAGGATGCAGGAGCTCCAGGAAGCACAGAACGCGAGGGTAATTGTTTTAAACTACCAGAGCATCTTAGCTTGCCCCGTGTGAGAGTTTTCAAGACATTTGCTCTCAGTGTAGCAGCGCGCACCCCTTTCCCCACTGCCGGGATCGTACCAGGCACAGCTGCCAGCACAGGTCTCTGGGCCGCTTCCAGACTGCCTGCTGCCCGCTCGACTTTTTGGCTTCCAAACGAGAAAGCCTAACAGAGCCAGGTGTGATGGCGCACACCTTTGATCCCAGCACTCGGGAGGCAGAGGCAGGTGGTGGATTTCTGTGAGTTTAAGGCCAATTAAGCATAATCTACAAGGTGAATTCCGGGACAGTCAGGGTTATACAGAGAAACCCTGTCTTGGAAAACCAAAATAAACAAGGAAAACCTGAAACCAGTACCAGTCCCACTGAGCAAGATTCAGCTCTCCATTCTGCACACCTGTGTCCTGGTCTGGGCTAGAGACTGAAGAGTCAGTACTTCTTGGATGTTATTTTAGCTGGGCTGTGGGTGATGGTTATTTGGCCCCTCATCCTTTCCTGTGTTTTTCAGATTTCCGTAGGATTCTGGCAGCCACTGGCCCTGTGGGCTGTAGTTTTCTAGCCGTTAGCATGTATGAAATGCACATGAAACATTTCGGTATCAATGAGCTCGAGTGATGCTGGAAGTAGACCTGGCAGCTTGACCCCAGGGCAGGTGAATCGATGGAGCCCAGGAGTTGGTGATGAGCCTGGGTGTCACAGCAAGATCTTCCCTCAAAAGCTGGGGACAGAGGCAGGACAGGCTTTCTCCCACCCCACCACCCACCCCCTCTCCTTTTCTTGCAACCTTGCTGATGTTACCTCAGGTGACACGGCACATGCTGCAGCTTCAGTCGCCAGAGTAGTTGGGACTCCAAGTGCCAGCTTAACATAAAAATGTATCAGCCATTTGTAAGTAGACAGCTCAGTGGTATAAAGTACTTTCGCATCGCTTTGCAGCTGTCACCGCTTTGGGCTCTCAGGAACTTTCCCAATTCCCAAGTGGAACTGCACCCAGCTCACAGTGAAATCCATTTCCCCCTCCCGCCACTGCCACACCATTCTATAGTCAGCCTCTCTGAATTTGATGGTTAGGAGCTTCACATATGTGGAGGCATACAGTATTGGTCCCTTTTGCCAAATTACTTTATTTAGTGCTGTGCTTCGTTCCTCACCATTTGGTACATTACACTAGGCACCACCCAACTATGGAAACAGGCTTGCTTGTTTGTTTGTTTTTTCGAGACAGGGTTTCTCTGCGTTATCTTGGCTGTCCTGGACTCGCTTTGTAGACCAGGCTGGCCTCGAACTCACAGCGATCCCTGCCTCTGCCTCCCAAATGCTGGGATTAAAGGCATGCGCTACCACCGTCCGGCCAAAATTCTACATTTATTTATTTATTTATTTATTTATTTATTTATTTATTTATTTATTTGAGACAGAGTTTCTCTGGGTAGCCTTGGCTGTCCTAGAATCCCTTTGTAGACCAGGCTGACCTTGAACTCACAGCGATCTGCCTACTTGTGCCTCCCAAGTGCTGGGACTAAAGGCGTAGGCCACCCCACCCGGCATGGAAACAGGCTTGCATTTCTTTTTCTTTGACTAGAAATGAACTGGGAGACGGTGGTAAACTGGCGGCAGGGTAGGGCCTACAGGTGGCCAGCAAGAGAGCCATTCAGTCACCTGTTCTCTCCTGTTTCCTCACTGTCACAGATTGAAATAGCACAGAAGCACCCTGACATCTATGCGGTTCCAATCAAAGCCCCCAAGCCAGATGCCGGCCTGGCCCCGCACATGAGGTAAGGGTTATCCGATGGGTAGGCCAGAGGGGGAGGCTTCTCCAGCATTTGGATTTGAAGAACGAATGTGCTCTACCCCAGATGTTGGAGTGCTAAGAATTTCCTTCCCAGGCTAACTATTTACCTTACCCTCTTAGTCAGACTTAACTATTAAGATGATGGAATCAAAAACCGGGCAGAGACAGGTGTGAGTTCCAGGACATCCAGGGCTATGTAGAGAGACCCTGACTCACAAAGATTCCCAAGTCAGAAGGTTCTGGCCACTGGCCCTGTGTGCCCAATACCCTCTGGCCCATTGGAGCCTTACCTTGTGTTAGGAGGGCACATGAGCAGAATTCCTAGGGCTTAGGTTTCTTTTGTCACTAAAGTTTACTCGCTCATAGCCTAGCTCCTTAATCCCTTTGTATCACCATGCACAGTCAGGCCACTTGTGCCAAACTGGGTCTGCAGGACTGTGACAGGCAGTTGACTGGTACAGCATTTAAGTGCTGACCAGGCACTAGGCGTTATCGGTGTCTTCCTGTGGCAATCTTGTGTTTAGTTATTTCCCGCTTCAGGAAGCTGGAGTCTTGTTTTAAAGCTCTGAGATACTGAAGGCATGTAGATTACTCTTTGAATGACACTGGCCAAGTTGACACTGACAGAAGAGATTTGGTATAAATGATTGACACTGGAAAGAACTCTTTGCTGAGTTGGGGGCTCAGTGGGGAGCATAGGAGTGCGACAGGTACAGTCTTCCTGTGTTAGTTCAGACAACATATGGCTGTCCAAATAGGCCATGGCCTTGACCCATATCATAGCTCTTTCCTTATCACCCTGTGACCCTGAGGAGGGACCAGTAGAGGGACCAGCAGAGCTCAGGCTGGTGTAGGATGTGCTCAGGGGTCAGGAAATGATCAGCCTGCTGAGCTGCTAGCTTCAGTGACCCTGTGGGCAGCTGGACATGGGTATGGGTTATGTTTTAACATCTTTATTTTGTTAGTTCTAGACCCCCGGAGCCACAGAAAGCTCCTTCTAGACTTTACCAGGACACCAGAGGGAGCTACAGCAGTGACCCCGAGGAGGAGGAATACCGCCAACAGCTGGCAGCACACTCAAAGCGTGGGTACTACAGCCAGCCCTCCCGGTACCGAGACACGGAGTTATAGGTGTCAGCGCATGGACTCCTCCTGCAAGGCCACCTGGAGATCTTCTCCGCTTAAAGTGCACTGTGGAGATATGGCGGGGACCCAGGCAACAGTACAAATTACCAGAAGGCTCTGTTTGTGGGGCGGGAGTAAAGTTGATTATGACTTTTGCTCAGAATGAAGAGAAACATTACAGTCTGATACTGTTACTTGCTTTGGTGTGGACCAAAAAAAAAAAAAAAAATCTGTATTAATCTCTCTGTATTTTTAATATGTATATTAAGGAGCAATAACTATTTTTCCTCATTCATTAGCTGCCTTCCAGTACTGCTTCAGAGTGAAGCAAATGTGAAAAAGGAGTAAAAAAATTCAGAAGTATTTTATTACAATTCTCTTAAGTGCCTTTGACAAGATGTGTCTTAAGTTTTCTTCCCTGGAGCTTAATGCAAAGCTATAATGGACTAAAACTTTATTTTGACTAAATTTTTATACCAGTTTAGCAGTGTAACAGCTCCCCTGCACCGTGTCATCTTTTTGGGGCATTGTCTTTGTGGTCTTTTCCCTAACTCCTGACTGTACATAGGACAGCTGCACTTGGTAGTTCGGCTGTCAGTGGGACATAGTTGGGAGGCCAAGAATTTAATCTAAAGTTTTTGATGTTGCCGTTTGTCTAAAACCACGTGCTCTATAAAAGCAGAGACTTGAGAGAAGGGTATTTTATTTCCTTTATATCAGCATATGTACTGACATCAGGTGGTTTTATAATTTAATAAAAAGGAGTGCATTGTAGTTAAGAACAGACTTTGTGATGAATCTCTTCACACCTTCCTTTTGGGGCAGTATTGGGTGGAACCCAAGGCCGTCATGCATGCCGAATGTCGTTCCTTTACTGAGCTCTACCCACAGCCTTCATGTTTTTTTTTCCCCTGCATGCATCTATGTGCACCACATGTGTGCTTTGTGCCTATTAGAGGTCAAAGAAGTCATCATATCCTCCTCCCCCAACCATGTGGGTGCTGCAGGTCAAACCTGGGTTCTCTGCAAGAGCAGCAAGTGCTGTAAACCACTGAACGAACTATCTCGTCCCTCCTTCCTGTTGTTGATCACACAAGTGAGAACTTAGGCTTAAACACTGGGAGATGGGGACACGTGAAGAAAATGACCCCATCACAGCCCTGGTCGTTGTCAGGCATTTCCTCCAGTTACTTATTTGTGCCTGTCTATGAGAGATCCCTGAGGTGCTGCTGCGTTTGCCCTTCTTTTCCTTTATCCTTCCTACTTCGAGTTTTATTGAGAATGTTTCTCTCCCAGAATGATGAGCTCCACATGCCCGCTGTGACTAATCCCCGTAGACTGATCTTGCCCCTGCTACATAAGCGAACGCTCGCCCATCTGCTGTTTCGATTCTGTCCATTTTTGCCTCCGTTACATTAGGCTGTGCTTGTGCGCCAGCCATCCGCACATCAGCCCTGCCGCAGAGGGATTCTCAGAAGTGGATTTAGCAAGAGGAAGAGATGGGGCATTTTTTAAAAAGCGTGCGTTTACTATTAATTGCTTCCCAGAAAAGTTCCTTTATTTCCACATCACTCTTGAAAGAATAAAATAGGTGCAGACTATAAATGGGACACTTTAGGAATCTAAGCTCATATGTATCAAAAGTGTGCTGAATTTGGGAGAAGAAGACTGAAAAGGACAGGCTCCGTTAAGGGTCCTTTTCATTGTGTCCAATAGTAAGCTTACGTTTCAGTGAGCTAGAACTGGGGCTTAATGAACTATACTCTAAGCTTGTTCTTTTTCGTGCCCATCAATCTGGTGCTGTGACTCTAAGCTGGCCATTGCTGTAGCTTGAATTTCTGAGCAGTCTTCAAGGCAGCGACTAATGTTCATTAATTAATAAAGCTCAGTTCATTAATAAAAGCCACCAACCGAGCAGCCAAAAGGGTACACTGCTTAAACCCGGGATGACTTACTCTTTTTTTCCTCCTTAAACACAGGAACAAGCCGCCCCAGGGAAGAGCATTTAAGGATGGTGTGGAGGCTTCCCTGCAGGCGCTAGCACAGGCTGCTATGAGATACAGACGGGCAGTTTGTCTGGTCTCTGGGACGGCCATCAGTGACCAGTGGACACCAGTGTTCCTCCCATCACTTTCTGCTCGTATGTTGCTTTGTTCTGAGGAGGACTCAAAGGTCCCCACAGTGTGTTGGAGTAGTGACAGTGACCGCAGTGATGTTAGGTAGATGAAGAAAGGGGAGAGGAATGAGACTAGGGAAGTGGGCTTCCGGTGAGGGTGCCATCCACTCTGCGGTGGCTCCTTAGGTTCTCAGACGTGGAGGGGGAGCTTCCAAATGGCCACTATATAGAAGGGTGATGGGGGGGGGGCAGGTGTCAAATTTTTATGGTGTTTTTTTATTTGTCATTTTTTTTTCTTTTGAGACAGATCTCACCGGCCAGTCCAAGCTGTTCTAACATGTCAGCTCTCCTGGCTCAGCCTCAGTGCTGGGGTTCTAGGCACGTACCACGACGGCTGGCTTGGTGTTCCTCTCGCTGTGTAATCTTTCATGAGGGCAGTAGCACTCAGAAGTTCTTGCAGAAGGGAGTATAAGGTGTGCAGCGGCACTCGGAGTCTGACTCTATCCTGAGCTCTCCATCCTGAGTTTGCATCTGTCTGGAACGCATGGCTTGGAAGGAAAAAAATCTCTGCTGAAATGAGTGATGCTAGAAGTGGGTTGGGCTCCGAGCGCATATGTCTCTCTGAGGAGGGTGGAGAATAGCATGAGTGTGTGCTGGAAGGATGCGGGTGAGGGCTGGGCCTGGGCAGACACATCCTGCGGTCCTTCTGTAATTCATGGCAACTTGTCTCTTCCCTTCTTAATTGTTTGCCCTCTGTGTCCCTACCTTTCTAAAGCAGTTCCATTAGGGACCACAGGAAGGATAGAAGGGCTTTGCTAAAGGATGTGTGGGAAACACTTAAACATTACTCACCCCCATTAGCAGCCCGGGAAATGGGATTACTGCAAGTCGGGTTGGAGGGTTTTTATCGGAGATGCTGGGTTCAGAATGCTTTCCAAAGGGCAGCCAAGTGAGGTGTGAGGTTCTCTGAGCAAGTCTAGTTTGTAGATGGTTCAAACTACGGGTATTTATTATAAACAGCAGCATGCTGGGCACAGTGGTCACGGTGGCTAGTGTTAATTGTCAGTCTCTCTGTCACTAGGGAGGTGTGCTTCTGTGTGTGCCTCTGGGGGCCCTATCTTGATCATGTTAATTGAGGTAGGAAGACCTGCCCGCTGTGGGTGGCACCATTTCCTGGCTGGGATCCTGCACTGCACGAAGGCGGCCAGCTGAGTGCTCATGTGCTTTTAATCTGTGTCCTGGGTTTGAGTGTCATGTAACCAGCTGCTTCAGGCTCCTGTTGCCTTGACTTTCCTTCCATGATGGACCTATGAGCCAGGATAAACCCTTTCTCCCTTAAGGTGCTGCTGCCCGAACAGTTTCTCACAGCAGCTGGGAATGAAGCTACGATGGTGGCGTATGTTTGCAATCCTGAGCACTTGGAGACAAAGGGTGGAGCATCACCGGAGTAGTTTTGAGGCCGGTGTGTGCTACATGTGAGGTCTAAGATTCCTAGGGTTACATGGTGAGACTTTGTCTCAACAGACAGGAGCAGAAAAAGTATATTTTACACTAATAAGTATATGGGTGTTTTTTTTTTTTTTATCTGTGTCAGGTGGCAGATTTGCAGCTTCCTCACTGAAACTCAGTGAGGGAAAAAGCTAAAGCAATGCACAATATGCTTGTTTTTCTGCCAGAGATGAGGCTACAAGTGAACTGATAAAGCCAGGGACATGCCTGCAGGGATGGATTTGGGGCTGCAAGGCCTCTGCAGCCAGAACTGCACTGAATCAAGCAGGCTGAGTAAGTAGGAACTACAGGGGAGGTGCTGCTCACAGGAAGATCTGCCAGACTAGAAGAGGTCAGGCTGGTGGCTGGGGTCAGAAGGAAGGACCTAGTGAACACCTGCAGAGACCCAACAGCATCCATCTCCTCCTCCCCCTCCCCCATCCCCACCCCCACCACCAGGGGGGCCTGCCAGAGCCAGGAGAACTGAGACCTGCTGCTTTCAGTTCAGCACAGCTGAGCAAGGAACTCATTCCCTAAGTTAGTGGTGTTTTCAGAGAGGCTTAGTTTTGCAATGGGCAGCTGTGCAGAAAGAGACTCGCTGCTGGTCGCCCTGTGACTGTTGAGTGCTCATCCCTCAACGGGGCATACTGCCTCCAGGGTTCAGGGACTATTGTAGAAGAGGTGGGATGACTGTAAGAGCTGGAAGGTGGAGCTGTCTTCTGCACATGGCATGGCCATTGCACTCATGAACTCACAGCAGCCAGAGTTCCCTGCTCATGATCAAGCCCGGCAGCGGGTGGAGGAGGGGCTCCTGAAGTCTTACTACTGTGTCAGTGCTTGCCTGCCTGCATGCGTGCATGTGTGTGTGTGTGTGTGTGTGTGTGTGTGTATGTCTGAGTGTGTGAGACTTCAGTGGTATAGAACACTTGGCATCTAACTGCTACTGGGTGTTAGTGTCACTTTGGTGGTGTAGGTAAATTGCCCATGGTCAAGCAAGCAACCCTAATTAAACCTAGGGGCCGTTAAACACACAAAAGTAGGAGGGGCAGCTGGTAAGGGGTCCAGAGGTCATGGGAGGGAAAAGAAAGGTGAACATAATCAAAATACATTATATACATGTATGAAACAGGCAAGAATAAAAACGTTTAAAACAAAGCAAAAGAAAATAAAAATAGAGTGCTGATCAGAATGTAAGAGTAATAATATAGTCCAACCCCAAATAAGTTCAGACCCTGTGGTGGCTTGAATAAGAATGGCCCCATAGATTTATATATTTGAATGCTTAGTCACCAGGGAGAGACGCTGTTAGGAGGTGTGGCCTTGTTGAAGGAAGGGTGTCATGGAGGTGGGGGGGGGGGGCGCTTCGAGGTTTCAAAAGCCCAAGCCAGGCCCTTACCCCTACTTAGGTATTTGAATGTAGAACTCTCAACTCTTTCACTAGCACCATGTCTGTGTGCATGCTGCCATGCTCCCTGCCATAATGAAAATGGGCTAAACCTCTAAAAGTGTAGTAAGCCCCAATTAAATGCTTTCTTTAGCCAAGTGTGGAGGCACACATCTGTAATCCCAGCACTGGGGGAGGCAAAAGCAGGTGGATCTCTGTGAGTTTGAGGCTAGCCTGGTCTACAAAGTGAGACCAGGGAAGGCAAGGGTACACACAGAAACCCTGTTTTTGGGGGGAGGTGGGGAAAGAAAGAAAGAAAAAGAAAAACCAAGTCAATCAAACAAACAAATGCTTTCCTTTATAAGAGCTGTTATGGTCATGGTGTCTTTGCAGCAATAGAAAACTGACTATGACAGACCCCAAATGTCTTCTCTTCTTGTGATTCCCAGCCTGCAGAGGCTGCACAAGAGGCTATGAATCAGATTCTATAGTCAGAGACTTACAGCCAGAGCCCCCCAGTATGACAATTATTAGTGAGAAGCCTCCGTGTCTCACTGTGGTCAATAAAAAAATCCACAATTAGGGCTAGAGAGATGGCTCAGAGGTTAATCTGCTCTTCCAAAGTTCCTGAGTTCAAATCCCAGCAACCACATGGTAGCTCACAAACATCTATAATGAGATCTGGTGTCCTCTTCTGGTGTGCAGGTGTGCATGCAAGCAGAACACTATAAGTAATAAATACACCTTATTTTTAAAAATCCACGATTAATATCAATGTGGAAACCTGGGGTTTTAAATATATATTCTAATTTTCTTTAAGTAGTGACTTAAGTAGTGCTTTATTGAACTGAGTAACTAGATGAAATTTGTTCCTCTGTCCCCTTTCCCACAGCCGTACTCTGTTGTGCTGATGTGAACTCTCTGACTCTCCACCAGGTAGCAGGCAGAACCGGCTCGAGTGAACAGGAGCCATCTTTAGACAGGAAGACACTGGTGCGTTGAGCCACAACAGTCAGGTGTCTGTTGTCCCTCAGGTAGAGTTCATCACTGCCCCTGATTCATCACCCGTTCTTGTGTCTGTGTCCTTGGTCACACCACTTTATACTTTCAGTAAAAGGGTCAGAATAAGTTTCCCACTTCCTTGCTTTGGATTGGCTGGGTGTGTTAGCTTTCTATTACTATCCCAGATATCTAAGGAAAAAGAGAAAGGATAAAAGAAAAAAAAATCTCTTCGGGCCCATTTTAAAGGTTTCATTCTATGATCTTTGGGACCAGTGGTCAGTCCTCATATCATGCAGGGAGCACAATGGTAAAACAGTGCTGCTCTCTTCACTTGCTCCCCGCTGAGGAGCAAGTGAGGTGGGACAGGAACTGTGTTGTCTCCTTTGAGGTTCTGACTCCTGTGATGTAAAGACATCCACTAGGACTCGGCTCTTAAAGGATCCATCAATTCCCAACAGTACCACCCTGAAGATCAAACCCTTCAGCACCTGGGCCTTTAAGGGATCTTCAAGGTCTAAACTATGGCACCCTGTGACTTCCTCTTGTGTTCCTCTGCCATCCCATTAGTAGAACTGTCTCGGGTGGGCCTGTGGTGGTAAGAGAGAGGTGGAGAGAAAAATACTTTGCCTGACACAACCCAGATCAGCCCACCTGTGCGTTTGGAGAATAACAAGCCGTTTCTAAGCCATTGAGTTCTGGGGTGTTATGCAACAATATCCCACAAGGTTTTCTAAGCCCTTTCATACAAAACATGCATATGTTCCAGCTGCATGAGAATGTGTTTTCTATCTTCTGGGGAAACCTTTCTCTCATCTTTGTCATTTCAAAAAGCCCCTGTGATGGCTAATCTTGGTTATCAACGTGACAAACTTGGCAAGAGGAAACCTCAATTAAAGCCAGCTGTGGGTGGAGCCACTCCCGGGCAGGTGGTTCTGGGAAGTATAAGAAGGCTGGCTGAGCAAGCACCAAGGCAGCAGAAGTTCCTGCATGGTCTTTGCCTCAGTTCCTGCCTCCAGGTTCCTGCCTTGAGCTCCTGTCCTGCCTTCCTGCAGTGATGCACTGTGGCAGGTGATCTGAAATAAACTCTTTTCTCTCCACGTTGCTTTTGGTCATTGTGTTTAGCACAGCAATAGAAAGCAAAGTAGGACACCCCTATGTACCTTTCTAGGTCTAGCTAATACACGTCCTACCATAGCTTCTCCGATTTCCCCAAACTCATCAACTCCTTCAGCAATCTCCATGGCTCTTCACCTATGTCCACCTATGTATTCTTGAGCGTATACTAGCATAGTAGAATACTGCATATATGTGGCCTTCACTCGAATAGACATATACCATATACATAAAAATATAAGCTAAAATTTTAAGAAGAGGGACTGGAAAGATGGATGGGCAGTTAAGTTGAAATCCCAGTACCCACACTGGGTGGCTCACAACTGCCTGTAACTCCAGCTGCAGTGGGCATGGACATCCACACACATTTAGCACTTACATATGTAGACAAACATAAATAAAAATAATAAAGATTAATCAAAATAAAATACTCCAACCATCCATCACAGATCTATCCCCTACCTGTTTCTCTTTACTCTAAGGAGGGGTACCTTAGAGTATTTCCTTTCATGCTGAGCAAAGTTTGTGGGAAAGGTGCAGTGAATAATACTTATCTTTTATCACGGTTATGGCTTGATAGGAAGTGGCCCTATGTGTTTTGAACACTTGTTTCATAGCTGGTGGCAGTACTCGGGGAGGTGGCAGAGATTTTAGAAGGTCAGATCTAGCTGGAATAAGCAGGTCACTTGGGAGCTGTATGCACCCCAACCTCTTTCTGTATCCTCTGTGTTCTCTGTGTCTTTCTGTGGTCTCTGCCTCTGCTCAACCCTGAAGAGATTCCTCCAACACACACTCACATTAGGCAAGAAGCCAAGTGACCACAGCTGAAACCCCTGAAACAGTGAGTTGGAGTACACAATTCTTCCATTTTGTTGTTCCTGTCAGGTCTTTGGTCAGAGCTACAAAAAAAAACTAAAGCGGTCTCACAGGAGAGTAAATGCTGCACAGACTTCTAACATTGTGTTCATGTCACCTTCATCAGTGACACTGTAGTGATCCATGCAAGATAGTGACTGACAACCAGGCTGATTAAGCCAGTTAAAGTTTCACGTCACTTTATTGATAGCCAGACCAAGAGTGGACTTGTGCCTACAAAGTCTCTTGGTACCCAAGCTCAGAGATATAGTTTTAAAGGCAAAAAACACAAAGGCCACAATTTATGTCAAAGTTAGATGAGGGTCAGAGTAACCTTGAGATGTTCATTCCTGGCATAGTATAGTCATTATTTTAGACATAACATGGTAATTAATTATTTTTATTTATTTATTTTTTAGTTATTTTGGTTAATACATCTGGATGGACCATGGTCAAGGTTATGAAAATCTCAAATGTCCTCTTACTGCAGGGCAGTCAGAGGGCTGAGAACTGCCTAATCAAACACAAAATTGTGTCATAACAGGACCAAGGTACCTTAGTCACTTCAGTATTGTTTATGAACTGAAAACAGAGGAAGATATGGAGAGAAACTGTCTTGTTTTGGGAGTGGTGGTGCATGCTCATAATCGCAGCCCCATGGAGCTGAGTCATTGGACTACATGTTTAAGACCAACCCGGGTTATAAAGTAACCCTATAAAAAAAATAAACAATAAAGCAACTGTCATGAACTTAGCATGACCAGGCAAAGGGTGTCTAGGGTTCTCTTGCATCAATAAACTGGACACATCAAAGATTTTACTTGCCTCATTATGAGGGGACTAGAGATGTAACAATATTAGGACATCAGAGCAACCAAGATAAGCAATAGCATTTGGGTGTGGGAGGGTGGCTCAGTGGTTAAACACTTGCGGAGGTTCCATTCCCAGCACCCACATGGCAGCTCACGGACACCCATAACTCCAGATTCAGGAGATCTGTCTGACTCCTTATCTCTGTCAGCACTAGGCATGCATGAAGTATTGCAAATACATACATGTAGTCAAAAACACTCATACATGAGCTAAAGCTAAAAAAGAAAACTGTTGGCATACAAATCCTAAGGTATGTACAAAATTGCTTACTGTCCTACACAGTAATAAATGAAAACCTCTATAATTATTGGTTCCACCACATAGAAATGATTTGTGTCTTTCAGACAAAATTCCACACACATCATTGCTTAGGTATAGTAACTTGGGTCAATGGTTATAGCGTCTGGTCCATCCTCATGTGAGTCATTATACTGAATAATCTCACACATTAGTCTGTAGCTTTTTTTTTTTTCCTTAAATCAAGTCTTTACATTTGGATTGTAGCAGGTAGGAATGTTAATTAAAAACACCTACTATGTGCCTCTGTATGAAGGAGAGAAACTTGTTCTTTGGGATCCCAAGTGTGGGATCGAACGGTCTAGTAAGAGAACAGGTGATGTTAATTCACTAGCAGGGCAACCACCTCGTGCAGGAGCTTAATTGCTACCAGATGAAAAAGATCCTGTGAACAGACTCTGGGAGGAGCTATGTAAATGAGCCCAGAACTGGCGGCTGCGGGGATTGGAGACTTGGGATAGGTTTGGCTGTTCATCGCTGCCTTTCAAGACGCTCCTAGAGAAATCTGCTTGAGGGAAGGCTTCAGAGCTCCAGCTCCTGCTGAGGCTCTGGGGTCTTGTTACCCTCGGTTCCAGTGGAAGAAATCCTGCGGCTCCCGACTGGAGAATCGTTCCTTGGGACTGATATCCTTAAGGTTTTGTTGTGTCAATTAATCTTCATTTCCTACTGTTTTGGTGAATCTGGTTATAATTGACGTAGGCTCAGTCAATAAATTGTTAATAAAATATTTTGGTTAAGAAAGCTGAGACTACATCTGTAGATAGACCCAGACATTGTGGACTGGCTATGACTTACTCAATTCTCTGTTTTTGAGTTCACATTGCAGATGCTTTTGTTTGTATGATTTTTAGAGTTTTGGATTTCCTGAGCTGAGAAACTGCCTTGGTTGGCAGCAGTGCATAGTAGGATTCAAAGCAGTCCCTGGCTTCTGAATTCAATTTCTTCTCATCTAGAAGTCTTTTCTAGTGGTTTTCTTCTACAGGTCTACTGTCCTGAGTCTTTATTGGTAAAATAGAACAATCTGGGAATTTCATTTAAAACAACAGTTTATGCCCTGGTAACTTTAGAGCCTCAGTGTAGGGAAACATGGTATCACCATGAAGATGCCTAAGATCCTCTTCCATTTGTTGAGATGCTCTAACTTCAGGACCAAAACCAGGCAAAAGCACACCATAAGACAGTCCTTCATCCATAAAACTCTGAAGAGTAAGGCATGTTGTCACTGGAGCACAGGCTGCCATGAGCCGCAGCTGACCAACAAAGGCTTTAGCTGTGGGTTCAAGTGTAGGCTCCATCTCAAACACCGACTCCAGATACAAAGTGTCAAGATCATGACACAGAAGCCATGCTGCTGCTCTTCGTAGTCTTACCTCAGGGTCAAGGTCTGTCACTGGGGCTGTTGCTCCTCTATGCACAGTTGCGCACATTGCATTGAATCTTCTCGTTATCTGGTGAGCGACAGCTTTTTGAGGACTTCTAACAGTATAGTACATAAGTCCAAGAGCTACTTACATGTCTTTTCTCCAACGTGTATTTCTGGGCCTTTTAACACTTGTGTGGTTTTAGGTTTTATCACGGGCTTACCTGAGTCTTCAGTTCTATTCCACTGGTCAGTGCATCTCTTTTCTGCCATGACCATGCTGTTTTTATTACTACAGCTCTGAACTATAACTTGAAATTAGGGATGGTGATCTCTCCAGCAGTACTTTTTTTTTTTTTTTAACTTT